>NC_142867.1:216377500-217002500 GCF_051225735.1 Oryctolagus cuniculus | reverse complement strand
TGTGTTTGGAAGGGAGATAACAGAATCCAGTAAACAAAGGAAAACCCACCATGAATACACATCAGAGCACACACGTCCATGTATGACCTCCCAGGATCTCTGCTCCTAAATTAGTGGAGAAGTAGTTGACATTGTTAAGAGTACAGCAGGAAAGCCAATGTGTCTAATCCAATGAATTCCCGCTCACACTGTGGGCGTGGTCTTCATCACCAATCAGGTGAGAGCCCTCAGGGGGCAGAAACTATATAAGCTGCTTGGCCTTGACTGCTGGGTCATTGAGCCATCATCCCTCAGCAGCAGAGGTGTAGCTCTGCAGGCCGAGGTCGCTCCCATGGAGGGAGCTGCCATGGACAGGAGCCCTGGCCATCAGAAGTCACCCAAGATGAGGCCCTCGTGCAAGCAACATGAAGGTGTTGTTGCCAGGGGAAATCTCTCCTCGAAAGAGAAAAGAGGAGACGCACGGTAGCTGGACAGCAGAGGAAGGATGGGAAAACCCAAGACCAGCGAGAGATCTCAGAAGGCACAAGGTAGGTTCATGGCTCCTTTTTGCTTGTTTGTTTGCTTACTTTCTTGCTTGCTTCTTTCTTCTTCATCTTCTCTCTCTCTCTGTCCCTCTTTCTTTCTTTCTTTCTTTATTTTTTACAAAGTATTTATTGGATGGAATCCCAAAATACCGAAAGAAGAGGCGAAGAAGGAAAAGAGGGAGAAACAGAGGGTAAGAGAGATCGAGAGAGAGAGTGAGAGAGAGAGAGACAGAGAGATTTTGAGAAGCAAATCCCTTCAGGATGGGGGTGGTGCTGACACCGGTGGTTGGGCCATGGGGTCACCTGGCTGCTAGCAGATGAGAACCTGAACTGCGCTGGGTGGGCTGGGGAAACACAGAAATCCAAGGAGATGCAGAGATGTCTGACTGCGGAGTTACTGAGAAGTTTCTTTTGGAGCCAACTCCTGTAAAACCCATGCATGATTTTTCACCATGCCTCTTTCTCATGAACTGTTTGGAGAACCTCGAATTCATGCCTTTCAAAAATGTGTGCGCTACACAAATAATCTTTTCATCTCATTTCTCATGGATTCGGGAGGCCCGGGTGAGGGTGGGATGAGCAGGCAGCAGGCTTCAGTCCTGTCCTGACTAAGGTGCTGGGGTGCCCAAGGTGAAGGGCAGAGTCTGCCAGCTGAGCCTCCTCTGACTCTGGACAGGGCTGGGCTGGCAGTGACTCAGGACCTCCCCAGAAACATGCAGAGCAAGGCTGGCCCCAGGGGAGCTGGGTGTGGACGCTCTGGACCCTGGGAGAAAGGGGACAGGTGTGGGGGGGCGTTCTCCATCTCCTGCAGCTCACTTGTCCTGGCCCAGACTCCAGTGCTGGTGCAGGAAACTCACTGCTGCCCTCTTCCCCCTCAGGGCTCCCCAGGCAGAGGGAGGAGGCCACGGGCTGCAGGGGCAAGCGCAGGAGAAGCCCCAGTGTCTCACCTCGTCGCCCCCACACACAAGATGCAGAGCGCGAAGACAGGAAGAAGGCACGGAGGTCCCCAGCCCCAGAGAGAGGAAAGCCCTGGTCTGGGTCTCCCCCCAGGGGACGTCCTAGCAGAGGAGGTAGGTTGGGGGCTGGGCCTTCAGAGAGGTGGGGGTGGGGCACAGGACCAAGCCAGTGACTGAGCCCTCTGCTGGTGGAACTTGCTGATGCTCTTCGGGGCTGACAGAGCGCCCTGGATTGGACCCAGGCCCACAGGATCCTAGTAGGGCTCCCGGGAGTGGTGTTGGGTGGGATGGGGTTTGGTGACCTTAGAAATGAGCCTTGGTGTTACACACGGCCCCTCCCTAACACTTTGCGCTCTCGTGCGCAGGCTCTGCACGCAGGAATTGGCGCCGGCAGGAGAAGCACACACAGCGCAGACCCCCAGAGAGGATCCGCACCCGGGGACGCCGCTCACACATCCCTGAGGACCCACGCAGCTCTCCAAGTCTCCGCAGACACCCGTCGGCCCACCACAGCCCACCACAGACTTCCCAGGAGCTGGCCCGACTCTCCACCCACCTGGGCGCGCTGGAAGTGGGCCTGGAAGAGCTGCAGGCTCCAGGGGGCGCCTTCCTGCCCATGGGCGTCCGCGGCGGGGAGCCCAGGGCCTCGCAGCGCGCCTGGCTCTCCTGGCAGCTGGCGCACGCAGGGGCCGCCCTGCACTGGGCGCTGGCCACGCTCGACGCCCTACTGCAGCCACAGTCCTGGCCCCCGGGCTCGCTGCCCTGCACCCCTGCTCCTCCCTGGCCTTAATGGGCCCCTGGGAGGCACCTGCTCAGTCTCCAGGACACAGGCCCTCTTTCTGCCCCAGGGCTGTCTGGAACTCCCCTGACAACTCAGTGTTGGAAAGTGACAGCAGCATCCTGCACAGGACCCAGGGAGCTCCAGCGGCAGAGATCAAATCCCGGGCCCTGCAAATACTGGGCGGGGAGTCGCTCTCCCACCCCCACGGGATCCCACCCAGTGCTGGGCTGCCTGTCCCCTAGGACAAACCTCAAGTTCAGACTCGGCAAGGAAGTCCGGGGCTTTTCTGGGATATTGAAGACCTTCCCGATTTGGGCGTTTTTACTGTTTATGTTTTCACGTTTACTCGAACAAATGAGGCTCTGATCAAGACATACAGTTCTAGAGATCCATAAGTATTAATAATTTTGTATTTACATATAGAAATGTATAGATCTGTATCTTCGTTTATGTAGGGAGAGACTTTCTATATTTGTCTTCCTGTTTTTATTACCATGCTTTGTACTGTAGTGGTCTCACAGATTTCTTATATAAATTTCTCCCCACGTCCAGTGAGCAAATCTGATTATTTAGAGAATTTTTATGGTTGAAAATGGAAGTTGTCCATCCCTTTATTTATATGACATGGTTCTCCATGTGGGGCAATAGATTTCCTTAATTTATGTGTCTGTTATTAAAGTTATTTACTTTCCCAATTCAAATTTTCTTGTTTTCACTCTGTTTGCTCAAGCTTAAAACACATAGGCTGCGCCTGGACTAATGTCTGGATTGTAATTCCTATTCATTTTGCATATGCTTTAGGTCAGCTTGACCCCAGCAACCATGTGCTCCTCCACCCCTCCTTGTGGATTTTGCCTTTATAAACTGTTGCTTGACTTCGGGGTCCAGAGCTCTTTAGGGCCTGAGCCGCTCCCCACTGCCAGCAAGAAAAGACTGTCAGATTTCATCAGTGTAGCGCTCCTCTGTGAGCACTCGCTCAGACGCAGCCTTCCTGGAGACTACCGGGAGAATTGTTTTTCATTTATTTGAGATGTAGAGTTCCAGAAAGAGAGGGAGAGACAGAGAAGAAGGTGTTCCATGTGCTGCTTAGTAGTAGGAACTGTCAGCACGGGGAGCCCACAGCAGAGTGGGAATCCCGCCTCTCCTCCAGGATTCAGCGGGAAGTGCTCCTGGCGTCCCAGTGAGGTCGCACCCAGCACCATGCGCCAAAGACTGCTTCAGGTTCCAGGCACCCGAGGGAAATCCCCACTTCCCAGAGGCATCTGAGACTTCCATTGAATTGGACCTTTCATGTATTTAGGAGACTCCTTGGGTTCTTAAAGTGAAACAAGCCAGTAGATACATAGATGCATATCAGTGCCTGGTACTGGCATGGACCTGTGTGAGTTCCCGTGTGTGTATGTAGGTAGAGAGAGAGACATTAGATTTATATTCCTGGTTTCATTGCCCTGCAAGGACCGTCGTGGTGCAGGGTTTCTCTACTTGTGACTTTCTCCCTGGTGGCCACTGGGCACCTCCCCGGATCCCACTGGAAGTCCCAGGAGCCAACTGGATCTTTGGGGAAATGTTATTGTTGAGAGGGAAACACGGCCCTGTATGAAACATGATTGTGTTCTCCATGTGGAGCAATAAATTTCCCTCACATTTCAAACCTGGTACCTGGAGTCACTCTAGTTCTCCAACTCTGTGCATGCGCTTGCATTCTTTCAGCAGTGCGTTCCGGCGATTTTCTCTGTAGGGACTGTGTCTGCTCTGGTGGATGCACGTGTGGTCCTCACACAGTCATAGAATGTTGAAAAATGCACACACACATTAGGAAATGTGTTCAGTAAGATGGGATATTTCATTTTTTTAATGAGGATTTTATATGTTTGTTAAGGGGTAGAGTTGCAGAGAAAGGGAGAGAGAGACAGAGAGCAAGGACGTCCATCCGCGGGTTCACGCCCAAGTGTCTGGAAGAACCAGAGCTGAGCTGATCTGAAGGCAGGAGCCAGGAGCTTCTTCCAGTCTCCAACATGGGAGCAGGGGCCAAACACTGAGGCATCCTCCACTGCTTTCCCGGGCCGAAAGGAAAGAGCTGGATGGGAAGAGGAGTAGCCAGAATGTGAAGCAGCTCCATAGGGTGCCGGCCCTGCAGGCTGAGATTGGTCTCCTGTGCCACAGAGCCGCCCCAGATGGGAGATTTCTGTCAGCCACTGAGCAATCATTACCCGAACCTGAGCCCTCCTGTGCCACCTCTGCTGACCGTACAGCACTTCTCTCTGACACTTACACTAAGCTGTGGATCTCCTGTTCTCAAGGTGTTGGGCACACTGGGAAAGAGTTCTATGTGCCCTGCACACCACTCCTTTTCCTACCTTACTCACTACTTACCCTTTGAAAGGAATGGGCGACCAGCAGAGAATAAAGAAGCATGTTCTCTAAGGCTTCCTGGCCTAGAAGAGGTGGGAGAATCGTTGTGACCCTGGGAAGGATGGAAACACAAGATTGGTTGAGACAGGGAGAGTTTGTAGGAGTCTTGGTGAGGTCCAGATTCCTGCTTCCCAGGCCGTTTCTTCAGGGATGAAATTTGCCTGGGGGCAGCTCTGTGCATAGGAGGTATAGGCGTGGCCTGCAGCCACGCAGCCCATGTGTGGGTGCGTCCTGCCTGTTTCTCTCCCATCCTGTCCCCTGCTTATGCACCTGGGAATGCAACGGAAGATGATCCATGTCCTTTGCTCCCACCCACATGGGAGGCTCAGAAGAAGACCCTGAGCCCTGCTTCATCGTGGCCCAGCCTGGCCATTGCAGCCAATCTGGGTGTGAGCCAGCAATGAAGATCTCTCTCTCCCTTTCTTAATTAATTTTATTTAAGGCATAGTAATTTCTCCAATTACCTATACACAGATTCAGGCACATTGTCATACTCACTAGCCTTCTCCCCCTCCAACACACACTCCCACATTCCTTCTTCCTCCCTCTCCTAATTCCAGTTCTAATCTTTTAAAGATCTATTTATAGTAAACCTAAGGTATGCATGGAAGAGCCCACTTTGTCTCTCAGCCCCGGATTTCCTGCTCTTTCACTCTCCCTTTCTTCATTCCAATAAAGAAATCAATAATCTTTTTAAATCAATCAGTGAAATCCTGTCTAGTTCACTCTCACGCATGGATCACATGTTCATGCCAACGTCCTTCCAGAAAACTGCCTACGTGTATGATGTGTTTTGTTCTTTACCTCTATTGGAACAGATGCAATTTGACATTAGTCTCTAGAGTTCGAATATAATTTGGTTTTCCAAATCATGAAGATGTATAAATCTCAGAGGCAGGGTCATTAACTGAGGGGGACCCTTGATCTGACTGGGGGTTGGGAACACTGCGCCTTGGACATGATGGGATTGGACTGTGGGTTGTGTTGATTCCTCAAGGAGCACCAGTGAGGATGTAGAAGACCACGGGACATGGAGAGTGGGAAGTCCTCCTCATCTCTGTCTCCTGCATCACCGGGAGAAAGCACTGCCCCGTGGCTGAATGCCCTGCTGCCTGTGCCTGGCATGGCATGAATTCAGAGCAGGGTCACACTGTTTGCGCCCACGTGACCACAATGGCAGAGCTGGGCAGTTGCCACAGACACTGCATGAGCGAGAGTCCCCTTATCTCCCTGAGGGGAGAAGGCTCTCTGTTCTCTGATATACAGCACACAGAGCAGACACACAGAGACAAGAAAACTTTGTGTGGGGGTTGGGACAGAATGGGCCCCACCCTAAGAATGGAGAAACTCCTGGTCTATGTTCACAATGGAAGGACTACAGAGAAGCTGGCAGGCAGACCAGGGGGGGCGAGTCTGATCCCAGGGAGCCAGCGCCACCATCAGAGCCGCCCCCACCCGGCCAGGCGCCCTCTGAGCAGGCTGCTCCTGCGCAGGAAGTACTGGCGGAGGCTGCCCACAGAGCCCTGATGCCCGGGTGTCCCCTGCATTGTCACCTCCCGCAGGGGGATCTCTGGGAGAGGGGCTGCGTGCAGGGCTGGGAGGAGCAGGGCCTGGGGCCTGGCAGGGCACAGAGGGGACGGCGCGGCTCTTTCCCAGGAAACCCAGCACCCTGGAGCAAAAGCACTGCCACCCCCCTTCCCCTCCAGGAAGCAGCACTAAGCTGACCGGCTGCCCAGTGAGTCAGTCACCCAGGAGAGGGGCAGCCCAATGCAAAACGTATGCTGAACCTCCCCCCACACACACGATGCACAAACCAACAGCATTTTTTTTTTTTTTTTGACAAGCAGAGTGCATAGTGAGAGAGAGAGAGCCAGAGAGAAAGGTCTTCATTTTGCCCTTGGATCACCCTCCAATGGCCGCCGTGGCCGGCGCGCTGCGCCCGGCACACCGCGCTGATCCGAAGGCAGGAGCCAGGTGCTTCCCCTTGTATCCCAAGGGTGCAGGGCTCAAGCACTTGGGCCATCCTTCACTGCCTTCCTGGGCCACAGCAGAGATCTGGCCTGGAAGAGGGGCAACCGGGACAGAATACGGCGCCGCTAGGTGGAGGATTATCCTATTGAGCCGCGGGGCCGGCAACACCAACATTTTAAACGCACACAGGACCCCACCCCGATGCTACTATGCCCTAGGCCTCGCACACCTGCAGGGGCGGTGGGCAACACTGGCGGGCTGAGTCCACACAGCCCGGGAGGCTGGCGTGCAGGAGGCAGGTTCTTCCCGCCAAGGGTTCCTGACCGCCTCACCCCACCCCACTGGGGCTCTGCACTCTCCCTGTGTCCCAGGCTCTCAGCACAGAGGCCCCATGCTCTCAGTGCACAGTGGGGCTGCGGGCAAGGACCCCGCCCCTTCTCACAGGGGCCGCCATCTCTGGCACAGCTGCAGGCCCTGAAAACACCAAAGACGCTGGCCTGCCACCGACATACACCTGCTGCGCTGTGTGGCCCAACAGAGCAACCCTGGCCATTCGGACAGCGCCAATCTGAAGCCAGGAGCCAGGTGCTTCCTCCTGGTCTCCCATTCGGGTACAGGGCCCAAGCACTTGGGCCATCCTCCACTGCCTTCCCGGGCCACAGTAGAGAGCTGGACTGGAAGAGGAGCAACCGGGACAGAATCTGGCGCCCCAACCGGGACTAGAACCCAGTGCGCCAGCACTGCAGGTGGAGGATTAGCCAAGTGAGCTGCAACACTGGCAAAAATAACATTTTCAATTTCTGTATTTCTGTCTGGACTCCTATCCCCAGCAGACAGGAAGTGTGCTCTACAGGACTTTACAACCTGAGATTTTAGCCTGGAGCTCAGCAGTGAGTAACTGATGCCTGCCTCGATCAGAGGAGCGATGTGTTGACTCCTCTTATTCCAGCGCAGGAGCATGATGCTAAGGTGGACAGGTTGTTTCAGGTCAGTGGTCCACTGAGGTGTGCTACGTGCCTGCTACAACACCAGGGGGTGCATATGCAGGAGTGGCTATGCCATGTTCCCTCTCCTCTAGTAATAATTCCAAGTGCTTGGAATTATTCTAAAATAGCAACAGTGGATTAAGGAAGCCTTGAGAAAGTAGTGACCCATGTCAACCTGCATCTGTGTTTGTGGACATGCGGACAAAAGTGTGCACACAGGCCCACACTTTCAGTGTCACCTGCTAAATGTCCTGTATGGAACATTCTGGTGATTCTGGGCAGCCCTGTTTGTGTTTTTTTGCCTGTTTGTAGGCAGGCGGTTTGCAGGAAGATGCAGTATCTGGAAGCTCAGTTTTAGATCCTTTTCTGGTTCCCCGAATGGGCAGTTGGCAGCTGACCAAGAAGAGAGCCAGCTTTCCCTGGCAGGAGGGAGAGAAACCCCACGAGAGGTGCATAAAGGCTTGGAGCCCTGTGCAGTGGGCCACGTCAGGGAGCAGCAGTGGTCTGGACAGGAAGTTGTCTCCTCCATCTTTTTCCAGAGCCTGGGTGCCCTCTAGGGAATCCCTTCCAAAGTGTACTCCTGCACAGGGAGTTTGTGGGTATTCACCTCCTCTTAGGCTGCCTGTTTCTCAGGTTTGCAATACATGGTATTAGCCTACCAGTAAATGTACCCCCAGCCTTTCATGGCCAGAGTAGGGGTCACATGGTCCTTCGGTCCTGCTGTCACCATGCACCCTACTTAAGAGACTGCTTTCCTTTGGGTGTCTGTTTCAGTCACTGCTTGTACTCTTTGCCTTTGAATTATTTTTTTATTTGACAGATAGAGTTAGACAGTGAGAGAGAGAGACAGAGAGAAAGGTCTTCCTTCCGTTGGTTCACCCCCCAAAATGGCCGCTATGGCCGGAGCTACGCTGATCTGAAGCCAGGAGCCAGGTGCTTCTCCTGGTCTCCCATGCGGGTGTAGGGGCCCAAGCACCTGGGCCATCCTCCACTGCCCTCCTGGGCCACAGCAGAGAGCTGGACTGGAAGAGGATCAGCCGGGACTAGAACCTGGTGCCCACATGGGATGCTGGCGTGGCAAGCAGAGGATTAACCAAGTGAGCCACGGCTCCAGCCCTGAATTATCTATTTTTAAATAAGAATTATTTTTTTTGAAGGGAGTGAGAGAATGAGCTGGTTCTCTCCCCAAACAACCACCACAGCTGGGGCTGGGCCCAGCTGAAGCCAAGAGCCTGATCTTGGCTTCAGGTCTCCCATGTGGGTGGTAGGGGCCCAAGCACGTGGGCCGTCTTCTGCCATTTTCCCAGGCACATTAGTGGGGAACTGGATCAGAAGTGGAGCAACTGGGACTCAGACTGGTGCTTATATGGGATGCTGGCATCGTGGGTGGTGACTTAACCAGCTGTGCCACACACTCGTCCCTGAATGCTTTTTTAAAATAAAGACCTATTTATTTCAAAGGCAGAGTTACAGAAAGGCAGATGGGTTGGGGGGAGATCTTCCATCCGCTGATTCACTCCCCAAATGGCTGTTAACAGCCAGAGCTAGGTTGGTCAGAAGTCAGGAGCCAGGAGTTTCTTTCAAGTCTCCAACATGTGTGGCAGGTGCCCAAGCACTTGGGCCATCCTCCGCTGCTTTCTCAGGCACATTAACAGGGAGCTTGAATGGAAGTGGAGCAGCTGGGACTAGAACTGGCGCTCATATAGGATGCTCGTATCTCAGGCAGTGACTTTACCTGTTATGCCACAATGCCATACTCGAGTTGATTCTTTCAGCTTAGCAAAAGTAGCACATTTTATTTTATTTCACTCTAATTGCTAGTGAAGGTATCATTTTCCTCACTACTTAAAGATCTGCAACCTGTATTTAATCTGAACATGTATATTTGCACAAACTTTGTAAATTTTGTGCATATTTGAGTAGTAACTTTTTATTAGTGCTTGCAAGCTTTCCTAATTCTGTTCTTTTCAATATCTTATGCATCCCCTTTTATTTGATATTCATAGTATCACAGAATGTTATCTCCTAGAGGAACTAGCAATCAGCAAGTATTCCTGGATTGAAAATATATTGAGTTAGAATTGACAGGGGCTTGGGGCTGGCACTGTGGCTCACTTGGTTAATCCTCTGCCTGCGACACTGGTATCCCATATGGGCACCGGGTTCTAGTCCCAGTTGCTCCTCTTCCAGTCCAGCTCGCTGCTGTGGCCTGGGAGGGCAGTGAAAGATGGCCCAAGTGCTTGGGCACCTGCACCCACGTGGGAGACCAGGAAGAAGCACCTGGCTCCTGGCTTCAGATCGGCGTAGCTCTGGCTGTAGCAGCCATTTGGGGGGTGAGCCAATGGAAGGAAGACTTTTCTCTCTGTATCTCTCACTGTCTAACTCTGTCAAATACATTTTTTTAAAAAGAATAATCGACAGGAGCTTTGAAGCCATTTGGTCCAGGAATCTAAACACTCACACAAAGAAATTGAGGCTCAGAACAGTGCAATGATTTACCCAAGGTCATTGCTAATAGACCAGAGCCTTGAGCTAGACCTTAGTGTGTCCAGGAAAGTTCTAGTCACCAGCCCAATGGCCTTAATTCTAGAGCAGGGTTTCTTGACTGCAGAACTATTGACATTTGGACCAGATAATTTTTATTGCTGGAGACTGTCCTGTGCATTGTAGAATGGTTAGAATTAACCACAGTCTCTGTCCTCTAGAAGCTAGTAGCAAAGTTTCCCTACCCATAGTTTTGAGAATGCAACAACCAAAAACATATCCAGACATTGACAAGTATTCCCTGGGGGGTAAAAATCAATTCTGGTTGAAAGCCACTGCTCTAGCAGGAGCTAAGCACTCCCTAGGCTTTTGTGGGAGTGATGTGAACTTCCTCTGTAGAAGTTGAGAATTGGAGTCTGGCACTCCTCTCAGGCAGCTGGAGAATACAGGAAAATCCAAGTTGCCCCATGCCACCTTTGTAGAGTCAGGACTAGGAGTGCTGAGAACCACCATCCATCATGATGATGGCTCTGAGCCAACCTTCCTTCTGCGAGGCCCACAGAAGGCTGAACTGGCAGCAAGGGACAGTGCAGGAAGAAGTGAAGTTGGACAGATGACCAAGCTCGGGAGACAGTATGCTTGCTGCAGTCAAGCCTTATGACTGAGATGGAGACAACAGTTCAGGCCCAGCAGAATGACTTGGGCAGAGAGCCAAACAGGCCTTCTAAAGAAAGAGTGCTGGGGCCAGCACAGTGGCTCAGCAGGTTAAGCTGCTGCTTTCACTGCCAGCATCCATTAGGGGCACTGGTTCAAGTCCCAGCTGCTCCACTTCCTATTGAGCTCCTTGATAATGGGCTGGGAAAGCAGCAGAGGATGGCCCAAATCCTTGGGTCCCTGTACCCATGTTGGAGACATGGAAGAAGCTCCTGGCTCTTGGACAGAGACCAGCCCAGGCTGTTGTGGTCATCTGGGGAGTGAATCAGCAGATGGAAGACCTCTATCCCTATCTCTATCATCTCTACCTCTATCTCTATCTCTATCTCTATCTCTATCTCTATCTCTATCTCTATCTCTATCTCTCTTTCTGTCTCTATCTCTTTCAAATAAATTAAGAATAAACTCAGGGAGCAGGAGAAAGAAGAAAAGAAAGGGGGCTGGGGATGGCACTGTGGCATAGTGGGTAAAGCTGCGCCTGCAGTGCCGGCATCCCTTATGGGTGCCGATTCAGTCCTGGCTGCTCCACTTCCAATCCAGCTCTCTGCTATGGCCTGGGAAAGCAGTAGAAGAGGGCCCAAGTCCTTGGGCTCCTGCACCCATGTGGGAGACCTGGAAGAAGCTCCTGGCTCCGGGTTTCAGATGGGCCCAGCTCCGGCCATTGCAGCCAATTGAGGAATGAACCATTGGATGGAAGACCTCTCTTTCTCTATGCCTCTCCTTCTCTCTGTGTGTAACTCTGACTTTCAAATAAATCAATCAATCTTAAAAAAAAAAAAAAAAAAAAAAGGAGGGCTAAGCCCTGGCAAGATCAGCACCATGGACAGTGCCAAGAGGTGGCTGGATTTTTGGACACTAGATGGAACCAGAGGAACCTGTTCAAGCACAGATAGTCTAGATCTGAATATTTTTCCCCCCTTGCTTATCCCCTCCTTCAAGAACTGTCTGCTCTTTAAGGGGAAAATTTGTAAAAAAAAATGTATTTGAAAGATCTAGTTACAGAGAGAAAGGAGACACATACACACACATACACACACACACACACATGGGGAGGTTGGAGTGGAGAGGGGAGAGAGAGAGAGAGAGAGAGAGAGAGAGAGAGAGAGAGAGAGAGAGAGAGAGAGAATGAACAACATCTAGGACTGAACCAGGCTGAACCAGGAGCCAGAAGCTTCATCCGAGTCTCCCATGTGTAGGGGCCCAAGTACTTGGGCCATCCTCTGCTGCTTTCCCAGGCACATTAGCAGAGAGCTGAATCAGAAGTACAGCAACCAGAACTCAAAGCTGCACTCATGGGATGCCAGTGTCGCAGGCAGCAGTTTTACCCACCATGCCACACATTGGCCCCTTTATGTGGGTGATTCTGTACCTGGCGGGGAGTCTGCCTGCTCCGCCCTGCAGGAGCTTGAGAGGGCATGGTGCACCATGACTCTCAGGAAGGACCACACAACCTGACTGCTGGCAGGTGGCAGGAGCCCCAGACACATTTCCCCCACCCTCACCAATCAGGTAAACTGCTCCCAGGTGTGGCCCAGGCCTACCTGGAAATCTACCCTAGTTACATGACCTTCAACCTGATTGGAGGAGCATAGCAGTGCCAATATTGGCTTCATCCTATAGAATTAGTATTGCCCTGAATCAGTTACACCCCCTCTGCCTGCCCTCTAAAAGGTGTGCTTTGTCGTTAATAAAGTGGACATGTTCACCCAAACTTGTCTCTGGTGCTTCTTCTCAAAGAGCGCCATCGCCCCACCCATGCTGACAGTGCACAGGCCTCAAGGGATGAGCCCACACCTTTAATGACAACATTTAATGTAGATGTTAGTAAAGTAACCTTCACCATTAAACTATGAGGTTGCTATTATGATTCCAATGTCAAAGATCTAGCAGCAGGCTCAGAGGTTCCCTAGCCCAGTATTAACACAACTAGAAAACTGTTAGCTTTGAGGTTGGATGGAGGATGCTGTCTTTAATGTCTGCTCTTCTTCCAACGCCTCCCCCAGGCAAAGCTGAAGCATCACATCATCAATGAAGAATTTCCAGAATCTTGTTATCCCTAGTAGAAGAAACCACTCCCTTCTCTGTCCCCCACTCCCTCCCACCACACCTTATTTGCACTTCTCACCACCACAGCCTCTATGATACACTACACTGGTTTACACATCTTTCTTTGATATATTGCACACATACTCAAGGTCATGTCACACTTCTCCAGTTAATAATTTAGTATCTGATATGAAATAGGCATTCAATAAATGTTGTTGAATAAGTAGATTCAGAGAATCTGTATGAATCAATAACACGGACAAGCTCTCATGATAAAAGTCTGGTACAGGAAGATCAGCAAGAAGAGTTCTCTAATTCCTGATTCTGAAGACTTTCATTATAGTCGCAAAGGACAAAACCAAAGCGATGATTTTTTAACTTTTATTTAATAAATATAAATTTCAAAAGTACAACTTTCAGATTACAGTGGCTTCCCCCCCATAACCTCCCTCCCACCAGCAACCATCCCATTTCCCACTCCCTCTCCCATTCCATTCTTCATCAAGATTCATTTTCAATTATCTTTATATACAGAAGATCAACTTAGTATATAGTAAGTAAAGATTTCAACAGTTTTCACCCACACAATACACAAAGTATACTGTTTGAGTACTAGTTTTACTGTTAATTCGTAAAGTACAACACATTAAAGACAGAGATACTACATGGGGAGTAAATGCACAGTGACACCTGTTGTTGATTTAACAATTGACACTCTTATTTATGACATCAGTAATCACCCGAGGTTCTTGTCATGAGCTGCCAAGGCTATGGAAGTCTCTTGAGTTCACAAACACTGACCTTATTTAGACAAGGACATAATCAAAGTGGATGTTCTCTCCTCCCTTCAGAGAAAGGTACCTCATTCTTTGATGGTCTGTTCTTTCCGCTGGGATCTCACTCACAGAGATCTTTCATTTAGGTCATTTTTTTGCCAGTGTCTTGGCTTTCCATGCCTAAAATACTCTCATGGGCTTTTTAGCCGGATCTGAATGCCTTAAGGGCTAATTCTGAGGCCAGAGTGCTATTTAGGGCATCTGCCATTCTTTGAGTCTGCTGTGTCTCACTTCCCATGTTGGATCATTCTCTCCTTTTTAATTCTATCAGTTATTATTAGCAGACATTTTCCGAAAGATCCAGTTGGCTCCTGGGACTTCCAGTGTGATCTGGGTAGGTACCTCGTGGCCACCAAGGAGAAATTCACAATTAGAGTAACCCAGCACCACAACAATCCATGCAGGGCAATGAAATCGGAATATAAATCTGAATGTCTCTCTCTCTACCTATATACACACATGGATACACACACAGGTCCATGCCAGTACCAGTCACTGATATGCATCTATTTACTGGCTTGTTTCATTTTAAGAACCCAAGGAGTCTCAAAAATACCGGAACACCTCCACCGTGAAAAGGTCCAAATCCATGGGAGGTTGGATGCCCCTGGGAGTGGTGATTTCCCTCAGGTGCCTGGAACTGGAAACCAGGAGAGAGGAGCTTCTTCTGGGTCTCCTACAAGAGTGCAGGGGCCCAAGGACTTGGGCCATCTTCTACTGCTTTCCCAGGCCATAGCAGAGAGCTGGACTGGAAGAGGAGCAGCCGGGACTAGAACTGGCACACATATGGGATGCCAGCACTTCAGGCCAGGGCTTTAAACCTCAGCGCACAGACTTTATTCTTAACAATGTTAGCTTCTTCTCCCCTAATTTAGGAGCAGGGATCCTGGGAGCTCATGCATGGAGGGTGTGTGCTCTGATGTGCATTCTCTGCACTACCTGGGATTCTTTGTTGTTTTCTGGATTCTGTAGTCTTTCCACACAAAGTATTGCATGTCTCAATGTGTCTGACTATGTGTGTTGTATGTCAGAAAATGGAGAACCTTTTTCTCTCAGGGAGATTGGAAGACTCTGGCTCATACAGTGTCTGTGGCAACTGCCCAGCTCTGCCACTGTGGTCACTGGGTGCATCAGGGCGTCGAGCATGGCAAGCGCCCAGTGCAGGGCGACCCCTGCATGGGCCAGCTGGTAGGAGAGCCTGGCAACCAGTTGCAAGCCAGTTTCTTGCAACCAGAAATAGAGTCTGTGCAGTACAAAGCCAAGCTCTACGAGGTTGGGAACGGCCCCCTCCCCGACCTGTCCCCTTTCTCCCAGGGTCCAGAGCGTCCACAACATCTCTGCAGCCTCCTTGTATTTCTGTGTTTTCCTGCGCACACAGCCAAGTATAGATTCTCATTTGCAGGAAGAGCAGTGACTAGAAGCCAGGTGACCCCATGGACCAACTACTGGTTCGGCTCCACCCCCATCCTAATGAGATTGGCTGCTCCTACTTCCCTCCCCCCAACCCAGCAAATGTTTCAGAGAACCGAATCCCTGAACAAGGCGCGCGCTCTCTCTCTCTCTCTCTTCCTCTTGCTTGCTCTCTTGACCTCACTCTCGTTTTCATTCTTGATCTCTCTCTTATGCTCTCTTTCTCCCTCTTTTCCTTATTTGCTCCTTCTTTCCGGTTTGTTGGGTTCCCCACCAATAAACCCTTTCCTTGAAAGAAGGAAAAGAAAAGAAAAAAAGAGAGAGAGCAAGAAAGAAAGAGAGAAAGAAAGGAGCTATGAACCCTACCTTGCACCTTCTAAGATCTCCCGCTGGTCTTGGGTTTTCCCATCCTTCCTCTGCTGTCCAGGGACCGTGCACCTCCTCCTTGCTCTTCTGAGGAGAGATTTCCCCTGGCAACAACGCCTTCATGTTGCTTGCACGAGGGCCTCATCTTGGGTGACTTCTAGGACTCCTGTCCATGGCAGCTCCCTCCATGGGAGCGACCTCTGCCTGCAGAGCTACACCTCTGCTGCTGAGGGCTGATGGCTCAATGACCCAGCAGTCAAGGCCAAGCAGCTTATAAGTGCCTGCCCCCTAGTGCTCTCACCTGATTGGTGATGAAGACCACGCCCACGTTGTGAGAGGGAATTCATTGGATTAGACACATTGGCTTTCCTGCTCTATTCTTAACAATGTCAGCTTCTTCTCCACTAATTTAGGTGAAGGGATCCTGGGAGGTCAGGCATGGAGGTTGTGTGCTCTGATGTGTATTCATGGTGGGTTTTTCTTTTTGCTGGATTCTGTTGTCTCTCCCACCCAACCACGCCCACTGAGTGAGAGGCAAGTGATTGGATAAGACACTTTTGGTTTCCCGATTTACTTTTTTTAAAAAGATTTATTTATTCATTTATTTATTTGAATCTTAGAGTTACACTAAAAGAAATGGAGATGCAAAGAGAGAGAGTGAGAGAGAGAGAGAAAGAGAGAGAGGTCTTCCATCCACTGGTTCACTCCTCAGATGGCCTCAATGGCTGGCACTGTGCCGATCCATAGCCAGAAGCCTGGAGTTTCCTCTTAGTCTTTCCAAGTGGGTGCAGGGGCTCAAGGCCTTGGGCCATCTTCTACTGCTTTCCCAGGCCAGAGCAGAGAGCTGCATCAGAAGTGGAGCAGGCATGTCTCAGGCCAGCACCTCTATGGGATTTTGGCAGCACAGGTGGAAGCTTTAATCACTATGAAACAGCTCTAGCCCCTCCTACTTTATTCTGTTTTTTTTTTTGTTTGTTTGTTTGTTTTTTTTTTAGGTTAATTTTATTTATTTGAAAGACAGAGTTACAGAGAGAGGTAGAGAATTGAGGGAGAGGTCATCCATCTGCTGGTTCACTCCCCAGATGGCCATGTGGCTGGAGCTGTGCCAATCCAAAACCAGGACCAAGGAGCTTCTTCTGGGCCTCCCACATGGGTACAGGGGCCCAAGGAATTGGGCCATCTTCCACTGCTTTCCCAGACCATAGCAGAGAACTAGATTGGAAGAGGAACAACCGGGACTAGAACCGGAACCCATATGGGATGCCGGCACTTCAGGCCAGGGCTTTAACAGTCTGCGCCACAGCCCTGACCCCCCTAGTTTATTCTTAACAATATCAAGTTCCTCTCCATTAATTTAGAAGCAGGGATCCTGGGAGATCATGCATGGACGTGTGTGCTCTCAAGTGCATTCACTGCACGACATGGGTGTTTCTTTGGTGTTTGCTGGATTTGTTGTAACTCCCATGCAAAGTTTTCCATGTCTCTGTGTGTCTGCTCTGTGTGCTGTATGTCAGAGAACAAAGAGCCTTCTCCCCTCAGGGAGACAGGGGGACTCTGGCTCATGCAGTGTCTGTGGCAACTGCCCAGCTCTGCCATTGTGGTCACGTGGGCGCAAACAGTGTGACCCTGCTCTGAATTCATGCCATGCCAGGCACAGGCAGCAGGGCATTCAGCCACGGGGCAGTGCTTTCTCCCGGTGATGCAGGAGACAGAGACGAGGAGGACTTGCCACTCTCCATGTCCCATGGTCTCCTAAATCCTCACTGCTACTCTTTTGAGGAATCCACACAACCCACAGTCCAATCCCATCAGGTTCAAAGGCCCAGTGTTTCCGACCCCCCAATTAGATCAAGGGTCCCCCTCAATTAATGACTCTGCCTCTGAGATTTCGAAAACCAAATCATATTCAAAGTCTAGAGAGTAATGTTAAAAGACACCTGTTACAATAGAGGTAAAGACCAAAAACGTCATAAACGTTGATAGTTTTCTGGAAGGACATTGGCATGAACATGTGATCCATGCGTGAGAGTGAACTAGAGAGAAGAGTTTTCTGTTTGCTTTAAAGGATTATTGATTTATTTATTGGAACGTAGAAAGAGAAAGGAAAAGAGCAGGAAATCCGGATCTGAGAGACATACAGTAGGTTTACTATAAATAGATCTTTAAAATATTAGAAATGGGATTAGGAGATGGAGGAAGAAGAAATGTGGGAGTGTGTGTTGGAGGGAGAGAAGGCTAGGGAGTATGACAATGTGCCTGAATCTGTGTATAGGTAATTGGAGAAACTTCTATGCCTTAAATAAAATTAATTAAGAGACAGAGCTTCATTGCTGGCTCACACCCAGATTGGCTGAAATGGCCAGGCTAGCCCAGGATGCAGCAGGGCTCAGGGTCTTCTTCTGAGCCTCCCATGTGGGAAGGAGCTCAAGGACATGGATCATCTTCTGTTGCATTCCCAGGTGCATAAGTACGGTACAGGATGGGAGAGAAACAGGCAGGACTCACCCATGGGCTGTGTGGCTGCAGGCCACGCCTATACCTCCTATGCACAGAGCTGCCCCCAGGCAAATTCCACCCCTGAAGAAACGGCCTGGGAAGCAGGAATCTGGACCTCACCAAGACTCCTACAAACTCTCCCTGTCTCAACCAGTCTTGTGTTTCCCATCCTCCCTAGATTCACAACTATTTTCCACCTCTGCAAGGCCAGGAAGCTGATAGAGAACATGCTTTTTCATTCTCTGCTGGTCGCCCATTCCTTTCAAAGGGTAAGTAGTGAGTAAGGTAGGAAAAGGAGTGGTGTGCAGGGCACATAGAACTCTTTCCCAGTGTGCCCAACACCTTGAGAACAGGAGATCCACAGCTTAGTGTAAGTGTCAGAGAGAAGTGCTGTACGGTCAGCAGAGGTGGCACAGGAGGGCTCAGGGTCGGGTAATGATTGCTCAGTGGCTGATAGAAATCTCCCATCTGGGGCGGCTCTGTGGCACAGGAGACCAATCTCAGCCTGCAGGGCCGGCACCCTATGGAGCTGCTTCACATTCTGGGTGCTCAGCTCCCATCCAGCTCTTTCCTTTCGGCCTGGGAAAGCAGTGGAGGATTCCCCAATGATTGGGCCCCTGCTCCCATGTTGGAGACTGGAAGAAGCTCCTAGCACCTGCCTTCAGATCAGCTCAGCTCTGGTTGTTCCAGCCACTTGGGAGTGAACCCGCAGATGGACGCCCTTGCTCTCTCTCTCTCTCTCTCTCTCTCTCTCTCTCTCTCCCTTTCTCTGCAACTCTACCCCTTACCAAACTTATAAGATCCTCATTAAAAAAGAAACATCTCATCTTACTGAACACAGTTCCTAATGTGTGTGCATTTGTCAACATTCTATGACTGTGTGAGGAGCCACACGTGCATCCACCAGAGCACACACAGTCCCTACAGAGAAAATCGCAGGAACACACTGCTGAAAGAATGCAAGCGCATGCACAGAGTTGGAGAACTAGAGTGACTCCAGGTACCAGGTTTGAAATGTGAAGGAAATTTATTGCTCCACATGGAGAACACAATCATGTTTCATACAGGGCCGTGTTTCCCTCTCAACAATAACATTTCCCCAAAGATCCAGTTGGCTCCTGGGACTTCCAGTGGGATCCGGGGAGGTGCCCTGTGGCCACCAGGGAGAAAGTCACAAGTAGAGAAACCCTGCACCAGGACGGTCCTTGCAGGGCAATGAAACCAGGAATATAAATCTAATGTCTCTCTCTCGCTACCTACATATACACACACGGGAACTCACACAGGTCCATGCCAGTACCAGGCACTGATATGCATCTATTTACTGAGTGTTTCATCTGAAGAACCCAAGGAGTCTCCAAAATACAGGAAAGGTCCAATTCCAAGGAGGTCAGATGCTTCTGGGAAGTGGGTATTTCCGTCCAGAACCTGGAACTGGAAGCAGTCCTGGTGCATGGTGCTGGGTGGGACCTCATGGGGGAGCCAGGAGCAATTGCAGCAGATAAGGAGGACAGGTGGAATTTGCATCTGCTGTGAGCTCCTGGTGTCTCTGTGTTGTGACGCCCTCCACTCTCCTGACACTGAATTTGGGAGGCAGACAATGCCTGACTCTGGGCCAGAGAAGGGTGCCACCCAGGGGAGGCTGCAGCCCTTCCTACTGCCCCCTAAGGCCACAGGGCAGGGGAGTAGAGTGCGGGGAGCCGACGATTCAGGGCTGTGGCTGCAGCAGGGCTTCGAGCGTGGCGAGCGCCCAGTGCAGGGCAGCCCCCGCGTGTGCCAGCTGCCAGGAGAGCCAGGCGCGCTGTGAGGCCCTGGGCTCCCCATCGCGGCCGGCCATGGGCAGGAATGCACCCCCTGGAGCCTGCAGCTCTTCCAGGCCCACTTCCAGCGCGCCCAGGTGGGAGGAGGGTCGGCCCAGCTCCTGAGAAGTCTGTGGTGGGCTGTGGTGGGCCGACGGGTGTCTGCGGAGACTTCGAGAGCTGCGTGGGTCCTCAGGGATGTGTGAGCGGCGTCCCCGGGTGCGGATCCTCTCTGGGGGTCTGCGCTGTGTGTTCTTCTCCTGCAGGCGCCGATTCCTGCGTGCAGAGCCTGCGCACCAGAGCGCAAAGTGTTAGGGAGGGGCCGTGTGTAACACCAAGGCTCATTTCTAAGGTCACCAAACCCCATCCCACCCAACACCACTCCCGGGAGCCCTACTAGGATCCTGTGGGCCTGGGTCCAGTCCAGGGTGCTCTGTCAGCCCCGAAGAGCATCAGCAAGTTCCACCAGCAGAGGGCTCAGTCACTGGCTTGGTCCTGTGCCCCACCCCCACCTCTCCAAAGGCCCAGCCCCCAACCTACCTCCTCTGCTAGGAAGTCCCCCGCGGGGAGACCCAGACTGGAGCTTTCTTCTCTCTGGGGCTGGGGACCTCCGTGCCTTCTTCCTGTCTTCGCGCTCTGCATCTCGTGGGTGGGGGTGACAAGGGGAGACACTGGGGCTTCTCCTGCGCTTGCCCCTGCAGCCCGTGGCCTCCTCCCTCTGCCTGGGGAGCCCTGAGGGGGAAGAGGGCAGCAGTGAGTTTCCTGCACCAGCACTGGAGTCTGGGCCAGGACAAGTGAAGCTGCAGGAGATGGGGAACGCCCCCTACCACACCTGTCCCCTTTCTCCCAGGGTCCAGAGCGTCCACAACATCTTTGCAGCCTCCTTGTATTTCTGTGGTTCCCAGCGCACCCAGCCAAGTATAGATTCTCATCTGCAGGAAGAGCAGTGACTAGAAGCCAGGTGACCCCAAGGCCCACCCACCCGTGTCAGCTCCACCCCCATCCTAATGAGATTGGCTGCTCCTACTTCCCTTCCCCCAACCAAGCAAAGGTTTCAGAGGAGGGATTCCCGAACACGAGGCTCTCTCTCTCGATCTCTCTCGATGTCTCTCTCTCTCTCTCTCTGTCTCTTCCTCTTGCTTGTTCTCTTGACCTCACTCTCGTTTTCATTCTTGGTCTCTCTCTTATGCTCTCTTTCTCCCTCTTTTCCTTATTTGCCCCTTCTTTCTGGTTTGTCGGGTTCCCCACCAATAAACCCTTTCCTCAAAAGATAAAAAGAAAAGGAAAGGAAAGAAAGAAAAGAAAGGCAAGAGAGAGAATGGAAGGAAGAAAGGAAGAGAAGAAGAAAGCAAGAGGGCCGGCGTCGCAACTCACTTGGCTAATCCTCGCCTCAGTGCCCGTACCCCGGGTTCTAGTCCCAGTTGCATCACCGGATTCTGTCCCTGTTTCTCCTCTTCCAGTCCAGCTCTCTGCTGTGGCCCGTGAAAGCACTGGAGGATGGCTGAACTGCTTGGCCCCTGGCCCTTTATGGGAGACCAGGATGAAGCACCTGGTTCCTGACTTCGGTTAGGCGCAGTGCCAGCTATAGCAGCCACTTGGGGGATGAACCAACAGAAGGAAGACCTTTCTCTCTGTCTGCCTAGCTCTGCTTCTCAAAAAAAAAAAAAAAAAAAAAAAAAAAAAAAGATAGTAGAAACAATAAAGAAGCCATGAACCTAATGAACCTACCTTGTGCCTTCTGAGATCTCTCGCTGGTCTTGGGTTTTCCCATCCTTCCTTTGCTGTCCAGGGACCGTGCGTCTCCTCCTTGCTCTTCTGAGGAGAGATGTCCCCTGGCGGCAGGGCCTTCATGTGGCTTGCACGAGGGCCTCATCTTGGGCGACTTCTGATCGTCAGGGCTCCTGTCTATGGCAGCTCTTTCCATGGGAGCGACCTCGGCCTGCAGAGCTACACCTCTGCTGCTGAGGGCTGATGGCTCAATGACCCAGCACTCAAGGCCAAGCAGCTTATATAGTGCCTGCTCTCTGGTGGGCTCCCTGGTGAAAACACCTTCCTTGGCAGTCAGACCAAGCCCCTCGGGACAGGGGGCACGGGCGGGCGTGGGGAGAGGAAAGGGTGGAGCGCACTCAGCTGCAGGGGTGGGGCTGGGGAGGCTGCTTGTCGTGTCAGTGACTGTTCCCTGGCTGGAGCAGAGAATGCACTTTCTTGGTGCAGGCAGACGACGCCCCCAGGATGGTGTCTGGGCTTGGACTCACTTCCAGCAGGTGACTCATGCCCTCTTTCCTCTGTTTTGTATGACAACGTGCAGGATCTCAGCCTCCTCGCACTGCTTTCCTAGGCCGAAAGTAAAGAACGCGAAGCAGCTCCCTAAGGGAAGCCGGCCCTGCAGGCTGAGATTGGTCTCCTGTGCCACAGAGCCTGCCCCAGATGGGAGATTTCTATCAGGAATGAGGCCCAGGCTCCCATCGTCGCTGTCCGAATACCAGGGTTGCTCTGTTGGGCCACACAGCGCAGGCAGGGGCAGGTTGGTTGTAGGCTGGTGTCTGTGGTGTTTTCCAGGGCTAGCAGCGGTGCCAGTGATGGCGGCCCCATGTCTGAAGGGGCGAGGTCCTCTCCTGGGCCCCTCTGTGCCCTGAGAACACGGGGCCTCTGTGCTGAGCCTGGGACGCAGGGAGAGTGCAGAGCCCCGGCGGGGTGGAGTGAGGGGGTCAGGAACCCTTGGCGGGAAGAACCTGCCTCCTGCACGCCAGCCTCCCGGGCTGTGTGGACTCAGCCGGCCCGTGTTGTCCACCACCCCTGCAGGTATGCGAGGCCCAGAGTGGCAGCCGCAGGGTGGGGTCCTGTGTGCGTTTAAATTGTTTGGTGCTTTGTGCGTTGTGGGGGAGTCAGCATCCGTTTTGCATTGGGCTGCCCCTCTCCTGGGTGACTGACTCACTGGGCAGCCGGTCAGCTTCATGCTGCTTCCTGGAAGAGGGCAGTGCTTTTGCTCCAGGGTGCTGGGTTTCCTTGGAAAGAGCCACGCCGTCCCCTCTGTGCCCTGCCAGGCCCCAGGCCCTGCTCCTCCCAGACCTGCACGCGGCCCCTCTCCCAGAGTTCCCCCTGTGGGAGGTGACAATGCAAGGGACACCCGGGCATCAGGGCTCTGTGGGCAGCCTCAGCCAGTGCTTCCTGCGCAGGAGCGGCGGCACAGAGGGCGCATGGCCAGGACAGTGCGGCTCTGATGGCAGGGCTGGCTCCCTGGGATCAGACTCACAGCCCCTGGTCTGCCGGCTTCTGCAGTCCTTCCACTGTCAAAATGCTCCAGAACTTTCTCCATTCTTAGCATTTCTCAGGGCAGTCACTGAGTTATCTTTTTTTTTTTTTTTTTTTCCGATGAGGAAGTGGAAACCTGGCAGGAGCCACAGATGTCACCCAGAACTGCTCCCTGCATGCATCCGCGCCCCATCCATCTCCTCCCTCCCTCTGCCTCCTCTCCGTCTTCAGGTTCTCCCTCCTCTGTCTCCTTTTCCACTTTCCCCCTGTTTTTTCTTCCTCTCCTTCCTGTGGGACTTTACTCTGCCTGGTGGCCAGAGGAGGGTGGCCTGGCAGAGTTTGCAGTGTCCGGGAGAACACCCTGAGGCTGGGGTGTGGGGTCAGCATTACCGTGAGGGTTAGTGCAGGTCACTTGGGCCATGGGGAGTGGTGTTAGGACAGGTGTGAAAGGAGAAGGCAGAGTAGGGAGCTGGCTGCAGAGCCTGGAACCAGTGCCTATGTACCCGGGGTGGGCTCCTTGGTAATGGAGGAGTGGGAGACCCATAGGTGAGGGTCTGTGTGAGTGCAGGTGGCTGTGGGCTGTGTGCTTGTGGGTGCACGCACATGCGTGAGTGAGCAAGCTTGGTCATGAGTCACAGCCCACAGGAGTAGAAACAGAAGGAGCAGTGACCATGCTGGGTGCAGAACCTGGTGACAAAACGCGATTTCCACCAAGGACAGCCAGACCCCAGGGAGAAACGACAGCTTCTGTGGCATTCCAGGTGATGTGCAGATGAACTTGGGACCCTCCAGTGCAGAGAGTGCACAGAGCCTGGTGGCTCATGCCAGAGGGTGCCCAAGCCTTTTGGAAGCAGCTCCCACTGATCGAATTTGATCAGCAAAATAAATGATTTACTAGCAGATAATGGCTGATTATGTCAAAGAGCAATCCAAGAGTCCACATTGTCAACCTCTCTCTATGTATCTTCTGAATCTCTCATTTAGTTTGGATGTGGAGTGTCGCTTGCTCCGCAGGCTCGCGGAGGATCGGCAATGGATTTGCTGTTGATTCTTCCCCTGGTCCTCCCCGGATTAGCTGCCGTCCTCCCGCCGCCTCTGCAGAGAGGTGGCACCCCCGCTGCTTCCCCCGCTTCTGCGGAGGAGCGGCACACCGCCGGCTGGCTCTCTCAGGGGTTCCTCAGGTGTTCCCCTGCATGTTGTCTCTCTCCTCCTTTATAGTCCTCTTCCACCAATCCCAACTCTGCTGGCGTTCTCTCCCCACTGCTCTCCTCCAATCAGGGTCAGGATCAGCTCCTGCAGCTTGTTAGTCAAATTGGTGAGGCAGCTGTGTGGAAGTTGTTTACTCCCTCTCAGCGCCATATGGTGGGAGATCAGATGCATAGAGTTAGTCTTCATAATCTCAGTGGTCTAGTCCAGTCTCGGTAGTTTCAGTACTTATGTCCATAGTCTCAGTACTTATTTGTGTCCCGGGTGCCCCGCATGTTGGGGGAGACGGGCCCTGCTCCCCACAGTGGAGAGACCTGGATACTATTGGATGCTGGCTGTGACAGGGCCAAGGGTCCAACGAGTGCCCAGAAGCATGGCACCTTCCTTGTGAATGGCGATGCCGACCTGTGGTGCCAGAGCCCCGTGTGTCCTCCTAGGGGGTGGCCTGTGGCTGACCCAGCAGACAGATCCCAGGAGCCTCCTCATGCTTCAAGCAGAGCAGTGCAAGGAGGCTGAGATCCTGCACGTTGTCATACAAAACGGAGGAAAGAGGGCACCAGTCACTGGCAAGAAAGTGAGTTCCAGGCCAGAAGCCGCCCCAGGGGCGAGGTCTGCCTGTGCCAAGAAAGTGCAGGCTCTGCTCCAGCCAGGGAACAGTCACTGACTCAACAGTGGCCTCTCCTACCCCACCCCTGCAGCTGAGTGCATTCCACCCTTTCCTCTCCCCACGCCCGTGCCCCGGGTCCCGAGAGGCTTGGTCTGACTGCCAAGGGAGGTGTTTTCACCAGGGAGCAGGCACTATATAAGCTGCTTGGCCTTGACTGCCGTTTCATGGAGCCATCAGCCCTCAGCAGCAGAGGTGTAGCTCTGCAGGCCGAGGTCGCTCCCATGGAGGGAGCTGCCATGGCCAGGAGCCCTGGCCATCAGAAGTCGCCCAAGATGAGGCCCTCGTGCAAGCCACATGAAGGCCCTGCCACCAGGGGAAATCTCTCCTCAGAAGAGCAAGGAGGAGACACACGGTCCCTGGACAGCAGAGGAAGGATGGGAAAACCCAAGACCAGCGAGAGATCTCAGAAGGCACAAGGTAGGTTCATGGCTTCTTCATTGTTTCTCCTATCTGTTTGTTTGTTTGTTTGTTTGAGAAGCAGAGTTAGGCAGACAGAGAGAGAGACAGAGAGAAAGGTCTTCCTTCTGTTGGTTCACCACCCAAGTGGCCGCTATAACCGGCGCTGCGCCAATCCGAAGTCAGGAACCAGGTGCTTCATCCTGGTCTCCCATAAGGGGCCAGGGGCCAAGCAGTTCAGCCATCCTCCAGTGCTTTCACGGGCCACAGCAGAGAGCTGGACTGGAAGAGGAGAAACCGGGACAGAATCCGATGACACAGCCGGGACTAGAACCCGGGGTACGGGCACTGAGGCGAGGATTAGCCAAGTGAGTTGCGACGCCGGCCCTCTTGCTTTCTTCTTTTCTTCCTTCCATTCTCTCTCTTGCCTTTCTTTTCTTTCTTTCCTTTCCTTTTCTTTTTATCTTTTGAGGAAAGGGTTTATTGGTGGGGAACCCGACAAACCAGAAAGAAGGGGCAAATAAGGAAAAGAGGGAGAAAGAGAGCATAAGAGAGAGACCAAGAATGAAAACGAGAGTGAGGTCAAGAGAACAAGCAAGAGGAAGAGACAGAGAGAGAGAGATCGAGAGAGAGAGCCTCGTGTTCGGGAATCCCTCCTCTGAAACCTTTGCTGGGTTGGGGGCAGGGAAGTAGGAGCAGCCAATCTCATTAGGATGGGGGTGGAGCTGACACGGGTGGGTGGGTCTTGGGGTCACCTGGCTTCTAGTCACTGCTCTTCCTGCAGATGAGAATCTATACTTGGCTGGGTGCGCTGGGAACCACAGAAATACAAGGAGGCTGCAAAGATGTTGTGGACACTCAGGACCCTGGGAGAAAGGGGACAGGTGCGGGGGCGGGGGGGCGTTCCCCATCTCCTGCAGCTTCACTTGTCCTGGCCCAGACTCCAGTGCTGGTGCAGGAAACTCACTGCTGCCCTCTTCCCCCTCAGGGCTCCCCAGGCAGAGGGAGGAGGCCACGGGCTGCAGGGGCAAGCGCAGGAGAAGCCCCAGTGTCTCCCCTCGTCACCCCCACCCAGAAGATGCAGAGCGCGAAGACAGGAAGAAGGCACGGAGGTCCCCAGCCCCAGAGAGAGGAAAGCCCTGGTCTGGGTCTCACCGCAAGGGACTTCCTAGCAGAGGAGGTAGGTTGGGGGCTGGGCCTTCAGAGAGGTGGGGGTGGGGCACAGCACCAAGGCAGTGACTGAGCCCTCTGCTGGTGGAACTTGCTGATGCTCTTCGGGGCTGACAGAGCGCCCTGGATTGGACCCAGGCCCACAGGATCCTAGTAGGGCTCCCGGGAGTGGTGTTTTTGGGATGGTGTTTGGGAGGTGGGAGTTCTCTGGACCCTACCCTGAGAGCTTTGACAGAGCCCACACTCTGGTATGCAGGGGAGGGGCAGGGGGCTGCTCTGATTTGTCACCTGGGTCCTGGGGAGGAAGGTCCGTGTCACCCCTGTCACAGTCGGTGAGCCCCGGCCCAGATCCAGTCCCTGTGACTGCCACACTGCCCAGGCACCATTGAGCACCCACCCCGTCCCTCTCCCTTCTGTCCCCGTCCACCAGCATCTTCATCATGCACATCCCAACTCCTCCTGGGACCTGCTATGGTCTGAAGTTGCTGTCCCCCCAAAACTCCGCTACTTGAACATGATGCCACTGTGCTAGCTGTACCAGGTGTGCCCTCTGGGGCAGGAAGCAGGCAGGAGGGCTCCAGCTTCAGGGCTGGAGTGAGTGGCCCAGGGGCCCCTGAGCTGCGGAGTAGCATCTTCTAAGAGCGAGCCTTGTCAACAGTGCCTCTCCTACCGCCTTCATCTTGGACTCGGCAGCCTCCAGCACTGTGGGCACCATCCCTGCTGTTTGTTAAATTCCCAGCCTAAGTTCTGCTGTTGTAGCTGCCTGCTCAGACCAGCATAGCACCCAACGCCACACCCCCTCAGCACCCAACCTCGCACAAGACTTTCCCACCCCAGGAGCCTGATGCCACCTTGGATGGCCAGGAGAGGCCTCAGAGGTCTCTCGGGCTGTCTGGGGTGCAAACAGGGCCAGAATGCACCCCCGGAGGGTGACGGAGGCCCCGGGGGACTCTTCACTGGAGAATCAAAGAAGGGACACAGCAACGGGGCCCTCCCACTCCGGGAGCCGCAGAAACCCCTTAGAGAAAGCAAAGCCTTTGTATCGGTAGCTTCAGCACGGAAGTGAAGGAAGGGACCGGCAGAGCTACCTCTCAGAGCAGGGCCCCAGAGGGCAGAGCTGTGCCCGTGGACGGGAGGGACACTGACACTGAAGACCGGTCAGTCACTGACCACATCCTAAATTACAAAGCCCTGGGTTGTTCGCGGAGCGAATCCAAGGAGGAAAACCCACCCAGCAGGGACCAGGCAGACAAACTTCCTATGACCGCAAGGCCCTGCCTCTCTCCTGGTGGAAGGGCTGAGCCCCATCCTGCCCACTCAGGCAGTCCCCAGGGGAAAGTTCTACCCAGCTGGAGGGAGGGCCACACGGGGCGTGGGGGACAGAAGCAGCAGGGGGTCCCGGAGCGGGGACTGGGTCTGAGGCCCCCATCCTCGTGCTCCCCAGGGCCTCCTGCCTTAGCAACAAAGGTGTCCCCATCCAAGGCCGAGGTCCACAAAGACCCCGGGGACACAGAGCCATTGTTTTTATACGAGTGCCCCCAACAGGACAACAGGGGATGAGGCATTAATTCAGGGTGCTCATGTACAAGGCTGGGGGGACCACAGGAAGAGCCAGGGTCCCACCGAAAACCTTGCAGTGGAGCCGGCGCTGTGGCACAGTGGGTTAATGCCCTGGCCCGAATCACCAGCATCCCCTATGGGTGCAGTTCGAGACCCAGCTGTCCACTTCCGATCCTGGTCTGTGCTATGACCTGGGAAAGCAGTAGAAGATGATTCAAGTCCTGGGGCCCCTGCAGTCGCATGGGAGACCTGGAAGAAGCTCTTGTCTCCAGACTTCGGATTGGCGTAGCTCCACCCTTGCACCACTTGAGGAGCAAACCATCAGATGGAAACCTCTCTCTCTTTCTCATTTCTCTCACTCTCTCTCTCTGCTGCTCCTTTCTCTGTGTAACTATGACTTTCAAATAAAATAAATCTTAAAAAAAAGCCACGCAGCGCCCGCATAGCCAGATTGCCACCTACGCCGCCTCTGTGACTGGCAACCAAGGCCTTGGCCCCTCCTGCCCCTGCCCCTGCCCCCAGCCTTTGGGCTAGGTTTGGAGACGTTTGACTTCACTACTCTGGAATCACCTCTGACCCCTGTCCTGAGGTGCACATCTCTAGGAGAATGTTCACCCACACGGACACCAACCCCAGGGACTCGTGTGCTTCCAGTGCTGTTAGGGAGGTCTGCGTCTCCTACACCCAGGCTCCTACCCAGGGACTTCCTGCAGCAGCTCCATGCTGGCTGTGGCCAGGGGGTGGCGCTGTGGAGCCAGAGGTTTAGGGGATGTCTAGACTTTGTGCACAGGGCCTGGAGGCCACCCCACCCCCAACCCAGCTCCCCTGAGGACCTTGGCTCCAGGTGGGGACCAGGATGCAGGGTGTCACGGCATGACACACCCACCCACTTCAAAGCTCACACATGGTACCTGCTCGGAGGCCCAGTTCCTTCAAAAGTTTACCTCTTTCATAGGAGTCTGAAGAAAAAGTGTCAAATATCCTACACCACTCAGAAGCCTTTCATCCTGCAAAACAAAAATGATTCCAACCAAAGCCATGCTCCAGAGGCTGCCCTGTTCTTCCACCCCCTGACTACCCACTGCCGGGAGGGTGCAGGCAGAGTGACCCTGCTGAGGGCTGGGTGCCTGGTGTCCGGGATTTGCACTTTGAAGGTGGGCAAGAGAAAGGCGCTTTTCTTTTGCACAATGTGCGGGTGGTGAGCTGGGTGTCTGGCCCTGCATTGTCAGGGTTAGGAACAGCGGCCAAGGCCCCCAAGAACCCTTGGCCATGCTGCGGCTGGTGCGGCTGGTCTGCAGGCGTCGTCTTCTGGCAGGTTCCTCCCTGTCTGCTGCTGAACCCATTACAGAGTTAGCAGGGCTGTACCGGGCAGCAGACAGGGAAGGGCCGGGCCTTCTTCACTTCCTGGCCCCACAGGCACTGCTCACGTTCACAGCCCAGTTAAGGTCCCTGAGCGCCTTCTCCTCGCCCCAACCCACAGAGGGCACAGTTGCTGCCCAGCGTGAGCTGCCCAGGTGTGCAGCTCCCTGAGGAGTAACCTGGGTCAGCCGTGGAAACACCAGTGGCCTGGGGTGGACTGGAGAAGGGACAAAGAGGGAGCCTTAGTCCCCTTCTCCTCTGCCAAGGAGCCAAGGGCAGGGACAAGGAAGGGTCTTTGTGACCAAATCCAGGTGGGACCATGATGTCCACACGAGGAGGCTCCGTATAGCCTCTAGAAGTGGTCACGTTTCTTTCCAGCCCCTGCAGGGGGCGCAGGACTAGATGCCACCGGGGCCACCTGTGCCTGGCTTCTCTCGACACAGCACAGGTGAGTGCCAGAAACAGGCGCCTTGTCACAGGGACAAGTGCTGGGTGTGGAGGGTACTGCTGCGCTGTGTCCTGGGCTTTGGGGTGCAGGTCCAAGTGCAGGCTTGGTGCTATGTGTGTCTGTCAGGGCCGCAGGATCCCTGAGCAGGACAGTGGGGTCGCCTGCCCAGTGCATCTTTCCTCGGACACTCCACACTGGCTGGCAAGTTACATTCTTGCCAATCCAAAGGCTCCCTGGTGAAAACGCCCCCCTTGGCAGTCAGACCAAGCCCCTCGGGACAGGGGGCACGGGCGTGGGGAGGAAAGGGTGGAGCGCACTCTGCTGCAGGGGTGGGGGCGGGGAGGCCGCTGTCAGGTCAGTGACTGTTCCCTGGCTGCAGCAGAGACTGCAATTTCCTGGCACAGGCAGACCACGCCCCCAGGATGGCATCTGGCCTGGGACTCACTTTCCAGCCAGTGACTGGTGCCCTCTTTCCTCTTTTTTGTATGACAACGTGCAGGATCTCGGCCTCCTCGCACTGCTCTCCTTGAAGCCTGAGGAGGCTCCAGGATCTCTCTGCTGGGTGCAGCCACGGGCCACCCCCTAGGGGGACACACGGGGGCTCAGGCCCCACAGGTCGGCCCTGCCATTCCCAAGAAGGGTGCCATGCTGCTGGGCACTCGTTGGACCCTAGGCCCTGCCACAGCCAGCATCCCATAGTATCCAGGTCTCTCCACATCCAAAATAAATGAGAGATTCAGAAGAAGCTCCTGGCTCCTGGCTTTGGATCGGCGCAGCTTCAGCCATTGCTGCCATATGGGGGTGATCAGCACATGGAAGACCTCTCTGTGTCTCTCCCTCTCTGTCTTAACTTTGCTCTCTAATAACTAGATGAATCTTAGGAAAAAAAAAAGATACACTGAGAGAGGTTGACAATGTGGACTCTTGGATTGCTCTTTGACATAATCAGCCATTATCTGCTAGTAAATGTTTTATTCTGCTGATCAAATTCGATCAGTGGGAGCCTCTTCCAAAAGGCTTGGACACCCTCTGGCCTGACCCGCCAGGCTCTGTGCACTCTCTGCACTGGAGGGTCCCAAGTTCATCTGGCACATCACCTGGAATGCCACAGAAGCTGTCGTTTCTCCCTGGGGTCTGGCTGTCCTTGGTGGAAATCGCGTTTTGTCACCAGGTTCTGCACCCAGCATGGTCACTGCTCCTTCTGTTTCTACTCCTGTGGGCTGTGACTCATCACCAAGCTTGCACACTCACGCATGTGCATGCACCCACAAGCACACAGCCCACAGCCACCTGCACTCACACAGACCCTCACCTATGGGTCTCCCACTCCTCCATTACCAAGAGGCCACCACATGAACATAGGCACTGGTTCCAGGCTCTGCAGCCAGCTCCCTACTCTGCCTTCTCCCTTTACACCTGTCCTAACACCACTCCCCATGGCCCAAGTGACCTGCGCTAACCCTCACGCTAATGCTAACCCCACTCCCCAGCCTTGGTGAGTTCTCCCGGACACTGCAAACTCTGCCAGGCCACCCTCCTCCGGCCACCAGGCTGAGAAAAGTCCCACAGGAAGGAGAGGAAGAAAAAACAGGGGGAAAGTGGAAAAGGAGACAGAGGAGGGAGAACCTGAAGACGGAGAGGAGGCAGAGGGAGGGAGGAGATGGATGGGGCGCGGATGCATGCAGGGAGCAGTTCTGGGTGACATCTGTGGCTCCTGCCAGGTTTCCACTTCCTCATCAGAAAAAAAAACAAAAAAGATAACTCAGTGACTGCCCTGAGAAATGCTAAGAATGGAGAAAGTCCTGGTCTATTTTGACAATGGAAGGACTATAGAGAAGCAGGCAGACCAGGGGCTGCGAGTCTGATCCCAGGGAGCCAGTCCTGCCATCAGAGCCGCCCCCACCCGGCCAGGTGCCCTCTGTGCCTCCGCTCCTGCGCAGGAAGTGCTGGCGGAGGCTGCCCACAGAGCCCTGATGCCCGGGTGTCCCCTGCATTGTCACCTCCCGCAGGGGGAACTCTGGGAGAGGGGCCGCGTGCAGGTCTGGGAGGAGCAGGGCCTGGGGCCTGGCAGGGCACAGAGGGGACGGCGCGGCTCTTTCCCAGGAAACCCAGCACCCTGGAGCAACAGCACTGCCCCCCCTTCCAGGAAGCAGCACGAAGCTGACCGGCTGCCCAGTGAGTCAGTCACCCAGGAGAGGGGCAGCCCAATGCAAAATGGACGCTGTCACCCCCACGATGCACAAAGTACCAACATTTTAAACGCACACAGGACCCCACCCCACGGCTGCCACACCCTGGGTCTCGCACACCTGCAGGGGCGGTGGGCAACACTGGCGGGCTGAGTCCACACAGCCCAGGAGGCCGGCGTGCAGGAGACAAGTTCTTCCCGCCAAGGGTTCCTGACCCCCTCACCCCACCCCGCCGGGGCTCTGCACTCTCCCCGGGTCCCAGGCTCTCAGCACAGAGGCCCCGTGCTCTCAGTGCACAGTGGGGCTGCGGGCAAGGACCCCGCCCCTTCACACAGGCGCCGCCATCGCCGGCACCGCTGCAGGCCCGGAAAACACCAAAGACACTGGCCTGCCACCGACCTGCCCCTGCCTGCGCTGTGTGCCCAACAGAGCGACCCTGGCCACTCGGACAGCGACGGAGGGGAGCGTGGGCCGCGCCCCTGATGGAAATCTCACGTCCCCAGCGCGACCCAAGACTCTGGTGTCCTCCCAGGGGCCGCGAGGAACCTGGCGAGGGACGTCCCAGTAGTGCCCGAACCATTCCGGTTCTCAGTTGGGGCAAAGTCCTGAGTTTTGAGGAAATGACCCTTATCCTCACTCTTGGCACAGCCCCGGGGATTCCCGGGGCCCTGTACCAGGCACCCATTCCCCGGGGCCCGAACTGCCCGCTGGTGGAGACTGTTGTCAGCGGGCGAGACTCCACCCCCTGCAGGACGATGTTGTATGGCGGGAGCTCTGGCTGTGAGCGCTGGCCTTGGGGACACTGCAAATCTCTGTCCTCCTCGGGGCTGGTGACCTGAGACATCTTGCACCTGCTGTGTTCCTGCCCTATCCTAGGCCATGCTTAGGAGCAGTGCTGGGAAAGCAAGGGCGTCTGGATGCCTTTGAGATGTGGGAAATGGGTCCCCGCAGTCAGGGGGGCATGACTGGGCCGGCCCAGCATTCTCCTGGAGACAGGAGACAGAGTCAGAATCCCACAGACCCCAAACACCTGTTGCCACCGCTGCCCTCCCCGGGACGGCTGGCCTGGGTGGAGCGCCGGAGCGCTGCGTGGGGGAAGATCTGGGTGGTCAGTCCCACTCCAGTTTCATCCCAAACAGAAAGGTGAACACGCAGCTCTTCTCGCTTGCCCCTGTTTGGGAATCACGGTCCAGAGGTTCTAAGAAATTGGCCCCACTAAAAACAAACAGAAAACAGGAAACACACACGAGCCGCCATCGCCACACCCCCAGGAGGTTGCCAAGTGATGGTGAAGCACCCTTTTCCTTCACTGCACTTCCCCTGCAGAGAAACCAGAGGAAGTTGCCACCTGACTCCTCTGAATCAGTTATGCACACGGTTGTCTGCTCGTTTCAAATCCCAGGTCAGCACCATGGCAGAGCAGGTTCAGCCTCCAGTGTTGGTGCCGGCATCGAGACGCGGCTGCTCCACTTCTGGCCCAGCTCTCTGCTAAGGCACCAGGGAAAGACAGTGCATGTGCTTGGGCCCCTGTACGCACCTGGGAGACCGGGAAGAAGCTGCTGGCTCCTGATCGGCCCAGCTCTGGTTGTTGGCTCCATTTGGGGAGTGAACCAGCAGGTGGAAGACTTTTCTCTCTGTCTCTAGCTCTCACTTTCAAATAGATTTCAAAAAACACAACCATAAAGCTGCTTTCCAGCTTGGAAATATCAGTACCCAACCCATACGATTCCCCATATCCTGCACATCATCGCTCACAAATAAACATCTACAGAGAAGTCATGCTATTCTCCTTAGTGACTTCGCTATTTAAAATATTCCTGCATTTAAATGAGTGTGATGTCATGGTTGCTACCCTTCTGCTTGGATCTGCATGTCGCTGGCACACATTTCTTTAGGAATTTGCTGCTGTATATGACCCACAGGCTGGTTATAACACACTTCATCTTTGCTTCAGATGAGGGGGCGGTGCAGGCAGTGATGAGGTGCCCTCCAGTGCTGCTGGCTCCCTGCTGAAGCCTTGCCCCCCTCACTTACACTTGTGTTGTGTTTGTAGTGCTTGGATTATTGCTAACCCTTGCAAAGGGAAGGCAGTGTAGGCCAACACATGGGAGTGTATTCACAGGCCAGGTGTGTGCACCGCACAACACTTCTGGACACAGTAGGTGGGCCAGGATTCAGCCACCTGGCCACGGTAAGTGTCCAAGATGGTAGAAGAGAGTAGTGGGAAGAGGCTAGGAGTCTGGCCGACATGTCGCTTGCATTCTTAAACTGTGTGTACTAAAGCTTTTACAAATAAAACAAGGGGCCTGAATTTGACAGAAATTTCATCCCCTGTTCCCCTGTTTTGGATGACCACATCCCATATTGGAGTGCATGGGTTTAAGTCCTGACTGCGGCCCTGATTCCAGCTTCCTGCTAGTACACACACCTTGGAAGCAGGAGGTGGTGGTTCACTTGGGGGACCTGGATTGGGCTCCTAGCTCCCAGCTTCTACTGGGCATCTGGGCAGTGACCCAGTGAATGGGAGTTAGTTCTGTGTCTCTCTGTCTCTGCCTCTCTCTGTCTTTTCTCTCTGCCTCTCAAATAAGTAAAATAGATCTACAAATAAAAACCAAGTCTCATGTTTGCACTTTCTATCTGCAAGGCGTCTCCCGGGACCAGCCGCTAGGGGGCGAGCAGACACCGCGCACTAGAGAGCGCGCTCCACTCTGGGCAACAACGGCCGGCAGGGGGCGCGCGCCTCGCCCGCTGACTCTGCTTTGCCGCCAAGGGCCCGCAAACCACTGCAGTTTAACTCTCGCACACCTGGGCGCTGCGTCCACATTCTCAGCCTGGGACGGCTCGGGGCGGCGCCAAGCCGTCTCATTTACCCAAACTCAGAACCCGGAATGGTTCGGGCGCTGCTGGGTCTTCCCTCGCAAGGTTCCTCGCAGCCCCTGGGAGGACACCAGAGTTCGAGGGTCGCGCTGGGGAAGTGAGATTTCCATCAGGGGCGCGGCCCACGCTCCCCTCGGTCGCTGTCCGAATGGCCAGGGTTGCTCTGTTGGGCCACACAGCGCAGGCAGGGGCAGGTCGGTGGCAGGCCAGCGCTTTGGTGTTTTTCGGGCCTGCAGCGTTGCCGGCGATGGCGGCCCCTTTGTGAAGGGGCGGTGTACTCGCCCGAAGCCCCACTGTGCAGTGAGAGCACGGGGCCTCCGTGCTGAGAGCGTGGGACCCGGGTAGAGTGCAGAGCCCTGGCGGGGTGGGGTGAGGGGGTCAGGAACCCTTGGCGGGAAGAACCAGCCTCCTGCACGTGGCCTCCTGGGCTGTGTGGACTCAGCTGGCCCGTGTAGCCCACCGCCCTTGCAGGTGTGCGAGGCCTAGGGTGTGACAGCCGCGGGGTCCTGTGTGCGTTTAAAATCTTGGTGTTCCTGGCGCCTTGGCTCAATAGGCTAATCCTCCACCTAGCGGCGCAGGCACACCGGGTTCCAGTACCGGATTCTTTCCCGGTTGCCCCTCTTCCAGGCCAGCTCTCTGCTGTGGCCAGGGAATGTAGTGGAGCATGGCCCAAGTGCTTGGGCCCTGCACCCCATGGGAGACCAGGAGAAGCACCTGGATCCTGGCTTCAGATCAGCGCGGTGTGCCGGCCGCAGCACACGAGCCATGGCAGTCATTGGAGGGTGAACCAACTGCAAAAGGAAGACCTTTCTCTCTCTCTCTCTCACTATCCACTCTACCTGTCAAAAAAAAAAAAATGCTGTTGGCTTGTGCATCATAGGGGCGTCAGCGACCGTTTTGCATTGGGTTGCCCCTCTCCTGGGTGACGGACTCACTGGGCAGCTGGTCAGCGTCGTGTTGCTTTGGGGGGGGGGGGTCGCACTGTTTTTGCTCCAGGGTGCTGGGTTTCCATAGAAAGAGCCACGCCGTCCCCTCTGTGCCCTGCCAGGCCCCAGGCCCTGCTCCTCCAAGCCCTGCACGCGGCCCCTCTCCCAGAGTTCCCCCTGCGGTAGGTGACAATGCAGGGGACACCCAGGTATCAGGGCTCTGTGGGCAGCCTCTGCCAGTACTTCCTGCGCAGGAGCAGCCAGCTCAGAGGGCGCCTGGGCGGGTAGGGGCAGCTCTGATGGTGGCGCTGGCTCCCTGGGATCAGACTCGCCCCCCCGGTCTGCCTGCCAGCTTCTCTATAGTCCTTCCACTGTCAAAATTGACCAGGACTTTCTCCATTCTTAGGGTGGGGCCCATCCTGTCCCAACCCCCACACAAAGTTTTCTTGTCTCTGTGTGTCTGCTCTGTGTGCTGTATGTCAGAGAACAGAGAGCCTTCTCCCCTCAGGGAGACAGGGGGACTCTGGCTCATGCAGTGTCTGTGGCAACTGCCCAGCTCTGCCATTGTGGTCACGTGGGCGCAAACAGTGTGACCCTGCTCTGAATTCATGCCATGCCAGGCACAGGCAGCAGGGCATTCAGCCATGGGGCCAGTGCTTTCTCCCAGTGATGCAGGAGACAGAGACGAGGAGGACCTGCCACTCTCCATGTCCCGTGGTCTCCTTCTACATCCTCACTGGTGCTCCTTGAGGAATCAACACAACCCACAGTCCAATCCCATCATGTCCAAGGCCCAGTGTTCCCAACCCACAGATAGATTAAGGGTCCCCCTCAATTAATGAGCCTGCCTCTGAGATTTACACATCGTCAGGATTTGGAAAACCAAATCATATTCGAACTCTAGAGACTAATGTCAAATTACAGCTGTTCCAATAGAGGTAAAGAACATATTACATCATACACGTAGGCAGTTTTCTGGAAGGACATTGGCATGAACATGTGATCCATGCGTGAGAGTGAACTAGACAGGATTTCACTGATTGATTTAAAAAGATTATTGATTTCTTTATTGGAACATAGAATGGGAGAGTGAAAGAGCAGGAAATCCGGGGCTGAGAGACAAAGTGGGCTCTTCCATGCATACCTTAGGTTTACTATAAATAGATCTTTAAAAGATTAGAAATGGAATTAGGAGATGGAGGAAGAAGGAATGTGGGAGTGTGTGTTGGAGGGGGAGAAGGCTAGTGAGTATCACAATGTGCCTGAATCTGTGTATAGGTAATTGGAGAAATTACTATGCCTTGAATAAAATTAATTAAGAAAGGGAGAGAGAGATCTTCATTGCTGGCTCACACCCAGATTGGCTGCAATGGCCAGGCTGGGCCACGATGAAGCAGGGCTCAGGGTCTTCTTCTGAGCCTCCCATGTGGGTGGGAGCAAAGGACATGGATCATCTTCCATTGCATTCCCAGGTGCATAAGCAGGGGACAGGATGGGAGAGAAACAGGCAGGACTCACACATGGGCTGCGTGGCTGCAGGCCATGCCTATACCTCCTATGCACAGAGCTGCCCCCAGGCAAATTTCATCCCAGAAGAAACCTCTTGGGAAGCAGGAATCTGGACCTCACCAAGACTTCTCACAAACTCTCCCTGTATCAACCAATCTTCTGTTTCCCCATCCTTCCCAGGGTCGCAACTATTCTCCACCTCTGCAAGGCCAGGAGGCCATTAGAGAACATGCTTCTTTATTCTCTGCTGGTCGCCCATTCCTTTCAAAGGGTAAGTAGTGAGTAAGGTAGGAAAAGGAGTGGTGTGCAGGGCACATAGAACTCTTTCCCAGTGTGCCCAACACCTTGAGAACAGGAGATCCACAGCTTAGTGTAAGTGTCAGAGAGAAGTGCTGTACGGTCAGCAGAGGTGGCACAGGAGGGCTCAGGGTCGGGTAATGATTGCTCAGTGGCTGATAGAAATCTCCCATCTGGGGCCGGCTCTGTGGCACAGGAGACCAATGTCAGCCTGCAGGGCTGGCGTCCCTTATGGAGCTGCTTCACGTTCTGGCTACTCCTCTTCCCATCCAGCTCTTTACTTTTCCACAAAGATCCAGTTGGCTCCTGGGACTTCCAGTGGGATCCGGGGAGGTGCCCAGAGGCGACCAGGGAGAAAGTCATAAGTAGAGAAACCCAGCCCCACGATGGTCCTTGCAGGGCAATGAAACCAGGAATATTAATCTAATGTCTCTCTCTCTACCTACATACACACACGGGAACTCACACAGGTCCATGCCAGTACCAGTCACTGATATGCATCTATGTATCTACTGGCTTGTTTCATCTGAAGAACCCAAGATGTCCCCCAAAACCAGAAAACCTGCACCGTGAAAATGTTCAAATCCACGGAGGTCAGATGCCTCTGGGAAGTGGGTATTTCCGTCGGGTGCCTGGAACCTGAAGCAGTCTTTGGAGCATGGTGCTGGGTGCGACCTCACTGGGACGCCAGGAGCACTTCCCGCTGAATCCTGGAGGAGAGGCGGGATTCCCGCTCTGCTGTCGGCTCCCCGAGCTGACAGTTCCTACTACTAAGCAGCACATGGAACACCTTCTTCTCTGTCTCTCCCTCTCTTTCTGGAGCTCTACATCTCAAATAAATGAAAACAATTCTCCCAGTAGTCTCCAGGAAGGCTGCGTCTGAGCGAGTGCTCACAGAGGAGCGCTACACTGATGAAATCTGACAGTCCTTTCTCGCTGGCAGTGCAGAGCGGCTCAGGCCCTAAAGAGCTCTGGACCCCGAAGTCAAGCAACAGAGTTTATAAAGGCAAAATCCACAAGGAGGGGTGGAGGAGCACGTGGTTGCTGGGGTCAAGCTGACCTAAAGCACATGCAAAATGAATAGGAATTCCAATCCTGACATTAGTCCAGGCGCAGCCTATGTGTTTTAAGCTTGAGCAAACAGAGTGAAAACAAGACAATTTGAATTGGGAAAATAAATCACTTTAATAACAGACACATAAATTAAGGAAATCTATTGTCCCACATGGAGAACCATGTCGTATAAATAAAGGGATGGACAACTTCCATTTTCAACCATAAAAATTCTCTAAATAATCAGATTTGCTCGCTGGATTTGGGGAGAAATTTATATAAGAAATCTGTGAGACCACTACAGTACAAAGTATGGCAATGAAAACAGGAAGACAAATACAGAAAGTCTCTCCCTACATAAACGAAGATACAGATCTATACATTTCTATATGTAAATACAAAATTATTAATACTTATCGAACTCTAGAACTGTATTTCTTGAAAAGAGCCTCATTTGTTCAAATAAACGTGAAAACATAAACAGTAAAAACACCCAAATCGGGAAGGTCTTCAATATCCCAGAAAAGCCCCGGACTTCCTTGCCGAGTCTGAACTTGAGGTTTGTCCTAGGGGACAGGCAGCCCAGCACTGGGTGGGATCCCGTGGGGGTGGGAGAGCGACTCCCCACCCAGTATTTGCAGGGCCCGGGATTTGAACTCTGCAGCTGGAGCTCCCGGGGTCCTGTGCAGGATGCTGCTGTCACCTTCACACACTGAGTTGTCAGGGGAGGGCCAGACAACCCTGGGGCAGAAAGAGGGCCTGTGTCCTGGAGACTGAGCAGCTGCCTCCCAGGGGCCCATTAAGGCCAGGGAGGAGCAGGGGTGCAGGGCAGCGAGCCCACGGGCCATGACTGTGGCTGCAGCAGAGCGTCGAGTGTTGTCAGCGCCCAGTGCAGGGCGGCCCCTGCGTGCGCCAGCTGCCAGGAGAGCCAGGCGCGCTGCGAGGCCCTGGGCTCCCCGCCGCGGACGCCCATGGGCAGGAAGGCGCCCCCTGGAGCCTGCAGCTCTTCCAGGCCCACTTCCAGCGCGCCCAGGTGGGTGGAGAGTCGGGCCAGCTCCTGGGAAGTCTGTGGTGGGCTGTGGTGGGCCGACGGGTGTCTGCGGAGACTTGGAGAGCTGCGTGGGTCCTCAGGGATGTGTGAGCGGCGTCCCCGGGTGCGGATCCTCTCTGGGGGTCTGCGCTGTGTGTGCTTCTCCTGCCGGCGCCAATTCCTGCGTGCAGAGCCTGCGCACGAGAGCGCAAAGTGTTAGGGAGGGGCCGTGTGTAACACCAAGGCTCATTTCTAAGGTCACCAAACCCCATCCCACCCAACACCACTCCCGGGAGCCCTACTAGGATCCTGTGGGCCTGGGTCCAATCCAGGGCGCTCTGTCAGCCCCGAAGAGCATCAGCAAGTTCCACCAGCAGAGGGCTCAGTCACTGGCTTGGTCCTGTGCCCCACCCCCACCTCTCTGAAGGCCCAGCCCCCAACCCACCTCCTCTGCTAGGATGTCCCCCGCGGGGAGACCCACACTGGAGCTTTCTTCTCTCTGGGGCTGGGGACCTCCGTGCCTTCTTCCTGTCTTCGCGCTCTGCATCTTGTGGGTGGGGGCGACGAGGGGAGACACTGGGGCTTCTCCTGCGCTTCCACCTGCATCTCGTGGCCTCCTCCCTCTGCCTGGGGAGCCCTGAGGGGGAAGAGGGCAGCAGTGAGTTTCCTGCACCAGCACTGGAGTCTGGGCCAGGACAAGTGAGCTGCAGGAGATGGAGAACGCCCCCCCCCCACACCTGTCCCCTTTCTCCCAGGGTCCAGAGCGTCCACAACATCTTTGCAGCCTCCTTGTATTTCTGTGGTTCCCAGCGCACCCAGCTAAGTAGAGATTCTCATCTGCAGGAAGAGCAGTGACTACAAGCCAGGTGACCCCAAGGCCCACCCACCTGTGTCAGCTCCACCCCCATCCTAATGAGATTGGCTGCTCCTACTTCCCTCCCCCAACCCAGCAAATGTTTCAGAGGAGCATCCCTGCACAGGAGGCGCCATCTCTCTCTCTCTCTCTCTTCCTCTTGCTCGCTCGCTTGACCTCACTCTCGTTTTCATTCTTGGTCTCTCTCTTATGCTCTCTTTCTCCCTCTTTTCCTTATTGGCCCCTTCTTTCCGGTTTGTCGGGTTTCCCCACCAATAAATCCTTTCCTTAAAAGAAAAAAAGAAAAGAAAAGGAAGAAAAGTAAGGAAAGGCAAGAGAGAAAGAATGGAAGGAAGAAAGCAAGAGGGCCGGCACCCCAGCTCACTTGGCTAAATCTTGCCTGGGCACTGGTACCCTGGGTTCTAGTCCCGGTTTTGGCCCCGGATTCTGTCCCGGTTTCTCCTCTTCCAGTTCGGCTCTCTGCTGTGGCCCGGGAAGGCACTGGAGGATGGCTCAACCTCTTGGTCCCTGCACCCGTATGGGAGACCAGGAGGAAGCACCTGGTTCCTGACTTCGGATAGGCACAGTCCAGGCTGTTGCGGCCACTTGGGTGGTGAACCAATGGAAGGAAGACCTTTCTCTCTCTCTCTCTCTCTGTGTGTATGGCTAACTCTGCTTCTCAAAATAAAAAAAAAAAAGTATATAGGAGAAACAGTAAAGAAGCCATGAACCTACCTTGCGCCTTCTGAGATCTCTTGCTGGTCTTGGGTTTTCCCATCCTTCCTCTGCTGTCCGGGGACCGTGTGTCTCCTCCTTGCTCTTCTGAGGAGAGATTTCCCCTGGCGGCAGGGTCTTCATGTGGCTTGCACGAGGGCCTCATCTTGGGCGACTTCTGATGGCCAGGGCTCCTGGTCATGGCAGCTCCCTCCATGGGAGTGACCTCGGCCTGCAGAGCTACACCTCTGCTGCTGAGGGCTGATGGCTCAATGACCCAGCAGTCAAGGCCAAGCAGCTTATATAGTACCTGCCCCCTGAGGGCTTTACCTGATTGGTGGTGAAAACCACGCCCACAGTATGAGCGGGAATTCATTGGATTAGACACATTGGCTTTCCTATTCTATTCCTTTTTTTTTTTTTTTTGAAAGGCAGAGTTAAAAAGTGAGAGAGAGAGACAGAGAGAAAGGTCTTCCTTTTCTGTTGGTTCACCCCCCAAATGGCCTCTCTGACCAGCGTGCTATGCCAATCCAAAGCCAGGAGCCAGGTGCTACCTCCTGGTCTCCCATGCGGGTGCAGGGCCCAAGCAATTGGGCCATCCTCCACTAGCCTCCCAGGCCACAGCAGAGAGCTGGACTGGAAGAGGAGCAAACGGGACAGAACCGGCGCCTCAACTGGGGCTAGAACTTGGGGTGCCAGTACCGCAGGGAGAGGATTAGCCTAGTGAGCTGCGGCTCCAGCCCTCCTGCTCTATTCTGTACAATGTCAACTTCTCCACTAATTTAGGAGCAGTGATCCTGGGAGCTCATGCATGGAGGGTGTGTGCTCTCATGTGCATTTTTGGCACTAGATGGGTTTTCCTTTGTTTGCTGGATAATGTTGTCTCTCCCACCCAACCACGCCTACTGTGTGAGAGGCAATTGGATGGATTAGGCATACCTGGTTTCCCAATTTATTTTTGTGTAAAGTTTTATTTATTTCTTTGAATTTCAGAGTTACACTGAAAGACATGGAGAGGCAGAGAAAGAGGTCTTCTATCCACTGGTTCACTCCCCAGATGGCATCAATGGCCGGCACTGTGCTGATCCAAAGCCAGATGCCTGGAGCTTCCTCCGGGTCTTTCCAAGTGGGTGCAGGGCTCAAGGACTTGGGCCATCTTCCACTGCTCTCCCAGGCCACAGTAGAGAGCTGCATCAGAACTGATACAGCCAAGTCTCAAGCCAGCACCTCTATGGGATGCTGGCACCACAGGCGGCAGCTTTGGCACCCCCTACTTTATCCTTTTTATAAGGTTTATTTTCTTTATTTGGAAGACAGAGTTACAGGGAGAGGTAGAGAATGAGAGAGAGGTCTGCCATCTGACGGTCCACTCCCATATGGCTGCCATGGCCGGAGCTGTGCCGATCCAAATCCAGGAGTCAGGAGCTCCTTCCGGGTCTCTTACAAGGGTACAGGGGCCCAAGGACTTGAGCCATCTACTAATGCTTGCCCAGGCTACAGCAGAGAGCTGGACTGGAAGAGGATTAGCCCGGACCAGAAACCTGTGCCCATATTTGATGCCGGCACTTAAGGCCAGGGCTTTCACCCTCCTAGCCACAGCACTGGCCCCCCCTACTTTTTCTTAACAATAGCAAGTTCTTCTGCACTAATTTAGGAGCAGGGATCCTGGGAGCGCATGCGTGGCAGGGTGTGTGCTCTGATGTGTATTCATGGCACTAGGTGGGTTTTCCTTAGTTTGCTGGATTCTGTTGTCTCCCTTGCAATCTTTTTGCATGTCTCTGTGTGTCTGGCTGTGGGTGCTCTATGTCCCACACTAGAGGGCCTTCTTCCAGGGAGACAGGAAGTCTCTTGTTCATGCAGTGTCTGGGGCAACCGTCCAGCTCCTCCATTGTGGTCACCTGTGAGCGTACATTGACTGTGTTCAGGTTTAACGCCATGTCCAGGCACAGGCATCAGGAGGCCTCAGCCACAAGGCCCACAGGTGGCCTGAAAGCAACAGCTCCAGCAATCAGAGAGAAGCTCAAGGCGACCTGCTGTGAGTAGAGCAGCCTAGGGGAGTCGATTCTTGACCTGGATGGTTTCCTGTCAATCTGAGGCTCCGTGTTCATTGCACTTCCATATTCCAGGTGCCCTCATTCACCCGCAAAGTCGCACTGCTCTCCTGAGGCCAAGCTGCCTTTAGGATCCCTCACAGGTAGGAGACTTTGTCCCAAGCGCACTCAGTCACGTTATCTCTTGGTTCTGCAGGGTACTAAGCCCCCAACTGTCACGCCCACATCCCAGGTAACACAGATTCCAGTCCCAGCTGCTCCAGCTCAGAGCCAGCTCCCTGCAGATGCACTGGTGCACAGCCTCTTCACCCAGGTGGAAGTCCTAGATGAAGCTCCAGGCTCCTGGCTCTGACCTGAGCCGCCCTGACAGTTGTGACAAATTGGGGATTCAACCAACAGGTGGTTAAATACCTCTCTCTCTATCTCTTCTCTTTAACTCTGTCTTTCAAATAAATAAATACATCTTTTAAAGGAAATAAAAAGTAGAAACTAACTGCTTTAATACACTCTGGAGAACTGCCCTTGCTCCTCATTGTGTACAACAACTTGAAATGCAAACAAGGTGCACACAGCAAAAAGTGAGTTCTCTTAGCAATTGCAGCTGGGCAACCTTAGAGCACAGATAGGACAGGTGGTCTCAGGTAGACACTAGAAGGGTGTACAGGTGGGCTTCTCCGTCCTGGGAAAAACCTTCTTTTTTCTCCACAGGAGGGTAATTGTAAACTATTTACTGGGAAAATCCATTACGCTCAACACTAAAGAGTTTTGTATTTCTGTCCAATGTACCATACTGTTTTTACAAGTTATTGCTAAAGGACCAGCGCTGTGGTATTTGGGATAGGCACCGCATCCCATGTGGGCACTGGTTCAAGCCCTGGCTGCTCTACTTTCCACCAGCTCCCTGCTAATGCAACTGGAAAGGCTGTAGACGATGGTCCAAGTGCATGTGTGTTTCTGCACCCACGTGAGAGACCCAGAAGAAGCCCCTGGCTCCTGGCTTTGGCCTGGACCAGCCATGACCATTGCATCCACTTGGGAGGGAACCAGTGCGTGGAAGATATCTCTTCCCCACCACCTCCATCCTGTAACTCATCTTTCAAATCAATTAAATAACTTCGTAAAATTTTAAACCGGGGAATCTTTTTTTAAAGATTTATTTACTTATTTGAAAGAATTACAGAGAGGGAGAGGAAGAGGTAGAGAAATGTCTTGGATCTGATGGTTCACTCCCCAAATAGCTACAATGGCCAGAGATGGGCTGATCTGAAGGCTGATCTGAAGGCTGATCTGTCTGGATTGCTCCTCTTCTAGTCCAGCTCTCTGCTGTGGCCTGGGAAGGCAGTGGAGGATGGCCCAAGTGCTTGGGCCCTGCACCCACATAGGAGACCAGGAGGAAGCACCTGGCTCCTGGCTTCCGATCAGTATAGCTCTGGTTGTAGCGGCCATTTGGGGGGTGAACCAACAGAAGGAAGACCTTTCTCTCTGTCTCTCTCTCTCACAGTCTAACTTTATCTGTCAAAACAAATAAAAATAATAATAATAAAATAAAAATATCAAGTAAAGCACCATGAGAATATGGAATTTCTTGATCTGCAATTAAAATTTATTAAAAATGTGTTTGAGAATTAGGACAAATTATTTTTTATTAAAAATTTTATTTATTATTTGAGAGGAAGAAGTTACACAAGAGAGAAGGAGAGAATGATCTTCCATCCACTGGTTCACGCCCTAAATGACCAAAGCGGGCAGAGGGGAGCTGATCCAAAGCCAGGAAACAGGAGCTTCTCCCAGGTCTCCCACACGGATGCAAAGGCCATAGGACTTGGGCCATCTTCTCCTGTTTTCCCAGGCCATAGCAGACAGCTGGATCAGAAGAGCAGCAGCAAGGACACAAACTGACGCCCATGGGATGCGGGCACTGCAGGCAGAGGCTTAGCCCACTATGCCACAGCGCCAGCCCCCTAGGAAAAAGTCTTGAACTTTGCGTGCCTGTAGGAGCTGTGGGTGTGGCAAAGAGCAAGCCTGTGTCTCTCAGGAGGAAATACTCAGAGAGTAACCAGGGGGAATGGTCAATGGGATTAAATGGGAATAAAGAGGGACCCGCCTTTGTCATGGTGGTTAGACACCTGCATCCCATGCGGGATTACCTGGATTACAGTCCTACCTCTACGCCAACCCAGGAGTGTTATTGGTGAGCACCCTGGGAGGCAGTGGGTGGCAACTCATGTGGTTCAGTCATTGCTGCCCACTGTGCCACAGCACCAGCCCCTAAAATATGCCTTTTTAAACATAGCAGATAAAGCACTGTGAGGAATATGGAATTGCTTGTCCCACCATTCACATTTATTAAAAATCTTGACTTACACGGAGCTCCCAGGTCCTACAGGCCTGGGATGGTTTGTGAGGCGTCCACACAGTCCCTGCACACTTATGAAGCAGGTGGGAAGCCTGGAGAAGTTGAAATTGTTAAGAATAGAGCCTGAGGGCTGAAGCCGCCTGTGGAGCCGGCACCCCAGGTCCTAGTCCTGGTTGGGGCGCCGGTTCTGTCCTGGTTGCTCCTCTTCCAGTCCAGCTCTCTGCTGTGGCCTGGGAGGATAGTGGAGGATGGCCCAAGTGCTTGGGCCGTGAACCCGCATGGGAGACCAGGAGGTAGCACCTGGCTCCTGGCTTTGGATTGCCACAGCTTCTGATCCAGCTCTCTGCTATGGCCTGGGAAAGCAGTAGAAGATGGCCCGAGGCCTTGAGCCGCTGCATGATATGGAAATCCCCGAGGAAGCTCCAGGCTTCTGATTTGGATCGGCACACTGCAAGCCATTGAGGCCATCTGAGGAGTGAACCAGTGGATGGAAGACCTCTCTCTCTCACTCTCTCTCTCTGCCTCTCCATCTCTTTCAGTGAAATTCTGACGTTCAAATAAATAAATATATCTTTATAAAAATAAATCAGGAAACCAAATGTGCCTAATCCAATCGATTGCCTCTCACACAGTGGGTGTGTTTGGAAGGGAGATAACAGAATCCAGTAAACAAAGGAAAACCCACCATGAATACACATCAGAGCACACACGTCCATGTATGACCTCCCAGGATCTCTGCTCCTAAATTAGTGGAGAAGTAGTTGACATTGTTAAGAGTACAGCAGGAAAGCCAATGTGTCTAATCCAATGAATTCCCGCTCACACTGTGGGCGTGGTCTTCATCACCAATCAGGTGAGAGCCCTCAGGGGGCAGAAACTATATAAGCTGCTTGGCCTTGACTGCTGGGTCATTGAGCCATCATCCCTCAGCAGCAGAGGTGTAGCTCTGCAGGCCGAGGTCGCTCCCATGGAGGGAGCTGCCATGGACAGGAGCCCTGGCCATCAGAAGTCACCCAAGATGAGGCCCTCGTGCAAGCAACATGAAGGTGTTGTTGCCAGGGGAAATCTCTCCTCGAAAGAGAAAAGAGGAGACGCACGGTAGCTGGACAGCAGAGGAAGGATGGGAAAACCCAAGACCAGCGAGAGATCTCAGAAGGCACAAGGTAGGTTCATGGCTCCTTTTTGCTTGTTTGTTTGCTTACTTTCTTGCTTGCTTCTTTCTTCTTCATCTTCTCTCTCTCTCTGTCCCTCTTTCTTTCTTTCTTTCTTTATTTTTTACAAAGTATTTATTGGATGGAATCCCAAAATACCGAAAGAAGAGGCGAAGAAGGAAAAGAGGGAGAAACAGAGGGTAAGAGAGATCGAGAGAGAGAGTGAGAGAGAGAGAGACAGAGAGATTTTGAGAAGCAAATCCCTTCAGGATGGGGGTGGTGCTGACACCGGTGGTTGGGCCATGGGGTCACCTGGCTGCTAGCAGATGAGAACCTGAACTGCGCTGGGTGGGCTGGGGAAACACAGAAATCCAAGGAGATGCAGAGATGTCTGACTGCGGAGTTACTGAGAAGTTTCTTTTGGAGCCAACTCCTGTAAAACCCATGCATGATTTTTCACCATGCCTCTTTCTCATGAACTGTTTGGAGAACCTCGAATTCATGCCTTTCAAAAATGTGTGCGCTACACAAATAATCTTTTCATCTCATTTCTCATGGATTCGGGAGGCCCGGGTGAGGGTGGGATGAGCAGGCAGCAGGCTTCAGTCCTGTCCTGACTAAGGTGCTGGGGTGCCCAAGGTGAAGGGCAGAGTCTGCCAGCTGAGCCTCCTCTGACTCTGGACAGGGCTGGGCTGGCAGTGACTCAGGACCTCCCCAGAAACATGCAGAGCAAGGCTGGCCCCAGGGGAGCTGGGTGTGGACGCTCTGGACCCTGGGAGAAAGGGGACAGGTGTGGGGGGGCGTTCTCCATCTCCTGCAGCTCACTTGTCCTGGCCCAGACTCCAGTGCTGGTGCAGGAAACTCACTGCTGCCCTCTTCCCCCTCAGGGCTCCCCAGGCAGAGGGAGGAGGCCACGGGCTGCAGGGGCAAGCGCAGGAGAAGCCCCAGTGTCTCACCTCGTCGCCCCCACACACAAGATGCAGAGCGCGAAGACAGGAAGAAGGCACGGAGGTCCCCAGCCCCAGAGAGAGGAAAGCCCTGGTCTGGGTCTCCCCCCAGGGGACGTCCTAGCAGAGGAGGTAGGTTGGGGGCTGGGCCTTCAGAGAGGTGGGGGTGGGGCACAGGACCAAGCCAGTGACTGAGCCCTCTGCTGGTGGAACTTGCTGATGCTCTTCGGGGCTGACAGAGCGCCCTGGATTGGACCCAGGCCCACAGGATCCTAGTAGGGCTCCCGGGAGTGGTGTTGGGTGGGATGGGGTTTGGTGACCTTAGAAATGAGCCTTGGTGTTACACACGGCCCCTCCCTAACACTTTGCGCTCTCGTGCGCAGGCTCTGCACGCAGGAATTGGCGCCGGCAGGAGAAGCACACACAGCGCAGACCCCCAGAGAGGATCCGCACCCGGGGACGCCGCTCACACATCCCTGAGGACCCACGCAGCTCTCCAAGTCTCCGCAGACACCCGTCGGCCCACCACAGCCCACCACAGACTTCCCAGGAGCTGGCCCGACTCTCCACCCACCTGGGCGCGCTGGAAGTGGGCCTGGAAGAGCTGCAGGCTCCAGGGGGCGCCTTCCTGCCCATGGGCGTCCGCGGCGGGGAGCCCAGGGCCTCGCAGCGCGCCTGGCTCTCCTGGCAGCTGGCGCACGCAGGGGCCGCCCTGCACTGGGCGCTGGCCACGCTCGACGCCCTACTGCAGCCACAGTCCTGGCCCCCGGGCTCGCTGCCCTGCACCCCTGCTCCTCCCTGGCCTTAATGGGCCCCTGGGAGGCACCTGCTCAGTCTCCAGGACACAGGCCCTCTTTCTGCCCCAGGGCTGTCTGGAACTCCCCTGACAACTCAGTGTTGGAAAGTGACAGCAGCATCCTGCACAGGACCCAGGGAGCTCCAGCGGCAGAGATCAAATCCCGGGCCCTGCAAATACTGGGCGGGGAGTCGCTCTCCCACCCCCACGGGATCCCACCCAGTGCTGGGCTGCCTGTCCCCTAGGACAAACCTCAAGTTCAGACTCGGCAAGGAAGTCCGGGGCTTTTCTGGGATATTGAAGACCTTCCCGATTTGGGCGTTTTTACTGTTTATGTTTTCACGTTTACTCGAACAAATGAGGCTCTGATCAAGACATACAGTTCTAGAGATCCATAAGTATTAATAATTTTGTATTTACATATAGAAATGTATAGATCTGTATCTTCGTTTATGTAGGGAGAGACTTTCTATATTTGTCTTCCTGTTTTTATTACCATGCTTTGTACTGTAGTGGTCTCACAGATTTCTTATATAAATTTCTCCCCACGTCCAGTGAGCAAATCTGATTATTTAGAGAATTTTTATGGTTGAAAATGGAAGTTGTCCATCCCTTTATTTATATGACATGGTTCTCCATGTGGGGCAATAGATTTCCTTAATTTATGTGTCTGTTATTAAAGTTATTTACTTTCCCAATTCAAATTTTCTTGTTTTCACTCTGTTTGCTCAAGCTTAAAACACATAGGCTGCGCCTGGACTAATGTCTGGATTGTAATTCCTATTCATTTTGCATATGCTTTAGGTCAGCTTGACCCCAGCAACCATGTGCTCCTCCACCCCTCCTTGTGGATTTTGCCTTTATAAACTGTTGCTTGACTTCGGGGTCCAGAGCTCTTTAGGGCCTGAGCCGCTCCCCACTGCCAGCAAGAAAAGACTGTCAGATTTCATCAGTGTAGCGCTCCTCTGTGAGCACTCGCTCAGACGCAGCCTTCCTGGAGACTACCGGGAGAATTGTTTTTCATTTATTTGAGATGTAGAGTTCCAGAAAGAGAGGGAGAGACAGAGAAGAAGGTGTTCCATGTGCTGCTTAGTAGTAGGAACTGTCAGCACGGGGAGCCCACAGCAGAGTGGGAATCCCGCCTCTCCTCCAGGATTCAGCGGGAAGTGCTCCTGGCGTCCCAGTGAGGTCGCACCCAGCACCATGCGCCAAAGACTGCTTCAGGTTCCAGGCACCCGAGGGAAATCCCCACTTCCCAGAGGCATCTGAGACTTCCATTGAATTGGACCTTTCATGTATTTAGGAGACTCCTTGGGTTCTTAAAGTGAAACAAGCCAGTAGATACATAGATGCATATCAGTGCCTGGTACTGGCATGGACCTGTGTGAGTTCCCGTGTGTGTATGTAGGTAGAGAGAGAGACATTAGATTTATATTCCTGGTTTCATTGCCCTGCAAGGACCGTCGTGGTGCAGGGTTTCTCTACTTGTGACTTTCTCCCTGGTGGCCACTGGGCACCTCCCCGGATCCCACTGGAAGTCCCAGGAGCCAACTGGATCTTTGGGGAAATGTTATTGTTGAGAGGGAAACACGGCCCTGTATGAAACATGATTGTGTTCTCCATGTGGAGCAATAAATTTCCCTCACATTTCAAACCTGGTACCTGGAGTCACTCTAGTTCTCCAACTCTGTGCATGCGCTTGCATTCTTTCAGCAGTGCGTTCCGGCGATTTTCTCTGTAGGGACTGTGTCTGCTCTGGTGGATGCACGTGTGGTCCTCACACAGTCATAGAATGTTGAAAAATGCACACACACATTAGGAAATGTGTTCAGTAAGATGGGATATTTCATTTTTTTAATGAGGATTTTATATGTTTGTTAAGGGGTAGAGTTGCAGAGAAAGGGAGAGAGAGACAGAGAGCAAGGACGTCCATCCGCGGGTTCACGCCCAAGTGTCTGGAAGAACCAGAGCTGAGCTGATCTGAAGGCAGGAGCCAGGAGCTTCTTCCAGTCTCCAACATGGGAGCAGGGGCCAAACACTGAGGCATCCTCCACTGCTTTCCCGGGCCGAAAGGAAAGAGCTGGATGGGAAGAGGAGTAGCCAGAATGTGAAGCAGCTCCATAGGGTGCCGGCCCTGCAGGCTGAGATTGGTCTCCTGTGCCACAGAGCCGCCCCAGATGGGAGATTTCTGTCAGCCACTGAGCAATCATTACCCGAACCTGAGCCCTCCTGTGCCACCTCTGCTGACCGTACAGCACTTCTCTCTGACACTTACACTAAGCTGTGGATCTCCTGTTCTCAAGGTGTTGGGCACACTGGGAAAGAGTTCTATGTGCCCTGCACACCACTCCTTTTCCTACCTTACTCACTACTTACCCTTTGAAAGGAATGGGCGACCAGCAGAGAATAAAGAAGCATGTTCTCTAAGGCTTCCTGGCCTAGAAGAGGTGGGAGAATCGTTGTGACCCTGGGAAGGATGGAAACACAAGATTGGTTGAGACAGGGAGAGTTTGTAGGAGTCTTGGTGAGGTCCAGATTCCTGCTTCCCAGGCCGTTTCTTCAGGGATGAAATTTGCCTGGGGGCAGCTCTGTGCATAGGAGGTATAGGCGTGGCCTGCAGCCACGCAGCCCATGTGTGGGTGCGTCCTGCCTGTTTCTCTCCCATCCTGTCCCCTGCTTATGCACCTGGGAATGCAACGGAAGATGATCCATGTCCTTTGCTCCCACCCACATGGGAGGCTCAGAAGAAGACCCTGAGCCCTGCTTCATCGTGGCCCAGCCTGGCCATTGCAGCCAATCTGGGTGTGAGCCAGCAATGAAGATCTCTCTCTCCCTTTCTTAATTAATTTTATTTAAGGCATAGTAATTTCTCCAATTACCTATACACAGATTCAGGCACATTGTCATACTCACTAGCCTTCTCCCCCTCCAACACACACTCCCACATTCCTTCTTCCTCCCTCTCCTAATTCCAGTTCTAATCTTTTAAAGATCTATTTATAGTAAACCTAAGGTATGCATGGAAGAGCCCACTTTGTCTCTCAGCCCCGGATTTCCTGCTCTTTCACTCTCCCTTTCTTCATTCCAATAAAGAAATCAATAATCTTTTTAAATCAATCAGTGAAATCCTGTCTAGTTCACTCTCACGCATGGATCACATGTTCATGCCAACGTCCTTCCAGAAAACTGCCTACGTGTATGATGTGTTTTGTTCTTTACCTCTATTGGAACAGATGCAATTTGACATTAGTCTCTAGAGTTCGAATATAATTTGGTTTTCCAAATCATGAAGATGTATAAATCTCAGAGGCAGGGTCATTAACTGAGGGGGACCCTTGATCTGACTGGGGGTTGGGAACACTGCGCCTTGGACATGATGGGATTGGACTGTGGGTTGTGTTGATTCCTCAAGGAGCACCAGTGAGGATGTAGAAGACCACGGGACATGGAGAGTGGGAAGTCCTCCTCATCTCTGTCTCCTGCATCACCGGGAGAAAGCACTGCCCCGTGGCTGAATGCCCTGCTGCCTGTGCCTGGCATGGCATGAATTCAGAGCAGGGTCACACTGTTTGCGCCCACGTGACCACAATGGCAGAGCTGGGCAGTTGCCACAGACACTGCATGAGCGAGAGTCCCCTTATCTCCCTGAGGGGAGAAGGCTCTCTGTTCTCTGATATACAGCACACAGAGCAGACACACAGAGACAAGAAAACTTTGTGTGGGGGTTGGGACAGAATGGGCCCCACCCTAAGAATGGAGAAACTCCTGGTCTATGTTCACAATGGAAGGACTACAGAGAAGCTGGCAGGCAGACCAGGGGGGGCGAGTCTGATCCCAGGGAGCCAGCGCCACCATCAGAGCCGCCCCCACCCGGCCAGGCGCCCTCTGAGCAGGCTGCTCCTGCGCAGGAAGTACTGGCGGAGGCTGCCCACAGAGCCCTGATGCCCGGGTGTCCCCTGCATTGTCACCTCCCGCAGGGGGATCTCTGGGAGAGGGGCTGCGTGCAGGGCTGGGAGGAGCAGGGCCTGGGGCCTGGCAGGGCACAGAGGGGACGGCGCGGCTCTTTCCCAGGAAACCCAGCACCCTGGAGCAAAAGCACTGCCACCCCCCTTCCCCTCCAGGAAGCAGCACTAAGCTGACCGGCTGCCCAGTGAGTCAGTCACCCAGGAGAGGGGCAGCCCAATGCAAAACGTATGCTGAACCTCCCCCCACACACACGATGCACAAACCAACAGCATTTTTTTTTTTTTTTTGACAAGCAGAGTGCATAGTGAGAGAGAGAGAGCCAGAGAGAAAGGTCTTCATTTTGCCCTTGGATCACCCTCCAATGGCCGCCGTGGCCGGCGCGCTGCGCCCGGCACACCGCGCTGATCCGAAGGCAGGAGCCAGGTGCTTCCCCTTGTATCCCAAGGGTGCAGGGCTCAAGCACTTGGGCCATCCTTCACTGCCTTCCTGGGCCACAGCAGAGATCTGGCCTGGAAGAGGGGCAACCGGGACAGAATACGGCGCCGCTAGGTGGAGGATTATCCTATTGAGCCGCGGGGCCGGCAACACCAACATTTTAAACGCACACAGGACCCCACCCCGATGCTACTATGCCCTAGGCCTCGCACACCTGCAGGGGCGGTGGGCAACACTGGCGGGCTGAGTCCACACAGCCCGGGAGGCTGGCGTGCAGGAGGCAGGTTCTTCCCGCCAAGGGTTCCTGACCGCCTCACCCCACCCCACTGGGGCTCTGCACTCTCCCTGTGTCCCAGGCTCTCAGCACAGAGGCCCCATGCTCTCAGTGCACAGTGGGGCTGCGGGCAAGGACCCCGCCCCTTCTCACAGGGGCCGCCATCTCTGGCACAGCTGCAGGCCCTGAAAACACCAAAGACGCTGGCCTGCCACCGACATACACCTGCTGCGCTGTGTGGCCCAACAGAGCAACCCTGGCCATTCGGACAGCGCCAATCTGAAGCCAGGAGCCAGGTGCTTCCTCCTGGTCTCCCATTCGGGTACAGGGCCCAAGCACTTGGGCCATCCTCCACTGCCTTCCCGGGCCACAGTAGAGAGCTGGACTGGAAGAGGAGCAACCGGGACAGAATCTGGCGCCCCAACCGGGACTAGAACCCAGTGCGCCAGCACTGCAGGTGGAGGATTAGCCAAGTGAGCTGCAACACTGGCAAAAATAACATTTTCAATTTCTGTATTTCTGTCTGGACTCCTATCCCCAGCAGACAGGAAGTGTGCTCTACAGGACTTTACAACCTGAGATTTTAGCCTGGAGCTCAGCAGTGAGTAACTGATGCCTGCCTCGATCAGAGGAGCGATGTGTTGACTCCTCTTATTCCAGCGCAGGAGCATGATGCTAAGGTGGACAGGTTGTTTCAGGTCAGTGGTCCACTGAGGTGTGCTACGTGCCTGCTACAACACCAGGGGGTGCATATGCAGGAGTGGCTATGCCATGTTCCCTCTCCTCTAGTAATAATTCCAAGTGCTTGGAATTATTCTAAAATAGCAACAGTGGATTAAGGAAGCCTTGAGAAAGTAGTGACCCATGTCAACCTGCATCTGTGTTTGTGGACATGCGGACAAAAGTGTGCACACAGGCCCACACTTTCAGTGTCACCTGCTAAATGTCCTGTATGGAACATTCTGGTGATTCTGGGCAGCCCTGTTTGTGTTTTTTTGCCTGTTTGTAGGCAGGCGGTTTGCAGGAAGATGCAGTATCTGGAAGCTCAGTTTTAGATCCTTTTCTGGTTCCCCGAATGGGCAGTTGGCAGCTGACCAAGAAGAGAGCCAGCTTTCCCTGGCAGGAGGGAGAGAAACCCCACGAGAGGTGCATAAAGGCTTGGAGCCCTGTGCAGTGGGCCACGTCAGGGAGCAGCAGTGGTCTGGACAGGAAGTTGTCTCCTCCATCTTTTTCCAGAGCCTGGGTGCCCTCTAGGGAATCCCTTCCAAAGTGTACTCCTGCACAGGGAGTTTGTGGGTATTCACCTCCTCTTAGGCTGCCTGTTTCTCAGGTTTGCAATACATGGTATTAGCCTACCAGTAAATGTACCCCCAGCCTTTCATGGCCAGAGTAGGGGTCACATGGTCCTTCGGTCCTGCTGTCACCATGCACCCTACTTAAGAGACTGCTTTCCTTTGGGTGTCTGTTTCAGTCACTGCTTGTACTCTTTGCCTTTGAATTATTTTTTTATTTGACAGATAGAGTTAGACAGTGAGAGAGAGAGACAGAGAGAAAGGTCTTCCTTCCGTTGGTTCACCCCCCAAAATGGCCGCTATGGCCGGAGCTACGCTGATCTGAAGCCAGGAGCCAGGTGCTTCTCCTGGTCTCCCATGCGGGTGTAGGGGCCCAAGCACCTGGGCCATCCTCCACTGCCCTCCTGGGCCACAGCAGAGAGCTGGACTGGAAGAGGATCAGCCGGGACTAGAACCTGGTGCCCACATGGGATGCTGGCGTGGCAAGCAGAGGATTAACCAAGTGAGCCACGGCTCCAGCCCTGAATTATCTATTTTTAAATAAGAATTATTTTTTTTGAAGGGAGTGAGAGAATGAGCTGGTTCTCTCCCCAAACAACCACCACAGCTGGGGCTGGGCCCAGCTGAAGCCAAGAGCCTGATCTTGGCTTCAGGTCTCCCATGTGGGTGGTAGGGGCCCAAGCACGTGGGCCGTCTTCTGCCATTTTCCCAGGCACATTAGTGGGGAACTGGATCAGAAGTGGAGCAACTGGGACTCAGACTGGTGCTTATATGGGATGCTGGCATCGTGGGTGGTGACTTAACCAGCTGTGCCACACACTCGTCCCTGAATGCTTTTTTAAAATAAAGACCTATTTATTTCAAAGGCAGAGTTACAGAAAGGCAGATGGGTTGGGGGGAGATCTTCCATCCGCTGATTCACTCCCCAAATGGCTGTTAACAGCCAGAGCTAGGTTGGTCAGAAGTCAGGAGCCAGGAGTTTCTTTCAAGTCTCCAACATGTGTGGCAGGTGCCCAAGCACTTGGGCCATCCTCCGCTGCTTTCTCAGGCACATTAACAGGGAGCTTGAATGGAAGTGGAGCAGCTGGGACTAGAACTGGCGCTCATATAGGATGCTCGTATCTCAGGCAGTGACTTTACCTGTTATGCCACAATGCCATACTCGAGTTGATTCTTTCAGCTTAGCAAAAGTAGCACATTTTATTTTATTTCACTCTAATTGCTAGTGAAGGTATCATTTTCCTCACTACTTAAAGATCTGCAACCTGTATTTAATCTGAACATGTATATTTGCACAAACTTTGTAAATTTTGTGCATATTTGAGTAGTAACTTTTTATTAGTGCTTGCAAGCTTTCCTAATTCTGTTCTTTTCAATATCTTATGCATCCCCTTTTATTTGATATTCATAGTATCACAGAATGTTATCTCCTAGAGGAACTAGCAATCAGCAAGTATTCCTGGATTGAAAATATATTGAGTTAGAATTGACAGGGGCTTGGGGCTGGCACTGTGGCTCACTTGGTTAATCCTCTGCCTGCGACACTGGTATCCCATATGGGCACCGGGTTCTAGTCCCAGTTGCTCCTCTTCCAGTCCAGCTCGCTGCTGTGGCCTGGGAGGGCAGTGAAAGATGGCCCAAGTGCTTGGGCACCTGCACCCACGTGGGAGACCAGGAAGAAGCACCTGGCTCCTGGCTTCAGATCGGCGTAGCTCTGGCTGTAGCAGCCATTTGGGGGGTGAGCCAATGGAAGGAAGACTTTTCTCTCTGTATCTCTCACTGTCTAACTCTGTCAAATACATTTTTTTAAAAAGAATAATCGACAGGAGCTTTGAAGCCATTTGGTCCAGGAATCTAAACACTCACACAAAGAAATTGAGGCTCAGAACAGTGCAATGATTTACCCAAGGTCATTGCTAATAGACCAGAGCCTTGAGCTAGACCTTAGTGTGTCCAGGAAAGTTCTAGTCACCAGCCCAATGGCCTTAATTCTAGAGCAGGGTTTCTTGACTGCAGAACTATTGACATTTGGACCAGATAATTTTTATTGCTGGAGACTGTCCTGTGCATTGTAGAATGGTTAGAATTAACCACAGTCTCTGTCCTCTAGAAGCTAGTAGCAAAGTTTCCCTACCCATAGTTTTGAGAATGCAACAACCAAAAACATATCCAGACATTGACAAGTATTCCCTGGGGGGTAAAAATCAATTCTGGTTGAAAGCCACTGCTCTAGCAGGAGCTAAGCACTCCCTAGGCTTTTGTGGGAGTGATGTGAACTTCCTCTGTAGAAGTTGAGAATTGGAGTCTGGCACTCCTCTCAGGCAGCTGGAGAATACAGGAAAATCCAAGTTGCCCCATGCCACCTTTGTAGAGTCAGGACTAGGAGTGCTGAGAACCACCATCCATCATGATGATGGCTCTGAGCCAACCTTCCTTCTGCGAGGCCCACAGAAGGCTGAACTGGCAGCAAGGGACAGTGCAGGAAGAAGTGAAGTTGGACAGATGACCAAGCTCGGGAGACAGTATGCTTGCTGCAGTCAAGCCTTATGACTGAGATGGAGACAACAGTTCAGGCCCAGCAGAATGACTTGGGCAGAGAGCCAAACAGGCCTTCTAAAGAAAGAGTGCTGGGGCCAGCACAGTGGCTCAGCAGGTTAAGCTGCTGCTTTCACTGCCAGCATCCATTAGGGGCACTGGTTCAAGTCCCAGCTGCTCCACTTCCTATTGAGCTCCTTGATAATGGGCTGGGAAAGCAGCAGAGGATGGCCCAAATCCTTGGGTCCCTGTACCCATGTTGGAGACATGGAAGAAGCTCCTGGCTCTTGGACAGAGACCAGCCCAGGCTGTTGTGGTCATCTGGGGAGTGAATCAGCAGATGGAAGACCTCTATCCCTATCTCTATCATCTCTACCTCTATCTCTATCTCTATCTCTATCTCTATCTCTATCTCTATCTCTATCTCTATCTCTCTTTCTGTCTCTATCTCTTTCAAATAAATTAAGAATAAACTCAGGGAGCAGGAGAAAGAAGAAAAGAAAGGGGGCTGGGGATGGCACTGTGGCATAGTGGGTAAAGCTGCGCCTGCAGTGCCGGCATCCCTTATGGGTGCCGATTCAGTCCTGGCTGCTCCACTTCCAATCCAGCTCTCTGCTATGGCCTGGGAAAGCAGTAGAAGAGGGCCCAAGTCCTTGGGCTCCTGCACCCATGTGGGAGACCTGGAAGAAGCTCCTGGCTCCGGGTTTCAGATGGGCCCAGCTCCGGCCATTGCAGCCAATTGAGGAATGAACCATTGGATGGAAGACCTCTCTTTCTCTATGCCTCTCCTTCTCTCTGTGTGTAACTCTGACTTTCAAATAAATCAATCAATCTTAAAAAAAAAAAAAAAAAAAAAAGGAGGGCTAAGCCCTGGCAAGATCAGCACCATGGACAGTGCCAAGAGGTGGCTGGATTTTTGGACACTAGATGGAACCAGAGGAACCTGTTCAAGCACAGATAGTCTAGATCTGAATATTTTTCCCCCCTTGCTTATCCCCTCCTTCAAGAACTGTCTGCTCTTTAAGGGGAAAATTTGTAAAAAAAAATGTATTTGAAAGATCTAGTTACAGAGAGAAAGGAGACACATACACACACATACACACACACACACACATGGGGAGGTTGGAGTGGAGAGGGGAGAGAGAGAGAGAGAGAGAGAGAGAGAGAGAGAGAGAGAGAGAGAGAGAGAGAGAATGAACAACATCTAGGACTGAACCAGGCTGAACCAGGAGCCAGAAGCTTCATCCGAGTCTCCCATGTGTAGGGGCCCAAGTACTTGGGCCATCCTCTGCTGCTTTCCCAGGCACATTAGCAGAGAGCTGAATCAGAAGTACAGCAACCAGAACTCAAAGCTGCACTCATGGGATGCCAGTGTCGCAGGCAGCAGTTTTACCCACCATGCCACACATTGGCCCCTTTATGTGGGTGATTCTGTACCTGGCGGGGAGTCTGCCTGCTCCGCCCTGCAGGAGCTTGAGAGGGCATGGTGCACCATGACTCTCAGGAAGGACCACACAACCTGACTGCTGGCAGGTGGCAGGAGCCCCAGACACATTTCCCCCACCCTCACCAATCAGGTAAACTGCTCCCAGGTGTGGCCCAGGCCTACCTGGAAATCTACCCTAGTTACATGACCTTCAACCTGATTGGAGGAGCATAGCAGTGCCAATATTGGCTTCATCCTATAGAATTAGTATTGCCCTGAATCAGTTACACCCCCTCTGCCTGCCCTCTAAAAGGTGTGCTTTGTCGTTAATAAAGTGGACATGTTCACCCAAACTTGTCTCTGGTGCTTCTTCTCAAAGAGCGCCATCGCCCCACCCATGCTGACAGTGCACAGGCCTCAAGGGATGAGCCCACACCTTTAATGACAACATTTAATGTAGATGTTAGTAAAGTAACCTTCACCATTAAACTATGAGGTTGCTATTATGATTCCAATGTCAAAGATCTAGCAGCAGGCTCAGAGGTTCCCTAGCCCAGTATTAACACAACTAGAAAACTGTTAGCTTTGAGGTTGGATGGAGGATGCTGTCTTTAATGTCTGCTCTTCTTCCAACGCCTCCCCCAGGCAAAGCTGAAGCATCACATCATCAATGAAGAATTTCCAGAATCTTGTTATCCCTAGTAGAAGAAACCACTCCCTTCTCTGTCCCCCACTCCCTCCCACCACACCTTATTTGCACTTCTCACCACCACAGCCTCTATGATACACTACACTGGTTTACACATCTTTCTTTGATATATTGCACACATACTCAAGGTCATGTCACACTTCTCCAGTTAATAATTTAGTATCTGATATGAAATAGGCATTCAATAAATGTTGTTGAATAAGTAGATTCAGAGAATCTGTATGAATCAATAACACGGACAAGCTCTCATGATAAAAGTCTGGTACAGGAAGATCAGCAAGAAGAGTTCTCTAATTCCTGATTCTGAAGACTTTCATTATAGTCGCAAAGGACAAAACCAAAGCGATGATTTTTTAACTTTTATTTAATAAATATAAATTTCAAAAGTACAACTTTCAGATTACAGTGGCTTCCCCCCCATAACCTCCCTCCCACCAGCAACCATCCCATTTCCCACTCCCTCTCCCATTCCATTCTTCATCAAGATTCATTTTCAATTATCTTTATATACAGAAGATCAACTTAGTATATAGTAAGTAAAGATTTCAACAGTTTTCACCCACACAATACACAAAGTATACTGTTTGAGTACTAGTTTTACTGTTAATTCGTAAAGTACAACACATTAAAGACAGAGATACTACATGGGGAGTAAATGCACAGTGACACCTGTTGTTGATTTAACAATTGACACTCTTATTTATGACATCAGTAATCACCCGAGGTTCTTGTCATGAGCTGCCAAGGCTATGGAAGTCTCTTGAGTTCACAAACACTGACCTTATTTAGACAAGGACATAATCAAAGTGGATGTTCTCTCCTCCCTTCAGAGAAAGGTACCTCATTCTTTGATGGTCTGTTCTTTCCGCTGGGATCTCACTCACAGAGATCTTTCATTTAGGTCATTTTTTTGCCAGTGTCTTGGCTTTCCATGCCTAAAATACTCTCATGGGCTTTTTAGCCGGATCTGAATGCCTTAAGGGCTAATTCTGAGGCCAGAGTGCTATTTAGGGCATCTGCCATTCTTTGAGTCTGCTGTGTCTCACTTCCCATGTTGGATCATTCTCTCCTTTTTAATTCTATCAGTTATTATTAGCAGACATTTTCCGAAAGATCCAGTTGGCTCCTGGGACTTCCAGTGTGATCTGGGTAGGTACCTCGTGGCCACCAAGGAGAAATTCACAATTAGAGTAACCCAGCACCACAACAATCCATGCAGGGCAATGAAATCGGAATATAAATCTGAATGTCTCTCTCTCTACCTATATACACACATGGATACACACACAGGTCCATGCCAGTACCAGTCACTGATATGCATCTATTTACTGGCTTGTTTCATTTTAAGAACCCAAGGAGTCTCAAAAATACCGGAACACCTCCACCGTGAAAAGGTCCAAATCCATGGGAGGTTGGATGCCCCTGGGAGTGGTGATTTCCCTCAGGTGCCTGGAACTGGAAACCAGGAGAGAGGAGCTTCTTCTGGGTCTCCTACAAGAGTGCAGGGGCCCAAGGACTTGGGCCATCTTCTACTGCTTTCCCAGGCCATAGCAGAGAGCTGGACTGGAAGAGGAGCAGCCGGGACTAGAACTGGCACACATATGGGATGCCAGCACTTCAGGCCAGGGCTTTAAACCTCAGCGCACAGACTTTATTCTTAACAATGTTAGCTTCTTCTCCCCTAATTTAGGAGCAGGGATCCTGGGAGCTCATGCATGGAGGGTGTGTGCTCTGATGTGCATTCTCTGCACTACCTGGGATTCTTTGTTGTTTTCTGGATTCTGTAGTCTTTCCACACAAAGTATTGCATGTCTCAATGTGTCTGACTATGTGTGTTGTATGTCAGAAAATGGAGAACCTTTTTCTCTCAGGGAGATTGGAAGACTCTGGCTCATACAGTGTCTGTGGCAACTGCCCAGCTCTGCCACTGTGGTCACTGGGTGCATCAGGGCGTCGAGCATGGCAAGCGCCCAGTGCAGGGCGACCCCTGCATGGGCCAGCTGGTAGGAGAGCCTGGCAACCAGTTGCAAGCCAGTTTCTTGCAACCAGAAATAGAGTCTGTGCAGTACAAAGCCAAGCTCTACGAGGTTGGGAACGGCCCCCTCCCCGACCTGTCCCCTTTCTCCCAGGGTCCAGAGCGTCCACAACATCTCTGCAGCCTCCTTGTATTTCTGTGTTTTCCTGCGCACACAGCCAAGTATAGATTCTCATTTGCAGGAAGAGCAGTGACTAGAAGCCAGGTGACCCCATGGACCAACTACTGGTTCGGCTCCACCCCCATCCTAATGAGATTGGCTGCTCCTACTTCCCTCCCCCCAACCCAGCAAATGTTTCAGAGAACCGAATCCCTGAACAAGGCGCGCGCTCTCTCTCTCTCTCTCTTCCTCTTGCTTGCTCTCTTGACCTCACTCTCGTTTTCATTCTTGATCTCTCTCTTATGCTCTCTTTCTCCCTCTTTTCCTTATTTGCTCCTTCTTTCCGGTTTGTTGGGTTCCCCACCAATAAACCCTTTCCTTGAAAGAAGGAAAAGAAAAGAAAAAAAGAGAGAGAGCAAGAAAGAAAGAGAGAAAGAAAGGAGCTATGAACCCTACCTTGCACCTTCTAAGATCTCCCGCTGGTCTTGGGTTTTCCCATCCTTCCTCTGCTGTCCAGGGACCGTGCACCTCCTCCTTGCTCTTCTGAGGAGAGATTTCCCCTGGCAACAACGCCTTCATGTTGCTTGCACGAGGGCCTCATCTTGGGTGACTTCTAGGACTCCTGTCCATGGCAGCTCCCTCCATGGGAGCGACCTCTGCCTGCAGAGCTACACCTCTGCTGCTGAGGGCTGATGGCTCAATGACCCAGCAGTCAAGGCCAAGCAGCTTATAAGTGCCTGCCCCCTAGTGCTCTCACCTGATTGGTGATGAAGACCACGCCCACGTTGTGAGAGGGAATTCATTGGATTAGACACATTGGCTTTCCTGCTCTATTCTTAACAATGTCAGCTTCTTCTCCACTAATTTAGGTGAAGGGATCCTGGGAGGTCAGGCATGGAGGTTGTGTGCTCTGATGTGTATTCATGGTGGGTTTTTCTTTTTGCTGGATTCTGTTGTCTCTCCCACCCAACCACGCCCACTGAGTGAGAGGCAAGTGATTGGATAAGACACTTTTGGTTTCCCGATTTACTTTTTTTAAAAAGATTTATTTATTCATTTATTTATTTGAATCTTAGAGTTACACTAAAAGAAATGGAGATGCAAAGAGAGAGAGTGAGAGAGAGAGAGAAAGAGAGAGAGGTCTTCCATCCACTGGTTCACTCCTCAGATGGCCTCAATGGCTGGCACTGTGCCGATCCATAGCCAGAAGCCTGGAGTTTCCTCTTAGTCTTTCCAAGTGGGTGCAGGGGCTCAAGGCCTTGGGCCATCTTCTACTGCTTTCCCAGGCCAGAGCAGAGAGCTGCATCAGAAGTGGAGCAGGCATGTCTCAGGCCAGCACCTCTATGGGATTTTGGCAGCACAGGTGGAAGCTTTAATCACTATGAAACAGCTCTAGCCCCTCCTACTTTATTCTGTTTTTTTTTTTGTTTGTTTGTTTGTTTTTTTTTTAGGTTAATTTTATTTATTTGAAAGACAGAGTTACAGAGAGAGGTAGAGAATTGAGGGAGAGGTCATCCATCTGCTGGTTCACTCCCCAGATGGCCATGTGGCTGGAGCTGTGCCAATCCAAAACCAGGACCAAGGAGCTTCTTCTGGGCCTCCCACATGGGTACAGGGGCCCAAGGAATTGGGCCATCTTCCACTGCTTTCCCAGACCATAGCAGAGAACTAGATTGGAAGAGGAACAACCGGGACTAGAACCGGAACCCATATGGGATGCCGGCACTTCAGGCCAGGGCTTTAACAGTCTGCGCCACAGCCCTGACCCCCCTAGTTTATTCTTAACAATATCAAGTTCCTCTCCATTAATTTAGAAGCAGGGATCCTGGGAGATCATGCATGGACGTGTGTGCTCTCAAGTGCATTCACTGCACGACATGGGTGTTTCTTTGGTGTTTGCTGGATTTGTTGTAACTCCCATGCAAAGTTTTCCATGTCTCTGTGTGTCTGCTCTGTGTGCTGTATGTCAGAGAACAAAGAGCCTTCTCCCCTCAGGGAGACAGGGGGACTCTGGCTCATGCAGTGTCTGTGGCAACTGCCCAGCTCTGCCATTGTGGTCACGTGGGCGCAAACAGTGTGACCCTGCTCTGAATTCATGCCATGCCAGGCACAGGCAGCAGGGCATTCAGCCACGGGGCAGTGCTTTCTCCCGGTGATGCAGGAGACAGAGACGAGGAGGACTTGCCACTCTCCATGTCCCATGGTCTCCTAAATCCTCACTGCTACTCTTTTGAGGAATCCACACAACCCACAGTCCAATCCCATCAGGTTCAAAGGCCCAGTGTTTCCGACCCCCCAATTAGATCAAGGGTCCCCCTCAATTAATGACTCTGCCTCTGAGATTTCGAAAACCAAATCATATTCAAAGTCTAGAGAGTAATGTTAAAAGACACCTGTTACAATAGAGGTAAAGACCAAAAACGTCATAAACGTTGATAGTTTTCTGGAAGGACATTGGCATGAACATGTGATCCATGCGTGAGAGTGAACTAGAGAGAAGAGTTTTCTGTTTGCTTTAAAGGATTATTGATTTATTTATTGGAACGTAGAAAGAGAAAGGAAAAGAGCAGGAAATCCGGATCTGAGAGACATACAGTAGGTTTACTATAAATAGATCTTTAAAATATTAGAAATGGGATTAGGAGATGGAGGAAGAAGAAATGTGGGAGTGTGTGTTGGAGGGAGAGAAGGCTAGGGAGTATGACAATGTGCCTGAATCTGTGTATAGGTAATTGGAGAAACTTCTATGCCTTAAATAAAATTAATTAAGAGACAGAGCTTCATTGCTGGCTCACACCCAGATTGGCTGAAATGGCCAGGCTAGCCCAGGATGCAGCAGGGCTCAGGGTCTTCTTCTGAGCCTCCCATGTGGGAAGGAGCTCAAGGACATGGATCATCTTCTGTTGCATTCCCAGGTGCATAAGTACGGTACAGGATGGGAGAGAAACAGGCAGGACTCACCCATGGGCTGTGTGGCTGCAGGCCACGCCTATACCTCCTATGCACAGAGCTGCCCCCAGGCAAATTCCACCCCTGAAGAAACGGCCTGGGAAGCAGGAATCTGGACCTCACCAAGACTCCTACAAACTCTCCCTGTCTCAACCAGTCTTGTGTTTCCCATCCTCCCTAGATTCACAACTATTTTCCACCTCTGCAAGGCCAGGAAGCTGATAGAGAACATGCTTTTTCATTCTCTGCTGGTCGCCCATTCCTTTCAAAGGGTAAGTAGTGAGTAAGGTAGGAAAAGGAGTGGTGTGCAGGGCACATAGAACTCTTTCCCAGTGTGCCCAACACCTTGAGAACAGGAGATCCACAGCTTAGTGTAAGTGTCAGAGAGAAGTGCTGTACGGTCAGCAGAGGTGGCACAGGAGGGCTCAGGGTCGGGTAATGATTGCTCAGTGGCTGATAGAAATCTCCCATCTGGGGCGGCTCTGTGGCACAGGAGACCAATCTCAGCCTGCAGGGCCGGCACCCTATGGAGCTGCTTCACATTCTGGGTGCTCAGCTCCCATCCAGCTCTTTCCTTTCGGCCTGGGAAAGCAGTGGAGGATTCCCCAATGATTGGGCCCCTGCTCCCATGTTGGAGACTGGAAGAAGCTCCTAGCACCTGCCTTCAGATCAGCTCAGCTCTGGTTGTTCCAGCCACTTGGGAGTGAACCCGCAGATGGACGCCCTTGCTCTCTCTCTCTCTCTCTCTCTCTCTCTCTCTCTCTCCCTTTCTCTGCAACTCTACCCCTTACCAAACTTATAAGATCCTCATTAAAAAAGAAACATCTCATCTTACTGAACACAGTTCCTAATGTGTGTGCATTTGTCAACATTCTATGACTGTGTGAGGAGCCACACGTGCATCCACCAGAGCACACACAGTCCCTACAGAGAAAATCGCAGGAACACACTGCTGAAAGAATGCAAGCGCATGCACAGAGTTGGAGAACTAGAGTGACTCCAGGTACCAGGTTTGAAATGTGAAGGAAATTTATTGCTCCACATGGAGAACACAATCATGTTTCATACAGGGCCGTGTTTCCCTCTCAACAATAACATTTCCCCAAAGATCCAGTTGGCTCCTGGGACTTCCAGTGGGATCCGGGGAGGTGCCCTGTGGCCACCAGGGAGAAAGTCACAAGTAGAGAAACCCTGCACCAGGACGGTCCTTGCAGGGCAATGAAACCAGGAATATAAATCTAATGTCTCTCTCTCGCTACCTACATATACACACACGGGAACTCACACAGGTCCATGCCAGTACCAGGCACTGATATGCATCTATTTACTGAGTGTTTCATCTGAAGAACCCAAGGAGTCTCCAAAATACAGGAAAGGTCCAATTCCAAGGAGGTCAGATGCTTCTGGGAAGTGGGTATTTCCGTCCAGAACCTGGAACTGGAAGCAGTCCTGGTGCATGGTGCTGGGTGGGACCTCATGGGGGAGCCAGGAGCAATTGCAGCAGATAAGGAGGACAGGTGGAATTTGCATCTGCTGTGAGCTCCTGGTGTCTCTGTGTTGTGACGCCCTCCACTCTCCTGACACTGAATTTGGGAGGCAGACAATGCCTGACTCTGGGCCAGAGAAGGGTGCCACCCAGGGGAGGCTGCAGCCCTTCCTACTGCCCCCTAAGGCCACAGGGCAGGGGAGTAGAGTGCGGGGAGCCGACGATTCAGGGCTGTGGCTGCAGCAGGGCTTCGAGCGTGGCGAGCGCCCAGTGCAGGGCAGCCCCCGCGTGTGCCAGCTGCCAGGAGAGCCAGGCGCGCTGTGAGGCCCTGGGCTCCCCATCGCGGCCGGCCATGGGCAGGAATGCACCCCCTGGAGCCTGCAGCTCTTCCAGGCCCACTTCCAGCGCGCCCAGGTGGGAGGAGGGTCGGCCCAGCTCCTGAGAAGTCTGTGGTGGGCTGTGGTGGGCCGACGGGTGTCTGCGGAGACTTCGAGAGCTGCGTGGGTCCTCAGGGATGTGTGAGCGGCGTCCCCGGGTGCGGATCCTCTCTGGGGGTCTGCGCTGTGTGTTCTTCTCCTGCAGGCGCCGATTCCTGCGTGCAGAGCCTGCGCACCAGAGCGCAAAGTGTTAGGGAGGGGCCGTGTGTAACACCAAGGCTCATTTCTAAGGTCACCAAACCCCATCCCACCCAACACCACTCCCGGGAGCCCTACTAGGATCCTGTGGGCCTGGGTCCAGTCCAGGGTGCTCTGTCAGCCCCGAAGAGCATCAGCAAGTTCCACCAGCAGAGGGCTCAGTCACTGGCTTGGTCCTGTGCCCCACCCCCACCTCTCCAAAGGCCCAGCCCCCAACCTACCTCCTCTGCTAGGAAGTCCCCCGCGGGGAGACCCAGACTGGAGCTTTCTTCTCTCTGGGGCTGGGGACCTCCGTGCCTTCTTCCTGTCTTCGCGCTCTGCATCTCGTGGGTGGGGGTGACAAGGGGAGACACTGGGGCTTCTCCTGCGCTTGCCCCTGCAGCCCGTGGCCTCCTCCCTCTGCCTGGGGAGCCCTGAGGGGGAAGAGGGCAGCAGTGAGTTTCCTGCACCAGCACTGGAGTCTGGGCCAGGACAAGTGAAGCTGCAGGAGATGGGGAACGCCCCCTACCACACCTGTCCCCTTTCTCCCAGGGTCCAGAGCGTCCACAACATCTTTGCAGCCTCCTTGTATTTCTGTGGTTCCCAGCGCACCCAGCCAAGTATAGATTCTCATCTGCAGGAAGAGCAGTGACTAGAAGCCAGGTGACCCCAAGGCCCACCCACCCGTGTCAGCTCCACCCCCATCCTAATGAGATTGGCTGCTCCTACTTCCCTTCCCCCAACCAAGCAAAGGTTTCAGAGGAGGGATTCCCGAACACGAGGCTCTCTCTCTCGATCTCTCTCGATGTCTCTCTCTCTCTCTCTCTGTCTCTTCCTCTTGCTTGTTCTCTTGACCTCACTCTCGTTTTCATTCTTGGTCTCTCTCTTATGCTCTCTTTCTCCCTCTTTTCCTTATTTGCCCCTTCTTTCTGGTTTGTCGGGTTCCCCACCAATAAACCCTTTCCTCAAAAGATAAAAAGAAAAGGAAAGGAAAGAAAGAAAAGAAAGGCAAGAGAGAGAATGGAAGGAAGAAAGGAAGAGAAGAAGAAAGCAAGAGGGCCGGCGTCGCAACTCACTTGGCTAATCCTCGCCTCAGTGCCCGTACCCCGGGTTCTAGTCCCAGTTGCATCACCGGATTCTGTCCCTGTTTCTCCTCTTCCAGTCCAGCTCTCTGCTGTGGCCCGTGAAAGCACTGGAGGATGGCTGAACTGCTTGGCCCCTGGCCCTTTATGGGAGACCAGGATGAAGCACCTGGTTCCTGACTTCGGTTAGGCGCAGTGCCAGCTATAGCAGCCACTTGGGGGATGAACCAACAGAAGGAAGACCTTTCTCTCTGTCTGCCTAGCTCTGCTTCTCAAAAAAAAAAAAAAAAAAAAAAAAAAAAAAAGATAGTAGAAACAATAAAGAAGCCATGAACCTAATGAACCTACCTTGTGCCTTCTGAGATCTCTCGCTGGTCTTGGGTTTTCCCATCCTTCCTTTGCTGTCCAGGGACCGTGCGTCTCCTCCTTGCTCTTCTGAGGAGAGATGTCCCCTGGCGGCAGGGCCTTCATGTGGCTTGCACGAGGGCCTCATCTTGGGCGACTTCTGATCGTCAGGGCTCCTGTCTATGGCAGCTCTTTCCATGGGAGCGACCTCGGCCTGCAGAGCTACACCTCTGCTGCTGAGGGCTGATGGCTCAATGACCCAGCACTCAAGGCCAAGCAGCTTATATAGTGCCTGCTCTCTGGTGGGCTCCCTGGTGAAAACACCTTCCTTGGCAGTCAGACCAAGCCCCTCGGGACAGGGGGCACGGGCGGGCGTGGGGAGAGGAAAGGGTGGAGCGCACTCAGCTGCAGGGGTGGGGCTGGGGAGGCTGCTTGTCGTGTCAGTGACTGTTCCCTGGCTGGAGCAGAGAATGCACTTTCTTGGTGCAGGCAGACGACGCCCCCAGGATGGTGTCTGGGCTTGGACTCACTTCCAGCAGGTGACTCATGCCCTCTTTCCTCTGTTTTGTATGACAACGTGCAGGATCTCAGCCTCCTCGCACTGCTTTCCTAGGCCGAAAGTAAAGAACGCGAAGCAGCTCCCTAAGGGAAGCCGGCCCTGCAGGCTGAGATTGGTCTCCTGTGCCACAGAGCCTGCCCCAGATGGGAGATTTCTATCAGGAATGAGGCCCAGGCTCCCATCGTCGCTGTCCGAATACCAGGGTTGCTCTGTTGGGCCACACAGCGCAGGCAGGGGCAGGTTGGTTGTAGGCTGGTGTCTGTGGTGTTTTCCAGGGCTAGCAGCGGTGCCAGTGATGGCGGCCCCATGTCTGAAGGGGCGAGGTCCTCTCCTGGGCCCCTCTGTGCCCTGAGAACACGGGGCCTCTGTGCTGAGCCTGGGACGCAGGGAGAGTGCAGAGCCCCGGCGGGGTGGAGTGAGGGGGTCAGGAACCCTTGGCGGGAAGAACCTGCCTCCTGCACGCCAGCCTCCCGGGCTGTGTGGACTCAGCCGGCCCGTGTTGTCCACCACCCCTGCAGGTATGCGAGGCCCAGAGTGGCAGCCGCAGGGTGGGGTCCTGTGTGCGTTTAAATTGTTTGGTGCTTTGTGCGTTGTGGGGGAGTCAGCATCCGTTTTGCATTGGGCTGCCCCTCTCCTGGGTGACTGACTCACTGGGCAGCCGGTCAGCTTCATGCTGCTTCCTGGAAGAGGGCAGTGCTTTTGCTCCAGGGTGCTGGGTTTCCTTGGAAAGAGCCACGCCGTCCCCTCTGTGCCCTGCCAGGCCCCAGGCCCTGCTCCTCCCAGACCTGCACGCGGCCCCTCTCCCAGAGTTCCCCCTGTGGGAGGTGACAATGCAAGGGACACCCGGGCATCAGGGCTCTGTGGGCAGCCTCAGCCAGTGCTTCCTGCGCAGGAGCGGCGGCACAGAGGGCGCATGGCCAGGACAGTGCGGCTCTGATGGCAGGGCTGGCTCCCTGGGATCAGACTCACAGCCCCTGGTCTGCCGGCTTCTGCAGTCCTTCCACTGTCAAAATGCTCCAGAACTTTCTCCATTCTTAGCATTTCTCAGGGCAGTCACTGAGTTATCTTTTTTTTTTTTTTTTTTTCCGATGAGGAAGTGGAAACCTGGCAGGAGCCACAGATGTCACCCAGAACTGCTCCCTGCATGCATCCGCGCCCCATCCATCTCCTCCCTCCCTCTGCCTCCTCTCCGTCTTCAGGTTCTCCCTCCTCTGTCTCCTTTTCCACTTTCCCCCTGTTTTTTCTTCCTCTCCTTCCTGTGGGACTTTACTCTGCCTGGTGGCCAGAGGAGGGTGGCCTGGCAGAGTTTGCAGTGTCCGGGAGAACACCCTGAGGCTGGGGTGTGGGGTCAGCATTACCGTGAGGGTTAGTGCAGGTCACTTGGGCCATGGGGAGTGGTGTTAGGACAGGTGTGAAAGGAGAAGGCAGAGTAGGGAGCTGGCTGCAGAGCCTGGAACCAGTGCCTATGTACCCGGGGTGGGCTCCTTGGTAATGGAGGAGTGGGAGACCCATAGGTGAGGGTCTGTGTGAGTGCAGGTGGCTGTGGGCTGTGTGCTTGTGGGTGCACGCACATGCGTGAGTGAGCAAGCTTGGTCATGAGTCACAGCCCACAGGAGTAGAAACAGAAGGAGCAGTGACCATGCTGGGTGCAGAACCTGGTGACAAAACGCGATTTCCACCAAGGACAGCCAGACCCCAGGGAGAAACGACAGCTTCTGTGGCATTCCAGGTGATGTGCAGATGAACTTGGGACCCTCCAGTGCAGAGAGTGCACAGAGCCTGGTGGCTCATGCCAGAGGGTGCCCAAGCCTTTTGGAAGCAGCTCCCACTGATCGAATTTGATCAGCAAAATAAATGATTTACTAGCAGATAATGGCTGATTATGTCAAAGAGCAATCCAAGAGTCCACATTGTCAACCTCTCTCTATGTATCTTCTGAATCTCTCATTTAGTTTGGATGTGGAGTGTCGCTTGCTCCGCAGGCTCGCGGAGGATCGGCAATGGATTTGCTGTTGATTCTTCCCCTGGTCCTCCCCGGATTAGCTGCCGTCCTCCCGCCGCCTCTGCAGAGAGGTGGCACCCCCGCTGCTTCCCCCGCTTCTGCGGAGGAGCGGCACACCGCCGGCTGGCTCTCTCAGGGGTTCCTCAGGTGTTCCCCTGCATGTTGTCTCTCTCCTCCTTTATAGTCCTCTTCCACCAATCCCAACTCTGCTGGCGTTCTCTCCCCACTGCTCTCCTCCAATCAGGGTCAGGATCAGCTCCTGCAGCTTGTTAGTCAAATTGGTGAGGCAGCTGTGTGGAAGTTGTTTACTCCCTCTCAGCGCCATATGGTGGGAGATCAGATGCATAGAGTTAGTCTTCATAATCTCAGTGGTCTAGTCCAGTCTCGGTAGTTTCAGTACTTATGTCCATAGTCTCAGTACTTATTTGTGTCCCGGGTGCCCCGCATGTTGGGGGAGACGGGCCCTGCTCCCCACAGTGGAGAGACCTGGATACTATTGGATGCTGGCTGTGACAGGGCCAAGGGTCCAACGAGTGCCCAGAAGCATGGCACCTTCCTTGTGAATGGCGATGCCGACCTGTGGTGCCAGAGCCCCGTGTGTCCTCCTAGGGGGTGGCCTGTGGCTGACCCAGCAGACAGATCCCAGGAGCCTCCTCATGCTTCAAGCAGAGCAGTGCAAGGAGGCTGAGATCCTGCACGTTGTCATACAAAACGGAGGAAAGAGGGCACCAGTCACTGGCAAGAAAGTGAGTTCCAGGCCAGAAGCCGCCCCAGGGGCGAGGTCTGCCTGTGCCAAGAAAGTGCAGGCTCTGCTCCAGCCAGGGAACAGTCACTGACTCAACAGTGGCCTCTCCTACCCCACCCCTGCAGCTGAGTGCATTCCACCCTTTCCTCTCCCCACGCCCGTGCCCCGGGTCCCGAGAGGCTTGGTCTGACTGCCAAGGGAGGTGTTTTCACCAGGGAGCAGGCACTATATAAGCTGCTTGGCCTTGACTGCCGTTTCATGGAGCCATCAGCCCTCAGCAGCAGAGGTGTAGCTCTGCAGGCCGAGGTCGCTCCCATGGAGGGAGCTGCCATGGCCAGGAGCCCTGGCCATCAGAAGTCGCCCAAGATGAGGCCCTCGTGCAAGCCACATGAAGGCCCTGCCACCAGGGGAAATCTCTCCTCAGAAGAGCAAGGAGGAGACACACGGTCCCTGGACAGCAGAGGAAGGATGGGAAAACCCAAGACCAGCGAGAGATCTCAGAAGGCACAAGGTAGGTTCATGGCTTCTTCATTGTTTCTCCTATCTGTTTGTTTGTTTGTTTGTTTGAGAAGCAGAGTTAGGCAGACAGAGAGAGAGACAGAGAGAAAGGTCTTCCTTCTGTTGGTTCACCACCCAAGTGGCCGCTATAACCGGCGCTGCGCCAATCCGAAGTCAGGAACCAGGTGCTTCATCCTGGTCTCCCATAAGGGGCCAGGGGCCAAGCAGTTCAGCCATCCTCCAGTGCTTTCACGGGCCACAGCAGAGAGCTGGACTGGAAGAGGAGAAACCGGGACAGAATCCGATGACACAGCCGGGACTAGAACCCGGGGTACGGGCACTGAGGCGAGGATTAGCCAAGTGAGTTGCGACGCCGGCCCTCTTGCTTTCTTCTTTTCTTCCTTCCATTCTCTCTCTTGCCTTTCTTTTCTTTCTTTCCTTTCCTTTTCTTTTTATCTTTTGAGGAAAGGGTTTATTGGTGGGGAACCCGACAAACCAGAAAGAAGGGGCAAATAAGGAAAAGAGGGAGAAAGAGAGCATAAGAGAGAGACCAAGAATGAAAACGAGAGTGAGGTCAAGAGAACAAGCAAGAGGAAGAGACAGAGAGAGAGAGATCGAGAGAGAGAGCCTCGTGTTCGGGAATCCCTCCTCTGAAACCTTTGCTGGGTTGGGGGCAGGGAAGTAGGAGCAGCCAATCTCATTAGGATGGGGGTGGAGCTGACACGGGTGGGTGGGTCTTGGGGTCACCTGGCTTCTAGTCACTGCTCTTCCTGCAGATGAGAATCTATACTTGGCTGGGTGCGCTGGGAACCACAGAAATACAAGGAGGCTGCAAAGATGTTGTGGACACTCAGGACCCTGGGAGAAAGGGGACAGGTGCGGGGGCGGGGGGGCGTTCCCCATCTCCTGCAGCTTCACTTGTCCTGGCCCAGACTCCAGTGCTGGTGCAGGAAACTCACTGCTGCCCTCTTCCCCCTCAGGGCTCCCCAGGCAGAGGGAGGAGGCCACGGGCTGCAGGGGCAAGCGCAGGAGAAGCCCCAGTGTCTCCCCTCGTCACCCCCACCCAGAAGATGCAGAGCGCGAAGACAGGAAGAAGGCACGGAGGTCCCCAGCCCCAGAGAGAGGAAAGCCCTGGTCTGGGTCTCACCGCAAGGGACTTCCTAGCAGAGGAGGTAGGTTGGGGGCTGGGCCTTCAGAGAGGTGGGGGTGGGGCACAGCACCAAGGCAGTGACTGAGCCCTCTGCTGGTGGAACTTGCTGATGCTCTTCGGGGCTGACAGAGCGCCCTGGATTGGACCCAGGCCCACAGGATCCTAGTAGGGCTCCCGGGAGTGGTGTTTTTGGGATGGTGTTTGGGAGGTGGGAGTTCTCTGGACCCTACCCTGAGAGCTTTGACAGAGCCCACACTCTGGTATGCAGGGGAGGGGCAGGGGGCTGCTCTGATTTGTCACCTGGGTCCTGGGGAGGAAGGTCCGTGTCACCCCTGTCACAGTCGGTGAGCCCCGGCCCAGATCCAGTCCCTGTGACTGCCACACTGCCCAGGCACCATTGAGCACCCACCCCGTCCCTCTCCCTTCTGTCCCCGTCCACCAGCATCTTCATCATGCACATCCCAACTCCTCCTGGGACCTGCTATGGTCTGAAGTTGCTGTCCCCCCAAAACTCCGCTACTTGAACATGATGCCACTGTGCTAGCTGTACCAGGTGTGCCCTCTGGGGCAGGAAGCAGGCAGGAGGGCTCCAGCTTCAGGGCTGGAGTGAGTGGCCCAGGGGCCCCTGAGCTGCGGAGTAGCATCTTCTAAGAGCGAGCCTTGTCAACAGTGCCTCTCCTACCGCCTTCATCTTGGACTCGGCAGCCTCCAGCACTGTGGGCACCATCCCTGCTGTTTGTTAAATTCCCAGCCTAAGTTCTGCTGTTGTAGCTGCCTGCTCAGACCAGCATAGCACCCAACGCCACACCCCCTCAGCACCCAACCTCGCACAAGACTTTCCCACCCCAGGAGCCTGATGCCACCTTGGATGGCCAGGAGAGGCCTCAGAGGTCTCTCGGGCTGTCTGGGGTGCAAACAGGGCCAGAATGCACCCCCGGAGGGTGACGGAGGCCCCGGGGGACTCTTCACTGGAGAATCAAAGAAGGGACACAGCAACGGGGCCCTCCCACTCCGGGAGCCGCAGAAACCCCTTAGAGAAAGCAAAGCCTTTGTATCGGTAGCTTCAGCACGGAAGTGAAGGAAGGGACCGGCAGAGCTACCTCTCAGAGCAGGGCCCCAGAGGGCAGAGCTGTGCCCGTGGACGGGAGGGACACTGACACTGAAGACCGGTCAGTCACTGACCACATCCTAAATTACAAAGCCCTGGGTTGTTCGCGGAGCGAATCCAAGGAGGAAAACCCACCCAGCAGGGACCAGGCAGACAAACTTCCTATGACCGCAAGGCCCTGCCTCTCTCCTGGTGGAAGGGCTGAGCCCCATCCTGCCCACTCAGGCAGTCCCCAGGGGAAAGTTCTACCCAGCTGGAGGGAGGGCCACACGGGGCGTGGGGGACAGAAGCAGCAGGGGGTCCCGGAGCGGGGACTGGGTCTGAGGCCCCCATCCTCGTGCTCCCCAGGGCCTCCTGCCTTAGCAACAAAGGTGTCCCCATCCAAGGCCGAGGTCCACAAAGACCCCGGGGACACAGAGCCATTGTTTTTATACGAGTGCCCCCAACAGGACAACAGGGGATGAGGCATTAATTCAGGGTGCTCATGTACAAGGCTGGGGGGACCACAGGAAGAGCCAGGGTCCCACCGAAAACCTTGCAGTGGAGCCGGCGCTGTGGCACAGTGGGTTAATGCCCTGGCCCGAATCACCAGCATCCCCTATGGGTGCAGTTCGAGACCCAGCTGTCCACTTCCGATCCTGGTCTGTGCTATGACCTGGGAAAGCAGTAGAAGATGATTCAAGTCCTGGGGCCCCTGCAGTCGCATGGGAGACCTGGAAGAAGCTCTTGTCTCCAGACTTCGGATTGGCGTAGCTCCACCCTTGCACCACTTGAGGAGCAAACCATCAGATGGAAACCTCTCTCTCTTTCTCATTTCTCTCACTCTCTCTCTCTGCTGCTCCTTTCTCTGTGTAACTATGACTTTCAAATAAAATAAATCTTAAAAAAAAGCCACGCAGCGCCCGCATAGCCAGATTGCCACCTACGCCGCCTCTGTGACTGGCAACCAAGGCCTTGGCCCCTCCTGCCCCTGCCCCTGCCCCCAGCCTTTGGGCTAGGTTTGGAGACGTTTGACTTCACTACTCTGGAATCACCTCTGACCCCTGTCCTGAGGTGCACATCTCTAGGAGAATGTTCACCCACACGGACACCAACCCCAGGGACTCGTGTGCTTCCAGTGCTGTTAGGGAGGTCTGCGTCTCCTACACCCAGGCTCCTACCCAGGGACTTCCTGCAGCAGCTCCATGCTGGCTGTGGCCAGGGGGTGGCGCTGTGGAGCCAGAGGTTTAGGGGATGTCTAGACTTTGTGCACAGGGCCTGGAGGCCACCCCACCCCCAACCCAGCTCCCCTGAGGACCTTGGCTCCAGGTGGGGACCAGGATGCAGGGTGTCACGGCATGACACACCCACCCACTTCAAAGCTCACACATGGTACCTGCTCGGAGGCCCAGTTCCTTCAAAAGTTTACCTCTTTCATAGGAGTCTGAAGAAAAAGTGTCAAATATCCTACACCACTCAGAAGCCTTTCATCCTGCAAAACAAAAATGATTCCAACCAAAGCCATGCTCCAGAGGCTGCCCTGTTCTTCCACCCCCTGACTACCCACTGCCGGGAGGGTGCAGGCAGAGTGACCCTGCTGAGGGCTGGGTGCCTGGTGTCCGGGATTTGCACTTTGAAGGTGGGCAAGAGAAAGGCGCTTTTCTTTTGCACAATGTGCGGGTGGTGAGCTGGGTGTCTGGCCCTGCATTGTCAGGGTTAGGAACAGCGGCCAAGGCCCCCAAGAACCCTTGGCCATGCTGCGGCTGGTGCGGCTGGTCTGCAGGCGTCGTCTTCTGGCAGGTTCCTCCCTGTCTGCTGCTGAACCCATTACAGAGTTAGCAGGGCTGTACCGGGCAGCAGACAGGGAAGGGCCGGGCCTTCTTCACTTCCTGGCCCCACAGGCACTGCTCACGTTCACAGCCCAGTTAAGGTCCCTGAGCGCCTTCTCCTCGCCCCAACCCACAGAGGGCACAGTTGCTGCCCAGCGTGAGCTGCCCAGGTGTGCAGCTCCCTGAGGAGTAACCTGGGTCAGCCGTGGAAACACCAGTGGCCTGGGGTGGACTGGAGAAGGGACAAAGAGGGAGCCTTAGTCCCCTTCTCCTCTGCCAAGGAGCCAAGGGCAGGGACAAGGAAGGGTCTTTGTGACCAAATCCAGGTGGGACCATGATGTCCACACGAGGAGGCTCCGTATAGCCTCTAGAAGTGGTCACGTTTCTTTCCAGCCCCTGCAGGGGGCGCAGGACTAGATGCCACCGGGGCCACCTGTGCCTGGCTTCTCTCGACACAGCACAGGTGAGTGCCAGAAACAGGCGCCTTGTCACAGGGACAAGTGCTGGGTGTGGAGGGTACTGCTGCGCTGTGTCCTGGGCTTTGGGGTGCAGGTCCAAGTGCAGGCTTGGTGCTATGTGTGTCTGTCAGGGCCGCAGGATCCCTGAGCAGGACAGTGGGGTCGCCTGCCCAGTGCATCTTTCCTCGGACACTCCACACTGGCTGGCAAGTTACATTCTTGCCAATCCAAAGGCTCCCTGGTGAAAACGCCCCCCTTGGCAGTCAGACCAAGCCCCTCGGGACAGGGGGCACGGGCGTGGGGAGGAAAGGGTGGAGCGCACTCTGCTGCAGGGGTGGGGGCGGGGAGGCCGCTGTCAGGTCAGTGACTGTTCCCTGGCTGCAGCAGAGACTGCAATTTCCTGGCACAGGCAGACCACGCCCCCAGGATGGCATCTGGCCTGGGACTCACTTTCCAGCCAGTGACTGGTGCCCTCTTTCCTCTTTTTTGTATGACAACGTGCAGGATCTCGGCCTCCTCGCACTGCTCTCCTTGAAGCCTGAGGAGGCTCCAGGATCTCTCTGCTGGGTGCAGCCACGGGCCACCCCCTAGGGGGACACACGGGGGCTCAGGCCCCACAGGTCGGCCCTGCCATTCCCAAGAAGGGTGCCATGCTGCTGGGCACTCGTTGGACCCTAGGCCCTGCCACAGCCAGCATCCCATAGTATCCAGGTCTCTCCACATCCAAAATAAATGAGAGATTCAGAAGAAGCTCCTGGCTCCTGGCTTTGGATCGGCGCAGCTTCAGCCATTGCTGCCATATGGGGGTGATCAGCACATGGAAGACCTCTCTGTGTCTCTCCCTCTCTGTCTTAACTTTGCTCTCTAATAACTAGATGAATCTTAGGAAAAAAAAAAGATACACTGAGAGAGGTTGACAATGTGGACTCTTGGATTGCTCTTTGACATAATCAGCCATTATCTGCTAGTAAATGTTTTATTCTGCTGATCAAATTCGATCAGTGGGAGCCTCTTCCAAAAGGCTTGGACACCCTCTGGCCTGACCCGCCAGGCTCTGTGCACTCTCTGCACTGGAGGGTCCCAAGTTCATCTGGCACATCACCTGGAATGCCACAGAAGCTGTCGTTTCTCCCTGGGGTCTGGCTGTCCTTGGTGGAAATCGCGTTTTGTCACCAGGTTCTGCACCCAGCATGGTCACTGCTCCTTCTGTTTCTACTCCTGTGGGCTGTGACTCATCACCAAGCTTGCACACTCACGCATGTGCATGCACCCACAAGCACACAGCCCACAGCCACCTGCACTCACACAGACCCTCACCTATGGGTCTCCCACTCCTCCATTACCAAGAGGCCACCACATGAACATAGGCACTGGTTCCAGGCTCTGCAGCCAGCTCCCTACTCTGCCTTCTCCCTTTACACCTGTCCTAACACCACTCCCCATGGCCCAAGTGACCTGCGCTAACCCTCACGCTAATGCTAACCCCACTCCCCAGCCTTGGTGAGTTCTCCCGGACACTGCAAACTCTGCCAGGCCACCCTCCTCCGGCCACCAGGCTGAGAAAAGTCCCACAGGAAGGAGAGGAAGAAAAAACAGGGGGAAAGTGGAAAAGGAGACAGAGGAGGGAGAACCTGAAGACGGAGAGGAGGCAGAGGGAGGGAGGAGATGGATGGGGCGCGGATGCATGCAGGGAGCAGTTCTGGGTGACATCTGTGGCTCCTGCCAGGTTTCCACTTCCTCATCAGAAAAAAAAACAAAAAAGATAACTCAGTGACTGCCCTGAGAAATGCTAAGAATGGAGAAAGTCCTGGTCTATTTTGACAATGGAAGGACTATAGAGAAGCAGGCAGACCAGGGGCTGCGAGTCTGATCCCAGGGAGCCAGTCCTGCCATCAGAGCCGCCCCCACCCGGCCAGGTGCCCTCTGTGCCTCCGCTCCTGCGCAGGAAGTGCTGGCGGAGGCTGCCCACAGAGCCCTGATGCCCGGGTGTCCCCTGCATTGTCACCTCCCGCAGGGGGAACTCTGGGAGAGGGGCCGCGTGCAGGTCTGGGAGGAGCAGGGCCTGGGGCCTGGCAGGGCACAGAGGGGACGGCGCGGCTCTTTCCCAGGAAACCCAGCACCCTGGAGCAACAGCACTGCCCCCCCTTCCAGGAAGCAGCACGAAGCTGACCGGCTGCCCAGTGAGTCAGTCACCCAGGAGAGGGGCAGCCCAATGCAAAATGGACGCTGTCACCCCCACGATGCACAAAGTACCAACATTTTAAACGCACACAGGACCCCACCCCACGGCTGCCACACCCTGGGTCTCGCACACCTGCAGGGGCGGTGGGCAACACTGGCGGGCTGAGTCCACACAGCCCAGGAGGCCGGCGTGCAGGAGACAAGTTCTTCCCGCCAAGGGTTCCTGACCCCCTCACCCCACCCCGCCGGGGCTCTGCACTCTCCCCGGGTCCCAGGCTCTCAGCACAGAGGCCCCGTGCTCTCAGTGCACAGTGGGGCTGCGGGCAAGGACCCCGCCCCTTCACACAGGCGCCGCCATCGCCGGCACCGCTGCAGGCCCGGAAAACACCAAAGACACTGGCCTGCCACCGACCTGCCCCTGCCTGCGCTGTGTGCCCAACAGAGCGACCCTGGCCACTCGGACAGCGACGGAGGGGAGCGTGGGCCGCGCCCCTGATGGAAATCTCACGTCCCCAGCGCGACCCAAGACTCTGGTGTCCTCCCAGGGGCCGCGAGGAACCTGGCGAGGGACGTCCCAGTAGTGCCCGAACCATTCCGGTTCTCAGTTGGGGCAAAGTCCTGAGTTTTGAGGAAATGACCCTTATCCTCACTCTTGGCACAGCCCCGGGGATTCCCGGGGCCCTGTACCAGGCACCCATTCCCCGGGGCCCGAACTGCCCGCTGGTGGAGACTGTTGTCAGCGGGCGAGACTCCACCCCCTGCAGGACGATGTTGTATGGCGGGAGCTCTGGCTGTGAGCGCTGGCCTTGGGGACACTGCAAATCTCTGTCCTCCTCGGGGCTGGTGACCTGAGACATCTTGCACCTGCTGTGTTCCTGCCCTATCCTAGGCCATGCTTAGGAGCAGTGCTGGGAAAGCAAGGGCGTCTGGATGCCTTTGAGATGTGGGAAATGGGTCCCCGCAGTCAGGGGGGCATGACTGGGCCGGCCCAGCATTCTCCTGGAGACAGGAGACAGAGTCAGAATCCCACAGACCCCAAACACCTGTTGCCACCGCTGCCCTCCCCGGGACGGCTGGCCTGGGTGGAGCGCCGGAGCGCTGCGTGGGGGAAGATCTGGGTGGTCAGTCCCACTCCAGTTTCATCCCAAACAGAAAGGTGAACACGCAGCTCTTCTCGCTTGCCCCTGTTTGGGAATCACGGTCCAGAGGTTCTAAGAAATTGGCCCCACTAAAAACAAACAGAAAACAGGAAACACACACGAGCCGCCATCGCCACACCCCCAGGAGGTTGCCAAGTGATGGTGAAGCACCCTTTTCCTTCACTGCACTTCCCCTGCAGAGAAACCAGAGGAAGTTGCCACCTGACTCCTCTGAATCAGTTATGCACACGGTTGTCTGCTCGTTTCAAATCCCAGGTCAGCACCATGGCAGAGCAGGTTCAGCCTCCAGTGTTGGTGCCGGCATCGAGACGCGGCTGCTCCACTTCTGGCCCAGCTCTCTGCTAAGGCACCAGGGAAAGACAGTGCATGTGCTTGGGCCCCTGTACGCACCTGGGAGACCGGGAAGAAGCTGCTGGCTCCTGATCGGCCCAGCTCTGGTTGTTGGCTCCATTTGGGGAGTGAACCAGCAGGTGGAAGACTTTTCTCTCTGTCTCTAGCTCTCACTTTCAAATAGATTTCAAAAAACACAACCATAAAGCTGCTTTCCAGCTTGGAAATATCAGTACCCAACCCATACGATTCCCCATATCCTGCACATCATCGCTCACAAATAAACATCTACAGAGAAGTCATGCTATTCTCCTTAGTGACTTCGCTATTTAAAATATTCCTGCATTTAAATGAGTGTGATGTCATGGTTGCTACCCTTCTGCTTGGATCTGCATGTCGCTGGCACACATTTCTTTAGGAATTTGCTGCTGTATATGACCCACAGGCTGGTTATAACACACTTCATCTTTGCTTCAGATGAGGGGGCGGTGCAGGCAGTGATGAGGTGCCCTCCAGTGCTGCTGGCTCCCTGCTGAAGCCTTGCCCCCCTCACTTACACTTGTGTTGTGTTTGTAGTGCTTGGATTATTGCTAACCCTTGCAAAGGGAAGGCAGTGTAGGCCAACACATGGGAGTGTATTCACAGGCCAGGTGTGTGCACCGCACAACACTTCTGGACACAGTAGGTGGGCCAGGATTCAGCCACCTGGCCACGGTAAGTGTCCAAGATGGTAGAAGAGAGTAGTGGGAAGAGGCTAGGAGTCTGGCCGACATGTCGCTTGCATTCTTAAACTGTGTGTACTAAAGCTTTTACAAATAAAACAAGGGGCCTGAATTTGACAGAAATTTCATCCCCTGTTCCCCTGTTTTGGATGACCACATCCCATATTGGAGTGCATGGGTTTAAGTCCTGACTGCGGCCCTGATTCCAGCTTCCTGCTAGTACACACACCTTGGAAGCAGGAGGTGGTGGTTCACTTGGGGGACCTGGATTGGGCTCCTAGCTCCCAGCTTCTACTGGGCATCTGGGCAGTGACCCAGTGAATGGGAGTTAGTTCTGTGTCTCTCTGTCTCTGCCTCTCTCTGTCTTTTCTCTCTGCCTCTCAAATAAGTAAAATAGATCTACAAATAAAAACCAAGTCTCATGTTTGCACTTTCTATCTGCAAGGCGTCTCCCGGGACCAGCCGCTAGGGGGCGAGCAGACACCGCGCACTAGAGAGCGCGCTCCACTCTGGGCAACAACGGCCGGCAGGGGGCGCGCGCCTCGCCCGCTGACTCTGCTTTGCCGCCAAGGGCCCGCAAACCACTGCAGTTTAACTCTCGCACACCTGGGCGCTGCGTCCACATTCTCAGCCTGGGACGGCTCGGGGCGGCGCCAAGCCGTCTCATTTACCCAAACTCAGAACCCGGAATGGTTCGGGCGCTGCTGGGTCTTCCCTCGCAAGGTTCCTCGCAGCCCCTGGGAGGACACCAGAGTTCGAGGGTCGCGCTGGGGAAGTGAGATTTCCATCAGGGGCGCGGCCCACGCTCCCCTCGGTCGCTGTCCGAATGGCCAGGGTTGCTCTGTTGGGCCACACAGCGCAGGCAGGGGCAGGTCGGTGGCAGGCCAGCGCTTTGGTGTTTTTCGGGCCTGCAGCGTTGCCGGCGATGGCGGCCCCTTTGTGAAGGGGCGGTGTACTCGCCCGAAGCCCCACTGTGCAGTGAGAGCACGGGGCCTCCGTGCTGAGAGCGTGGGACCCGGGTAGAGTGCAGAGCCCTGGCGGGGTGGGGTGAGGGGGTCAGGAACCCTTGGCGGGAAGAACCAGCCTCCTGCACGTGGCCTCCTGGGCTGTGTGGACTCAGCTGGCCCGTGTAGCCCACCGCCCTTGCAGGTGTGCGAGGCCTAGGGTGTGACAGCCGCGGGGTCCTGTGTGCGTTTAAAATCTTGGTGTTCCTGGCGCCTTGGCTCAATAGGCTAATCCTCCACCTAGCGGCGCAGGCACACCGGGTTCCAGTACCGGATTCTTTCCCGGTTGCCCCTCTTCCAGGCCAGCTCTCTGCTGTGGCCAGGGAATGTAGTGGAGCATGGCCCAAGTGCTTGGGCCCTGCACCCCATGGGAGACCAGGAGAAGCACCTGGATCCTGGCTTCAGATCAGCGCGGTGTGCCGGCCGCAGCACACGAGCCATGGCAGTCATTGGAGGGTGAACCAACTGCAAAAGGAAGACCTTTCTCTCTCTCTCTCTCACTATCCACTCTACCTGTCAAAAAAAAAAAAATGCTGTTGGCTTGTGCATCATAGGGGCGTCAGCGACCGTTTTGCATTGGGTTGCCCCTCTCCTGGGTGACGGACTCACTGGGCAGCTGGTCAGCGTCGTGTTGCTTTGGGGGGGGGGGGTCGCACTGTTTTTGCTCCAGGGTGCTGGGTTTCCATAGAAAGAGCCACGCCGTCCCCTCTGTGCCCTGCCAGGCCCCAGGCCCTGCTCCTCCAAGCCCTGCACGCGGCCCCTCTCCCAGAGTTCCCCCTGCGGTAGGTGACAATGCAGGGGACACCCAGGTATCAGGGCTCTGTGGGCAGCCTCTGCCAGTACTTCCTGCGCAGGAGCAGCCAGCTCAGAGGGCGCCTGGGCGGGTAGGGGCAGCTCTGATGGTGGCGCTGGCTCCCTGGGATCAGACTCGCCCCCCCGGTCTGCCTGCCAGCTTCTCTATAGTCCTTCCACTGTCAAAATTGACCAGGACTTTCTCCATTCTTAGGGTGGGGCCCATCCTGTCCCAACCCCCACACAAAGTTTTCTTGTCTCTGTGTGTCTGCTCTGTGTGCTGTATGTCAGAGAACAGAGAGCCTTCTCCCCTCAGGGAGACAGGGGGACTCTGGCTCATGCAGTGTCTGTGGCAACTGCCCAGCTCTGCCATTGTGGTCACGTGGGCGCAAACAGTGTGACCCTGCTCTGAATTCATGCCATGCCAGGCACAGGCAGCAGGGCATTCAGCCATGGGGCCAGTGCTTTCTCCCAGTGATGCAGGAGACAGAGACGAGGAGGACCTGCCACTCTCCATGTCCCGTGGTCTCCTTCTACATCCTCACTGGTGCTCCTTGAGGAATCAACACAACCCACAGTCCAATCCCATCATGTCCAAGGCCCAGTGTTCCCAACCCACAGATAGATTAAGGGTCCCCCTCAATTAATGAGCCTGCCTCTGAGATTTACACATCGTCAGGATTTGGAAAACCAAATCATATTCGAACTCTAGAGACTAATGTCAAATTACAGCTGTTCCAATAGAGGTAAAGAACATATTACATCATACACGTAGGCAGTTTTCTGGAAGGACATTGGCATGAACATGTGATCCATGCGTGAGAGTGAACTAGACAGGATTTCACTGATTGATTTAAAAAGATTATTGATTTCTTTATTGGAACATAGAATGGGAGAGTGAAAGAGCAGGAAATCCGGGGCTGAGAGACAAAGTGGGCTCTTCCATGCATACCTTAGGTTTACTATAAATAGATCTTTAAAAGATTAGAAATGGAATTAGGAGATGGAGGAAGAAGGAATGTGGGAGTGTGTGTTGGAGGGGGAGAAGGCTAGTGAGTATCACAATGTGCCTGAATCTGTGTATAGGTAATTGGAGAAATTACTATGCCTTGAATAAAATTAATTAAGAAAGGGAGAGAGAGATCTTCATTGCTGGCTCACACCCAGATTGGCTGCAATGGCCAGGCTGGGCCACGATGAAGCAGGGCTCAGGGTCTTCTTCTGAGCCTCCCATGTGGGTGGGAGCAAAGGACATGGATCATCTTCCATTGCATTCCCAGGTGCATAAGCAGGGGACAGGATGGGAGAGAAACAGGCAGGACTCACACATGGGCTGCGTGGCTGCAGGCCATGCCTATACCTCCTATGCACAGAGCTGCCCCCAGGCAAATTTCATCCCAGAAGAAACCTCTTGGGAAGCAGGAATCTGGACCTCACCAAGACTTCTCACAAACTCTCCCTGTATCAACCAATCTTCTGTTTCCCCATCCTTCCCAGGGTCGCAACTATTCTCCACCTCTGCAAGGCCAGGAGGCCATTAGAGAACATGCTTCTTTATTCTCTGCTGGTCGCCCATTCCTTTCAAAGGGTAAGTAGTGAGTAAGGTAGGAAAAGGAGTGGTGTGCAGGGCACATAGAACTCTTTCCCAGTGTGCCCAACACCTTGAGAACAGGAGATCCACAGCTTAGTGTAAGTGTCAGAGAGAAGTGCTGTACGGTCAGCAGAGGTGGCACAGGAGGGCTCAGGGTCGGGTAATGATTGCTCAGTGGCTGATAGAAATCTCCCATCTGGGGCCGGCTCTGTGGCACAGGAGACCAATGTCAGCCTGCAGGGCTGGCGTCCCTTATGGAGCTGCTTCACGTTCTGGCTACTCCTCTTCCCATCCAGCTCTTTACTTTTCCACAAAGATCCAGTTGGCTCCTGGGACTTCCAGTGGGATCCGGGGAGGTGCCCAGAGGCGACCAGGGAGAAAGTCATAAGTAGAGAAACCCAGCCCCACGATGGTCCTTGCAGGGCAATGAAACCAGGAATATTAATCTAATGTCTCTCTCTCTACCTACATACACACACGGGAACTCACACAGGTCCATGCCAGTACCAGTCACTGATATGCATCTATGTATCTACTGGCTTGTTTCATCTGAAGAACCCAAGATGTCCCCCAAAACCAGAAAACCTGCACCGTGAAAATGTTCAAATCCACGGAGGTCAGATGCCTCTGGGAAGTGGGTATTTCCGTCGGGTGCCTGGAACCTGAAGCAGTCTTTGGAGCATGGTGCTGGGTGCGACCTCACTGGGACGCCAGGAGCACTTCCCGCTGAATCCTGGAGGAGAGGCGGGATTCCCGCTCTGCTGTCGGCTCCCCGAGCTGACAGTTCCTACTACTAAGCAGCACATGGAACACCTTCTTCTCTGTCTCTCCCTCTCTTTCTGGAGCTCTACATCTCAAATAAATGAAAACAATTCTCCCAGTAGTCTCCAGGAAGGCTGCGTCTGAGCGAGTGCTCACAGAGGAGCGCTACACTGATGAAATCTGACAGTCCTTTCTCGCTGGCAGTGCAGAGCGGCTCAGGCCCTAAAGAGCTCTGGACCCCGAAGTCAAGCAACAGAGTTTATAAAGGCAAAATCCACAAGGAGGGGTGGAGGAGCACGTGGTTGCTGGGGTCAAGCTGACCTAAAGCACATGCAAAATGAATAGGAATTCCAATCCTGACATTAGTCCAGGCGCAGCCTATGTGTTTTAAGCTTGAGCAAACAGAGTGAAAACAAGACAATTTGAATTGGGAAAATAAATCACTTTAATAACAGACACATAAATTAAGGAAATCTATTGTCCCACATGGAGAACCATGTCGTATAAATAAAGGGATGGACAACTTCCATTTTCAACCATAAAAATTCTCTAAATAATCAGATTTGCTCGCTGGATTTGGGGAGAAATTTATATAAGAAATCTGTGAGACCACTACAGTACAAAGTATGGCAATGAAAACAGGAAGACAAATACAGAAAGTCTCTCCCTACATAAACGAAGATACAGATCTATACATTTCTATATGTAAATACAAAATTATTAATACTTATCGAACTCTAGAACTGTATTTCTTGAAAAGAGCCTCATTTGTTCAAATAAACGTGAAAACATAAACAGTAAAAACACCCAAATCGGGAAGGTCTTCAATATCCCAGAAAAGCCCCGGACTTCCTTGCCGAGTCTGAACTTGAGGTTTGTCCTAGGGGACAGGCAGCCCAGCACTGGGTGGGATCCCGTGGGGGTGGGAGAGCGACTCCCCACCCAGTATTTGCAGGGCCCGGGATTTGAACTCTGCAGCTGGAGCTCCCGGGGTCCTGTGCAGGATGCTGCTGTCACCTTCACACACTGAGTTGTCAGGGGAGGGCCAGACAACCCTGGGGCAGAAAGAGGGCCTGTGTCCTGGAGACTGAGCAGCTGCCTCCCAGGGGCCCATTAAGGCCAGGGAGGAGCAGGGGTGCAGGGCAGCGAGCCCACGGGCCATGACTGTGGCTGCAGCAGAGCGTCGAGTGTTGTCAGCGCCCAGTGCAGGGCGGCCCCTGCGTGCGCCAGCTGCCAGGAGAGCCAGGCGCGCTGCGAGGCCCTGGGCTCCCCGCCGCGGACGCCCATGGGCAGGAAGGCGCCCCCTGGAGCCTGCAGCTCTTCCAGGCCCACTTCCAGCGCGCCCAGGTGGGTGGAGAGTCGGGCCAGCTCCTGGGAAGTCTGTGGTGGGCTGTGGTGGGCCGACGGGTGTCTGCGGAGACTTGGAGAGCTGCGTGGGTCCTCAGGGATGTGTGAGCGGCGTCCCCGGGTGCGGATCCTCTCTGGGGGTCTGCGCTGTGTGTGCTTCTCCTGCCGGCGCCAATTCCTGCGTGCAGAGCCTGCGCACGAGAGCGCAAAGTGTTAGGGAGGGGCCGTGTGTAACACCAAGGCTCATTTCTAAGGTCACCAAACCCCATCCCACCCAACACCACTCCCGGGAGCCCTACTAGGATCCTGTGGGCCTGGGTCCAATCCAGGGCGCTCTGTCAGCCCCGAAGAGCATCAGCAAGTTCCACCAGCAGAGGGCTCAGTCACTGGCTTGGTCCTGTGCCCCACCCCCACCTCTCTGAAGGCCCAGCCCCCAACCCACCTCCTCTGCTAGGATGTCCCCCGCGGGGAGACCCACACTGGAGCTTTCTTCTCTCTGGGGCTGGGGACCTCCGTGCCTTCTTCCTGTCTTCGCGCTCTGCATCTTGTGGGTGGGGGCGACGAGGGGAGACACTGGGGCTTCTCCTGCGCTTCCACCTGCATCTCGTGGCCTCCTCCCTCTGCCTGGGGAGCCCTGAGGGGGAAGAGGGCAGCAGTGAGTTTCCTGCACCAGCACTGGAGTCTGGGCCAGGACAAGTGAGCTGCAGGAGATGGAGAACGCCCCCCCCCCACACCTGTCCCCTTTCTCCCAGGGTCCAGAGCGTCCACAACATCTTTGCAGCCTCCTTGTATTTCTGTGGTTCCCAGCGCACCCAGCTAAGTAGAGATTCTCATCTGCAGGAAGAGCAGTGACTACAAGCCAGGTGACCCCAAGGCCCACCCACCTGTGTCAGCTCCACCCCCATCCTAATGAGATTGGCTGCTCCTACTTCCCTCCCCCAACCCAGCAAATGTTTCAGAGGAGCATCCCTGCACAGGAGGCGCCATCTCTCTCTCTCTCTCTCTTCCTCTTGCTCGCTCGCTTGACCTCACTCTCGTTTTCATTCTTGGTCTCTCTCTTATGCTCTCTTTCTCCCTCTTTTCCTTATTGGCCCCTTCTTTCCGGTTTGTCGGGTTTCCCCACCAATAAATCCTTTCCTTAAAAGAAAAAAAGAAAAGAAAAGGAAGAAAAGTAAGGAAAGGCAAGAGAGAAAGAATGGAAGGAAGAAAGCAAGAGGGCCGGCACCCCAGCTCACTTGGCTAAATCTTGCCTGGGCACTGGTACCCTGGGTTCTAGTCCCGGTTTTGGCCCCGGATTCTGTCCCGGTTTCTCCTCTTCCAGTTCGGCTCTCTGCTGTGGCCCGGGAAGGCACTGGAGGATGGCTCAACCTCTTGGTCCCTGCACCCGTATGGGAGACCAGGAGGAAGCACCTGGTTCCTGACTTCGGATAGGCACAGTCCAGGCTGTTGCGGCCACTTGGGTGGTGAACCAATGGAAGGAAGACCTTTCTCTCTCTCTCTCTCTCTGTGTGTATGGCTAACTCTGCTTCTCAAAATAAAAAAAAAAAAGTATATAGGAGAAACAGTAAAGAAGCCATGAACCTACCTTGCGCCTTCTGAGATCTCTTGCTGGTCTTGGGTTTTCCCATCCTTCCTCTGCTGTCCGGGGACCGTGTGTCTCCTCCTTGCTCTTCTGAGGAGAGATTTCCCCTGGCGGCAGGGTCTTCATGTGGCTTGCACGAGGGCCTCATCTTGGGCGACTTCTGATGGCCAGGGCTCCTGGTCATGGCAGCTCCCTCCATGGGAGTGACCTCGGCCTGCAGAGCTACACCTCTGCTGCTGAGGGCTGATGGCTCAATGACCCAGCAGTCAAGGCCAAGCAGCTTATATAGTACCTGCCCCCTGAGGGCTTTACCTGATTGGTGGTGAAAACCACGCCCACAGTATGAGCGGGAATTCATTGGATTAGACACATTGGCTTTCCTATTCTATTCCTTTTTTTTTTTTTTTTGAAAGGCAGAGTTAAAAAGTGAGAGAGAGAGACAGAGAGAAAGGTCTTCCTTTTCTGTTGGTTCACCCCCCAAATGGCCTCTCTGACCAGCGTGCTATGCCAATCCAAAGCCAGGAGCCAGGTGCTACCTCCTGGTCTCCCATGCGGGTGCAGGGCCCAAGCAATTGGGCCATCCTCCACTAGCCTCCCAGGCCACAGCAGAGAGCTGGACTGGAAGAGGAGCAAACGGGACAGAACCGGCGCCTCAACTGGGGCTAGAACTTGGGGTGCCAGTACCGCAGGGAGAGGATTAGCCTAGTGAGCTGCGGCTCCAGCCCTCCTGCTCTATTCTGTACAATGTCAACTTCTCCACTAATTTAGGAGCAGTGATCCTGGGAGCTCATGCATGGAGGGTGTGTGCTCTCATGTGCATTTTTGGCACTAGATGGGTTTTCCTTTGTTTGCTGGATAATGTTGTCTCTCCCACCCAACCACGCCTACTGTGTGAGAGGCAATTGGATGGATTAGGCATACCTGGTTTCCCAATTTATTTTTGTGTAAAGTTTTATTTATTTCTTTGAATTTCAGAGTTACACTGAAAGACATGGAGAGGCAGAGAAAGAGGTCTTCTATCCACTGGTTCACTCCCCAGATGGCATCAATGGCCGGCACTGTGCTGATCCAAAGCCAGATGCCTGGAGCTTCCTCCGGGTCTTTCCAAGTGGGTGCAGGGCTCAAGGACTTGGGCCATCTTCCACTGCTCTCCCAGGCCACAGTAGAGAGCTGCATCAGAACTGATACAGCCAAGTCTCAAGCCAGCACCTCTATGGGATGCTGGCACCACAGGCGGCAGCTTTGGCACCCCCTACTTTATCCTTTTTATAAGGTTTATTTTCTTTATTTGGAAGACAGAGTTACAGGGAGAGGTAGAGAATGAGAGAGAGGTCTGCCATCTGACGGTCCACTCCCATATGGCTGCCATGGCCGGAGCTGTGCCGATCCAAATCCAGGAGTCAGGAGCTCCTTCCGGGTCTCTTACAAGGGTACAGGGGCCCAAGGACTTGAGCCATCTACTAATGCTTGCCCAGGCTACAGCAGAGAGCTGGACTGGAAGAGGATTAGCCCGGACCAGAAACCTGTGCCCATATTTGATGCCGGCACTTAAGGCCAGGGCTTTCACCCTCCTAGCCACAGCACTGGCCCCCCCTACTTTTTCTTAACAATAGCAAGTTCTTCTGCACTAATTTAGGAGCAGGGATCCTGGGAGCGCATGCGTGGCAGGGTGTGTGCTCTGATGTGTATTCATGGCACTAGGTGGGTTTTCCTTAGTTTGCTGGATTCTGTTGTCTCCCTTGCAATCTTTTTGCATGTCTCTGTGTGTCTGGCTGTGGGTGCTCTATGTCCCACACTAGAGGGCCTTCTTCCAGGGAGACAGGAAGTCTCTTGTTCATGCAGTGTCTGGGGCAACCGTCCAGCTCCTCCATTGTGGTCACCTGTGAGCGTACATTGACTGTGTTCAGGTTTAACGCCATGTCCAGGCACAGGCATCAGGAGGCCTCAGCCACAAGGCCCACAGGTGGCCTGAAAGCAACAGCTCCAGCAATCAGAGAGAAGCTCAAGGCGACCTGCTGTGAGTAGAGCAGCCTAGGGGAGTCGATTCTTGACCTGGATGGTTTCCTGTCAATCTGAGGCTCCGTGTTCATTGCACTTCCATATTCCAGGTGCCCTCATTCACCCGCAAAGTCGCACTGCTCTCCTGAGGCCAAGCTGCCTTTAGGATCCCTCACAGGTAGGAGACTTTGTCCCAAGCGCACTCAGTCACGTTATCTCTTGGTTCTGCAGGGTACTAAGCCCCCAACTGTCACGCCCACATCCCAGGTAACACAGATTCCAGTCCCAGCTGCTCCAGCTCAGAGCCAGCTCCCTGCAGATGCACTGGTGCACAGCCTCTTCACCCAGGTGGAAGTCCTAGATGAAGCTCCAGGCTCCTGGCTCTGACCTGAGCCGCCCTGACAGTTGTGACAAATTGGGGATTCAACCAACAGGTGGTTAAATACCTCTCTCTCTATCTCTTCTCTTTAACTCTGTCTTTCAAATAAATAAATACATCTTTTAAAGGAAATAAAAAGTAGAAACTAACTGCTTTAATACACTCTGGAGAACTGCCCTTGCTCCTCATTGTGTACAACAACTTGAAATGCAAACAAGGTGCACACAGCAAAAAGTGAGTTCTCTTAGCAATTGCAGCTGGGCAACCTTAGAGCACAGATAGGACAGGTGGTCTCAGGTAGACACTAGAAGGGTGTACAGGTGGGCTTCTCCGTCCTGGGAAAAACCTTCTTTTTTCTCCACAGGAGGGTAATTGTAAACTATTTACTGGGAAAATCCATTACGCTCAACACTAAAGAGTTTTGTATTTCTGTCCAATGTACCATACTGTTTTTACAAGTTATTGCTAAAGGACCAGCGCTGTGGTATTTGGGATAGGCACCGCATCCCATGTGGGCACTGGTTCAAGCCCTGGCTGCTCTACTTTCCACCAGCTCCCTGCTAATGCAACTGGAAAGGCTGTAGACGATGGTCCAAGTGCATGTGTGTTTCTGCACCCACGTGAGAGACCCAGAAGAAGCCCCTGGCTCCTGGCTTTGGCCTGGACCAGCCATGACCATTGCATCCACTTGGGAGGGAACCAGTGCGTGGAAGATATCTCTTCCCCACCACCTCCATCCTGTAACTCATCTTTCAAATCAATTAAATAACTTCGTAAAATTTTAAACCGGGGAATCTTTTTTTAAAGATTTATTTACTTATTTGAAAGAATTACAGAGAGGGAGAGGAAGAGGTAGAGAAATGTCTTGGATCTGATGGTTCACTCCCCAAATAGCTACAATGGCCAGAGATGGGCTGATCTGAAGGCTGATCTGAAGGCTGATCTGTCTGGATTGCTCCTCTTCTAGTCCAGCTCTCTGCTGTGGCCTGGGAAGGCAGTGGAGGATGGCCCAAGTGCTTGGGCCCTGCACCCACATAGGAGACCAGGAGGAAGCACCTGGCTCCTGGCTTCCGATCAGTATAGCTCTGGTTGTAGCGGCCATTTGGGGGGTGAACCAACAGAAGGAAGACCTTTCTCTCTGTCTCTCTCTCTCACAGTCTAACTTTATCTGTCAAAACAAATAAAAATAATAATAATAAAATAAAAATATCAAGTAAAGCACCATGAGAATATGGAATTTCTTGATCTGCAATTAAAATTTATTAAAAATGTGTTTGAGAATTAGGACAAATTATTTTTTATTAAAAATTTTATTTATTATTTGAGAGGAAGAAGTTACACAAGAGAGAAGGAGAGAATGATCTTCCATCCACTGGTTCACGCCCTAAATGACCAAAGCGGGCAGAGGGGAGCTGATCCAAAGCCAGGAAACAGGAGCTTCTCCCAGGTCTCCCACACGGATGCAAAGGCCATAGGACTTGGGCCATCTTCTCCTGTTTTCCCAGGCCATAGCAGACAGCTGGATCAGAAGAGCAGCAGCAAGGACACAAACTGACGCCCATGGGATGCGGGCACTGCAGGCAGAGGCTTAGCCCACTATGCCACAGCGCCAGCCCCCTAGGAAAAAGTCTTGAACTTTGCGTGCCTGTAGGAGCTGTGGGTGTGGCAAAGAGCAAGCCTGTGTCTCTCAGGAGGAAATACTCAGAGAGTAACCAGGGGGAATGGTCAATGGGATTAAATGGGAATAAAGAGGGACCCGCCTTTGTCATGGTGGTTAGACACCTGCATCCCATGCGGGATTACCTGGATTACAGTCCTACCTCTACGCCAACCCAGGAGTGTTATTGGTGAGCACCCTGGGAGGCAGTGGGTGGCAACTCATGTGGTTCAGTCATTGCTGCCCACTGTGCCACAGCACCAGCCCCTAAAATATGCCTTTTTAAACATAGCAGATAAAGCACTGTGAGGAATATGGAATTGCTTGTCCCACCATTCACATTTATTAAAAATCTTGACTTACACGGAGCTCCCAGGTCCTACAGGCCTGGGATGGTTTGTGAGGCGTCCACACAGTCCCTGCACACTTATGAAGCAGGTGGGAAGCCTGGAGAAGTTGAAATTGTTAAGAATAGAGCCTGAGGGCTGAAGCCGCCTGTGGAGCCGGCACCCCAGGTCCTAGTCCTGGTTGGGGCGCCGGTTCTGTCCTGGTTGCTCCTCTTCCAGTCCAGCTCTCTGCTGTGGCCTGGGAGGATAGTGGAGGATGGCCCAAGTGCTTGGGCCGTGAACCCGCATGGGAGACCAGGAGGTAGCACCTGGCTCCTGGCTTTGGATTGCCACAGCTTCTGATCCAGCTCTCTGCTATGGCCTGGGAAAGCAGTAGAAGATGGCCCGAGGCCTTGAGCCGCTGCATGATATGGAAATCCCCGAGGAAGCTCCAGGCTTCTGATTTGGATCGGCACACTGCAAGCCATTGAGGCCATCTGAGGAGTGAACCAGTGGATGGAAGACCTCTCTCTCTCACTCTCTCTCTCTGCCTCTCCATCTCTTTCAGTGAAATTCTGACGTTCAAATAAATAAATATATCTTTATAAAAATAAATCAGGAAACCAAATGTGCCTAATCCAATCGATTGCCTCTCACACAGTGGGTGTGTTTGGAAGGGAGATAACAGAATCCAGTAAACAAAGGAAAACCCACCATGAATACACATCAGAGCACACACGTCCATGTATGACCTCCCAGGATCTCTGCTCCTAAATTAGTGGAGAAGTAGTTGACATTGTTAAGAGTACAGCAGGAAAGCCAATGTGTCTAATCCAATGAATTCCCGCTCACACTGTGGGCGTGGTCTTCATCACCAATCAGGTGAGAGCCCTCAGGGGGCAGAAACTATATAAGCTGCTTGGCCTTGACTGCTGGGTCATTGAGCCATCATCCCTCAGCAGCAGAGGTGTAGCTCTGCAGGCCGAGGTCGCTCCCATGGAGGGAGCTGCCATGGACAGGAGCCCTGGCCATCAGAAGTCACCCAAGATGAGGCCCTCGTGCAAGCAACATGAAGGTGTTGTTGCCAGGGGAAATCTCTCCTCGAAAGAGAAAAGAGGAGACGCACGGTAGCTGGACAGCAGAGGAAGGATGGGAAAACCCAAGACCAGCGAGAGATCTCAGAAGGCACAAGGTAGGTTCATGGCTCCTTTTTGCTTGTTTGTTTGCTTACTTTCTTGCTTGCTTCTTTCTTCTTCATCTTCTCTCTCTCTCTGTCCCTCTTTCTTTCTTTCTTTCTTTATTTTTTACAAAGTATTTATTGGATGGAATCCCAAAATACCGAAAGAAGAGGCGAAGAAGGAAAAGAGGGAGAAACAGAGGGTAAGAGAGATCGAGAGAGAGAGTGAGAGAGAGAGAGACAGAGAGATTTTGAGAAGCAAATCCCTTCAGGATGGGGGTGGTGCTGACACCGGTGGTTGGGCCATGGGGTCACCTGGCTGCTAGCAGATGAGAACCTGAACTGCGCTGGGTGGGCTGGGGAAACACAGAAATCCAAGGAGATGCAGAGATGTCTGACTGCGGAGTTACTGAGAAGTTTCTTTTGGAGCCAACTCCTGTAAAACCCATGCATGATTTTTCACCATGCCTCTTTCTCATGAACTGTTTGGAGAACCTCGAATTCATGCCTTTCAAAAATGTGTGCGCTACACAAATAATCTTTTCATCTCATTTCTCATGGATTCGGGAGGCCCGGGTGAGGGTGGGATGAGCAGGCAGCAGGCTTCAGTCCTGTCCTGACTAAGGTGCTGGGGTGCCCAAGGTGAAGGGCAGAGTCTGCCAGCTGAGCCTCCTCTGACTCTGGACAGGGCTGGGCTGGCAGTGACTCAGGACCTCCCCAGAAACATGCAGAGCAAGGCTGGCCCCAGGGGAGCTGGGTGTGGACGCTCTGGACCCTGGGAGAAAGGGGACAGGTGTGGGGGGGCGTTCTCCATCTCCTGCAGCTCACTTGTCCTGGCCCAGACTCCAGTGCTGGTGCAGGAAACTCACTGCTGCCCTCTTCCCCCTCAGGGCTCCCCAGGCAGAGGGAGGAGGCCACGGGCTGCAGGGGCAAGCGCAGGAGAAGCCCCAGTGTCTCACCTCGTCGCCCCCACACACAAGATGCAGAGCGCGAAGACAGGAAGAAGGCACGGAGGTCCCCAGCCCCAGAGAGAGGAAAGCCCTGGTCTGGGTCTCCCCCCAGGGGACGTCCTAGCAGAGGAGGTAGGTTGGGGGCTGGGCCTTCAGAGAGGTGGGGGTGGGGCACAGGACCAAGCCAGTGACTGAGCCCTCTGCTGGTGGAACTTGCTGATGCTCTTCGGGGCTGACAGAGCGCCCTGGATTGGACCCAGGCCCACAGGATCCTAGTAGGGCTCCCGGGAGTGGTGTTGGGTGGGATGGGGTTTGGTGACCTTAGAAATGAGCCTTGGTGTTACACACGGCCCCTCCCTAACACTTTGCGCTCTCGTGCGCAGGCTCTGCACGCAGGAATTGGCGCCGGCAGGAGAAGCACACACAGCGCAGACCCCCAGAGAGGATCCGCACCCGGGGACGCCGCTCACACATCCCTGAGGACCCACGCAGCTCTCCAAGTCTCCGCAGACACCCGTCGGCCCACCACAGCCCACCACAGACTTCCCAGGAGCTGGCCCGACTCTCCACCCACCTGGGCGCGCTGGAAGTGGGCCTGGAAGAGCTGCAGGCTCCAGGGGGCGCCTTCCTGCCCATGGGCGTCCGCGGCGGGGAGCCCAGGGCCTCGCAGCGCGCCTGGCTCTCCTGGCAGCTGGCGCACGCAGGGGCCGCCCTGCACTGGGCGCTGGCCACGCTCGACGCCCTACTGCAGCCACAGTCCTGGCCCCCGGGCTCGCTGCCCTGCACCCCTGCTCCTCCCTGGCCTTAATGGGCCCCTGGGAGGCACCTGCTCAGTCTCCAGGACACAGGCCCTCTTTCTGCCCCAGGGCTGTCTGGAACTCCCCTGACAACTCAGTGTTGGAAAGTGACAGCAGCATCCTGCACAGGACCCAGGGAGCTCCAGCGGCAGAGATCAAATCCCGGGCCCTGCAAATACTGGGCGGGGAGTCGCTCTCCCACCCCCACGGGATCCCACCCAGTGCTGGGCTGCCTGTCCCCTAGGACAAACCTCAAGTTCAGACTCGGCAAGGAAGTCCGGGGCTTTTCTGGGATATTGAAGACCTTCCCGATTTGGGCGTTTTTACTGTTTATGTTTTCACGTTTACTCGAACAAATGAGGCTCTGATCAAGACATACAGTTCTAGAGATCCATAAGTATTAATAATTTTGTATTTACATATAGAAATGTATAGATCTGTATCTTCGTTTATGTAGGGAGAGACTTTCTATATTTGTCTTCCTGTTTTTATTACCATGCTTTGTACTGTAGTGGTCTCACAGATTTCTTATATAAATTTCTCCCCACGTCCAGTGAGCAAATCTGATTATTTAGAGAATTTTTATGGTTGAAAATGGAAGTTGTCCATCCCTTTATTTATATGACATGGTTCTCCATGTGGGGCAATAGATTTCCTTAATTTATGTGTCTGTTATTAAAGTTATTTACTTTCCCAATTCAAATTTTCTTGTTTTCACTCTGTTTGCTCAAGCTTAAAACACATAGGCTGCGCCTGGACTAATGTCTGGATTGTAATTCCTATTCATTTTGCATATGCTTTAGGTCAGCTTGACCCCAGCAACCATGTGCTCCTCCACCCCTCCTTGTGGATTTTGCCTTTATAAACTGTTGCTTGACTTCGGGGTCCAGAGCTCTTTAGGGCCTGAGCCGCTCCCCACTGCCAGCAAGAAAAGACTGTCAGATTTCATCAGTGTAGCACTCCTCTGTGAGCACTCGCTCAGACGCAGCCTTCCTGGAGACTACCGGGAGAATTGTTTTTCATTTATTTGAGATGTAGAGTTCCAGAAAGAGAGGGAGAGACAGAGAAGAAGGTGTTCCATGTGCTGCTTAGTAGTAGGAACTGTCAGCACGGGGAGCCCACAGCAGAGTGGGAATCCCGCCTCTCCTCCAGGATTCAGCGGGAAGTGCTCCTGGCGTCCCAGTGAGGTCGCACCCAGCACCATGCGCCAAAGACTGCTTCAGGTTCCAGGCACCCGAGGGAAATCCCCACTTCCCAGAGGCATCTGAGACTTCCATTGAATTGGACCTTTCATGTATTTAGGAGACTCCTTGGGTTCTTAAAGTGAAACAAGCCAGTAGATACATAGATGCATATCAGTGCCTGGTACTGGCATGGACCTGTGTGAGTTCCCGTGTGTGTATGTAGGTAGAGAGAGAGACATTAGATTTATATTCCTGGTTTCATTGCCCTGCAAGGACCGTCGTGGTGCAGGGTTTCTCTACTTGTGACTTTCTCCCTGGTGGCCACTGGGCACCTCCCCGGATCCCACTGGAAGTCCCAGGAGCCAACTGGATCTTTGGGGAAATGTTATTGTTGAGAGGGAAACACGGCCCTGTATGAAACATGATTGTGTTCTCCATGTGGAGCAATAAATTTCCCTCACATTTCAAACCTGGTACCTGGAGTCACTCTAGTTCTCCAACTCTGTGCATGCGCTTGCATTCTTTCAGCAGTGCGTTCCGGCGATTTTCTCTGTAGGGACTGTGTCTGCTCTGGTGGATGCACGTGTGGTCCTCACACAGTCATAGAATGTTGAAAAATGCACACACACATTAGGAAATGTGTTCAGTAAGATGGGATATTTCATTTTTTTAATGAGGATTTTATATGTTTGTTAAGGGGTAGAGTTGCAGAGAAAGGGAGAGAGAGACAGAGAGCAAGGACGTCCATCCGCGGGTTCACGCCCAAGTGTCTGGAAGAACCAGAGCTGAGCTGATCTGAAGGCAGGAGCCAGGAGCTTCTTCCAGTCTCCAACATGGGAGCAGGGGCCAAACACTGAGGCATCCTCCACTGCTTTCCCGGGCCGAAAGGAAAGAGCTGGATGGGAAGAGGAGTAGCCAGAATGTGAAGCAGCTCCATAGGGTGCCGGCCCTGCAGGCTGAGATTGGTCTCCTGTGCCACAGAGCCGCCCCAGATGGGAGATTTCTGTCAGCCACTGAGCAATCATTACCCGAACCTGAGCCCTCCTGTGCCACCTCTGCTGACCGTACAGCACTTCTCTCTGACACTTACACTAAGCTGTGGATCTCCTGTTCTCAAGGTGTTGGGCACACTGGGAAAGAGTTCTATGTGCCCTGCACACCACTCCTTTTCCTACCTTACTCACTACTTACCCTTTGAAAGGAATGGGCGACCAGCAGAGAATAAAGAAGCATGTTCTCTAAGGCTTCCTGGCCTAGAAGAGGTGGGAGAATCGTTGTGACCCTGGGAAGGATGGAAACACAAGATTGGTTGAGACAGGGAGAGTTTGTAGGAGTCTTGGTGAGGTCCAGATTCCTGCTTCCCAGGCCGTTTCTTCAGGGATGAAATTTGCCTGGGGGCAGCTCTGTGCATAGGAGGTATAGGCGTGGCCTGCAGCCACGCAGCCCATGTGTGGGTGCGTCCTGCCTGTTTCTCTCCCATCCTGTCCCCTGCTTATGCACCTGGGAATGCAACGGAAGATGATCCATGTCCTTTGCTCCCACCCACATGGGAGGCTCAGAAGAAGACCCTGAGCCCTGCTTCATCGTGGCCCAGCCTGGCCATTGCAGCCAATCTGGGTGTGAGCCAGCAATGAAGATCTCTCTCTCCCTTTCTTAATTAATTTTATTTAAGGCATAGTAATTTCTCCAATTACCTATACACAGATTCAGGCACATTGTCATACTCACTAGCCTTCTCCCCCTCCAACACACACTCCCACATTCCTTCTTCCTCCCTCTCCTAATTCCAGTTCTAATCTTTTAAAGATCTATTTATAGTAAACCTAAGGTATGCATGGAAGAGCCCACTTTGTCTCTCAGCCCCGGATTTCCTGCTCTTTCACTCTCCCTTTCTTCATTCCAATAAAGAAATCAATAATCTTTTTAAATCAATCAGTGAAATCCTGTCTAGTTCACTCTCACGCATGGATCACATGTTCATGCCAACGTCCTTCCAGAAAACTGCCTACGTGTATGATGTGTTTTGTTCTTTACCTCTATTGGAACAGATGCAATTTGACATTAGTCTCTAGAGTTCGAATATAATTTGGTTTTCCAAATCATGAAGATGTATAAATCTCAGAGGCAGGGTCATTAACTGAGGGGGACCCTTGATCTGACTGGGGGTTGGGAACACTGCGCCTTGGACATGATGGGATTGGACTGTGGGTTGTGTTGATTCCTCAAGGAGCACCAGTGAGGATGTAGAAGACCACGGGACATGGAGAGTGGGAAGTCCTCCTCATCTCTGTCTCCTGCATCACCGGGAGAAAGCACTGCCCCGTGGCTGAATGCCCTGCTGCCTGTGCCTGGCATGGCATGAATTCAGAGCAGGGTCACACTGTTTGCGCCCACGTGACCACAATGGCAGAGCTGGGCAGTTGCCACAGACACTGCATGAGCGAGAGTCCCCTTATCTCCCTGAGGGGAGAAGGCTCTCTGTTCTCTGATATACAGCACACAGAGCAGACACACAGAGACAAGAAAACTTTGTGTGGGGGTTGGGACAGAATGGGCCCCACCCTAAGAATGGAGAAACTCCTGGTCTATGTTCACAATGGAAGGACTACAGAGAAGCTGGCAGGCAGACCAGGGGGGGCGAGTCTGATCCCAGGGAGCCAGCGCCACCATCAGAGCCGCCCCCACCCGGCCAGGCGCCCTCTGAGCAGGCTGCTCCTGCGCAGGAAGTACTGGCGGAGGCTGCCCACAGAGCCCTGATGCCCGGGTGTCCCCTGCATTGTCACCTCCCGCAGGGGGATCTCTGGGAGAGGGGCTGCGTGCAGGGCTGGGAGGAGCAGGGCCTGGGGCCTGGCAGGGCACAGAGGGGACGGCGCGGCTCTTTCCCAGGAAACCCAGCACCCTGGAGCAAAAGCACTGCCACCCCCCTTCCCCTCCAGGAAGCAGCACTAAGCTGACCGGCTGCCCAGTGAGTCAGTCACCCAGGAGAGGGGCAGCCCAATGCAAAACGTATGCTGAACCTCCCCCCACACACACGATGCACAAACCAACAGCATTTTTTTTTTTTTTTGACAAGCAGAGTGCATAGTGAGAGAGAGAGAGCCAGAGAGAAAGGTCTTCATTTTGCCCTTGGATCACCCTCCAATGGCCGCCGTGGCCGGCGCGCTGCGCCCGGCACACCGCGCTGATCCGAAGGCAGGAGCCAGGTGCTTCCCCTTGTATCCCAAGGGTGCAGGGCTCAAGCACTTGGGCCATCCTTCACTGCCTTCCTGGGCCACAGCAGAGATCTGGCCTGGAAGAGGGGCAACCGGGACAGAATACGGCGCCGCTAGGTGGAGGATTATCCTATTGAGCCGCGGGGCCGGCAACACCAACATTTTAAACGCACACAGGACCCCACCCCGATGCTACTATGCCCTAGGCCTCGCACACCTGCAGGGGCGGTGGGCAACACTGGCGGGCTGAGTCCACACAGCCCGGGAGGCTGGCGTGCAGGAGGCAGGTTCTTCCCGCCAAGGGTTCCTGACCGCCTCACCCCACCCCACTGGGGCTCTGCACTCTCCCTGTGTCCCAGGCTCTCAGCACAGAGGCCCCATGCTCTCAGTGCACAGTGGGGCTGCGGGCAAGGACCCCGCCCCTTCTCACAGGGGCCGCCATCTCTGGCACAGCTGCAGGCCCTGAAAACACCAAAGACGCTGGCCTGCCACCGACATACACCTGCTGCGCTGTGTGGCCCAACAGAGCAACCCTGGCCATTCGGACAGCGACCAAGGGGAGCGTGGGCCGCGCCCCTGATGGATATCTCACTTCCCCAGCGCGACCCTCGAACTCTGGGTCCTCCCAGGGGCCGCGAGGAACCTGGTGAGGGAAGACCCAGCAGCAACCGAACCATTCCAGGTTCTGAGTTTGGGTAAATGAGACGGCTTGGCGCCGCCCCGAGCCGTCCCAGGCTGAGAACGTGGACGCAGCGCCCAGGAGTGCGGGAGCTAAACTGCGGTGGTGCGCGGGCCCTTGGCGGCGATGGTGGGTCAGCGGGCGAGGCGCGCGCCCCCTGCCGGCCGTTGTTGCCCAGAGTGGAGTGCGCTCTCCAGTATGCGGTGTCTGCTCGCCCCCTAGCGGCTGTCCCGGGAGACGCCTTGCAGATAGAAAGTGCAAACATGAGACTTGGTTGGTTTTTATTTGTAGATCTATTTTACTTATTTGAGAGGCAGAGAGAAAAGACAGAGAGAGGCAGAGACAGAGAGACACAGAACTAACTCCCATTCACTGGGTCACTGCCCAGATGCCCAGTAGAAGCTGGGAGCTAGGAGCCCAATCCAGGTCCCCCAAGTGAACCACCACCTCCTGCTTCCAAGGTGTGTGTACTAGCAGGCAGCTGGAATCAGGGCCAGAGTCAGGACTTAAACCCAGGCACTCCAATATGGGATATGGTCATCCCAAACAGGGGATGAACAATTCTGTCAAATTCAGGCCCCTTGTTTTATTTATAAAAGCTTTAGTACACACAGTTTAAGAATGCAAGGGAGGTGTCTGCTGGACTCCTAGCCTCTTCCCACGACTCTCTCCTACCATCTTGGACACTGACCGTGGCCAGGTGGCTGAATCCTGGCCCACCTACTGTGTCTGGAAGTGTTGTGCTGTGCACACACCTGGCCTGTGAATACACTCCCATGTGTTGGCCTACACTGCCTTCCCTTTGCAAGGGTTGGCAACGATCCAAGCACCACAAACACAACACAAGTGTAAGTGAGGAGGGCAAGGCTTCAGCAGGGAGCCAGCAGCACCGGAGGGTACCTCATCAGTGCCTGCACCACCTGTCTCGATGCCGGCACCAACAATGGAGGCTGAACCTGCTCTGCCATGGTGCTGACCTGGGATCTGAAACGAGCAGACAACCGTGTGCATAACTGATTCAGAAGAGTCAGGTGGCAACTTCCTCTGGTTTCTCCGCAGGGGAAGTGCAGTGAAGGAAAAGGGTGCTTCACCATCACTTGGCAACCTCCTGGGGGTGTGGGGATGGCGGCTCCTATTTGTTTTCTTTTTTTTTTTTTTAGTGGGGCCAATTTCTTAGAACCTCTGGACCGTGATTCCCAAACAGGGGCAAGCGAGAAGAGCTGCGTGTTCACCTTTCTGTTTGGGATGAAACTGGAGTGGGACTGACCACCCAGATCTTCCCCCACGCAGCGCTCCGGCGCTCCACCCAGGCCAGCCGTCCCGGGGAGGGCAGCGGTGGCAACAGGTGTTTGGGGTCTGTGGGATTCTGACTCTGTCTCCTGTCTCCAGGAGAATGCTGGGCCGGCCCAGTCATGCCCCCCTGACTGCGGGGACCCATTTCCCACATCTCAAAGGCATCCAGACGCCCTTGCTTTCCCAGCACTGCTCCTAAGCATGGCCTAGGATAGGGCAGGAACACAGCAGGTGCAAGATGTCTCAGGTCACCAGCCCCGAGGAGGACAGAGAATTGCAGTGTCCCCAAGGCCAGCGCTCACAGCCAGAGCTCCCGCCATACAACATCGTCCTGCAGGGGGTGGAGTCTCGCCCGCTGACAACAGTCTCCACCAGCGGGGAGTTCAGGCCCCGGGGAATGGGTGCCTGGTACAGGGCCCCGGGAAGCCCCGGGGCTGCGCCAAGAGTGAGGAAAGGGGTCATTTCCTCAAAACTCAGGATTTTGCCCCAACTGAGAACCGGAATGGTTAGGGCACTACTGGGACGTCCCTCGCCAGGTTCCTCGCGGCCCCTGGGAGGACACCAGAGTCTTGGGTCGCGCTGGGGACGTGAGATTTCCATCAGGAGCGCGGCCCACGCTCCCCTCCGTCGCTGTCCGAGTGGCCAGGGTCGCTCTGTTGGGCACACAGCGCAGGCAGGGGCAGGTCGGTGGCAGGCCAGTGTCTTTGGTGTTTTCCGGGCCTGCAGCGGTGCCGGCGATGGCGGCGCCTGTGTGAAGGGGCGGGGTCCTTGCCCGCAGCCCCACTGTGCACTGAGAGCACGGGGCCTCTGTGCTGAGAGCCTGGGACGCAGGGAGAGTGCAGAGCCCCGGCGGGGTGGGGTGAGGGGCTCGGGAACCCTTGGCGGGAAGAACTTGTCTCCTGCACGCTGGCCTCCTGGGCTGTGTGGACTCAGCCGGCCCGTGTTGCCCACCGCCCCTGCAGGTGTGCGAGACCCAGGGAGTAGCAGCCGGGTGGTGGGGTCCTGTGTGCGTTTAAAATGTTGGTACTTTGTGAATCGTGGGGGTGTCAGCGTCCATTTTGCATTGGGCTGCCCCTCTCCTGGGTGACTGACTCACTGGGCAGCCGGTCAGCTTCGTGCTGCTTCCTGGAGGAGGGGCAGTTCTTTTGCTCCAGGGTGCCGGATTTCCTGGGAAAGAGCCGCGCTGTCCCCTCTGTGCCCTGCCAGGCCCCAGGCCCTGCTCCTCCCAGACCTGCACGCGGCCCCTCTCCCAGAGTTCCCCCTGCGGGAGGGGACAATGCAGGGGACACCCGGGCATCAGGGCTCTGTGGGCAGCCTCCGCCAGCACTCCTGCGCAGGAGCAGCCGGCTCAGAGGGCACCTGGCCGGGTGGGGGCGGCTCTGATGGCAGGACTGGCTCCCTGGGATCAGACTCGCAGCCCCTGGTCTGCCAGCTTCTCTATAGTCCTTCCATTGTCAAAATAGACCAGGACTTTCTCCATTCTTAGCATTTCTCAGGGCAGTCACTGAGTTATCTTTTTTGTTTTTTTTTCTGATGAGGAAGTGGAAACCTGGCAGGAGCCGCAGATGTCACCCAGAACTGCTCCCTGCATGCATCCGCGCCCCATCCATCTCCTCCCTCCCTCTGCCTCCTCTCCGTCTTCAGGTTCTCCCTCCTCTGTCTCCTTTTCCACTTTCCCCCTGTTTTTTCTTCCTCTCCTTCCTGTGGGACTTTACTCAGCCTGGTGGCCAGAGGAGGGTGGGACTGGCAGAGTTTGCAGTGTCCAGGAGAACTCACCGAGGCTGGGGCTGGGGTTAGCATTAGCGTGAGGGTTAGCGCAGGTCACTTGGGCCATGGGGAGTGGTGTTAGGACAGGTGTGAAGGGAGAAGGCAGAGTAGGGAGCTGGCTGCAGAGCCTGGAACCAGTGCCTATGTACACGGGGTGGGCTCCTTGGTAATGGAGGAGTGGGAGACCCATAGGTGAGGCTCTGTGTGAGTGCAGGTGGCTGTGGGCTGTGTGCTTGTGGGTGCATGCACATGCGTGAGTGTGCAAGCTTGGTCATGAATCACAGCCCACAGGAGTAGAAACAGAAGGAGCAGTGACCGTGCTGGGTGCAGAACCTGGTGACAAAACGCGATTTCCACCAAGGACAGCCAGACCCCAGGGAGAAACGACAGCTTCTGTGGCATTCCAGGTGATGTGCAGATGAACTTGGGACCCTCCAGTGCAGAGAGTGCACAGAGCCTGGTGGCTCAGGCCAGAGGGTGCCCAACCCTTTTGGAAGCGGCTCCCACTGATCGAATTTGATCAGCAAAATAAATGATTTACTAGCAGATAATGGCTGATTATGTCAAAGAGCAATCCAAGAGTCCACATTGTCAACCTCTCTCTATGTATCTTCTGAATCTCTCATTTAGTTTGGATGTTGAATGTCGCTTGCTCCGCAGGCGCGCGGAGGATCGGCAATGGATTTGCTGTTGATTCTTCCCCTGGTCCTCCCCGGATTAGCTGCCGTCCCCCCGCCGCCTCTGCGGAGAGGCGGCACCCCCGCTGCTTCCCCCGCTTCCGCAGAGGAGCTGCACACAGCTGGCCGGCTCTCTCAGGGGTTCCTCAGGTGTTCCCCTGCATGTTGTCTCTCTCCTCCTTTATAGTCCTCTTCCACCAATCCCAACTCTGCTGGCGTTCTCTCCCCACTGCTCTCCTCCAATCAGGGTCAGGATCAGCTCCTGCAGCTTGTTAGTCAAATTGGTGAGGCAGCTGTGTGGAAGTTGTTTACTCCCTCTCAGCGCCATATGGTGGGAGATCAGATGCATAGAGTTAGTCTTAATAATCTCAGTGGTCTAGTCCAGTCTCGGTAGTTTCAGTACTTATTTGTCCATAGTCTCAGTACTTATTTGTGTCCCGGGTGCCCCGCATGTTGGGGGAGACGGGCCCTGCTCCCCACAGTGGAGAGACCTGGATACTATTGGATGCAGGCTGTGACAGGGCCAAGGGTCCAACGAGTGCCCAGAAGCATGGCACCTTCCTTGCGAATGGCGATGCCGACCTGTGGTGCCAGAGCCCCGTGTGTCCCCCTAGGGGGTGGCCCATGGCTGCACCCAGCAGAGAGATCCTGGAGCCTCCTCAGGCTTCAAGCAGAGCAGTGCAAGGAGGCTGAGATCCTGCACGTTGTCATACAAAACGGAGGAAAGAGGGCACCAGTCACTGGCTGGAAAGTGAGTTCCAGGCCAGAAGCCACCCCAGGGGCGAGGTCTGCCTGTGCCAAGAAAGTGCAGGCTCTGCTCCAGCCAGGGAACAGTCACTGACTCAACAGTGGCCTCTCCTACCCAACCCCTGCAGCTGAGTGCATTCCACCCTTTCCTCTCCCCACGCCCGTGCCCCGGGTCCCGAGAGGCTTGGTCTGACTGCCAAGGGAGGTGTTTTCACCAGGGAGCAGGCACTATATAAGCTGCTTGGCCTTGACTGCCGTTTCATGGAGCCATCAGCCCTCAGCAGCAGAGGTGTAGCTCTGCAGGCCGAGGTCGCTCCCATGGAGGGAGATGCCATGGCCAGGAGCCCTGACGATCAGAGTCGCCCAAGATGAGGCCCTCGTGCAAGCAACATGAAGGCCCTGCCACCAGGGGAAATCTCTCCTCAGAAGAGAAAGGAGGAGACGCACAGTGCCTGGACAGCAGAGGAAGGATGGGAAAACCCAAGACCAGCGAGAGATCTCAGAAGGCACAAGGTAGGTTCATGGCTTCTTCATTGTTTCTCCTATCTGTTTGTTTGTTTGTTTGTTTGTTTTGAGAAGCAGAGTTAGGCAGACAGAGAGAGAGACAGAGAGAAAGGTCTTCCTTCTGTTGGTTCACCACCCAAGTGGCTGCTATAACCGGCGCTGCGCCAATCCGAAGTCAGGAACCAGGTGCTTCATCCTGGTCTCCCATAAGGGGCCAGGGGCCAAGCAGTTGAGCCATCCTCTAGTGCTTTCACGGGCCACAGCAGAGAGCTGGACTGGAAGAGGAGAAACCAGGACAGAATCCGATGACACAGCCGGGACTAGAACCCGGGGTACGGGCACTGAGGCGAGGATTAGCCAAGTGAGTTGCGACGCCAGCCCTCTTGCTTTCTTCTTCTCTTCCTTTCTTCCTTCCATTCTCTCTCTTGCCTTTCTTTTCTTTCTTTCCTTTCCTTTTCTTTTTATCTTTTGAGGAAAGGGTTTATTGGTGGGGAACCCGACAAACCGGAAAGAAGGGGCAAATAAGGAAAAGAGGGAGAAAGAGAGCATAAGAGAGAGACCAAGAATGAAAACGAGAGTGAGGTCAAGCGAGCGAGCAAGAGGAAGAGACAGAGAGAGAGAGAGCTTCGTGTGCAGGGACACTTCCACTGAAACATTTGCTGGGTTGGGGGAGGGAAGTAGGAGCAGTCAATCTCATTAGGATGGGGGTGGAGCTGACACGGGTGGGTGGGCCTTGGGGTCACCTGGCTTCTAGTCACTGCTCTTCCTGCAGATGAGAATCTATACTTGGCTGGGTGCGCTGGGAACCACAGAAATACAAGGAGGCTGCAAAGATGTTGTGGACGCTCTGGACCCTGGGAGAAAGGGGACAGGTCGTGGTAGGGGGCGTTCTCCATCTCCTGCAGCTCACTAGTCCTGGCCCAGACTCCAGTGCTGGTGCAGGAAACTCACTGCTGCCCTCTTCCCCCTCAGGGCTCCCCAGGCAGAGGGAGGAGGCCACGGGCTGCAGGGGCAAGCGCAGGAGAAGCCCCAGTGTCTCCCCTCGTCACCCCCACCCACAAGATGCAGAGCGCGAAGACAGGAAAAAGGCACGGAGGTCCCCAGCCCCAGATAGAGGAAAGCCCTGGTCTGGGTCTCCCCGCGGGGGACGAACTAGCAGAGGAGGTAGGTTGGGGGCTGGGCCTTCAGAGAGGTGGGGGTGGGGCACAGCACCAAGCCAGTGACTGAGCCCTCTGCTGGTGCAAATGGCTGATGCTCTTCGGGGCTGACAGAGCGCCCTGGACTGGACCCCTGTCCCACTGGATCCCAGCAGTTCTCCCTGGAGTGGTGTTTTTGGGATGTTGTTTGGGAGTTGGGAGTTCTCTGGACCCTACCCTGAGAGCTTTGACAGAGCCCACACTCTGGTATGCAGGGGAGGGGCAGGGGGCTGCTCTGATTTGTCACCTGGGTCCTGGGGAGACAGGTCCGTGTCACCCCTGTCACAGTCGGTGAGCCCCGGCCCAGGTCCAGTCCCTGTGACTGCCACACCGCCCAGGCACCATTGAGCACCCACCCCTTCCCTCTCCCTTCTATCCCCGTCCACCAGCATCTTCATCATGCACATCCCACCTCCTCCTGGGACCTGCTATGGTCTGAAGTTGCTGTCCCCCCAAAACTCTGCTACTTTAACATGATGCCACTGTGCTAGCTGTACGAGGTGTGCCCTCTGGGGCAGGAAGTAGGCGGGAGGGCTCCAGCTTCAGGGCTGGAGTGAGTGGCCCAGGGGCCCCTGAGCTGTGGAGTAGCATCTTCTAAGAGCGAGCCTTGTCAAACAGGGCCTCTCCCACTGCCTTCATCTTGGACTCGGCAGCCTCCAGCACTGTGGGCACCATCCCTGCTGTTTGTAAAGTTCCTAGCCTCAGTTCTGCTGTTGTAGATGCCTGCACAGACCAGCAAAGCACCCCACGCTACACACCCCCTCAGCACCCAACCTCGCACAAGACTTTCCCACCCCAGGAGCCTGACGCCACCTTGGATGTCCAGGAGAGGCCTCAGAGGTCCCTCAGGCTGTCTGGGGTGCAAACAGGGCCAGAATGCACCCCCGGAGGGTGACGGAGGCCCCGGGGGGACTCTTCGCTGGAGAATCAAAGAAGGGACACAGCAACGGGGCCCTCCCACTCCGGGAGCCGCAGAAACCCCTTAGAGAAAGCAAAGCCTTTGTATCGGTAGCTTCAGCACGGAAGTGAAGGAAGGGACCGGCAGAGCTACCTCTCAGAGCAGGGCCCCAGAGGGCAGAGCTGTGCCCGTGGACGGGAGGGACACTGACACTGACACTGAAGACCGGTCAGTCACTGACCACATCCTAAATTACAAAGCCCTGGGTTCTTCGCGGAGCGAATCCAAGGAGGAAAACCCACCCAGCAAGGACCAGGCAGACAAACTTCCTATGACCGCAAGGCCCTGCCTCTCTCCTGGTGGAAGGGCTGAGCCCCATCCTGCCCACTCAGGCAGTCCCCAGGGGAAAGTTCTACCCAGCTGGAGGGAGGGCCACACGGGGTGTGGGGGACAGAAGCAGCAGGGGGTCCGGGAGCGGGGTCTGGGTCTGAGGCCCCCATCCTCGTGCTCCCCAGGGCCTCCTGCCTCAGCAACAAAGGTGGCCCCATCCAAGGCCGAGGTCCACAAAGACCCCGGGGACACAGAGCCATTGTTTTCATATGAGTGCCCCCAACAGGACAACAGGGGATGAGGCATTCATTCTGGGTGCTCATGTACAAGGCTGGGGGGACCACAGGAAGAGCCAGGGTCCCACCGAAAGCCTTGCAGTGGAGCCGGCGCTGTGGCGCAGTGGATTAACGCCCTGGCCTGAAGCACCAGCATCCCCTATGGGTGCGGTTCGAGACCCAGCTGTCCACTTCCGATCCTGCTCTGTGCTATGACCTGGGAAAGCAGTAGAAAATGGCTCAAGTCCTGGGGCCCCTGCACCTGCCTGGGAGACCTGGAAAAAGCTCTTGTCTCCAGACTTCGGATTGGTGTAGCTCCACCCTTGCACCACTTGAGGAGCAAACCATCAGATGGAAGACCTCTCTCTCTTTCTCATTTCTCCCACTCTCTCTCTCTGCTGCTCCTTTCTCTGTGTAACTATGACTTTCAAATAAAATAAATCTTAAAAAAAAAAAGCCACGCAGCGCCCACATAGCCAGACTGCCACCTATGCCGCCTCTGTGACTGGCAACCAAGGCACCTGGCCCCTCCTGCCCCTGCCGCTGCCCCCAACCTTTGGGCTAGGTTTGGAGACGTTTGACTTCACTACTCTGCAATCATCTCTGACCCCTGTCCTGAGGTGCACATCTCTAGGACAATGTTCACCCACACGGGCACCAACCCAGGGACTCGTGTGCTTCCAATGCTGTTAGGGAGGTCTATGTCTCCTACACCCAGGCTCCTACCAGGGACTTCCTGCAGCAGCTCCATGCTGGCTGTGGCCAGGGGGTGGCGCTGTGGAGCCAGAGGTTTAGGGGATGTCTAGATTTTGTGAACAGAGCCTGGAGGCCACCCCACCCCCAACCCAGCTCCCCTGAGGACCTTGGCTCCAGGTGGGGACCAGGATGCAGGGTGTCACGGCATGACACACCCACCCACTTCAAAGCTCACACATGGTACCTGCTTGGAGGCCCAGTTCCTTCACAAGTTTACCTCTTTCATAGGAGGTGTCAACAGTGTCAAATATCCTATACCACTCAGAAGCCTTTCATCCTGCAAAACAAAAATGATTCCAACCAAAGCCATGCTCCAGAGGCTGCCCTGTTCTTCCACCCCCTGACTACCCACTGCCGGGAGGGTGCAGGCAGAGTGACCCTGCTGAGGGCTGGGTGCCTGGTGTCCGGGATTTGCACTTTGAAGGTGGGCAAGAGAAAGGCGCTTTTCTTTTGCACAATGTGCAGGTGGTGAGCTGGGTGTCTGGCCCTGTATTCTCAGGGTTAGGAATAGAGTCCAGGGCCCCCAAGAACCCTTGGCCATGCTGCGGCGGGTGTGGCTGGTCTGCAGGCGTCGTCGTCCGGCAGGTCCCTCCCTGTCTGCTGCTAAACCCCATTACAGGGTTAGCAGGGCTGTACCGGGCAGCAGACAGGGAAGGGCTGGGCCCTCTTCACCTCCCAGCCCCACAGGCACTGCTTACGCTCACAGCCCAGTTAAGGTCCCTGAGCACCTTCTCCTCGCCCCAACCCACAGAGGGCACAGTTGCTGCCCAGCGTGAGCTGCCCCGGTGTGCAGCTCCCTGAGGAGTAACCTGGGTCAGCCGTGGGAACACCAGTGGCCTGGGGTGGACTGGAGAAGGGACAAAGAGGGAGCCCCAGTCGCCTTCTCCTCAACCCAGGAGCCAAGGGCAGGGACAGGGAAGGGTCTTTGTGACCAAATCCAGGTGGGACCATGATGTCCACACAAGGAGGCTTCGTGTAGCCTCTAGAAGTGGTCACGTTTCTTTCCAGTCCCTGCAGGGGGCGCAGGACTAGATGCCACCAGGACCACCTGTGCCTGGCTTCTCTCGACACAGCACAGGTGAGTGCCAGAAACAGGCACCCATGTCACAGGGACAAGTGCTGGGTGTGGAGGGTACTGCTGCGCTGTGTCCTGTGCTTTGGGGTGCAGGTCCAAGTGCAGGCTTGGTGCTATGTGTGTCTGTCAGGGCCGCAGGATCCCTGAGCAGGACAGTGGGGTTCCCTGCCCAGTGCATCTTTCCTCGGACTGTCCACACTGGCCGGCAAGTCACATTCTTTCCAATCCAAAGGCTCCCTGGTGAAAACGCCCCCCTTGGCAGTCAGACTAAGCCCCTCGGGACAGGGGGCACGGGCGTGGGGAGGAAAGGGTGGAGTACACTCCACTGCAGGGGTGGGGGCAGGAAGGCCGCTGTCAGTCAGTGACTGTTTTCCGGCTGCAGCAGAGTGTGCACTTTCTTGGCACAGGCAGACCACGGCCCCAGGATGGCATCTGGCCTGGGACTCACTTTCCAGCCAGTGACTCGTGCCCTCTTTCCTCCTTTTTGTATGACAACGTGCAGGATCTCGGCCTCCTCGCACTGCTCCCCTTCAAGGCTGTGGAGGCTCCTGGGATCTCTCTGCTGGGTGCAGCCATGGGCAAGACCCAGTGGGGACACAAGGGGGCTCAGGCACCACAGGTCGGTACCACCATTCGCAAAAAGGTGCCCTGCTTCTGGGCACTCATTGGACTCTAGGCCCTGCCACAGCCAGCATCCCATAGTATCCAGGTCTCTCCACATCCAAACTAAATGAGAGATTCAGAAGAAGCTCCTGCCTCCTGGCTTTGGATCGTTGCAGCTTTGGCCATTGCTGCCATTTGGGGAGTGATCCAGCAGATGGAAGTCCTCTCTCTGTGTCTCTCCCTCTCTGTCTTAACTCTGCTCTCAAAATAAATAAATAAATAAATAAATAAATAAATCTTAGGAAAAAAAAAGATACACTGAGAGAGGTTGACAGTGTGGACTCCTGGATTGCTCTTCGACATAATCAGCCATTATCTGCTAGTAAATCATTTATTCTGCTGATCAAATTCAATCAGTGGGAGCCTCTTCCAAAAGGCTTGGGCACCCTCCGGCCTGACCCGCCAGGCTCTGTGCACTCTCTGCACTGGAGGGTCCCAAGTTCATCTGCACATCACCTGGAATGCCACAGAAGCTGTCGTTTCTCCCTGGGGTCTGGCTGTCCTTGGTGGAAATCACATTTTGTCACCAGGTTCTGCACCCAGCATGGTCACTGCTCCTTCTGTTTCTACTCCTGTGGGCTGTGATTCATGACCAAGCTTGCACACTCACGCATGTGCGTGCACCCACAAGCACACAGCCCACAGCCACCTGCACTCACACAGACCCTCACCTACGGGTCTCCCACTCCTCCATTACCAAGGAGCCCACACCGCGTGCATAGGCACTGGTTCCAGGCTCTGCAGCCAGCTTCCTACTCTGCCTTCTCCCTTCACACCTGTCCTAACACCACTCCCCATGGCCCAGGTGACCTGCGCTAACCCTCACGCTAATGCTAACCCCACTCCCCAGCCTTGGTGAGTTCTCCCGGACACTGCAAACTCTGCCAGGCCACCCTCCTCCGGCCACCAGGCTGAGAAAAGTCCCACAGGAAGGAGAGGAAGAAAAAACAGGGGGAAAGTGGAAAAGGAGACAGAGGAGGGAGAACCTGAAGACGGAGAGGAGGCAGAGGGAGGGAGGAGATGGATGGGGCGCGGATGCATGCAGGGAGCAGTTCTGGGTGACATCTGTGGCTCCTGCCAGGTTTCCACTTCCTCATCGGAAAAAAAGAAAAAAGATAACTCAGTGACTGCCCTGAGAAATGCTAAGAATGGAGAAAGTTCTGGAGCATTTTGACTGCAGAAGCCGGCAGACCAGGAGCTGCGAGTTTGATCCCAGGGGGCTAGTCCTGCCGTCTGAGCCGCCTCCACCTGGCCAGGCGCCCTCTGTGCCGGCTGCTCATGCGCAGGAAGTACTGGCGGAGGAGACCACAGAGCCCTGTTGCCCGGGTGTCCCCTGCATTGTCACCTCCCGCAGGGGGAACTCTGGGAGAGGGGCCTTGTGCAGGTCTGGGAGGAGCAGGGCCTGGGGCCTGGCAGGGCACAGAGGGGACGGCGGGGCTCTTTCCAAGGAAACCCAGCACCCTGGAGCAAAAGCACTGCCCCTCCTCCAGGAACCAGCACGAAGCTGACTTGCTGCCCAGTGAGTCAGTCACCCAGGAGAGGGGCAGCCCAATGCAAAACGGATGCTAACGCCCCCAGGATGCACAAAGCACCAACAATTTAAACGCACACAGGACCCCACCCTTTGGCTGCCACGCCCTGGGCCTGGCACACCTGCAGGGGCGGTGGGCAACACGGGCCAGCTGAGTCCACACAGCCCGGGAGGCCGGCGTGCAGGAGGCAGGTTCTTCCCGCCAAGGGTTCCCGAGCCCCTCACCACACCCCGCCGGGGCTCTGCACTCTCCCCGCTTCCCAGGATCTCAGCACGGAGGCTCCATGCTCTCAGCGCACAGTGGGGCTGCGAGCAAGCACCCCGCCCCTTCACACAGGGGCCACCTTCGCTGGCACCGCTGCCAGCCCAGAAAACACCAAAGATGCTGGCCTGCCAACGACCTGCCCCTGCCTGCGCTGTGTGGCCCAACAGAGCGACCCTGGCCATTCGGACAGCGACCGAGGGAGGGTGGCCCGCGCCCATGATGGAAATCTCACTTCCCCAGCGTGACACTTGAACTCTGGTGTCCTCCCAGGGACCGCGAGGAATCTTGCGAGGGGAGACCCAGCAGCGCCCGAACCATTCCGGGTTCTAATTGGGGAGAAGTCCTGAGTTTTGAGGAAATGACCCTTTTCCTCACTCTTGGCGCAGCCCCGGGCCTTCCCGGGGCCCTGTACCAGGCACCCACTCCCCGGGTCCCGTCCTGCCTGCTGGCGGCGACTGTTGGTCAACGGGCGAGACTCCACCTCCTGCAGGACGATGTTGTATGGCGGGAGCTCTGGCTGTGAGCGCTGGCCTTGGGGACACTGCAATTCTCTGTCCTCCTCGGGGCTGGTGACCTGAGACATCTTGCACCTGCTGTGTTCCTGCCCTATCCTAGGCCATGCTTAGGAGCAGTGCTGGGAAAGCAAGGGTGTCTGGATGCCTTTGAGATGTGGGAAATGGGTCCCCGCAGTCAGGGGGGCATGACTGGGCCGGCCCAGCATTCTCCTGGAGACAGGAGACAGAGTCAGAATCCCACAGACCCCAAACACCTGTTGCCACCGCTGCCCTCCCCGGGACGTCTGGCCTGGGTGGAGCGCCGGAGCGCTGCGTGGGGGAAGATCTGGGTGGTCAGTCCCACTCCAGTTTCATCCCAAACAGAAAGGTGAACACGCAGCTCTTCTCGCTTGCCCCTGTTTGGGAATCACGGTCCAGAGGTTCTAAGAAATTGGCCCCACTGAAAACAAACAAACAGAAAACAGGAAACACACACGAGCCGCCATCCCCACACCCCCAGGAGGTTGCCAAGTGATGGTGAAGCACCCTTTTCCTTCACTGCACTTCCCCTGCAGAGAAACCAGAGGAAGTTGCCACCTGACTCTTCTGAATCAGTTATGCACACGGTTGTCTGCTCGTTTCAGATCCCAGGTCAGCACCATGGCAGAGCAGGTTCAGCCTCCAGTGTTGGTGCCGGCATCGAGACGCGGCTGCTCCACTTCTGGCCCAGCTCTCTGCTAAGACACCAGGGAAAGACAGTGCATGTGCTTGGGCCCCTGCACCCACCTGGGAGACCGGGAAGAAGCTGCTGGCTTCTGATCAGCCCAGCTCTGGTTGTTGGCTCCATTTGGGGAGTGAACCAGCAGATGGAAGACCTTTCTCTCTGTCTCTAGCTCTCACTTTCAAATAGATTTTAAAAAACACAACCATAAAGCTGCTTTCCAGCTTGGAAATATCAGTACCCAACCCATACGATTCCCCATATCCTGCACATCATCGCTCACAAATAAACATCTACAGAGAAGACCATGCTATTCTCCTTAGTGACTTCGCTATTTAAAATATTCCTGCATTTAAATGAGTGTGATGTCATAGTTGCTACTCTTCTGCTTGGATCTGCATGTCGCTGGCACACTTTTCTTTAGGAATTTGCTGTAAATGACCCACAGGCTGGTTATAACACACTTCATCTTTGCTTCAGATGAGGGGGCGGTGCGGGCAGTGATGAGGTGCCCTCCGGTGCTGCTGGCTCCCTGCTGAAGCCTTGTCCCCCTCACTTACACGCGTGTTGTGTTTGTGGTGCTTGGATCGTTGCCAACGCTTGCAAAGGGAAGGCAGTGTAGGCCAACACAGGAGAGTGTATTCACAGGCCAGGTGTGTGCGTGGCACAAACTTTCGGACACAGTAGGTGGGCCAGGATTCAGCCACCTGGCCACGGTCAGTGTCCAAGATGGTAGGAGAGAGTAGTGGGAAGAGGCTAGGAGTCCGGCAGACACGTCCCTTGCACTCTTAAACTGTGTGTACTAAAGCTTTTACAAATAAAACAAGGGGCCTGAATTTGACAGAATTGTTCACCCCTGTTTGGGATGACCACATCCCATATTGGAGTGCCTGGGTTTAAGTCCTGACTCTGGCCCTGATTCTAGCTTCCTGCTAGTACACACACCTTGGAAGCAGGAGGTGGTGGTTCACTTGGGGGACCTGGACTGGGCTCCTAGCTCCCAGCTTCTACTGGCATCTGGGCAGTGACCCAGTGAATGGGAGTTAGTTCTGTGTCTCTCTGTCTCTGCCTCTCTCTGTCTTTTCTCTCTGCCTCTCAAATAAGTAAAATAGATCTACAAATAAAAACCAACCAAGTCTCATGTTTGCACTTTCTATCTGCACGGCGTCTCCCAGGGCCAGCCGCTAGGGGGCGAGCAGACACTGCGCACTGGAGAGCGCGCTCAACTCTGGGCAACAACGGCCGGCAGGGGGCGCGCGCCTCGCCCGCTGAACCACCATCGCCGCCAAGGGCCCGCGCACCACCGCAGTTTAGCTCCCGCACTCCTGGGCGCTGCGTCCACATTCTCAGCCTGGGACGGCTCGGGGCGGCGCCAAGCCGTCTCATTTACCCAAACTCAGAACCTGGAATGGTTCGGGCGCTGCTTGGTCTTCCCTCACCAGGTTCCTCGCAGCCCCTGGGAGGACCCAGAGTTCGAGGGTCGCGCTGGGGACATGAGATTTCCATCAGGGGCGCGGCCCACGCTCCCCTTGGTTGCTGTCCGAATGGCCAGGGTCTCTCTGTTGGGCCACAGAGCGCAGCAGGTGTAGGTCGGTGGCAGGCCAGCGTCTTTGGTGTTTTCCGGGCCTGCAGCGGTGCTGGCGATGGCGGCCCCTGTGAGAAGGGGAGGTGTCCTTGCCCGAAGCCCCACTGTGCGTTGAGAGCACGGAACCTCCGCGATGAGAGCCTGGGACGTGGGGAGAGTGCAGAGCACTGGCGGGGTGTGGTGAGGGGGTCAGGAACCCTTGGCGGGAAGAACCTGCCTCCTGCACGCCAGCGTCCCGGGCTGTGTGGACTCAGCCCGCCAGTGTTGCCCACCGCCCCTGCAGGTGTGCGAGGCCTAGGGCATGGCAGCCGCGTGGTGGGGTCCTGTGTGTGTTTAAAATGTTGGTGTTGCCGGCCCCGCGGCTCAATAGGCTAATCCTCCACCTAGCGTCGCAGGCACACCGGTTTCTTGTCCTGGACGGGGCGCTGGATTCTTTCCCGGTTGCCCCACTTCCTGGCGAGCTCTCTGCTGTGGCCAGGGAGTGCAGTGGAGGATGACCCAAGTGTTTTGGCCCTGCACCCCATGGGAGACCAGGAGAAGCACCTGGCTCCTGGCTTCGGATCAACACGGTGTGCATGCCTCAGCGCGCCAGCCGTGGCGGCCATTGGAGGGTGAATCAACTGCAAAAGGAAGACCTTTATCTCTGTCTGAATCTCACTATCCACTCTACCTGTCCAAAAAAAAAAAAAATGCTGTTGGTTTGTGCATCGTGGGGGCTTCAGCTTCTGTTTTGCATTGGGCTGCCCCTCTCCTGGGTGACTGACTCACTGAGCAGCCGGTCAGCTTCGTGTTGCTTTGGGGGGGGGGGGGAGGGTGGTGGTGGCAGTGCTTTTGCTCCAGGGTGCTGGGTTTCCATAGAAAGAGCCACGCCGTCCCCTCTGTGCCCTGCCAGGCCCCAGACCCTGCTCCTCCCAGACCTGCACAAGGCCCCTCTCCCAGAGTTCCCCCTGCGGGAGGTGACAATGCAGGGGACACCCGGGCATCAGGGCTCTGTGGGCAGCCTCCTCCAGTACTTCCTGCGCAGGAGCAGCCGGCTCAGAGGGCGTCTGGCCGGGTAGGGGCAGCTCTGATGGTGGCGCTGGCTCCCTGGGATCAGACTCGCCCCCCCCTGGTCTGCCTGCCAGCTTCTCTATAGTCCTTCCATTGTCAAAATAGAGCAGGACTTTCTCCATTCTTAGGGTGGGGCCCATTCTGTCCCAACCCCCACACAAAGTTTTCCATGTCTCTGTGTGTCTGCTCTGTGTGCTGTATGTCAGAGAACAGAGAGCCTTCTCCCCTCAGGGAGATAGGGGGACTCTGGCTCATGGGTGTCTGGGGCAACTGCCCAGCTCTGCCATTGTGGTCACGTGGGCGCAAACAGTGTGACCCTGCTCTGAATTCATGCCATGCCAGGCACAGGCAGCAGGGCATTCAGCCACAGGGCCAGTGCTTTCTCACGGTGATGCAGGAGACAGAGACGAGGAGGACTTGCCACCCTCCATGTCCCGTGGTCTCCTTCTAAATCCTCACTGGTGCTCCTTGAGGAATCCACACAACCCACAGTCCAATCCCATCGTGTCCAAGGCCCAGTGTTCCCAACCCCCAGTCAGATCAAGGGTCCCCCTCAGTTAATGACCCTGCCTCTGAGATTTACACATCGTCAGGATTTGGAAAACCAAATCATATTCGAACTCTAGAGTCTAATGTCAAATTACAGCTGTTCCAATAGAGGTAAAGAACAAAACACATCATACACGTAGGCAGTTTTCTGGAAGGACATCGGCATGAACAAGTGACCCATGCGTGAGAGTGAACTAGACAGGATTTCACTGTTTGCTTTAAAAGGATTATTGATTTCTTTATTGGAATGAAGAAAGGGAGAGTGAAAGAGCAGGAAATCCGGGTCTGAGAGACAAAGGGGGTTCTTCCATGCATACGTTAGGTTTACTATAAATAGATCTTTAAAAGATTAGAACTGGAATTAGGAGAGGGAGGAAGAAGGAATGTGGGAGTGTGTGTTGGAGGGAGAGAAGGCTAGTGAGTATCTCAATGTTCCTGAATCTGTGTATAGGTAATTGGAGAAATTACTATGCCTTAAATACAATTAATTAAGAAAGGGAGAGAGAGATCTTCATTGCTGGCTCACACCCAGATTGGCTGCAATGGCCAGGCTAGGCCACGATGAAGCAGGGCTCAGGGTCTTCTTCTGAGCCTCCCATGTGGGTGGGAGCAAAGGACATGGATCATCTTCCGTTGCATTCCCAGGTGCATAAGCAGGGGACAGGATGGGAGAGAAACAGGCAGGACCCACCCACATATGGGCTGCTTGGCTGCAGGCCACACCTATACCTCCTATGCACAGAGCTGCCCCCAGGCAAATTCCACCCCTGAAGAAATGGTCTGGGAAGCAGCAATCTGGACCTCACCAAGACTCCTACAAACTCTCCCTGTCTCAACCAATCTTGTGTTTCCCATCCTTCCCAGGGTCACATCGATTCTCCCACCTCTTCTAGGCCAGGAAGCCTTAGAGAACATGCTTCTTTATTCTCTGCTGGTCGCCCATTCCTTTCAAAGGGTAAGTAGTGAGTAAGGTAGGAAAAGGAGTGGTGTGCAGGGCACATAGAACTCTTTCCCAGTGTGCCCAACACCTTGAGAACAGGAGATCCACAGCTTAGTGTAAGTGTCAGAGAGAAGTGCTGTACGGTCAGCAGAGGTGGCACAGGAGGGCTCAGGGTCGGGTAATGATTGCTCAGTGGCTGACAGAAATCTCCCATCTGGGGCGGCTCTGTGGCACAGGAGACCAATGTCAGCCTGCAGGGCTGGCTTCCCTTATAGGCCTGCTTCAAGTTCTGGCTGCTCAGCTCCCATCCAGCTCTTTCCTTTCGGCCCGGGAAAGCAGTGGAGGATGCCTCAGTGTTTGGGCCCCTGCTCCCATGTTGGAGACTGGAAGAAGCTCCTGGCTCCTGCCTTCAGATCAGCTCAGCTCTGGTTCTTCAAGACACTTGGGAGTGAACCCGCGGATGGACGTCCTTGCTCTCTGTCTCTCTCTCCCTTTCTCTGCAACTCTACCCCTTAACAAACATATAAAATCCTCATTAAAAAAAAGAAATATCCCATCTTACTGAACACATTTCCTTATGTGTGTGTACATTTTTCAACATTCTATGACTGTGTGAGGAGCCACATGTGCATCCACCAGAGCACACACAGTCCCTACAGAGAAAATCGCCGGAACACACTGCTGAAAGAATGCAAGCGCATGGACAGAGTAGGAGAACTAGAGTGACTCCAGGTACCAGGTTTGAAATGTGAGGGAAATTTATTGCTCCACATGGAGAACACAATCATGTTTCATACAGGGCCGTGTTTCCCTCTCAACAATAACATTTCCCAAAAGATCCAGTTGGCTCCTGGGACTTCCAGTGGGATCCGGGGAGGTGCCCAGTGGCCACCAGGGGAAAGTCATAAGTAGAGAAACCCTGCACCACGACGGTCCTTGCAGGGCAATGAAACCAGGAATATAAATCTAATGTCTCTCTCTCTACCTACATACACACACGGGAACTCACACAGGTCCATGCCAGTACCAGGCACTGATATGCATCTATGTATCTACTGGCTTGTTTCATTTGAAGAACCCAAGGAGTCTCCTAAATACAGGAAAGGTCCAATTCAATGGAAGTCTCAGATGCCTCTGGGAAGTGGGGATTTCCCTCAGGACCTGGAACCTGAAGCAGTCTTTGGCGCATGGTGCTGGGTGCGACCTCACTGGGACGCCAGGAGCACTTCCCGCTGAATCCTGGAGAAGAGGCGGGATTCCCACTCTGCTGTGAGCTCCCCGAGCTGACAGTTCCTACTACTAAGCAGCACATGGAAGACCTTCTTCTCTGTCTCTCCCTCTCTTTCTGGAGCTCTACATCTCAAATAAATGAAAAACAATTCTCCCAGTAGTCTCCAGGAAGGCTGCGTCTGAGCGAGTGCTCACAGAGGAGCGCTACACTGATGAAATCTGACAGTCCTTTCTCGCTGGCAGTGCAGAGCGGCTCAGGCCCTATAGAGCTCTGGACCCCGAAGTCAAGCAACAGAGTTTATAAAGGCAAAATCCACAAGGAGGGGTGGAGGAGCACGAGGTTGCTGGGGTCAAGCTGACCTAAAGCATATGCAAAATGAATAGGAATTACAATCCTGACATTAGTTCAGGTGCAGCCTTTGTGTTTTAAGCTTGAGCAAACAGAGTGAAAACAAGAAAATTTGAATTGGGAAAATAAATCACTTTAATAACAGACACATAAATTAAGGAAATCTATTGTCCCACATGGAGAACCATGTCATATAAATAAAGGGATGGACAACTTCCATTTTCAACCATAACAATTCTCTAAATAATCGGGTTTGCTCACTGCACTTGGGCAGAAATTCATATAAGAAATCTGTGAGACCACTACAGTACAAAGCATGGCAATGAAAACAGGAAGACAAATACAGAAAGTCTCTCCCTACATAAACGAAGATACAGATCTATACATTTCTATATGTAAATACAAAATTATTAATACTTATGGATCTCTAGTTCTGTATTTCTTGATAAGAGCCTCATTTGTTCAAATAAACGTGAAAACATAAACAGTAAAAACGCCCAGATCGTGAAGGTCTTCAAAATCCCAGAAAAGCCCCGGACTTCCTTGCCAAGTCTGAACTTGAGGTTTGTCCTAGGGGACAGGCAGCCCAGCACTGGGTGGGTCCCGTGGGGTTGGGAGAGCGACTCCCCGCCCAGTATTTGCAGGGCCCGGGATTTGAACTCTGCAGCTGGAGCTCCCGGGGTCCTGTGCAGGACGCTGCTGTCACCTTCCCACACTGAGTTGGCAGGGGAGGGCCAGACAACCCTGGGGCAGAAGAGGGCCTGTGTCCTGGAGACTGAGCAGGTGCCTCCCAGGGGCCCATTAAGGCCAGGGAGGAGCAGGGGTGCAGGGCAGTGAGCCCGCGGGCCAGGACTGTGGCTGCAGCAGAGCGTCGAGCGTGGCCAGCGCCCAGTGCAGGGTGGCCCCTGTGTGCGCCAGCTGCCAGGAGAGCCAGGCGCGCTGCGAGGCCCTGGGCTCCCCGCCGCGGCCGCCCATGGGCAGGAAGGCGCCCCCTGGAGCCTGCAGCTCTTCCAGGCCCACTTCCAGCGCGCCCAGGTGGGTGGAGAGTCGGGCCAGGTCCTGGGAAGTCTGTGGTGGGCTGTGGTGGGCCGACGGGTGTCTGCGGAGACTTGGAGAGCTGCGTGGGTCCTCAGGGATGTGTGAGCGGCGTCCCCGGGTGCGGATCCTCTCTGGGGGTCTGCGCTGTGTGTTCTTCTCCTGCAGGCGCCAATTCCTGCGTGCAGAGCCTGCGCACCAGAGCGCCAAGTGTTAGGGAGGGGCCGTGTGTAACACCAAGGCTCATTTCTAAGGTCACCAAACCCCATCCCACCCAACACCACTCCCGGGAGCCCTACTGGGATCCTGTGGGCCTGGGTCCAATCCAGGGCGCTCTGTCAGCCCCGAAGAGCATCAGCCATTTGCACCAGCAGAGGGCTCAGTCACTGGCTTGGTCCTGTGCCCCACCCCCACCTCTCCAAAGGCCCAGCCCCCAACCTACCTCCTCTGCTAGGATGTCCCCGGCGGAGAGACCCAGACTGGAGCTTTCTTCTCTCTGGGGCTGGGGACCTCCGTGCCTTCTTCCTGTCTTCGCGCTCTGCATCTTGTGGGTGGGGGCGACGAGGGGGCACACTGGGGCTTCTCCTGCGCTTGCCCCTGCAGCCCGTGGCCTCCTCCCTCTGCCTGGGGAGCCCTGAGGGGGAAGAGGGCAGCAGTGAGTTTCCTGCACCAGCACTGGAGTCTGGGCCAGGACAAGTGAGCTGCAGGAGATGGAGAACGCCCCCCACCACGACCTGTCCCCTTTCTCCCAGGGTCCAGAGCGTCCACAACATCTTTGTAGCCTCCTTGTATTTCTGTGGTTCCCAGCGCACCCAGCCAAGTATAGATTCTCATCTGCAGGAAGAGCAGTGACTAGAAGCCAGGTGACCCCAAGGCTCACCCACCCGTGTCAGCTCCACCCCCATCCTAATGAGATTGAGTGCTCCTACTTCCCTCCCCCAACCCAGCAAATGTTTCAGTGGAAGTGTCCCTGCACACAAGTCTCTCTCTCTCTCTCTCTCTCTCTCTGTCTCTTCCTCTTGCTCGCTCGCTTGACCTCACTCTCATTTTCATTCTTGGTCTCTCTCTTATGCTCTCTTTCTCCCTCTTTTCCTTATTGGCCCCTTCTTTCCGGTTTGTCGGGTTTCCCCACCAATAAATCCTTTTCTTAAAAGAAAAAAAGAAAAGAAATGGAAGAAAAGAAATGAAAGGCAAGAGAGAAAGAATGGAAGGAAGAAAGCAAGAGGGCCGGCACCCCAGCTCACTTGGCTAAATCTTGCCTGGGCACTGGTACCCTGGGTTCTAGTCCCGGTTTTGGCACCGGATTCTGTCCCGGTTTCTCCTCTTCCAGTTCGGCTCTCTGCTGTGGCCCAGGAAAGCACTGGAGGATGGCTCAACCTCTTGGCCCCTGCACCCGTATGGGAGACCAGGAGGAAGCACCTGGTTCCTGACTTCGGATAGGCACAGTCCAGGCTGTAGCGGCCACTTGGGTGGTGAACCAATGGAAGGAAGAACTTTCTCTCTCTCTCTCTCTCTGTGTGTCTGGCTAACTCTGCTTCTCAAAAAAAAAAAAAAAGTATATAGGAGAAATAGTAAAGAAGCCATGAACCTACCTTGCGCCTTCTGAGATCTCTTGCTGGTCTTGGGTTTTCCCATCCTTCCTCTGCTGTCCGGGGACCGTGTGTCTCCTCCTTGCTCTTCTGAGGAGAGATTTCCCCTGGCGGCAGGGCCTTCATGTGGCTTGCACGAGGGCCTCATCTTGGGCGACTTCTGATGGCCAGGGCTCCTGGTCATGGCAGCTCCCTCCATGGGAGTGACCTCGGCCTGCAGAGCTACACCTCTGCTGCTGAGGGCTGATGGCTCAATGACCCAGCAGTCAAGGCCAAGCAGCTTATATAGTGCCTGCCCCCTGAGGGCTTTACCTGATTGGTGGTGAAGACCACGCCCACAGTGTGAGCGGGAATTCATTGGATTAGACACATTGGCTTTCTTGCTCTACTGCTTTTTTTTTTTTTTTTTTGAAAGGCAGAGTTAAAAAGTGAGAGAGAGAGACAGAGAGAAAGGTCTTCCTTTTCTATTGGTTCACCCCCCAAATGGCCTCTATGACCAGCGTGCTGTGCCAATCCAAAGCCAGGAGCCAGGTGCTACCTCCTTGTCTCCCATGCGGGTGCAGGGCCCAAGCACTTGGGCCATCCTCCACTAGCCTCCCGGGCCACAGCAGAGACCTGGACTGGAAGAGGAGCAAACGGGACAGAACCGGCGCCTCAACTGGGGCTAGAACTTGGGGTGCCAGTACTGCAGGGAGAGGATTAGCCTAGTGAGCTGCGGCTCCAGCCCTCCTGCTCTATTCTGTACAATGTCAACTTCTCCACTAATTTAGGAGCAGTGATCCTGGGAGCTCATGCATGGAGGGTGTGTGCTCTCATGTGCATTTTTGGCACTAGATGGGTTTTCCTTTGTTTGCTGGATAATGCTGTCTCTCCCACCCAACCACGCCTACTGTGTGAGAGGCAATTGGATGGATTAGGCACACTTGGTTTCCCAATTTATTTTTGTGTAAAGTTTTATTTATTTCTTTGAATTTCAGAGTTACACTGAAAGACATGGAGAGGCAGAGAAAGAGGTCTTCTATCCACTGGTTCACTCCCCAGATGGCATCAATGGCCGGCACTGTGCTGATCCAAAGCCAGATGTCTGGAGCTTCCTCAGGGTCTTTCCAAGTGGGTGCAGGGCTCAAGGACTTGGGCCATCTTCCACTGCTCTCCCAGGCCACAGTAGAGAGCTGCATCAGAACTGATACAGCCAAGTCTCAAGCCAGCACCTCTATGGGATGCTGGCACCACAGGCAGCAGCTTTGGCACCCCCTACTTTATCCTTTTTATAAGGTTTATTTTCTTTATTTGAAAGACAGAGTTACAGGGAGAGGTAGAGAATGAGAGAGAGGTCTGCCATCTGATGGTCCAGTCCCATATGGCTGCCATGGCCGGAGCTGTGCCGATCCAAATCCAGGAGTCAGGAGCTTCTTCCGGGTCTCTTACAAGGGTACAGGGGCCCAAGGACTTGAGCCATCTACTAATGCTTTCCCAGGCTACAGCAGAGAGCTGGACTGGAAGAGGATTAGCCCGGACCAGGAACCTGTGCCCATATGGGATGCCGGCACCTAGGGACAGGGCTTTCACCCTCCTAGCCACAGCACTGGCCCCCCTACTTTTTCTTAACAATAGCAAGTTCTTCTGCACTAATTTAGGAGCAGGGATCCTGGGAGCGCATGCGTGGCAGGGTGTGTGCTCTGATGTGTATTCATGGCACTAGGTGGGTTTTCCTTAGTTTGCTGGATTCTGTTGCCTCCCTTGCAACCTTTTTGCATGTCTCTGTGTGTCTGGCTGTGGGTGCTCTATGTCCCACACTAGAGGGCCTTCTTCCAGGGAGACAGGAAGTCTCTTGTTCATGCAGTGTCTGGGGCAACCGTCCTGCTCCTCCATTGTGGTCACCTGTGAGCGCACATTGACTGTGTTCTGGTTTAACGCCATGTCCAGGCACAGGCATCAGGAGGCCTCAGCCACAAGGCCCACAGGTGGCCTGAAAGCAACAGCTCCAGCAATCAGAGAGAAGCTCAAGGCGACCTGCTGTGAGTAGAGCAGTCTAGGGGAGCCGATTCTTGACCTGGATGGTTTCCTGTCAATCTGAGACTCCGTGTTCATTGCACTTCCATATTCCAGGTGCCCTAGTTCACCCGCAAATCACACTGCTCTCCTGAGGCCAAGCTGCCTTTAGGATCCCTCACAGGCAGGGGACTTTGTCCCGAGTGCACTCAGTCACGTTATCTCTTGGTTCTGCAGGGTACTAAGCCCCCGACTGTCGTGCCCACATCCCAGGTAACACAGATTCCAGTCCCAGCTGCTCCAGCTCAGAGCCAGCTCCCTGCAGATCCACTGGTGCATGGCTCTTCACCCAGGTGGAAGTCCTAGATGAAGCTCCAGGCTCCTGGCTCTGACCTGACCCGCCCTGACAGTTGTGACAAATTGGGGATTCAAACAAAAGGTGGTTAAATAACTCTCTCTCTATCTCCTCTCTTTAACTCTGCCTTTCAAATAAATAAATACATCTTTTAAAGGAAATAAAAAGTAGAAACTAACTGTGTTAATACACTCTGGAGAATTGCCCTTGCTCCTCGTTGTGTGCAACAACTAGAAATGCATACAAGGTGCACACAGCAAAAAGTGAGTTCTCTTAGCAATTGCAGCTGGGCATCCTTAGAGCACAGATAGGACAGGTGGTCTCAGGTAGAGACTAGAAGGGTGTACTAGGTGTGCTTCTCCGTCCTTGGAAAAACCTTGTTTTTTCTCCACAGGAGGGTAATTGTAAACTATTTACTGGGAAAATCCATTACGCTCAACACTAAAGAGTTTTGTATTTCTGTCTCATGTACCATACTGTTTTTACAAGTTATTCCTAAAGGACCAGCGCTGTGGTATTTGGGAGGGAGCCGCCTGCAGCACCCGCATCCCATATGGGCGCTGGTTCAAGCCCTGGCTGCTCCACTTTCCATCCAGCTCCCTGCTAATGCAACTGGAAAGGCTGTAGACGATGGTCCAAGTGCATGTGTGTTTCTGCACCCATGTGAGAGACCCAGAAGAAGCCCCTGGCTCCTGGCTTTGGCCTGGATCAGTCATGACCATTGCATCCACTTGGGAAGGAACCAGTGCGTGGAAGATATCTCTTCCCCAACACCTCCATCCTGTAACTCATCTTTCAAATCAATTAAATAACTTCGTAAAATTTTAAACCGAGAAATCTTTTTTTAAAGATTTATTTACTTATTTGAAAGAATTACAGAGAGGGAGAGGAATAGGGAGAGGAAGAGGTAGAGAAATGTCTTGGATCTGATGGTTCACTCCCCAAATAGCTACAATGGCCAGAGATGGGCTGATCTGAAGGCTAATCTGAAGGCTGATCTGTCTGGGTTGCTCCTCTTCTAGTCCAGCTCTCTGCTGTGGCCTGGGAAGGCAGTGGAGGATGGCCCAAGTGCTTGGGCCCTGCACCCACATAGGAGACCAGGAGGAAGCACCTGGCTCCTGGCTTCCGATCAGTGTAGCTCTGGTTGTAGCGGCCATTTGGGGGGTGAACCAACCGTAGGAAGACCTTTCTCTCTGTCTCTCTCTCTCTCACAGTCTAACTTTATCTGTCAAAATAAATAAAAATAATAATAATAAAATAAAAATATCAAGTAAAGTACCATGAGAATATGGAATTTCTTGATCTGCAATTAAAATTTATTAAAAATGTGTTTGAGAATTAGAAATAATTCTTTTTATTAAAAATTTTATTTATTTATTTGAGAGGAAGAAGTTACACAAGAGAGAGGGAGAGCATGATCTTCCATCCACTGGTTCATGCCCTAAATGACCAAAGTGGCCAGAGCTGAGCCGATCCAAAGCCAGGAGCCAGGAGCTTCTTCCAGGTCTCCCACACAGATGCAGAGGCCATAGGACTTGGGCCATCTTCTCCTGTTTCCCAGGCCATAGCAGACAGCTGGATCAGAAGAGCAGCAGCAAGGACACAAACTGGTGCCCATGGGATGCGGGCACTGCAGGCAGAGGCTTAGCCCACTACGCCACAGCGCCAGCCCCCTAGGAAAAAGTCTTGAACTTTGCGTACCTGTAGGAGCTGTGGGTGTGGCAAAGAGCAAGCCTGTGTCTCTCAGGAGGAAATACTCAGAGAGTAACCAGGGGGAGTGGTCAATGGGGTTAAGTGGGAATAAAGAGGGACCCGCCTTTGTCATGGTGGTTAGACACCTGCATCCCATGCGGGATTGCCTGGATTACAGTCCTACCTCTACGCCAACCCAGGAGTGTTATTGGTGAGCACCCTGGGAGGCAGTGGGTGGCAACTCATGTGGTTCAGTTATTGCTGCCCACTATGCCACAGCACCAGCCCCTAAAATATGCCTTTTTAAACATAGCAAATAAAGCACTGTGAGGAATATGGAATTGCTTGTCCCACCATTCACATTTATTAAAAATCTTGACCTACACGGAGCTCCCAGGTCCTTCAGGCCTGGGATGGTTTGTGAGGCGTCCAAACAGCCCCTGCACACAAATGAAGCAGATGGGAAGCCTGGAGAAGTTGAAATTGTTAAGAATAGAGCCTGAGGGCTGGAGCCGCCTGTGGAGCCTGCACCCCAGGTTCTAGTCCCGGTTGGGGCGCCGGTTCTGTCCTGGTTGCTCCTCTTCCAGTCCAGCTCTCTGCTGTGGCCTGGGAGGATAGTGGAGGATGGCCCAAGTGCTTGGGCCGTTAACCCGCATGGGAGACCAGGAGGTAGCACCTGGCTCCTGGCTTTGGATTGCCACAGCTTCTTATCCAGCTCTCTGCTAAGACCTGGGAAAGCAGTAGAAGATGGCCCAAGGCTTGAGCTGCTGCATGATATGGAAAGTCCCCAAGGAAGCTCCAGGCTTCTGATTTGGATCGGCACACTGCAAGCCATTGAGGCCATCTGAGGAGTGAACCTGTGGATGGAAGACCTCTCTCTCTCACTCTCTCTCTGCCTCTCCATCTCTTTCAGTGAAATTCTGACGTTCAAATAAATAAATATATCTTTATAAAAATAAATCAGGAAACCAAATGTGCCTAATCCAATCGATTGCCTCTCACACAGTGGGTGTGGTTGGAAGGGAGATAACAGAATCCAGTAAACAAAGGAAAACCCACCATGAATACACATCAGAGCACACATGTCCATGTATGACCTCCCAGGATCTCTGCTCCTAAATTAGTGGAGAAGTAGTTGACATTGTTAAGAGTACAGCAGGAAAGCCAATGTGTTTAATCCAATGAATTCCCACTCACACTGTGTGTGTGTTCTTCATCACCAATCAGGTGAGAGCCCTCAGGGGGCAGGCACTATATAAGCTGCTTGGCCTTGACTGCTGGGTCATTGAGCCATCAGCCCTCAGCAGCAGAGGTGTAGCCCTGCAGGCAGAGGTCACTCCCATGGAGGGAGCTGCCATGGCCAGAAGTCCTGGCGATCAAAAGTCGCCCAAGATGAGGCCCTCGTGCAAGCAACATGAAGGCGTTGTTGACATTGGAAATCTCTCCTCGAAAGAGAAAAGAGGAGACGCACAGTGCCTGGACAGCAGAGGAAGGATGGGAAAACCCAAGACCAGCGAGAGATCTCAGAAGGCACAAGGTAGGTTCATGGCTCCTTTTTGCTTGTTTGTTTGCTTGCTTGCTTGCTTGCTTCTTTCTTCTTCATCTTCTCTCTCTCTCTGTCCCTCTTTCTTTCTTTCTTTCTTTTTTTTTTACAAAGTATTTATTGGATGAAATACCAAAATACCGGAAAGAAGAGGCGAAGAAGGAAAAGAGGGAGAAACAGAGGGTAAGAGAGATCGAGAGAGAGAGTGAGAGAGAGAGAGAGAGACAGAGAGATTTTGAGAAGCAAATCCCTTTAGGATGGGTGTGGGGCTGACACTGGTGGCTGGGCCTTGGGGTCACCTGGCTGCTAGCAGATGAGAACCTGAACTGGGCTGGGTGGGCTGGGGAGACACAGAAATCCAAGGAGATGCAGAGATGTCTGACTGCGGAGTTACTGAGAAGTTTCTTTTGGAGCCAACTCCTGTAAAACCCATGCATGTTTTTTCACCATGCCTCTTTCTCGTGAACTGTTTGGAGAACCCTCAAATGCATGCCTTCCAAAAACTGTGTGCGCTCCACAAATGAATTTTTTCATCTCATTTCTCAGGGATTCGGGAGGCCCCGTTGAGGGTGGGGTGAGCAGGCAGCAGGCTTCAGTCCTGTCCTGAATAAGGTGCTGGGGGGCCCAAGGTGAAGGGCAGAGTCTGCCAGCTGAGCCTCCTCTGACTCCGGACAGGGCTGGGCTGGCAGTGACTAGGACCTCCCCAGAAACATGCAGAGCAAGGCTGGGCCCTGGGGAGCTGGGTGTGGTCCCTCAGGACCCTGGGAGAAAGGGGACAGGTGTGGGGGGCGTTCCCCATCTCCTGCAGCTCACTTGTCCTGGCCCAGACTCCAGTGCTGGTGCAGGAAACTCACTGCTGCCCTCTTCCCCTCAGGACTCCCCAGGCAGAGGGAGGAGGCCACGGGCTGCAGGGGCAAGCGCAGGAGAAGCCCCAGTGTCTCCCCTCGTCGCCCCCACCCACAAGATGCAGAGCGCGAAGACAGGAAGAAGGCACGGAGGTCTGCGGCCCCAGATAGAGGAAAGCCCCAGTCTGGGTCTCCCCTCGGGGACGTCCTAACAGAGGAGGTAGGTTGGGGGCTGCGGCTTCAGAGAGGTGGGGGTGGGGCACAGGACCAAGCCAGTGACTGAGCCCTCTGCTGGTGCAAATGGCTGATGCTCTTCGGGGCTGACAGAGCGCCCTGGATTGGACCCAGGCCCACAGGATCCCAGTAGGGCTCCCGGGAGTGGTGTTGGGTGGGATGGGGTTTGGTGACCTCAGAAATGAGCCTTGGTGTTACACACGGCCCCTCCCTAACACTTTGCGCTCTGGTGCGTAGGCTCTGCACGCAGGAATTGGCGCCTGCAGGAGAAGCACACACAGCGCAGACCCCCAGAGAGGATCCGCACCCGGGGACGCCGCTCACACATCCCTGAGGACCCACGCAGCTCTCCAAGTCTCCGCAGACACCCGTCGGCCCACCACAGCCCACCACAGACTTCCCAGGAGCTGGCCCGACTCTCCACCCACCTGGGCGCGCTGGAAGTGGGCCTGGAAGAGCTGCAGGCTCCAGGGGGCGCCTTCCTGCCCATGGGCGGCCGCGGCGGGGAGCCCAGGGCCTCGCAGCGCGCCTGGCTCTCCTGGCAGCTGGCGCACACAGGGGCCGCCCTGCACTGGGCGCTGGCCACGCTCGACGCTCTGCTGCAGCCACAGTCCTGGCCCTTGGGCTCGCTGCCCTGCACCCCTGCTCCTCCCTGGCCTTAATGGGCCCCTGGGAGGCACCTGCTCAGTCTCCAGGACACAGCCCTCTTTCTGCCCCAGGGCTGTCTGGTCCTCCCCTGCCAACTCAGTGTGGGAAGGTGACAGCAGCGTCCTGCACAGGACCCCGGTAGTTCCAGCGGCAGAGCTCAAATCCCGGGCCCTGCAAATACTGGGCAGGGAGTCTCTCTCCCACCCCCACGGGATCCCACCCAGTGCTGGGCTGCCTGTCCCCTAGGACAAACCTCAAGTTCAGACTCAGCAAGGAAGTCCGGGGCTTTTCTGGGATATTGAAGACCTTCCCGATTTGGGCGTTTTTACTGTTTATGTTTTCATGTTTATTTGAACAAATGAGGCTCTTATCAAGACATACAGTGCTAGAGATCCATAAGTACTAATAATTTTGTATTTACATATAGAAATGAGTAGATCTGTATCTTCGTTTATGTAGGGAGAGATTTTCTGCATTTGTCTTCCTTTTTTTATTACCAAGCTTTGTACTGTAGTGGTTTCACAGATTTCATATATGAATTTCTCCCCACGTCCAGCGAAGAAACCTGATTATTTAGAGAATTTTTATGGTTGAAAATGGAAGTTGTCCATCCCTTTATTTATATGACATGGTTCTCCATGTGGGACAATAGATTTCCTTAATTTATGTGTCTGTTATTAAAGTTATTTATTTTCCCAATTCAAGTTTTCTTGTTTTCACTCTTTCTCCCTGGTGGTCACTGGCACCTCCCCGGATCCGACGCAGCCCTGCCTGGCCTGTCTCTTCCTGTCTTCTGTGAAATCCACACACAAGGGTCCCTGACTTCTCCTGGACTCAGATGTGCCTCTGCCACTTAGCAGCTGTGGCTCCGTGGCAAGGCTTTTCCCTGCTCTGAGTCTCCCACCTCCCCAAGGCTCTGGGCCCCAAGGAAGACGACAGAACTCCAAGGCCATGTGACAGAACTCCCCACAGTGCCTAGCGGGGGCTGGGGCTTCTCTTCAACCTTGCTTTGGCAGGAGGGCCACGACGTGCCTGGCAGAAGTACTCAGTGCTGTGCTGTAGGAGCTCAGTAGAGGGAGGACCCCATGGCTCCAGGGATGGACAGGAGAGGTGGCCGCAGTGACCACAGGAACTCCAGGGAGGCCTCCAGGTCTGGGAAAAGCTGGCTTTGACACGGCAGAGAGGCAGCAGCCCAGTGTATTCAATGGGGAAGACTTGGACATACTTTGGCTTTTGGTCCGGATACTAGTCTTCTTGAGAATTGGGAAGAATACCTGGGAAATGCCCAGGCCCCTGGAGGGAGAAGATGCACCAACAACATCTCCCTGTCGGGGGAAGGGGACCCATCTAACAAAGCGTCGCATGGGTGAAGTCGAGGGCAAGGGACGGGGGTGAGCACCCGTGCGCAGGCTGAGCTGTCCCAGCAAAACATCCGGAGCTGAGAGGGCAGAAGGGGCGGGGCTGAGACACATCTACTTTGGCTTGGTGGGAGCAGACGCCCTGGGCTTCACAGCCCCCTTTAGCCTGATTTCTGAATTCTGCAGGCCAGGTGATGACGGTCTCTTCGCTCTGAGACCCGGGCCTGCACTCTGCTCGGAGCCGCCGCAGGCTCGCGAGCACAGAGGCCGTTCTCCTGCCGTGTTGTGAGGCATGGGCTGCATTTCAGATCCTGCTGCCTTCAGGGGTTGGGCTCATCTCTCCATCACCTCCCTGCATTCAGGGGCCGTGCGATTCACCGGCCTTTCAGAACCACCATGAGGGAAGGAGGTCCGGGCAGCCCGGGACCCACTCACGTGGCAAGGGACACTCTTCCTCCTCCAGCTGTGCTCAGTTACTGCGGGCACGCAGGGCAGCCAGGTAGGGGCTCTCATCAAAGGAGAGCCCATCACTCTGGGCCCCACCCCACCCCGGGGAAGGCAGGCATTAAACAGGGACCAGGGCTCCTAGCCCCGCCTCCTCAAAAAACAGTCTTCTCCATTTTGAAATCACCCCCTCCGGCTTGCCCCCTGGACCCCAGGGGCCGCCCTGACTTGACCCCAAGAGGAGAACCCAGAGGGGAGGGGCATATAAGCAGCTAAGAAGGGCCGCCAAAGGGAAGGTCAGGCGGTGAGGGGCATGGTGGCCAGGGACCACTGCGTGCCCTCAGAGCCTCCTGTGTCCTGCAGGCACCTTCCCAGGGTGTTTTGCTTTGTTTTTTAGAAACCTTTTATTTACTGAGTATAAATTTCTTGAGTAGATCTTTAGGGATACAGGGATTCTTCCCACCATACTCGCCTCGCTGCTCTGCCTTTGTCACCTGGGTCCTGGGGAGGCAGCTCCGGCCTCCACTGCAGGTCCGTGTCACCCCTGTCACAGTCAGTGAGCCCCGACCCAGGTCCAGTCCCTGTGACTGCCACACCACCCTGACACCATTGAGCACCCACCTCTTCCCTCTCCCTTCTGTCCCCGTCCACCTCCATCTTCACCATGCACATCCCACCTCCTCCTGGGACCTGCTATGGTCTGAAGTTGCTTTCCCCCCAAAACTCCACTACTTGAACAAGATGCCACTGTGCTAGCTGTGTGAGGTGTGCCCTCTGAGGCAGGAAGCAGGCTGGAGGGCTCCAGCTTCAGGGCTGGAGTGAGGGGTCCAGGGGCCCCTGAGCTGTGGAGTAGCATCTTCTAAGAGTGAGCCTTGTCAACAGGGCCTCTCCCACCACCTTCATCTTGGACTCGGCAGCCTCCAGCACTGTGGGCACCATCCCTGCTGTTTGTTAAGTTCCCAGCCTCAGTTCTGCTGTTGTAGCTGCCTGCACAGACCAGCATAGCACCCAATGCCACACCCCCTCAGCACCCAACCTCGCACAAGACTTTCCCACCCCAGGAGCCTGACGCCACCTTGGATGGCCAGGAGAGGCCTCAGAGGTCTCTCGGGCTGTCTGGGGTGCAAACAGGGCCAGAATGCAACCCAGGAGGGAGACGGAGGCCCCGGGGGACTCTTCACTGGAGAATCAAAGAAGGGACACAGCAACGGGGCCCTCCCACTCCGGGAGCCGCAGAAACCCCTTAGAGAAAGCAAAGCCTTTGTTTCGGTAGCTTCAGCATGGAAGTGAAGGAAGGGACCGGCAGAGCTACCTCTCAGAGCAGGGCCCCAGAGGGCAGAGCTGTGCCCGTGGACGGGAGGGACACTGGCACTGACACTGAAGACCGGTCAGTCACTGACCACATCCTAAATTACAAAGCCCTGGGTTGATCGTGGAGCGAATCCAAGGAGGAAAACCCACCCAGCAGGGACCAGGCAGACAAACTTCCTATGACCACAAGGCCCTGCCTCTCTCCTGGTGGAAGGGCTGAGCCCCATCCTGCCCACTCAGGCAGTCCCCAGGGGAAAGTTCTACCCAGCTGGAGGGAGGGCCACACGGGGCGTGGGGGACAAAAGCACAAGGTTCCCGGAGCGGGGACTGGGTCTGAGGCCCCCATCCTCGTGCTCCCCAGGGCCTCCTGCCTCAGCAACAAAGGTGTCCCCGTCCAAGGCCGAGGTCCACAAAGACCCCGGGGACACTGAGCCATTGTTTTTATATGAGTGCCCCCCAACTGGACAACAGGGGATGAGGCATTAATTCAGGGTGCTCATACACAAGCCTGGGGGACCACAGGAAGAGCCAGGGTCCCACGGAAAACCTTGCAGTGGAGCCGGCGCTGTGGCACAGTGGGTTAATGCCCTGGCCTGAATCACCAGCATCCCCTATGGGTGTGGTTCGAGACCCAGCTGTCCACTTCCGATCCTGCTCTGTGCTATGACCTGGGAAAGCAGTAGAAGATGGCTCAAGTCCTGGGGCCCCTGCAGCCGCCTGGGAGACCTGGAAGAAGCTCTTGTCTCCAGACTTCGGATTGGCGTAGCTCCATCCTTGCACCACTTGAGGAGCAAACCATCAGATGGAAGACCTCTCTCTCTATCTCATTTCTCTCACTCTCTCTCTCTGCTGCTCCTTTCTCTGTGTAACTATGACTTTCAAATCAAATAAATCTTAAAAAAAAAAGCCACGCAGCGCCCGCATAGCCAGACTGCCACCTATGCTGCCTTTGTGACTGGCAACCAAGGCCTTGGCCCCTCCTGCCCCTGCCCCTGCCCCCAGCCTTTGGGCTAGGTTTGGAGACGTTTGACTTCACTACTCTGGAATCACCTCTGACCCCTGTCCTGAGGTGCACATCTCTAGGAGAATGTTCACTCACACGGGCACCAACCCCAGGGACTCGTGTGCTTCCAATGCTGTTAGGGAGGTCTGTGTCTCCTACACCCAGGCTCCTACCAGGGACTTCCTGCAGCAGCTCCATGCTGGCTGTGGCCAGGGGGTGGCGCTGTGGAGCCAGAGGTTTAGGAGATGTCTAGACTTTGTGCACAGGGCCTGGAGGCCACCCCACCCCCAACCCAGCTCCCCTGAGGACCTTGGCTCCAGGTGGGGACCAGGATGCAGGGTGTCACGGCATGACACACCCACCCACTTCAAAGTTTGAACATGGTACCTGCTCGGAGGCCCAGTTCCTTCACAAGTTTACCTCTTTCATAGGAGTCTGAAGAAAAAGTGTCAAATATCCTACACCACTCAGAAGCCTTTCATCCTGCAAAACAAAAATGATTCCAACCAAAGCCATGCTCCAGAGGCTGCCCTGTTCTTCCACCCCCTGACTACCCACTGCCGGGAGGGTGCAGGCAGAGTGCCCCTGCTGAGGGCTGGGTGCCTGGTGTCCCGGGATTTGCGCTTTGAAGGTGGGCAAGAGAAAGGTGCTTTTCTTTTGCACAATGTGGGGGTGGTGAGCTGGGTGTCTGGCCCTGCATTCTCAGGGTTAGGAACAGTGGCCAGAGCCCCCAAGAACCCTTGGCCATGCTGCAGAGGGTGCGGCTGGCCTGCAGGCGTCACAGTCCGGCAGGTCCCTCCCTCCCTGTCTGCTGCTGAACCCATTACAGAGTTAGCAGGGCTGTACCGGGCAGTAGACAGGGAAGGGCCGGGCCTTCTTCACCTCCTGGCCCCACAGGCACTGCTCACGCTCACAGCCCAGTTAAGGTCCCTGAGCGCCTTCTCCTCGCCCCAACCCACAGAGGGCACAGATACTGCCCAGCGTGAGCTGCCCAGTGTGCAGCTCCCTGAGGAGTAACCTGGGTCAGCCGTGGAAACACCAGTGGCCTGGGGGTGGACGGGAGAAGTGACAAAGAGGGAGCCTTAGTCCCCTTCTCCTCTGCCAAGGAGCCAAGGGCAGGGACAGGGAAGGGTCTTTGTGACCAAATCCAGGTGGGACCATGATGTCCACACAAGGAGGCTTCGTGTAGCCTCTAGAAGTGGTCACGTTTCTTTCCAGCCCCTGCAGGGGGCGCAGGACTAGATGCCACCGGGGCCACCTGTCCCTGGCTTCTCTCGACACAGCACAGGTGAGTGCCAGAAACAGGCACCCATGTCACAGGGACAAGTGCTGGGTGTGGAGGGTACTGCTGCGCTGGGACCTGTGCTTTGGGGTGCAGGTCCAAGTGCAGGCTTGGTGCTATGTGTGTCTGTCAGGGCCGCAGGGTCCCTGAGCAGGACAGTGGGGTTCCCTGCCCAGCGAATCTTTCCTCGGACACTCCACACTGGCCGGCAAGTTACATTCTTGCCAATCCAAAGGCTCCCTGGTGAAAACGCCCCCCTTGGCAGTCAGACCAAGCCCCTCGGGACAGGGGGCACGGGCGTGGGGAGGAAAGGGTGGAGCGCACTCTGCTGCAGGGGTGGGGGCGGGGAGGCCGCTGTCAGGTCAGTGACTGTTCCCTGGCTGCAGCAGAGACTGCAATTTCCTGGCACAGGCAGACCACGCCCCCAGGATGGCATCTGGCCTGGGACTCACTTTCCAGCCAGTGACTGGTGCCCTCTTTCCTCTTTTTTGTATGACAACGTGCAGGATCTCGGCCTCCTCGCACTGCTCTCCTTGAAGCCTGAGGAGGCTCCAGGATCTCTCTGCTGGGTGCAGCCACGGGCCACCCCCTAGGGGGACACACGGGGGCTCAGGCACCACAGGTCGGCCCTGCCATTCCCAAGAAGGGTGCCATGCTGCTGGGCACTCGTTGGACCCTAGGCCCTGCCACAGCCAGCATCCCATAGTATCCAGGTCTCTCCACATCCAAAATAAATGAGAGATTCAGAAGAAGCTCCTGGCTCCTGGCTTTGGATCGGCGCAGCTTCAGCCATTGCTGCCATATGGGGGTGATCAGCACATGGAAGACCTCTCTGTGTCTCTCCCTCTCTGTCTTAACTTTGCTCTCTAATAACTAGATGAATCTTAGGAAAAAAAAAGATACACTGAGAGAGGTTGACAATGTGGACTCTTGGATTGCTCTTTGACATAATCAGCCATTATCTGCTAGTAAATGTTTTATTCTGCTGATCAAATTCGATCAGTGGGAGCCTCTTCCAAAAGGCTTGGACACCCTCTGGCCTGACCCGCCAGGCTCTGTGCACTCTCTGCACTGGAGGGTCCCAAGTTCATCTGGCACATCACCTGGAATGCCACAGAAGCTGTCGTTTCTCCCTGGGGTCTGGCTGTCCTTGGTGGAAATCGCGTTTTGTCACCAAGTTCTGCACCCAGCATGGTCACTGCTCCTTCTGTTTCTACTCCTGTGGGCTGTGACTCATGACCAAGCTTGCACACTCACGCATGTGCATGCACCCACAAGCACACAGCCCACAGCCACCTGCACTCACACAGACCCTCACCTATGGGTCTCCCACTCCTCCATTACCAAGAGGCCACCACATGAACATAGGCACTGGTTCCAGGCTCTGCAGCCAGCTCCCTACTCTGCCTTCTCCCTTCACACCTGTCCTAACACCACTCCCCATGGCCCAAGTGACCTGCGCTAACCCTCACGCTAATGCTAACCCCACTCCCCAGGCTTGGTGAGTTCTCCCGGACACTGCAAACTCTGCCAGGCCACCCTCCTCCGGCCACCAGGCTGAGAAAAGTCCCACAGGAAGGAGAGGAAGAAAAAACAGGGGGAAAGTGGAAAAGGAGACAGAGGAGGGAGAACCTGAAGACGGAGAGGAGGCAGAGGGAGGGAGGAGATGGATGGGGCGCGGATGCATGCAGGGAGCAGTTCTGGGTGACATCTGTGGCTCCTGCCAGGTTTCCACTTCCTCATCAGAAAAAAAACAAAAAAGATAACTCAGTGACTGCCCTGAGAAATGCTAAGAATGGAGAAAGTCCTGGTCTATTTTGACAATGGAAGGACTATAGAGAAGCTGGCAGACCAGGGGCTGCGAGTCTGATCCCAGGGAGCCAGTCCTGCCATCAGAGCCGCCCCCACCCGGCCAGGCGCTCTCTGTGCCTCCGCTCCTGCGCAGGAAGTGCTGGCGGAGGCTGCCCACAGAGCCCTGATGCCCGGGTGTCCCCTGCATTGTCACCTCCCGCAGGGGGAACTCTGGGAGAGGGGCCTTGTGCAGGTCTGGGAGGAGCAGGGCCTGGGGCCTGGCAGGGGACAGAGAGGACAGCGCGGCTCTTTCCCAGGAAACCCAGCACCCTGGAGGAAAAGCACTGCCCCCCCCTTCCAGGAAGCAGCACGAAGCTGACCGGCTGCCCAGTGAGTCAGTCACCCAGGAGAGGGGCAGCCCAATGCAAAATGGACGCTGACACCCCCACGATTCACAAAGTACCAACATTTTAAACGCACACAGGACCCCACCACCCGGCTGCCACGCCCTGGGTCTCGCACACCTGCAGGGGCGGTGGGCAACACGGGCCGGCTGAGTCCACACAGCCCAGGAGGCCGGCGTGCAGGAGGCAAGTTCTTCCCGCCAAGGGTTCCTGACCCCCTCACCCCACCCCGCCGGGGCTCTGCACTCTCCCCGCGTCCCAGGCTCTCAGCACAGAGGCCCCGTGCTCTCAGTGCACAGTGGGGCTGCGGGCAAGGACCCCGCCCCTTCACACAGGCGCCGCCATCACCGGCACTGATGCAGGCCCGGAAAACACCAAAGACACTGGCCTGCCACCGACCTGCCCCTGCCTGCGCTGTGTGCCCAACAGAGCGACCCTGGCCATTCGGACAGCAACCGAGGGGAGCGTGGGCCGCGCTCCTCATGGAAATCTCACGTCCCCAGTGCGACCCAAGACTCTGGTGTCCTCCCAGGGGCCGCGAGGATCCTGGCGAGGGAAGTCCCAGTAGTGCCCGAACCATTCCGGTTCTCAGTTGGGGCAAAGTCCTGAGTTTTGAGGAAATGACCCTTTTCCTCACTCTTGGCGCAGCCCCGGGCCTTCCCGGGGCCCTGTACCAGGCACCCATTCCCCGGGGCCCGAACTGCCCGCTGGTGGAGACTGTTGTCAGCGGGTGAGACTCCACCCCCTGCAGGACGATGTTGTATGGCGGGAGCTCTGGCTGTGAGCGCTGGCCTTGGGGACACTGCAATTCTCTGTCCTCCTCGGGGCTGGTGACCTGAGACATCTTGCACCTGCTGTGTTCCTGCCCTATCCTAGGCCATGCTTAGGAGCAGTGCTGGGAAAGCAAGGGCGTCTGGATGCCTTTGAGATGTGGGAAATGGGTCCCCGCAGTCAGGGGGGCATGACTGGGCCGGCCCAGCATTCTCCTGGAGACAGGAGTCAGAGTCAGAATCCCACAGACCCCAAACACCTGTTGCCACCGCTGCCCTCCCCGGGACGGCTGGCCTGGGTGGAGAGCTGGAGCGCTGCGTGGGGGGAGATCTGGGTGGTCAGTCCCACTCCAGTTTCATCCCAAACAGAAAGGTGAACACGCAGCTCTTCTCGCTTGCCCCTGTTTGGGAATCACGGTCCAGAGGTTCTAAGAAATTGGCCCCACTGAAAACAAACAAACAGAAAACAAATACGAGCCGCCATCCCCACACCCCCAGGAGGTTGCCAAGTGATGGTGAAGCACCCTTTTCCTTCACTGCACTTCCCCTGCAGAGAAACCAGAGGAAGTTGCCACCTGACTCTTCTGAATCAGTTATGCACACGGTTGTCTGCTCGTTTCAAATCCCAGGTCAGCACCATGGCAGAGCAGGTTCAGCCTCCAGTGTTGGTGCCGGCATCGAGACAGGTGGTGCAGGCAGTGATGAGGTACCCTCCAGTGCTGCTGGCTCCCTGCTGAAGCCTTGCCCCACTCACACATGTGTTGTGTTTGTGGTGCTTGGATCGTTGCCAACCCTTGCAAAGGGAAGGCAGTGTAGGCCAACACATGGGAGTGTATTCACAGGCCAGGTGTGTGCACCGCATATCACTTCCGGACACAGTAGGTGGGCCAGGATTCAGCCACCTGGCCACGGTCAGTGTCCAAGATGGTAGGAGAGAGTCGTGGGAAGAGGCTAGGAGTCCTCCAGACACCTCCCTTGCATTCTTAAACTGTGTGTACTAAAGCTTTTACAAATAAAACAAGGGGCCTGAATTTGACAGAATTGTTCATCCCCTGTTTGGGATGACCATATCCCATATTGGAGTGCCTGGGTTTAAGTCCTGACTCCGGCCCTGATTCCAGCTTCCTGCTAGTACACACACCTTGGAAGCAGGAGGTGGTGGTTCACTTGGGGGACCTGGATTGGGCTCCTAGCTCCCAGCTTCTACTGGGCATCTGGGCAGTGACCCAGTGAATGGGAGTTAGTTCTGTGTCTCTCTGTCTCTGCCTCTCTCTGTCTTTTCTCTCTGCCTCTCAAATAAGTAAAATAGATCTACAAATAAAAACCAACCAAGTCTCATGTTTGCACTTTCTATCTGCAAGGCGTCTCCCGGGACAGCCGCTAGGGGGCGAGCAGACACCGCGTACTGGAGAGCGCGCTCCACTCTGGGCAACAACGGCCGGCAGGGGGCGGGCGCCTCGCCCGCTGACCCACCATCGCCGCCAAGGGCCCGCGCACCACCGCAGTTTAGCTCCCGCACACCTGGGCGCTGCGTCCACGTTCTCAGCCTGGGACGGCTCCGGGCGGCGCCAAGCTGTCTCATTTACCCAAACTCAGAACCTGGAATGGTTCGGGCGCTGCTTGGTCTTCCCTCACCAGGTTCTTCGCAGCCCCTGGGAGGACCCAGAGTTCGAGGGTCGCGCTAGGGACATGAGATTTCCATCAGGGGCGCGGCCCACGCTCCCCTTGGTCGCTGTCCGAATGGCCAGGGTTGCTCTGTTGGGCCACACAGCGCAGGCAGGGGCAGGTCTGTGGCAGGCCAGCGTCTTTGGTGTTTTTCGGGCCTGCAGCGGTGCCAGCGATGGCGGCCCCTGTGAGAAGGGGCGGGGTCCTTGCCCGCAGCCCCACTGTGCACTGAGAGCAGGGGGCCTCCGTGCTGAGAGCCTGGGACACAGGAGAGTGCAGAGCCCCAGTGGGGTGGGGTGAGGCGGTCAGGAACCCTTGGCGGGAAGAACCTGTCTCCTGCACGCCAGCCTCCCGGGCTGTGTGGACTCAGCCCGCCAGTGTTGCCCACCGCCCCTGCAGGTGTGCGAGGCCTAGGGCATGGCAGCCGCGTGGTGGGGTCCTGTGTGCGTTTAAAATGTTGGTGTTGCCGGCCCCGCGGCTCAATAGGATAATACTCCACCTAGCGGCGCCGTATTCTGTCCCGGTTGCCCCTCTTCCAGGCCAGATCTCTGCTGTGGCCCAGGAAGGCAGTGAAGGATGGCCCAAGTGCTTGAGCCCTGCACCCTTGGGATACAAGGGGAAGCACCTGGCTACTGCCTTCGGATCAGCGCGGTGTGCCGGGCGCAGCGCGCCGGCCACGGCGGCCATTGGAGGGTGATCCAAGGGCAAAATGAAGACCTTTCTCTCTGGCTCTCTCTCTCTCACTATGCTCTCTGCTTGTCAAAAAAACAAAAATGCTGTTGGTTTGTGCATCCTTTGTGTGTGGGGAGGTTCAGCATACGTTTTACCTTGGGCTGCCCCTCTCCTGGGTGACTGACTCACTGGGCAGCCGGTCAGCTTAGTGCTGCTTCCTGGAGGGGAAGGGGGTTGCCAGTGCTTTTGCTCCAGGGTGCCGGGTTTCCTGGGAAAGAGCCGCGCCGTCCCTCTGTGCCCTGCCAGGCCCCAGGCCCTGCTCCTCCCAGCCCTGCACGCGGCCCCTCTCCCAGAGTTCCCCCTGCGGGAGGTGACAATGCAGGGGACACCCGGGCATCAGGGCTCTGTGGGCAGCCTCCGCCAGTACTTCCTGCGCAGGAGTAGCCGGCTCAGAGGGCGCCTGGCCGGGTGGGGGCGGCTCGGATGGTGGCGCTGGCTCCCTGGGATCAGACTCGCCCCCCCTGGTCTGCCTGCCAGCTTCTCTATAGTCCTTCCATTGTCAACATAGACCAGGACTTTCTCCATTCTTAGGGTGGGGCCCATTCTGTCCCAACCCCCACACAAAGTTTTCTTGTCTCTGTGTGTCTGCTCTGTGTGCTGTATGTCAGAGAACAGAGAGCCTTCTCCCCTCAGGGAGACAGGGGGACTCTGGCTCATGGGTGTCTGTGGCAACTGCCCAGCTCTGCCATTGTGGTCACGTGGGCGCAAACAGTGTGACCCTGCTCTGAATTCATGCCATGCTAGGCACAGGCAGCAGGGCATTCAGCCACGGGACCAGTGCTTTCTCCCGGTGACGCAGGAAACAGAGACGAGGAGGACTTCCCACCCTCCATGTCCCGTGGTCTCCTTCTAAATCCTCACTGGTGCTCCTTGAGGAATCAACACAACCCACAGTCCAATCCCATCATGTCCAAGGCCCAGTGTTCCCAACCCCCAGATAGATCAAGGGTCCCCCTCAATTAATGACCCTGACCTGAGATTTATACATCTTCAGGATTTGGTAAACCAAATCATATTCAAACTCTAGAGACTAATGTCAAATTACAGCTGTTCCAATAGAGGTAAAGAACAAAACACATCATACACGTAGGCAGTTTTCTGGAAGGACGTTGGCATGAACATGTGATCCATGTGTGAGAGTGAACTAGACAGGATTTCACTGATTGATTTAAAAGGATTATTGATTTCTTTTTTGGAACATAGAATGGGAGAGTGAAAGAGCTGGAAAGCAGGGGCTGAGAGAAAAAGTGGGTTCTTCCATGCATACGTTAGGTTTACTATAAATAGATCTTTAAAAGATTAGAAATGGAATTAGGAGAGGGAGGAAGAAGGAATGTGGGAGTGTGTGTTGCAGGGAGAGAAGGCTAGTGAGTATCTCAATGTGCCTGAATCTGTGTATAGGTAATTGGAGAAATTACTATGCCTTAAATAAAATTAATTAAGAAAGGGAGAGAGAGATCTTCATTGCTGGCTCACACCCAGATTGGCTGCAATGGCCAGGCTAGGCCAGGATGAAGCAGGGCTCAGGGTCTTCTTCTGAGCCTCCCATGTGGGTGGGAGCTCAAGGACATGGATCATCTTCAGTTGCATTCCCAGGTGCATAAGTACGGGACAGGATGGGAGAGAATCAGGCAGGACCCACACATGGGCTGCGTGGCTGCAGGCCACGCCTATACCTCCTATGCACAGAGCTGCCCCCAGGCAAATTCCACCCCTGAAGAAACGGCCTGGGACAGCAGTAATCTGGACCTCACCAAGACTCCTCACAAACTCTCCCTGTCTCAACCAATCTTCTGTTTCCATCCTTCCCAGGGTCACAACTATTCTCCACCTCTGCAAGGCCAGGAGGCCATTAGAGAACATGCTTTTTATTCTCTGCTGGTCGCCCATTCCTTTCAAAGGGTAAGTAGTGAGTAAGGTAGGAAAAGGAGTGGTGTGCAGGGCACATAGAACTCTTTCCCAGTGTGCCCAACACCTTGAGAACAGGAGATCCACAGCTTAGTGTAAGTGTCAGAGAGAAGTGCTGTACGGTCAGCAGAGGTGGCACAGGAGGGCTCAGGGTCGGGTAATGAATGCTCAGTGGCTGATAGAAATCTCCCATCTGGGGCGGCTCTGTGGCACAGGAGACCAATGTCAGCCTGCAGGGCCGGCTTCCCTTATAGGGCTGCTTCAAGTTCTGGCTACTCCTCTTCCCATCCAGCTCTTTACTTTTCCACAAAGATCCAGTTGGCTCCTGGGACTTCCAGTGGGATCCGGGGAGGTGCCCAGTGGCCACCAGGGAGAAAGTCACAAGTGGAGAAACCCTGCACCAGGACGGTCCTAGCAGGGCAATGAAACCAGGAATATAAATCTGATGTCTCTCTCTCTACCTACATACACACACGGGAACTCACACAGGTCCATGCCAGTACCAGGCACTGATATGCATCTATGTATCTACTGGCTTGTTTCATTTGAAGAACCCAAGGAGTCTCCTAAATACAGGAAAGGTCCAATTCAATGGAAGTCTCAGATGCCTCTGGGAAGTGGGGATTTCCGTCGGGTGCCTGGAACCTGAAGCAGTCTTTGGCGCATGGTGCTGGGTGCGACCTCACTGGGACGCCAGGAGCACTTCCCGCTGAATCCTGGAGGAGAGGCAGGATTCCCACTCTGCTGTCGGCTCCCCGTGCTGGCAGTTCCTACTACTAAGCAGCACATGGAAGACCTTCTTCTCTGTCTCTCCCTCTCTTTCTGGAGCTCTACATCTCAAATAAATGAAAAGCAATTCCCAGTAGTCTCCAGGAAGGCTGCGTCTGAGCGAGTGCTCACAGAGGAGCGCTACACTGATGAAATCTGAAGTCCTTTCTTGCTGGCAGTGGAGAGCGGCTCAGGCCCTAAAGAGCTCTGGACCCCGAAGTCAAGCAACAGAGTTTATAAAGGCAAAATCCACAAGGAGGGGTGGAGGAGCACATGGTTGCTGGGGTCAAGCTGACCTAAAGCACATGCAAAATGAATAGGAATTCCAATCCTGACATTAGTCCAGGCGCAGCCTATGTGTTTTAAGCTTGAGCAAACAGAGTGAAAACAAGAAAACTTGAATTGGGAAAATAAATCACTTTAATAACAGACACATAAATTAAGGAAATCTATTGCCCCACATGGAGAAACATGTCGTATAAATAAAGGGATGGACAACTTCCATTTTCAACCATAAAAATTCTCTAAATAATCAGATTTGCTCGCTGGATTTGGGGAGAAATTTATATAAGAAATCTGTGAGACCACTACAGTACAAAGCATGGTAATGAAAACAGGAAGACAAATATAGAAATTCACTCCCTACATAAACGAAGAGACAGTTCTATACATTTCTATATGTAAATGCAAAATTATTAATACTTATGGATCTCTAGAACTGTATTTCTTGATAAGAGCCTCATTTGTTCGAGTAAACGTGAAAACATAAACAGTAAAAACGCCCAAATCGGGAAGGTCTTCAATATCCCAGAAAAGCCCCGGACTTCCTTGCTGAGTCTGAACTTGAAGTTTGTCCTAGGGGACAGGCAGCCCAGCACTGGGTGGGATCCCGTGGGGGTGGGAGAGAGCCTCCCCGCCCAGTATTTGCAGGGCCCGGGATTTGAACTCTGCAGCTGGAGCTCCCTGGGTCCTGTGCAGGATGCTGCTGTCACCTTCCCACACTGAGTTGGCAGGGGAGGGCCAGACAGCCCTGGGGCAGAAAGAGGGCTGTGTCCTGGAGACTGAGCAGGTGCCTCCCAGGGGCCCATTAAGGCCAGGGAGGAGCAGGTGTGCAGGGCAGACAGCCCGCGGGCCAGGACTGTGGCTGCAGCAGGGCGTCGAGCGTGGCCAGCGCCCAGTGCAGGGCGGCCCCTGTGTGCGCCAGCTGCCAGGAGAGCCAGGCGCGCTGTGAGGCCCTGGGCTCCCCGCCGCGGCCGCCCATGGGCAGGAAGGCGCCCCCTGGAGCCTGCAGCTCTTCCAGGCCCACTTCCAGCGCGCCCAGGTGGGTGGAGAGTCGGGCCAGCTCCTGGGAAGTCTGTGGTGGGCTGTGGTGGGCCGACGGGTGTCTGCGGAGACTTCGAGAGCTGCGTGGGTCCTCAGGGATGTGTGAGCGGCGTCCCCGGGTGCGGATCCTCTCTGGGGGTCTGCGCTGTGTGTGCTTCTCCTGCAGGCGCCAATTCCTGCGTGCAGAGCCTGCGCACCAGAGCGCAAAGTGTTAGGGAGGGGCCGTGTGTAACACCAAGGCTCATTTCTAAGGTCACCAAACCCCATCCCACCCAACACCACTCCCGGGAGCCCTACTAGGATCCTGTGGGCCTGGGTCCAATCCAGGGCGCTCTGTCAGCCCCGAAGAGCATCAGCCATTTCCACCAGCAGAGGGCTCAGTCACTGGCTTGGTGCTGTGCCCCACCCCCACCTCTCCTAAGGCCCAGCCCCCAACCTACCTCCTCTGCTAGGATGTCCCCCGCGGGGAGACCCAGACCGGGGCTTTCCTCTCTCTGGGGCTGGGGACCTCCGTGCCTTCTTCCTGTCTTCGCGCTCTGCATCTTGTGGGTGGGGGCGACGAGGGGAGACACTGGGGCTTCTCCTGCGCTTGCCCCTGCAGCCCGTGGCTTCCTCCCTCTGCCTGGGGAGTCCTGAGGGGGAAGAGGGCAGCAGTGAGGTCCTGCACCAGCACTGGAGTCTGGGCCAGGACAAGTGAAGCTGCAGGAGATGGGGAACGCCCCCCCCGCCACCTGTCCCCTTTCTCCCAGGGTCCAGAGCATCCACAACATCTTTGTAGCCTCCTTGTATTTCTGTGGTTCCCAGCGCACCCAGCCAAGTATAGATTCTCATCTGCAGGAAGAGCAGTGACTAGAAGCCAGGTGACCCCAAGACCCACCCACTCGTGTCAGCTCCGCCCCCATCCTAATGAGATTGAGTGCTCCTACTTCCCTGCCCCCAACCCAGCAAATGTTTCAGTGGAAGCATCCCTGCACAGGAGGTGCCCTCTCTCTCTCTCTCTCTGTCTCTTCCTCTTGCTCGCTCGCTTGACCTCACTCTCGTTTTCATTCTTGGTCTCTCTCTTATGCTCTCTTTCTCCCTCTTTTCCTTATTGGCCCCTTCTTTCCGGTTTGTCGGGTTTCCCCACCAATAAATCCTTTTCTTAAAAGAAAAAAAGAAAAGAAATGGAAGAAAAGAAAGGAAAGGCAAGAGAGAAAGAATGGAAGGAAGAAAGCAAGAGGGCCGGCACCCCAGCTCACTTGGCTAAATCTTGCCTGGGCACTGGTACCCTGGGTTCTAGTCCCGGTTTTGGCACCGGATGCTGTCCCGGTTTCTCCTCTTCCAGTTTGGCTCTCTGCTGTGGCCCGGGAAGGCAATGGAGGATGGCTTAACCTCTTGGCCCCTGCACCCGTATGGGAGACCAGGAGGAAGCACCTGGTTCCTGACTTCGGATAGGCACAGTCCAGGCTGTAGCGGCCACTTGGGTGGTGAACCAATGGAAGGAAGACCTTTCTCTCTCTCTCTCTCTCTGTGTGTGTGTGTGTGTGTCTGGCTAACTCTGCTTCTCAAAAAAAAAAAAAAAAAGATAGTAGAAACAATAAAGAAGCCATGAACCTACCTTGCGCCTTCTGAGATCTCTTGCTGGTCTTGGGTTTTCCCATCCTTCCTCTGCTGTCCGGGGACGGTGTGTCTCCTCCTTGCTCTTCTGAGGAGAGATTTCCCCTGGCGGCAGGGCCTTCATGTGGCTTGCACGAGGGCCTCATCTTGGCTGACTTCTGATGGCCAGGGCTCCTGGTCATGGCAGCTCCCTCCATGGGAGTGACCTCGGCCTGCAGAGCTACACCTCTGCTGCTGAGGGCTGATGGCTCAATGACCCAGCAGTCAAGGCCAAGCAGCTTATATAGTGCCTGCCCCCTGAGGGCTTTACCTGATTGGTGGTGAAGACCACGCCCACAGTGTGAGCGGGAATTCATTGGATTAGACACATTGGCTTTCTTGCTCTACTGCTTTTTTTTTTTTTTTTTTGAAAGGCAGAGTTAAAAAGTGAGAGAGAGAGAGAGACAGAGACAAACGTCTTCCTTTTCTGTTAATTCACCCCCCAAATGGCCTCTATGACCAGCGTGCTGTGCCAATCCAAAGCCAGGAGCCACGTGCTGCCTCTTGGTCTCCCATGCAGATGCAGGGCCCAAGCACTTGGGCCATCCTCCACTAGCCTCCCGGGCCACAGCAGAGACCTGGACTGGAAGAGGAGCAAACGGGACAGAACCGGCGCCTCAACTGGGGCTAGAACTTGGGGTGCCAGTACCGCAGGGAGATGATTAGCCTAGTGAGCTGCGTCTCCAGCCCTCCTGCTCTATTCTGTACAATGTCAACTTCTCCACTAATTTAGGAGCAGTGATCCTGGGAGCTCATGTATGGAGGGTGTGTGCTCTCATGTGCATTTTTGGCACTAGATGGGTTTTCCTTTGTTTGCTGGATAATGCTGTCTCTCCCACCCAACCACGCCTACTGTGTGAGAGGCAATTGGATGGATTAGGCACACTTGGTTTCCCAATTTATTTTTGTGTAAAGTTTTATTTATTTCTTTGAATTTCAGAGTTACACTGAAAGACATGGAGAGGCAGAGAAAGAGGTCTTCTATCCACTGGTTCACTCCCCAGATGGCATCAATGGCCGGCACTGTGCTGATCCAAAGCCAGATGTCTGGAGCTTCCTCAGGGTCTTTCCAAGTGGGTGCAGGGCTCAAGGACTTGGGCCATCTTCCACTGCTCTCCCAGGCCACAGTAGAGAGCTGCATCAGAACTGATACAGCCAAGTCTCAAGCCAGCACCTCTCTGGGATGCTGGCACCACAGGCGGCAGCTTTGGCACCCCCTACTTTATCCTTTTTATAAGGTTTATTTTCTTTATTTGGAAGACAGAGTTACAGGGAGAGGTAGAGAATGAGAGAGAGGTCTGCCATCTGACAGTCCCCTCCCATATGGCTGCCATGGCCGGAGCTGTGCCAATCCAAATCCAGGAGTCAGGAGCTTCTTCTGGGTCTCTTACAAGGGTACAGGGCCCAAGGACTTGAGCCATCTACTAATGCTTGCCGAGGCTACAGCAGAGAGCTGGACTGGAAGAGGATTAGCCCGGACCAGAAACCTGTGCCCATATGGGATGCCAGCACTTAAGGCCAGGGCTTTCACCCTCCTAGCCACAGCACTGGCCACCACTACTTTTTCTTAACAATAGCAAGTTCTTCTGCACTTATTTAGGAGAAGGGTCCTGGGAGCGCATGCGTGGCAGGGTCTGTGCTCTGATGTGTATTCATGGCACTAGGTGGGTTTTCCTTAGTTTGCTGGATTCTGTTGTCTCCCTTGCAATCTTTTTGCATGTCTCTGTGTGTCTGGCTGTGGGTGCTCTATGTCCCACACCAGAGGGCCTTCTTCCAGTGAGACAGGAAGTCTCTTGTTCATGCAGTGTCTGGGGCAACCGTCCTGCTCCTCCATTGTGGTCACCTGTGAACCCACATTGACTGTGTTCTGGTTTAACGCCATGTCCAGACACAGGCATCAGGAGGCCTCAGCCACAAGGCCCACAGGTGGCCTGAAAGCAACAGCTCCAGCAATCAGAGAGAAGCTCAAGGCGACCTGCTGTGAGTAGAGCAGCCTAGGGGAGTCCATTCTTGACCTGGATGGTTTCCTGTCAATCTGAGGCTCCGTATTCATTGCACTTCCATATTCCAGGTGCCCTCGTTCACCCGCAAAGTCGCACTGCTCTCCTGAGGCCAAGCTGCCTTTAGGATCCCTCACGGGTAGGAGACTTTGTCCCGAGTGCACTCAGTCACGTTATCTCTTGGTGCTGCAGGGTGCTAAGCCCCCGACTGTCGTGCCCACATCCCAGGTAACACAGATTCCAGTCCCAGCTGCTCTAGCTCAGAGCCAGCTCCCTGCAGATGCACTGGTGCACGGCCTCTTCACCCAGGTGGAAGTCCTAGATGAAGCTCCAGGCTCCTGGCTCTGACCTGAGCCGCCCTGACAGTTGTGACAAATTGGGGATTCAACCAACAGGTGGTTAAATACCTCTCTCTCTATCTCCTCTCTTTAACTCTGCGTTTCCAATAAATAAATAAATAAATCTTTTAAAGGAAATAAAAAGTAGAAACTAACTGTGTTAATACACTCTGGAGAATTCCCCTTGCTCCTTGTTGTGTACAACAACTTGAAATGCATACAAGGTGCACACAGCAAAAAGTGAGTTCTCTTAGCAGTTGCAGCTGGGCATCCTTAGAGCACAGATAGGACAGGTGGTCTCAGGTAGACACTAGCAGGGTGTACTAGGTGGGCTTCTCAGTCCTGGGAAAAACCTTCTTTTTTCTCCACAAGAGGGTAATTGTAAACTATTTACTGGGAAAATCCATTACGCTGAACACTGAAGAGTTTTGTATTTCTGTCTCATGTATCATACTGTATTTACAAGTTATTCCTAAAGGACCAGCGCTGTGGTATTTGGGATAAGCAGCCGCCTGCAGCACCGGCATCCCATGTGGGCACTGCTTCAAGCCCTGGCTGCTCCTCTTTCCATCCAGCTCCCTGCTAATGCACCTGAAAGGCTGTAGATGATGGTCCAACTGCATGTGTTATATATATATATAGTATATATATTATATATATAACATATATAATATATATAATGTTATATATATAATAATAAAAATAAAATAAAAATATCAAGTAAAGCACCATGAGAATATGGAATTTCTTGACCTACCATTAAAATTTCTTAAAAATGTGTTTGAGAATTAGGACAAATTATTTTTTATTAAAAATTTTATTTATTTATTTGAGAGGAAGAAGGTGCACAAGAGAGAGGGAGAGCATGATCTTCCATCCACTGATTCACGCCCTAAATGACCAAAGCAGGCAGAGAGGAGCTGATCCAAAGCCAGGAAACAGGAGCTTCTTCCAGGTCTCCCACACGGATGCAGAGGCCATAGGACTTGGGCCATCTTCTCCTGTTTCCCAGGCCATAGCAGACAGCTGGATCAGAAGAGCAGCAGCAAGGACACGACCTGGCGCCCATGGGATGCGGGCACTGCAGGCAGAGGCTTAGCCCACTATGCCACAGCGCCAGCCCCCTAGGAAAAAGTCTTGAACTTTGCGTACCTGTAGAAGCTGTGGGTGTGGCAAAGAGCAAGCCTGTGTCTCTCAGGAGGAAATACTCAGAGAGTAACCAGGGGGAGTGGTCAATGGGGTTAAATGGGAATAAAGAGGGACCCGCCTTTGTCATGGTGGTTAGACACCTGCATCCCATGTGGGATTGCCTGGATTACAGTCCTACCTCTACGCCAACCCAGGAGTGTTATTGGTGAGCACCCTGGGAGGCAGTGGGTGGCAACTCATGTGGTTCAGTCATTGCTACCCACTATGCCACAGCACCAGCCCCTAAAATATGCCTTTTTAAACATAGCAAATAAAGCACTGTGAGGAATATGGAATTGCTTGTCCAACTATTCACATTTATTAAAAATCTTGACTACACAGAGCTCCCAGTTCCTTCAGGCCTAAGATGGTTTGTGGGGTGTCCACACGGCCCATGCACACAAATGAAGCAGATGGGAAGCCTGGAGAAGTTGAAATTGTTAAGAATAGAGCCTGAGGGCTGGAGCGGCCTGTGGCGCCAGCACCCCGGGTTCTAGTCCTGGTTGGGTCGCCGGTTCTGTCCTGGTTGCTCCTCTTCCAGTCCAGCTCTCTGCTGTGGCCTGGGAGGATAGTGGAGGATGGCCCAAGTGCTTGGGCCGTGAACCCGCATGGGAGACCAGGAGGTAGCACCTGGCTCCTGGCTTTGGATTGCCACAGCTTCTGATCCAGCTCTCTGCTATGGCCTGGGATAGCAGTAGAAGATGGCCTAAGGCCTTGAGCCTCTGCATCACATGGAAAGACCCCGAGGAAGCTCCAGGCTTCTGATTTGGATCGGCACACTGCAAGCCATTGAGGCCATCTGAGGAGTGAACCAGTGGATGGAAGACCTCTCTCTCTCACTCTCTCTCTCTCTCTCTCTGCCTCTCCATCTCTTTCAGTGAAATTCTGACGTTCAAATAAATAAATATATCTTTATAAAAATACATTGGGAAACTAAATGTGCCTAATCCAATCGATTGCCTCTCACACAGTGGGTGTGGTTGGGAGATAACAGAATCCAGTAAACAAAGGAAAACCCACCATGAATACACATCAGAGCACACACGTCCATGTATGACTTCCCAGGATCCCTGCTCCTAAATTAGTGGAGAAGTAGTTGACATTGTTAAGAGTACAGCAGGAAAGCCAATGTGTCTAATCCAATGATTTCCCTCTCACAACATGGGCGTGGTCTTCACCACCAATCAGGTGAGAGCCCTCAGGGGGCAGACACTATATAAGCTGCTTGACCTTGACTGCTAGGTCATTGAGCCATCAGCCCTCAGCAGCAGAGGTATAGCCCCGCAGGCAGAGGTCACTCCCATGGAAGGACCTGCCATGGCCAGAAGTCCTGGCCATCAGAAGTCACCCAAGATGAGGCCCTCGTGCAAGCAACATGAAGGTGTTGTTGCCAGGGGAAATCTCTCCTCAGAAGAGAAAGGAGGAGACGCACGGTACCTGGACAGCAGAGGAAGGATGGGAAAACCCAAGACCAGCGAGAGATCTCAGAAGGCGCAAGGTAGGTTCATGGCTCCTTTTTGCTCGCTCGCTCTTTCTTTCTTTCTTTCTTTCTTTCTTTCTTTCTTTCTTTTTCTTCTTCTTCTTCTTCTTCTTCTTCTTCTTCTTCTTCTTCTTCTTCTTCCTCTTCTTCTTCTTCATCTTCATCTTCTCTCTCTCTCTCTCTCTCTCTCTGTTAAGAAAGTGTTTATTTTCGGGGAATCCCAACATGCCGGAAGGAAGGGGCAAAAAAGGACAAGAGGGAGAAAAGGGAGGCTAAGAGACAAATTGAGAGAAAGAGAGAGAGAGAGAAAGAGAAAGAGAGCAATTTTGAGCAGTCAATTCCTTTAGGATGGGGGTGGGGCTGACACCGGTGGTTGGGTCATGGGGTCACCTGGCTGCTAGCAGATGAGAACCTGAACTGGGCTGGGTGGGCTGGGGAAACACAGAAATCCAAGGAGATGCAGAGATGTCTCACTGCGGAGTTACTGAGAAGTTCCTTTTGGAGCCAACTCCTGTAAAACCCATGCATGATTTTTCACCATGCCTCTTTCTCATGAACTGTTTGGAGAACCCTCGAATGCATACCTTTCAAAAATGTGCGCGCTACACAAATCATCTTTTCATCTCATTTCTCATGGATTCGGGAGGCCCCGGTGAGGGTGGGGTGAGCAGGCAGCAGGCTTCAGTCCTGTCTTGACTAAGGTGCTGGGGTGCCCAAGGTGCAGGGCAGAGTCTGCCAGCTGAGCCTCCTCTGACTCTGGACAGGGCTGGGCTGGCAGTGACTAGGACCTTCCCAATAACATGCAAGCAAGGCTGGGCCCTGGGAGCTGGGTGTGGACGCTCTGGACCCTGGGAGAAAGGGGACAGGTTAGGAGGGGGGCGTTCCCCATCTCCTGCAGCTCACTTGCCCTGGCCCAGACTCCAGTGCTGGTGCAGGAAACTCACTGCTGCCCTCTTCCCCTCAGGACTCCCCAGGCACAGGGAGGAGGCCACGGGCTGCAGGGGAAAGCGCAGGAGAAGCCCCAGTGTCTCCCCTCGTCGCCCCCACCCACAAGATGCAGAGCGCGAAGACAGGAAGAAGGCACGGAGGTCCCCAGCCCCAGAGAGAGGAAAGCCCTGGTCTGGGTCTCCCCGCGGGGGACATCCTAGCAGAGGAGGTAGGTTGGGGGCTGGGCCTTCAGAGAGGTGGGGGTGGGGCACAGCACCAAGCCAGTGACTGAGCCCTCTGCTGGTGCAAATGGCTGATGCTCTTCGGGGCTGACAGAGCGCCCTGGATTGGACCCAGGCCCACAGGATCCTAGTAGGGCTCCCGGGAGTGGTGTTGGGTGGGATGGGGTTTGGTGACCTTAGAAATGAGCCTTGGTGTTACACACGGCCCCTCCCTAACACTTTGCGCTCTGGTGCGCAGGCTCTGCACGCAGGAATTGGCGCCTGCAGGAGAAGCACACACAGCGCAGACCCCCAGAGAGGATCCGCACCCGGGGACGCCGCTCACACATCCCTGAGGACCCACGCAGCTCTCGAAGTCTCCGCAGACACCCGTCGGCCCACCACAGCCCACCACAGACTTCCCAGGACCTGGCCCGACTCTCCACCCACCTGGGCGCGCTGGAGGTGTTCCTGGAAGAGCTGCAGGCTCCAGGGGGCGCCTTCCTGCCCATGGGCGGCCGCGGCGGGGAGCCCAGGGCCTCGCAGCGCGCCTGGCTCTCCTGGCAGCTGGCGCACGCAGGGGCCGCCCTGCACTGGGCGCTCACCACGCTCGACGCCCTGCTACAGCCACAGTCCTGGCCCGCGGGCTCGCTGCCCTGCACCCCTGCTCCTCCCTGGCCTTAATGGGCCCCTGGGAGGAACCTGCTCAGTCTCCAGGACACAGGCCCTCTTTCTGCCCCAGGGCTGTCTGGCCCTCCCCTGCCAACTCAGTGTGGGAAGGTGACAGCAGCATCCTGCACAGGACCCCGGTAGTTCCAGCGGCAGAGCTCAAATCCCGGGCCCTGCAAATACTGGGCGGGGAGGCTCTCTCCCACCCCCACGGGATCCCACCCAGTGCTGGGCTGCCTGTCCCCTAGGACAAACCTCAAGTTCAGACTCGGCAAGGAAGTCCGGGGCTTTTCTGGGATATTGAAGACCTTCCCGATTTAGGTGTTTTTACTGTTTATTTTCTCGTTTATTCTAACAAATGAGGCTCTTATCAAGAAATACAGTTCTAGAGATCCATAAGTATTAATAATTTTGTATTTACATATAGAAATGAGTAGATCTGTATCTTCGTTTATGTAGGGAGAGACTTTCTGTATTTGTCTTCCTTTTTTTATTACCAAGCTTTGTACTGTAGTGGTTTCACAGATTTCTTATATGAATTTCTCCCCACGTCCAGCGAAGAAACCTGATTATTTAGAGAATTTTTATGGTTGAAAATGGAAGTTGTCCATCCCTTTATTTATATGACATGGTTCTCCATGTGGGACAATAGAATTCCTTAATTTATGTGTCTGTTATTAAAGTTATTTATTTTCCCAATTCAAGTTTTCTTGTTTTCACTCTTTCTCCCTGGTGGTCACTGGCACCTCCCCGGATCCGACGCAGCCCCGCCTGGCCTGTCTCTTCCTGTCTTCTGTGAAATCGACACACAAGGGTCCCCGACTTCTCCTGGACTCAGATGTGCCTCTGCCACTTAGCAGCTGTGGCTCCGTGGCAAGGCTTTTCCCTGCTCTGAGTCTCCCACCTCCCCAAGGCTCTGGGCCCCAAGGAAGACGACAGAACTCCAAAGCCACGTGACAGAACTCCCCACAGTGCCTAGCTGGGGCTGGGGCTTCTCTTCAACCTTGGTTTGGCAGGAGGGCCACGACGTGCCTGGCAGAAGTACTCAGTGCTGTGCTGTAGGAGCTCAGTAGAGGGAGGACCCCATGGCTCCGGGGATGGACAGGAGAGGTGGCCGCAGTGACCACAGGAACTCCAGGGAGGCCTCCAGGTCTGGGAAAAGCTGGCTTTGACACGGCAGAGAGGCAGCAGCCCAGTGTATCCAGTGGGGAAGTCTTGGACACACTTGCACTTTAGGTCCGGGTACTGGTCTTCTTGAGAATTGGGAAGAATACCTGGGAAATGCCCAGGCCCATAGAGGGAGAGGAGGCACCAACAACATCTCCCTGTGGGGGGAAGGGGACCCATCTAACAAAGCGTTGCATGGGTGAAGTCGAGGGCAAGGGACGGGGGTGAGCACCTGTGTGTAGGCTGAGCTGTCCCAGCAAAACATCCGGAGCAGAGAGGCAGAAGGGGCGGGGCCATGACGCATCTGTTTTGGCTGGGTGGGAGCAGACGCCCTGGGCTTCACAGCCCCCTTTAGCCTGATTTCTGAATTCTGCAGGCCAGGTGATGACGGTCTCTTCGCTCTGAGACCCGGGCCTGCTCCGCACGGAGCCGCCGCAGGCTCGCGAGCACAGAGGCCGTTCTCCTGCCGTGTTGTGAGGCGTGGGCTGCATTTCAAATCCTGCTGCCTTCAGGGGTTGGGCTCATCTCTCCATCACCTCCCTGCATTCAGGGGCCGTGTGATTCACCGGCCTTTCAGAACCACCATGAGGGAAGGAGGCCCGGGCAGCCCGGGACCCACTCACGTGGCAAGGGACACTTCCTCCTCCAGCTGTGCTCAGTTACTGCGGGCACGCAGGGCAGCCAGGTAGGGGCTCTCATCAAAGGGGAGCCCATCACTCTGGGCCCCACCCCACCCCGGGGAAGGCAGGCATCAAACAGGGACCAGGGCTCCCAGCCCCGCCTCCTCAGAAAACAGTCTTCTCCATTTAGAAATCACCCCCTCCGGCTTGCCCCCTGGGCCCCAGGGGCAGCCCTGACTTGACTCCAAGAGGAGAACCCAGAGGGGAGGGGCTGTACAAGCAGCTAAGAAGTGCCGCCAAAGGGCAGGTCAGGCGGTGAGGGGCATGGTGGGTGGGGACCACTGCGTGCCCTCAGAGCCTCCTGTGTCCTGCAGGCACCTGCCCAGGGCGTTTTGCTTTGTTTTTTAGAAACCTTTTCTTTACTGAGTATAAATTTCTTGAGTAGATCTTTAGGGATACAGGGATTCTCCCCACCATACTCGCCTCGCTGCTCTGCCTTTGTCACCTGGGTCCTGGGGAGGCAGCTCCGGCCTCCACTGCAGGTCCGTGTCACCCCTGTCACAGTCGGTTAGCCCCGGCCCAGGTCCAGTCCCCGTGACTGCCACACTGCCCTGACACCATTGAGCACCCACCTCTTCCCTCTCCCTTCTGTCCCCGTCCACCACCATCTTCACCATGCACATCCCACCTCCTCCTGGGACCTGCTATGGTCTGAAGTTGCCGTCCCCCCAAACCTCCGCTACTTGAACATGATGACACTGTGCTAGCTGTACCAGGTGTGTCCTCTGGGGCAGGAAGCAGGCGGGAGGGCTCCAGCTTCAGGGCTGGAGTGAGGGGTCCAGGGGCCCCTAAGCTGTGGAGTAGCATCTTCTAAGAGCGAGCCTTGTCAACAGGGCCTCTCCCACCGCCTTCATCTTGGACTCAGCAGCCTCCAGCACTGTGGGCACCATCCCTGCTGTTTGTTAAGTTCCCAGCCTCAGTTCCGCTGTTGTAGCTGCCTGCACAGACCAGCATAGCACCCAACGCCACACCCCCTCAGCACCCAACCTTGCACAAGACTCCCACCCCAGGAGCCTGACGCCACCTTGGATGGCCAGGAGAGGCCTCAGAGGTCCCTCGGGCTGTCAGCGGTACAAACAGGGCCAGAATGCAACCCAGGAGGGAGACGGAGGCCCCGGGGGACTCTTTACTGGAGAATCAAAGAAGGGACACAGCAACGGGGCCCTCCCACTCCGGGAGCCGCAGAAACCCCTTAGAGAAACCAAAGCCTTTGTATCGGTAGCTTCAGCACGGAAGTGAAGGAAGGGACCGGCAGAGCTACCTCTCAGAGCAGGGCCCCAGAGGGCAGAGCTGTGCCCGTGGACGGGAGGGACACTGACACTGAAGACCGGTCAGTCACTGACCACATCCTAAATTACAAAGCCCTGGGTTGTTCGCAGAGCGAATCCAAGGAGGAAAACCCACCCAGCAAGGACCAGGCAGACAAACTTCCTATGACCGCAAGGCCCTGCCTCTCTCCTGGTGGAAGGGCTGAGCCCCATCCTGCCCACTCAGGCAGTCCCCAGGGGAAAGTTCTACCCAGCTGGAGGGAGGGCCACACGGGGTGTGGGGGGACAGAAGCAGCAGGGGGTCCCAGAGCAGGGACTGGGTCTGAGGCCCCCATCCTCGTGCTCCCCAGGGCCTCCTGCCTCAGCAACAAAGGTGTCCCCATCCAAGGCCGAGGTCCACAAAGACCCCGGGGACACAGAGCCATTGTTTTCATATGAGTGCCCCCAACAGGACAACAGGGGATGAGGCATTCATCCTGGGTGCTCATGTACAAGGCTGGGGGGACCACAGGAAGAGCCAGGGTCCCACCGAAAGCCTTGCAGTGGAGCCGGCGCTGTGGCGCAGTGGGTTAACGCCCTGGCCTGAATCACCAGCATCCCCTATGGGTGCGGTTCGAGACCCAGCTGTCCACTTCCGATCCTGCTCTGTGCTATGACCTGGGAAAGCAGTAGAAGATGGCTCAAGTCCTGGGGCCCCTGCAGCCGCATGGGAGACCTGGAAAAAGCTCTTGTCTCCAGACTTCGGATTGGCGTAGCTCCACCCTTGCACCACTTGAGGAGCAAACCATCAGATGGAAGACCTCTCTCTCCATCTCATTTCTCCCACTCTCTCTCTCTGCTGCTCCTTTCTCTGTGTAACTATGACTTTCAAATAAAATAAATCTTAAAAAAAAAAAAAGCCACGCAGCGCCCACATAGCCAGACTGCCACCTACGCCGCCTCTGTGACTGGCAACCAAGGCACCTGGCCCATCCTGCGCTTGCCCCTGCCCCCAGCCTTTGGGCTAGGTTTGGAGACGTTAGACTTCAGTACTCTGGAATCACCTCTGACCCCTGTCCTGAGGTGTACATCTCTAGGAGAATGTTCACCCACACGGGCACCAACCCCAGGGACTCGTGTGCTTCCAATGCTGTTAGGGAGGTCTGTGTCTCCTACACCCAGGCTCCTACCCAGGGACTTCCTGCAGCAGCTCCATGCTGGCTGTGGCCAGGGGGTGGCGCTGTGGAGCCAGAGGTTTAGGGGATGTCTAGACTTTGTGCACAGAGCCTGGAGGCCACCCCACCCCCAACCCAGCTCCCCTGAGGACCTTGGCTCCAGGTGGGGACCAGGATGCAGGGTGTCACGGCATGACACACCCACCCACTTCAAAGCTCACACATGGTACCTGCTCGGAGGCCCAGTTCCTTCACAAGTTTACCTCTTTCATAGGAGTCTGAAGAAAAAGTGTCAAATATCCTATACCGCTCAGAAGCCTTTCATCCTGCAAAACAAAAATGATTCCAACCAAAGCCATGCTCCAGAGGCTGCCCTGTTCTTCCACCCCCTGACTACCCACTGCCGGAAGGGTGCAGGCAGAGTGCCCCTGCTGAGGGCTGGGATTTGCGCTTCGAAGGTGTGCAAGAGAAAGGTGCTTTTCTTTTGCACAATGTGTGGGGGGTGAGCTGGGTGTCTGGCCCTGCATTGTCAGGGTTAGGAACAGTGTCCAGAGCCCCCAAGAACCCTTGGCCATGCTGCGGCGGGTGCAGCTGGTCTGCAGGCGTCGTCGTCCGGCAGGTCCCTCCCTCCCTGTCTGCTGCTAAACCCCATTACAGGGTTAGCAGGGCTGTACCGGGCAACAGACAGGGAAGGGCTGGGCCCTCTTCACCTCCCAGCCCCACAGGCACTGCTTACGCTCACAGCCCAGTTAAGGTCCCTGAGCGCCTTCTCCTCGCCTCAACCCACAGAGGGCACAGTTGCTGCCCAGCGTGAGCTGCCCAGGTGTGCGGCTCCCTGAGGAGTAACCTGGGTCAGCCGTGGAAACACCAGTGGCCTGGGGTGGACGGGAGAAGGGACAAAGAGGGAGCCCCAGTCGCCTTCTCCTCAACCCAGGAGCCAAGGGCAGGGACAGGGAAGGGTCTTTGTGACCAAATCCAGGTGGGACCATGATGTCCACACGAGGAGGCTCCGTGCAGCCTCTAGAAGTGGTCACGTTTCTTTCCAGCCCCTGCAGGGGGCGCAGGACTAGATGCCACCGGGGCCACCTGTGCCTGGCTTCCCCTGACGCAGCACAGGTGAGTGCCAGAAACAGGCACCTTGTCACAGGGACAAGTGCTGGGTGTGGAGGGTACTGCTGCGCTGTGTCCTGGGCTTTGGGCTGCAGGTCCAAGTGCAGGCTTGGTGCTATGTGTGTCTGTCAGGGCCGCAGGGTCCCTGAGCAGGACAGTGGGGTCCCCTGCCCAGTGCATCTTTCCTCGGACTGTCCACACTGGCCGGCAAGTTACATTCTTGCCAATCCAAAGGCTCCCTGGTGAAAACGCCCCCCTTGGCAGTCAGACCAAGCCCCTCGGGACACGGGGCATGGGCGTGTGGAGGAAAGGGTGGAGTACACTCCACTGCAGGGGTGGGGGCAGGAAGGCCGCTGTCAGGTCAGTGACTGTTTTCCGGCTGCAGCAGAGTGTGCACTTTCTTGGCACAGGCAGACCACGGCCCCAGGATGGCATCTGGCCTGGGACTCACTTTCCAGCCGGTGACTCGTGCCCTCTTTCCTCCTTTTTGTATGACAACGTGCAGGATCTCGGCCTCCTCGCACTGCTCCCCTTCAAGGCTGTGGAGGCTCCTGGGATCTCTCTGCTGGGTGTAGCCGTGGGCAAGACCCAGTGGGGACAAAAGGGGGCTCAGGCACCACAGGTCGGTACCGCCATTCGCAAAAAGGTGCCCTGCTTCTGGGCTCTCGTTGGACTCTAGGCCCTGCCACAGCCAGCATCCCATAGTATCCAGGTCTCTCCACATCCAAACTAAATGAGAGATTCAGAAGAAGCTCCTGGCTCCTGGCTTTGGATCGGCGCAGCTTCGGCCATTGCTGCCATTTGGGGAGTGATCCAGCAGATGGAAGACCTCTCTGTGTCTCTCCCTCTCTCTCTTAACTCTGCTCTCAAAATAAATAAATAAATAAATCTATCTTAGGGGAAAAAAAAAGATACACTGAGAGAGGTTGACAGTGTGGACTCCTGGATTGCTCTTCGACATAATCAGCCATTATCTGCTAGTAAATCATTTATTCTCTGATCAAATTCAATCAGTGGGAGCCTCTTCCAAAAGGCTTGGACACCCTCTGGCCTGAGCCACCAGGCTCTGTGCACTCTCTGCACTGGAGGGTCCCAAGTTCATCTGCACATCACCTGGAATGCCACAGAAGCTGTCGTTTCTCCCTGGGGTCTGGCTGTCCTTGGTGGAAATCGCGTTTTGTCACCAGGTTCTGCACCCAGCATGGTCTCTGCTCCTTCTGTTTCTACTCCTGTGGGCTGTGATTCATGACCAAGCTTGTACACTCACGCATGTGCGTGCACCCACAAGCACACAGCCCACAGCCACCTGCACTCACACAGAGCCTCACCTACGGGTCTCCCACTCCTCCATTACCAAGGAGCCCACCCCGCGTGCATAGGCACTGGTTCCAGGCTCTGCAGCCAGCTCCCTACTCTGCCTTCTCCCTTCACACCTGTCCTAACACCACTCCCCATGGCCCAGGTGACCTGCACTAACCCTCACGCTAATGCTAACCCCACTCCCCAGCCTCGGTGAGTTCTCCCGGACACTGCAAACTCTGCCAGGCTGAGTAAAGTCCCACAGGAAGGAGAGGAAGGAAAAATAGGGGGAAAGTGGAAAAGGAGACAGAGGAGGGAGAACCTGAAGACGGAGAGGAGGCAGAGGGAGGGAGGAGATGGATGGGGCGCGGATGCATGCAGGGAGCAGTTCTGGGTGACATCTGTGGCTCCTGCCAGGTTTCCACTTCCTCATCGGAAAAAAAAACAAAAAAGATAACTCAGTGACTGCCCTGAGAAATGCTAAGAATGGAGAAAGTTCTGGAGCATTTTGACTGCAGAAGCCGGCAGACCAGGGGCTGCGAGTTTGATCCCAGGGGGCTAGTCCTGCCGTCAGAGCCGCCTCCACCCGGCCAGGCGCCCTCTGTGCCGGCTGCTCATGCGCAGGAAGTGCTGGTGGAGGTAACCACAGAGCCCTGATGCCCGGGTGTCCCCTGCATTGTCACCTCCCGCAGGGGGAACTCTGGGAGAGGGGCCTTGTACAGGTCTGGGAGGAGCAGGGCCTGGGGCCTGGCAGGGCACAAGGGGTTGGCGCGGCTCTTTCCAAGGAAACCCAGCACCCTGGAGCAAAAGCACTGCCCCTCCTCCAGGAAGCAGCATGAAGCTGACCGGCTGCCCAGTGAGTCAGTCACCCAGGAGAGGGGCAGCCCAATTCCAAAGGGATGCTAACGCCCCCAGGATGCACAAAGCACCAACAATTTAAACGCAAACAGGACCCCACCCTGTGGCTGCCACGCCCTGGGCCTGGCACACCTGCAGGGGCGGTGGGCAACACGGGCTGGCTGAGTCCACACAGCCCGGGAGGCCGGCGTGCAGGAGGCAGGTTCTTCCCGCCAAGGGTTCCGGAGCCCCTCACCACACCCCGCCGGGGCTCTGCACTCTACCCGCGTCCCAGGATCTCATCGCGGAGGCTCCATGCTCTCAGCGCACAGTGGGGCTGCGAGCAAGCACCCCGCCCCTTCACACAGGGGCCACCTTCGCTGGCACCGCTGCCGGCCCAGAAAACACCAAAGATGCTGGCCTGCCAACGACCTGCCCCTGCCTGCGCTGTGTGCCCAACAGAGCGACCCTGGCCATTCGGACAGCGACCAAGGGAGCGTGGGCCGCGCCCATGATGGAAATCTCACGTCCCCAGCGCGACACTTGAACTCTGGTGCCCTCCCAGGGACCGCGAGGAACCTTGCGAGGGGAGACCCAGCAGCGCCCGAACCATTCCTGGTTCTAATTGGGGAGAAGTCCTGAGTTTTGAGGAAATGACCCTTTTCCTCACTCTTGGCGCAGCCCCGGGGCTTCCCGGGGCCCTGTACCGAGCACCCATTCCCCGGGTCCCGTCCTGCCTGCTGGCGGCGACTGTTGGTCAAGGGGCGAGACTCCACCCCCTGCAGGACGATGTTGTATGGCGGGAGCTCTGGCTGTGAGCGCTGGCCTTGGGGACACTGCAATTCTCTGTCCTCCTCGGGGCTGGTGACCTGAGACATCTTGCACCTGCTGTGTCCCTGCCCTATCCTAGGCCATGCTTAGGAGCAGTGCTGGGAAAGCAAGGGCGTCTGGATGCCTTTGAGATGTGGGAAATGGGTCCCCGCAGTCAGGGGGGCATGACTGGGCCGGCCCAGCATTCTCCTGGAGACAGGAGACAGAGTCAGAATCCCACAGACCCCAAACACCTGTTGCCACCGCTGCCCTCCCCGGGACGTCTGGCCTGGGTGGAGCGCCGGAGCGCTGCGTGGGGGAAGATCTGGGTGGTCAGTCCCACTCCAGTTTCATCCCAAAAGAAAGGTGAACACGCAGCTCTTCTCACATCCTTTTCCTTCACTGGACTTCCCCTGCAGAGAAACCAGAGGAAGTTGCCACCTGACTCTTCTGAATCAGTTATGCACACGGTTGTCTGCTCGTTTCAAATCCCAGGTCAGCACCATGGCAGAGCAGGTTCAGCCTCCAATGTTGGTGCCGGCATCGAGACGCGGCTGCTCCACTTCTGGTCCAGCTCTCTGCTAAGGCACCAGGGAAAGACAGTGCATGTGCTTGGGCCCCTGCACCCACCTGGGAGACCGGGAAGAAGCTGCTGGCTCCTAGTCGGCCCAGCTCTGGTTGTTGGCTCCATTTGGGGAGTGAACCAGCAGATGGAAGACCTTTCTCTCTGTCTCTAGCTCTAACTTTCAAATAGACTTTAAAAAACACAACCATAAAGCTGCTTTCCAGCTTGGAAATATCAGTACCCAACCCATACGATTCCCCATATCCTGCACATCATCACTCACAAATAAACATCTACAGAGAAGTCATGCTATTCTCCTTAGTGACTTCGCTATTTAAAATATTCCTGCATTTAAATGAGTGTGATGTCATGGTTGCTACCCTTCTGCTTGGATCTGCATGTCGCTGGCACACTTTTCTTTAGGAATTTGCTGTAAATGACCCACAGGCTGGTTATAACACACTTCATCTTTGCTTCAGATGAGGGGGCGGTGCAGGCAGTGATGAGGTGCCCTCCGGTGCTGCTGGCTCCCTGCTGAAGCCTTGTCCCCCTCACTTACACTCGTGTTGTGTTTGTGGTGCTTGGATCGTTGCCAACCCTTGCAAAGGGAAGGCAGTGTAGGCCAACACATGGGAGTGTATTCACAGGCCAGGTGTGTGCACGGCACAACACTTCCGGACACAGTAGGTGGGCCAGGATTCAGCCACCTGGCCACGGTCAGTGTCCAAGATGGTAGGAGAGAGTCGTGGGAAGAGGCTAGGAGTCCGCCAGACATGTCCCTTGCATTCTTAAACTGTGTGTACTAAAGCTTTTACAAGTAAAACAAGGGGCCTGAATTTGACAGAATTGTTCACCCCTGTTTGGGATGACCACATCCCATATTGGAGTGCCTGGGTTTAAGTCCTGACTCTGGCCCTGATTCCAGCTTCCTGCTAGTACACACACCTTGGAAGCAGGAGGTGGTGGTTCACTTGGGGGACCTGGATTGGGCTCCTAGCTCCCAGCTTCTACTGGGCATCTGGGCAGTGACCCAGTGAATGGGAGTTAGTTCTGTGTCTCTCTGTCTCTGCCTCTCAAATAAGTAAAATAGATCTAGAAATAAAAACCAACCAAGTCTCATGTTTGCACTTTCTATCTGCAAGGCGTCTCCCGGAGCCAGCCGCTAGGGGGCGAGCAGACACCGCGCACTGGAGAGCGCGCTCCACTCTGGGCAACAATGGCCGGCAGGGGGCGCGCGCCTCGCCCGCTGACCCACCTTCGCCGCCAAGGGCCCGCGCACCACCGCAGTTTAGCTCCCGCACACCTGGGCGCTGCGTCCACATTCTCAGCCTGGGACGGCTCGGGGCGGCGCCAAGCTGTCTCATTTACCCAAACTCAGAACCTGGAAATGTTCGGGCACTGCTGGGTCTTCCCTCGCCAGGTTCCTCGCAGCCCCTGGGAGGGCACCAGAGTTCGAGGGTCGCCTGGGGACATGAGATTTCCATCAGGGGCGCGGCCCACGCTCCCTTGGTCGCTGTCCGAATGGCCAGGGTTACTCTGTTGGGTCACACAGCGCAGGCAGGGGCAGGTCGGTGGCAGGCCAGCGTCTTTGGTGTTTTCCGGGCCTGCAGCGGTGCTGGCGATGGCGGCCCCTGTGTGAAGGGGCGGTGTCCTTGCCCGAAGCCCCACTGTGCGCTGAGAGCACGGAACCTCCGCGATGAGAGCCTGGGACGTGGGGAGAGTGCAGAGCCCTGGCGGGGTGTGGTGAGGGGGTCAGGAACCCTTGGCGGGAAGAACCAGCCTCCTGCACGCCAGCCTCCTGGGCTGTGTGGACTCAGTCCGCCAGTGTTTCCCACCGCCCCTGCAGGTGTGCGAGGCCTAGGGTGTGGCAGCCGCAGGGTCCTGTGTGAGTTTAAAATCTTGGTGTTCCTGGCGCCGCGGCTCAATAGGCTAATCCTCCACCTAGCGTCGAGGGCACACCGGGTTCTTGTCCTGGTCGGGGCGCTGGATTCTTTCCCGGTTGCCCCACTTCCTGGCGAGCTCTCTACTGTGGCCAGGGAGTGCAGTGGAGCATGGCCCAAGTGTTTTGGCCCTGCACTCCATGGGAGACCAGGAGAAGCACCTGGCTTCTGGCTTTGGATCAACACGGTGTACCTGCCACAGCGCGCCAGCCGTGGTGGCCATTGAAGGGTGAACCAACTGCAACAGGAAGACCTTTCTCTCTGTCTGAATCTCACTATCCACTCTACCTGTCAAAAAAAAAAATGCTGTTGGTTTGTGCATCGTGGGGGCTTCAGCTTCTGTTTTGCATTGGGTTGCCCCTCTCCTGGGTGACTGACTCACTGGGCAACCGATCAGCTTCGTGCTGCTTTGGTTGGGGTTGGGGTAGTGTTTTTGCTCCAGGGTGCAGGGTTTCTACAGAAAGAGCCGCGCCGTCCCCTCTGTGCCCTGCCAGGCCCCAGGCCCTGCTCCTCCCAGACCTGCACAAGGCCCCTCTCCCAGAGTTCCCCCTGCGGGAGGTGACAATGCAGGGGACACCCGGGCATCAGGGCTCTGTGGGCAGCCTCCGCCAGTACTTCCTGCGCAGGAGCTGCCGGCACAGAGGGCACCTGGCCGGGTGGGGGCAGCTCTGATGGTGGCACTGGCTCCCTGGGATCAGACTTGCAGCTCCTGCTCTGCCTGCCTGCTTCTCTATAGTCCTTCCATTGTCAAAATAGACCAGGACTTTCTCCATCTTAGGGTGGGGCCCATCCTGTCCCAACCCCCACACAAAGTTTTCCATGTCTCTGTGTGTCTGCTCTGTGTGCTGTATGTCAGAGACCAGAGAGCCTTCTCCCCTCAGGGAGATAGGGGGACTCTGGCTCATGCAGTGTCTGTGGCAACTGCCCAGCTCTGCCATTGTGGTCACGTGGGCACAAACAGTGTGACCCTGCTCTGAATTCATGCCATGCCAGGCACAGGCAGCAGGGCATTCAGCCACGGGACCAGTGCTTTCTCCCGGTGACGCAGGAGACAGAGACGAGGAGGACTTGCCACCCTCCATGTCCCGTGGTCTCCTAAATCCTCACTGGTGCTCCTTGAGGAATCCACACAACCCACAGTCCAATCACATCGTGTCCAAGGCCCAGTGTTCCCAACCCCCAGTCAGATCAAGGGTCCCCCTCAGTTAATGACCCTGCCTCTGAGATTTACACATCGTCAGGATTTGGAAAACCAAATCATATTCAAACTCTAGAGTCTAATGTCAAATTACAGCTGTTCCAATAGAGGTAAAGAACAAAGCACATCATACACGTAGGCAGTTTTCTGGAAGGACGTTGGCATGAACATGTGATCCATGCGTGAGAGTGAACTAGACAGGATTTCACTGTTTGCTTTAAAAGGATTATTGATTTCTTTATTGGAATGAAGAAAGGGAGAGTGAAAGAGCAGGAAATCCGGGTCTGAGAGACAAAGTGGGTTCTTCCATGCATACGTTAGGTTTACTATAAATAGATCTTTAAAAGATTAGAACTGGAATTAGGAGAGGGAGGAAGAAGGAATGTGGGAGTGTGTGTTGGAGGGAGAGAAGGCTAGGGAGTATGACAATGGGCCTGAATCTGTGTATAGGTAATTGGAGAAATTACTATGCCTTAAATAAAATTAATTAAGAAAGGGAGAGAGAGATCCTCATTGCTGGCTCACACCCAGATTGGCTGCAATGGCCAGGCTGGGCCACGATGAAGCAGGGCTCAGGGTCTGCTTCTGAGCCTCCCATGTGGGTGGGAGCAAAGGACATGGATCATCTTCTGTTGCATTCCCAGGTGCATAAGCAGGGGACAGGATGGGAGAGAAACAGGCAGGACCCACCCACATATGGGCTGCGTGGCTGCAGGCCACGCCTATACCTCCTATGCACAGAGCTGCCCCCAGGCAAATTCCACCCCTAAAGAAACTGCCTGGGAAGCAGGAATCTGGACCTCACCGAGACTCCTACAAACTCTCCCTGTCTCAACCAATCTTGTGTTTCCCATCCTTCCCAGGGTCACATCGATTCTCCCACATCTTCTAGGCCAGGAAGCTGGTCTAGAAGCTGGTCGCCCATTCCTTTCAAAGGGTAAGTAGTGAGTAAGGTAGGAAAAGGAGTGGTGTGCAGGGCACATAGAACTCTTTCCCAGTGTGCCCAACACCTTGAGAACAGGAGATCCACAGCTTAGTGTAAGTGTCAGAGAGAAGTGCTGTACGGTCAGCAGAGGTGGCACAGGAGGGCTCAGTGTCGGGTAATGATTGCTCAGTGGCTGAAAGAAATCTCCCATCTGGGGCGGCTCTGTGGCACAGGAGACCAATGTCAGCCTGCAGGGCTGGCTTCCCTTATAGGCCTGCTTCAAGTTCTGGCTGCTCAGTTCCCATCCAGCTCTTTCCTTTCGGCCTGGGAAAGCAGTGGAGGATTCCCCAATGATTGGGACCCTGCTCCCATGTTGGAGACTGGAAGAAGCTCCTGGCTCCTGCCTTCAGATCAGCTCAGCTCTGGTTGTTCCAGCCACTTGGGAGTGAACCCGCAGATGGATGTCCTTGCTCTCTGTCTCTCTCTCCCTTTCTCTGCAACTCTACCCCTTAACAAACATATAAAATCCTCATTAAAAAAAAGAAATATCCCATCTTACTGAACACAGGTCCTAATGTGTGTATATTTGTCAACATTCTATGACTGTGTGAGGAGCCACACGTGCATCCACCAGAGCACACACAGTCCCTACAGAGAAAATCGCCGGAACACACTGCTGAAAGAACGCAAGCGCATGGACAGAGTTGGAGAAATAGAGTGACTCCAGGTACCAGGTTTGAAATGTGAGGGAAATTTATTGCTCCACATGGAGAACACAATCATGTTTCATACAGGGCCGTGTTTCCCCCTCAACAATAACATTTCCCCAAAGATCCAGTTGGCTCCTGGGACTTCCAGTGGGATCCGGGGAGGTGCCCTGTGGCCACCAGGGAGAAAGTCACAAGTAGAGAAACCCAGCCCCACGACGGTCCTTGCAGGGCAATGAAACCAGGAATATAAATCTAATGTCTCTCTCTCTACCTACATACACACACGGAACTCACACAGGTCCATGCCAGTACCAGGCACTGATATGCATCTATGTATCTACTGGCTTGTTTCATTTTAAGAACCCAAGATGTCCCCCAAAACTGGAAAACCTGCACCGTGAAAATGTTCAAGTCCATGTAGCTCTCAGATGCCTCTGGGAAGTGGGTATTTCCGTCGGATGCCTGGAACCTGAAGCAGTCTTTGGCGCATGGTGCTGGGTGCGACCTCACTGGGACGCCAGGAGCACTTCCCGCTGAATCCTGGAGGAGAGGCGGGATTCCCACTCTGCTGTCGGCTCCCCGTGCTGACAGTTCCTACTATTAAGCAGCACATGGAAGACCTTCTTCTCTGTCTCTCCCTCTCTTTCTGGAGCTCTACATCTCAAATAAATGAAAACAATTCTCCCGGTAGTCTCCAGGAAGGCTGCGTCTGAGCGAGTGCTCACAGAGGAGCGCTGCACTGATGAAATCTGACAGTCCTTTCTTGCTGGCAGTGGAGAGCGGCTCAGGCCCTAAAGAGCTCTGGACCCCGAAGTCAAGCAACAGAGTTTATAAAGGCAAAATCCACAAGGAGGGGTGGAGGAGCACGTGGTTGCTAGGGTCAAGCTGACCTAAAGCATATGCAAAATGAATAGGAATTACAATCCTGACATTAGTCCAGGCGCAGCCTATGTGTTTTAAGCTTGAGCAAACAGAGTGAAAACAAGAAAATTTGAATTGGGAAAATAAATCACTTTAATAACAGACACATAAATTAAGGAAATCTATTGTCCCACATGGAGAACCATGTCGTATAAATAAAGGGATGGACAACTTCCATTTTCAACCATAAAAATTCTCTAAATAATCGGGTTTGCTCACTGCACTTGGGGAGAAATTCATATAAGAAATCTGTGAGACCACTACAGTACAAAGCATGGCAATGAAAACAGGAAGACAAATACAGAAAGTCTCTCCCTACATAAACGAAGATTCAGATCTATACATTTCTATATGTAAATACAAAATTATTAATACTTATGGATCTCTAGAACTGTATTTCTTGATAAGAGCCTCATTTGTTCGAGTAAACGTGAAAACATAAACAGTAAAAACGCCCAAATCGGGAAGGTCTTCAATATCCCAGAAAAGCCCCGGACTTCCTTGCCGAGTCTGAACTTGAGGTTTGTCCTAGGGGACAGGCAGCCCAGCACTGGGTGGGATCCCGTGGGGGTGGGAGAGCGACTCCCCGCCCAGTATTTGCAGGGCCCAGGATTTGAGCTCTGCCGCTGGAGCTCCCGGGGTCCTGTGCAGAACGCTGCTGTCACCTTCCCACACTGAGTTGGCAGGGGAGGGCCAGACAGCCCTGGGGCAGAAAGAGGGCCTGTGTCCTGGAGACTGAGCAGGTGCCTCCCAGGGGCCCATTAAGGCCAGGGAGGAGCAGGGGTGAAGGGCAGTGAGCCCGCGGGCCAGGACTGTGGCTGCAGCAGGGCGTCGAGCGTGGCCAGCGCCCAGTGCAGGGCGGCCCCTGCGTGCGCCAGCTGCCAGGAGAGCCAGGCGCGCTGCGAGGCCCTGGGCTCCCCGCCGCGGCCGCCCATGGGCAGGAAGGCGCCCCCTGGAGCCTGCAGCTCTTCCAGGAACACCTCCAGCGCCCCCAGGTGGGTGGAGAGTCGGGCCAGCTCCTGGGAAGTCTGTGGTGGGCTGTGGTGGGCCGACGGGTGTCTGCGGAGACTTGGAGAGCTGCGTGGGTCCTCAGGGATGTGTGAGCGGCGTCCCCGGGTGCGGATCCTCTCTGGGGGTCTGCGCTGTGTGTGCTTCTCCTGCCGGCGCCAATTCCTGCGTGCAGAGCCTGCGCACCAGAGCGCAAAGTGTTAGGGAGGGGCCGTGTGTAACACCAAGGCTCATTTCTAAGGTCCCCAAACCCCATCCCACCCAACACCACTCCCGGGAGCCCTACTAGGATCCTGTGGGCCTGGGTCCAATCCAGGGCGCTCTGTCAGCCCCGAAGAGCATCAGCCAGTTCCACCAGCAGAGGGCTCAGTCACTGGCTTGGTGCTGTGCCCCACCCCCACCTCTCCGAAGGCCCAGCCCCCAACCTACCTCCTCTGCTAGGACGTCCCCCGCGTGGACACCCAGACCAGGGCTTTCCTTTCTCTGGGGCTGGGGACCTCCGTGCCTTCTTCCTGTCTTCTCGCTCTGCATCTTGTGGGTGGGGGCGACGAGGGGAGACACTGGGGCTTCTCCTGCGCTTGCCCCTGCAGCCCTTGGCTTCCTCCCTCTGCCTGGGGAGCCCTGAGGGGGAAGAGGGCAGCAGTGAGTTTCCTGCACCAGCACTGGAGTCTGGGCCAGGACTAGTGAGCTGCAGGAGATGGAGAACGCCCCCCACCACGACCTGTCCCCTTTCTCCCAGGGTCCAGAGCGTCCACAACATCTTTGCAGCTTCCTTGTATTTCTGTGGTTCCCAGCGCACCCAGCCAAGTATAGATTCTCATCTGCAGGAAGAGCAGTGACTGGAAGCCAGGTGACCCCAAGGCCCACCCACCCGTGTCAGCTCCACCCCCATCCTAATGAGATTGAGTGCTCCTACTTCCCTCCCCCAACCCAGCAAATGTTTCAGAGGAAGTGTCCCTGCACACAAGGCTCGCTCTCGCTCTCTCTCTCTCTCTCTGTCTCTTCCTCTTGCTCGCTCTCTTGACCTCACTCTCGTTTTCATTCTTGGTCTCTCATGCTCTCTTTCTCCCTCTTTTCCTTATTGGCCCCTTCTTTCCGGTTTGTCGGGTTTCCCCACCAATAAATCCTTTCCTTAAAAGAAAAAAAGAAAAGAAATGGAAGAAAAGAAAGGAAAGGCAAGAGAGAAAGAATGGAAGGAAGAAAGCAAGAGGGCCGGCACCCCAGCTCACTGGCTAAATCTTGCCTGGGCACTGGTACCCTGGGTACTAGTCCCGGTTTTGGCACCGGATTCTGTCCCAGTTTCTCCTCTTCCAGTTTGGCTCTCTGCTGTGGCCCGGGAAGGCACTGGAGGATGGCTCAACCTCTTGGCCCCTGCACCCATATGGGAGACCAGGAGGAAGCACCTGGTTCCTGACTTCGGATAGGCACAGTCCAGGTTGTTGCGGCCACTTGGGTGGTGAACCAATGGAAGGAAGACCTTTCTCTCTCTCTCTCTCTCTCTTTCTGTGTCTGGCTAACTCTGCTTCTCAAAAAAAAAAAAAAAGTATATAGGAGAAACAATAAAGAAGCCATGAACCTACCTTGCGCCTTCTGAGATCTCTTGCTGGTCTTGGGTTTTCCCATCCTTCCTCTGCTGTCCGGGGACCGTGTGTCTCCTCCTTGCTCTTCTGAGGAGAGATTTCCCCTGGCGGCAGGGCCTTCATGTGGCTTGCACGAGGGCCTCATCTTGGGCGACTTCTGATGGCCAGGGCTCCTGGTCATGGCAGCTCCCTCCATGGGAGTGACCTCGGCCTGCAGAGCTACACCTCTGCTGCTGAGGGCTGATGGCTCAATGACCCAGCAGTCAAGGCCAAGCAGCTTATATAGTGCCTGCCCCCTGAGGGCTTTACCTGATTGGTGGTGAAGACCACGCCCACAGTGTGAGCGGGAATTCATTGGATTAGACACATAGGCTTTCTTGCTCTACTGCTTTTTTTTTTTTTTGAAAGGCAGAGTTAAAAAGTGAGAGAGAGAGAGACAGAGAGAAAGGTCTTCCTTTTCTATTGGTTCACCCCCCAAATGGCCTCTATGACCAGCGTGCTGTGCCAATCCAAAGCCAGGAGCCAGGTGCTGCCTCCTGGTCTCCCATGCGGGTGCAGGGCCCAAGCACTTGGGCCATCCTCCACTAGCCTCCCGGGCCACAGCAGAGACCTGGACTGGAAGAGGAGCAGCCGGGACAGAACCGGCGCCTCAACTGGGGCTAGAACTTGGGGTGCCAGTACCGCAGGGAGAGGATTAGCCTAGTGAGCTGCGGCTCCAGCCCTCCTGCTCTATTCTTTACAATGTCAACTTCTCCACTAATTTAGGAGCAGTGATCCTGGGAGCTCATGCATGGAGGGTGTGTGCTCTCATGTGCATTTTTGGCACTAGATGGGTTTTCCTTTGTTTGCTGGATAATGCTGTCTCTCCCACCCAACCACGCCTACTGTGTGAGAGGCAATTGGATGGATTAGGCACACTTGGTTTCCCAGCTTATTTTTGTGTAAAGTTTTATTTATTGCTTTGAATTTCAGAGTTACACTGAAAGACATGGAGAGGCAGAGAAAGAGGTCTTCTATCCACTGGTTCACTCCTCAGATGGCATCAATGGCCGGCACTGTGCTGATCCAAAGCCAGATGCCTGGAGCTTCCTCAGGGTCTTTCCAAGTGGGTGCAGGGCTCAAGGACTTGGGACATCTTCCACTGCTCTCCCAGGCCACAGTAGAGAGCTGCATCAGAACTGAAACAGCCAAGTCTCAAGCCAGCACCTCTATGGGATGCTGGCACCACAGGCGGCAGCTTTGGCACCCCCAACTTTATCCTTTTTATAAGGTTTATTTTCTTTATTTGGAAGACAGAGTTACAGGGAGAGGTAATGAATGAGAGAGAGGTCTGCCATCTGATGGTCCAGTCCCATATGGCTGCCATGGCTGGAGCTGTGCCAATCCAAATCCAGGAGTCAGGAGCTCCTCCCGGGTCTCTTACAAGGGTACAGGGGCCCAAGGACTTGAGCCATCTACTAATGCTTGCCGAGGCTACAGCAGAGAGCTGGACTGGAAGAGGATTAGCCCGGACCAGAAACCTGTGCCCATATGGGATGCCAGCACTTAAGGCCAGGGCTTTCACCCTCCTAGCCACAGCACTGGCCACCGCTACTTTTTCTTAACAATAGCAAGTTCTTCTGCACTAATTTAGGAGCAGGGATCCTGGGAGCGCATGCGTGGCAGGGTGTGTGCTCTGATGTGTATTCATGGCACTAGGTGGGTTTTCCTTAGTTTGCTGGATTCTGTTGTCTCCCTTGCAACCTTTTTGCATGTCTCTGTGTGTCTGGCTGTGGGTGCTCTATGTCCCACACCAGAGGGCCTTCTTCCAGGGAGACAGGAAGTCTCTTGTTCATGCAGTGTCTGGGGCAACCGTCCAGCTCCTCCATTGTGGTCACCTGTGAGCGCACATTGACTGTGTTCTGGTTCAAAGCCATGTCCAGGCACAGGCATCAGGAGGCCTCAGCCACAAGGCCCACAGGTGGCCTGAAAGCAACAGCTCCAGCAATCAGGGAGAAGCTCAAGGCGACCTGCTGTGAGTAGAGCAGCCTAGGGGAGCCGATTCTTTACCTGGATGGTTTCCTGTCTATCTCAGGCTCCGTGTCCATAGCACTCCAATATTCCAGGTGCCCTCGTTCACCCGCAAAGTCGCACTGCTCTCCTGAGGCCAAGCTGCCTTTAGGATCCCTCACAGGTAGGAGACTTTGTCCCGAGTGCACTCAGTCATGTTATCTCTTGGTGCTGCAGGGTGCTAAGCCCCCGACTGTCACGCCCACCTCCCAGGTAACACAGATTCCAGTCCCAGCTGCTCCAGCTCAGAGCCAGCTCCCTCAGATGCACTGGTGCACGGCCTCTTCACCCAGGTGGAAGTCCTAGATGAAGCTCCAGGCTCCTGGCTCTGACCTGACCCGCCCTGACAGTTGTGACAAATTGGGGATTCAACCAACAGGTGGTTAAATACCTCTCTCTCTATCTCCTCTCTTTAACTCTGCCTTTCAAATAAATAAATACATCTTTTAAAAGAAATAAAAAATAGAAACTAACTGCTTTAATACACTCTGGAGAACTGCCCTTGCTCCTCCTTGTGTACAACAACTAGAAATGCAAACAAGGTGCACACAGCAAAAAGTGAGTTCTCTTAGCAATTGCAGCTGGGCATCCTTAGAGCACAGATAGGACAGGTGGTCTCAGGTAGACACTAGAAGGGTGTACAGGTGGGCTTCTCCGTCCTGGGAAAAACCTTCTTTTTTCTCCACAGGAGGGTAATTGTAAACTATTTACTGGGAAAATCCATTACGCTCAACACTAAAGAGTTTTGTATTTCTGTCCAATGTACCATACTGTTTTTACAAGTTATTCCTAAAGGACCAGCGCTGTGGTATTTGGGATAGGCACCGCATCCCATGTGGGCACTGGTTCAAGCCCTGGCTGCTCCACTTTCCACCAGCTCCCTGCTAATGCAACTGGAAAGGCTGTAGATGATGGTCCAAGTGCATGTGTGTTTCTGCACCCATGTGAGAGACCCAGAAGAAGCCCCTGGCTCCTGGCTTTGGCCTGGATCAGTCATGACCATTGCATCTACTTGGGAAGGAACCAGTGCGTGGAAGATATCTCTTCCCCACCACCTCCATCCTGTAACTCATCTTTCAAATCAATTAAATAACTTCGTAAAATTTTAAACCGAGAAATCTTTTTTTAAAGATTTATTTACTTATTTGAAAGAATTACAGAGAGGGAGAGGAAGAGGTAGAGAAAGGTCTTGGATCTGATGGTTCACTCCCCAAATAGCTACAATGGCCAGAGATGGGCTGATCTGAAGGCTGATCTGAAGGCTGATCTGTCTGGATTGCTCCTCTTCTAGTCCAGCTCTCTGCTGTGGCCTGGGAAGGCAGTGGAGGATGGCCCAAGTGCTTGGGCCCTGCACCCACATAGGAGACCAGGAGGAAGCACCTGGCTCCTGGCTTCCGATCAGTGTAGCTCTGGTTGTAGCGGCCATTTGGGGGGTGAACCAACAGAAGGAAGACCTTTCTCTCTGTCTCTCTCTCTCACAGTCTAACTTTATCTGTCAAAACAAATAAAAATAATAATAATAAAATAAAAATATCAAGTAAAGCACCATGAGAATATGGAATTTCTTGATCTGCAATTAAAATTTATTAAAAATGTGTTTGAGAATTAGGAATAATTCTTTTTTATTAAAAATTTTATTTATTATTTGAGAGGAAGAAGTTACACAAGAGAGAGCGAGAGACTGATCTTCCATCCACTGGTTCACGCCCTAAATGACCAAAGTGGCCAGAGCTGAGCCGATCCAAAGCCAGGAAACAGGAGCTTCTTCCAGGTCTCCCACACGGATGCAGAGGCCATAGGACTTGGGCCATCTTCTCCTGTTTTCCCAGGCCATAGCAGACAGCTGGATCAGAAGAGCAGCAGCAAGGACACAAACTGGCGCCCATGGGATGCGGGCACTGCAGGCAGAGGCTTAGCCCACTATGCCACAGCGCCAGCCCCCTAGCAAAAAGTCTTGAACTTTGCGTACCTCTAGAAGCTGTGGGTGTGGCAAAGAGCAAGCCTGTGTCTCTCAGGAGGAAATACTCAGAGAGTAACCAGGGGGAATGGTCAATGGGATTAAATGGGAATAAAGAGGGACCCGCCTTTGTCATGATGGTTAGACACCTGCATCCCATGCGGGATTGCCTGGATTACAGTCCTACCTCGACGCCAACCCAGGAGTGTTATTGGTGAGCACCCTGGGAGGCAGTGGGTGGCAACTCATGTGGTTCAGTCATTGCTGCCCACTGTGCCACAGCACCAGCCCCTAAAATATGCCTTTTTAAACATAGCAAATAAAGCACTGTGAGGAATATGGAATTGCTTGTCCCACCATTCACATTTATTAAAAATCTTGACCTACACGGAGCTCCCAGGTCCTTCAGGCCTGGGATGGTTTGTGAGGCGTCCACACAGCCCCTGCACACAAATGAAGCAGATGGGAAGACTGGAGAAGTTGAAATTGTTAAGAATAGAGCCTGAGGGCTGAAGCCGCCTGTGGAGCCGGCACCCCAGGTCCTAGTCCCAGTTGGGGCGCCGGTTCTGTCCTGGTTGCTCCTCTTCCAGTCCAGCTCTCTGCTGTGGCCTGGGAGGATAGTGGAGGATGGCCCAAGTGCTTGGGCCGTGAACCCGCATGAGAGACCAGGAGGTAGCACCTCGCTCCTGGCTTTGGATTGCCACAGCTTCTGATCCAGCTCTCTGCTAAGGCCTGGGAAAGCAGTAGAAGATGGCCCAAGGCTTGAGCTGCTGCATGATATGGAAAGTCCCCGAGGAAGCTCCATACTTCTGATTTGGATCGGCACACGGCAAGCCATTGAGGCCATCTGAGGAGTGAACCAGTGGATGGAAGACCTCTCTCTCTCACTCTCTCTCTCACACTCTCTCTCTGCCTCTCCATCTCTTTCAGTGAAATTCTGACGTTCAAATAAATAAATAGATCTTTATAAAAATACATTGGGAAACCAAATGTGCCTAATCCAATCGATTGCCTCTCACACAGTGGGTGTGGTTGGAAGGGAGATAACAGAATCCAGTAAACAAAGGAAAACCCACCATGAATACACATCAGAGCACACACAGCCATGTATGACCTCCCAGGATCTCTGCTCCTAAATTAGTGGAGAAGTAGTTGACATTGTTAAGAGTACAGCAGGAAAGCCAATGTGTCTAATCCAATGAATTCCCGCTCACACTGTGGACGTGGTCTTCACCACCAATCAGGTGAGAGCCCTCAGGGGGCAGAAACTATATAAGCTGCTTGGCCTTGACTGCTGGGTCATTGAGCCATCAGCCCTCAGCAGCAGAGGTATAGCTCTGCAGGCCGAGGTCGCTCCCATGGAGGGAGCTGCCATGGACAGGAGCCCTGACGATCAGAAGTCGCCCAAGATGAGGCCCTCGTGCAAGCAACATGAAGGTGTTGTTGCCAGGGGAAATCTCTCCTCGAAAGAGAAAAGAGGAGACGCACGGTGCCTTCACAGCAGAGGAAGGATGGGAAAACCCAAGACCAGCGAGAGATCTCAGAAGGCACAAGGCAGGTACATGGCTCCTTTTTGCTTGTTTGTTTGCTTGCTTTCTTGCTTGCTTCTTTCTTCTTCATCTTCTCTCTCTCTCTCTCTGTCCCTCTTTCTTTCTTTCTTTTTTTTTTACAAAGTATTTATTGGATGAAATACCAAAATACCGGAATGAAGAGGCGAAGAAGGAAAAGAGGGAGAAACAGAGGGTAAGAGAGATCGAGAGAGAGAGTGAGAGAGAGAGAGAGAGACAGAGAGATTTTGAGAAGCAAATCCCTTTAGGATGGGTGTGGGGCTGACACCGGTGGCTGGGCCTTGGGGTCACCTGGCTGCTAGCAGATGAGAACCTGAACTGGGCTGGGTGGGCTGGGGAGACACAGAAATCCAAGGAGATGCAGAGATGTCTGACTGTGGAGTTACTGAGAAGTTCCTTTTGGAGCCAACTCCTGGAAAACCCATGCATGATTTTTCACCATGCCTCTTTCTCGTGAACTGTTTGGAGAACCCTCGAATGCATGCCTTCCAAAAACTGTGTGCACTCCACAAATGATTTTTTCATCTCATTTCTCAGGGATTCGGGAGGCCCCGTTGAGGGTGGGATGAGCAGGCAGCAGGCTTCAGTCCTGTCCTGACTAAGGTGCTGGGGTGCCCAAGGTGAAGGGCAGAGTCTGCCAGCTGAGCCTCCTCTGACTCTGGACAGGGCTGGGCTGGCAGTGACTAGGACCTCCCCAGAAACATGCAGAGCAAGGCTGGGCCCTGGGGAGCTGGGTGTGGACGCTCTGGACCCTGGGAGAAAGGGGACAGGTGGGGGGGGGGGCGTTCCCCATCTCCTGCAGCTTCACTTGTCCTGGCCCAGACTCCAGTGCTGGTGCAGGAAACTCACTGCTGCCCTCTTCCCCTCAGGACTCCCCAGGCAGAGGGAGGAGGCCACGGGCTGCAGGGGCAAGCGCAGGAGAAGCCCCAGTGTCTCCCCTCGTCGCCCCCACCCACAAGATGCAGAGCGAGAAGACAGGAAGAAGGCACGGAGGTCCCCAGCCCCAGAGAGAGGAAAGCCCCAGTCTGGGTCTCCCCGCGGGGGACATCCTAGCAGAGGAGGTAGGTTGGGGGCTGGGCCTTCGGAGAGGTGGGGGTGGGGCACAGCACCAAGCCAGTGACTGAGCCCTCTGCTGGTGGAACTGGCTGATGCTCTTCGGGGCTGACAGAGCGCCCTGGATTGGACCCAGGCCCACAGGATCCTAGTAGGGCTCCCGGGAGTGGTGTTGGGTGGGATGGGGTTTGGTGACCTTAGAAATGAGCCTTGGTGTTACACACGGCCCCTCCCTAACACTTGGCGCTCTGGTGCGCAGGCTCTGCACGCAGGAATTGGCGCCTGCAGGAGAAGCACACACAGCGCAGACCCCCAGAGAGGATCCGCACCCGGGGACGCCGCTCACACATCCCTGAGGACCCACGCAGCTCTCGAAGTCTCCGCAGACACCCGTCGGCCCACCACAGCCCACCACAGACTTCCCAGGACCTGGCCCGACTCTCCACCCACCTGGGCGCGCTGGAGGTGTTCCTGGAAGAGCTGCAGGCTCCAGGGGCCGCCTTCCTGCCCATGGGCGGCCGCGGCGGGGAGCCCAGGGCCTCGCAGCGCGCCTGGCTCTCCTGGCAGCTGGCGCACGCAGGGGCCGCCCTGCACTGGGCGCTGGCCACGCTCGACGCCCTGCTGCAGCCACAGTCCTGGCCCGCGGGCTCGCTGCCCTGCACCCCTGCTCCTCCCTGGCCTTAATAGGCCCCTGGGAGGCAGCTGCTCAGTCTCCAGGACACAGGCCCTCTTTCTGCCCCAGGGCTGTCTGGCCCTCCCCTGCCAACTCAGTGTGGGAAGGTGACAGCAGCGTCCTGCACAGGACCCCGGTAGTTCCAGCGGCAGAGCTCAAATCCCGGGCCCTGCAAATACTGGGCGGGGAGTCGCTCTCCCACCCCCACGGGATCCCTCCCAGTGCTGGGCTGCCTGTCCCCTAGGACAAACCTCAAGTTCAGACTCGGCAAGGAAGTCCGGGGCTTTTCTGGGACATTGAAGACCTTCCCGATTTGGGCGTTTTTACTGTTTATGTTTTCACGTTTATTTGAACAAATGAGGCTCTTATCAAAAAATACAGTTCTAGAGATCCATAAGTATTAATAATTTTGTATTTACATATAGAAATGTATAGATCTGTATCTTCGTTTATGTAAGGAGAGATTTTCTGTATTTGTATTCCTTTTTTTATTACCAAGCTTTGTACTGTAGTGGTCTCACAGATTTCATATATGAATTTCTCCCCACGTCCAGCGAAGAAAGCTGATTATTTAGAAAATTGTTATGGTTGAAAATGGAAGTTGTCCATCCCTTTATTTATATGACATTGTTCTCCATGTGGGACAATAGATTTCCTTAATTTATGTGTCTGTTATTAAAGTTATTTATTTTCCCAATTCAAGTTTTCTTGTTTTCACTCTTTCTCCCTGGTGGTCACTGGCACCTCCTGGGATCCCACACAGCCCCACCTGGCCTGTCTCTTCCTGTCTTCTGTGAAATCCACACACAAGGGTCCCTGACTTCTCCTGGACTCAGATGTGCCTCTGCCACTTAGCACCTGTGGCTCCGTGGCAAGGCTCTTCCCTGCTCTGAGTCTCCCACCTCCCCTAGGCTCTGGGCCCCAAGGAAGACGACAGAACTCCAAGGCCACGTGATAGAACTCCCCACAGTGCCTAGCGGGGGCTGGGGCTTCTCTTCAACCTTGGTTTGGCAGGAGGGCCACGACGTGCCTGGCAGAAGTACTCAGTGCTGTGCTGTAGGAGCTCAGTAGAGGGAGGACCCCATGGCTCCGGGGATGGACAGGAGAGGTGGCCACAGTTACCACAGGAACTCCAGCGAGGCCTCCAGGTCTGGGAAAAGCTGGCTTTGACACAGCAGAGGGGCAGCAGCCCAGTGTATCCAATGGGGAAGACTTGGACATACTTGGGCTTTTGGTCCGGGTACTGGTCTTCTTGAGAATTGGGAAGAATACCTGGGAAATATCCAGGCCCCTGGAGGGAGAGGATGCACCAACAACATCTCCCTGTGGGGGGAAGGGGACCCATCTAACAAAGCATGGCATGGGTGAAGTCGAGGGCAAGGGACGGGGGTGAGCACCTGTGCACAGGCTGACCTGTCCCAGCAAAACATCCAGAGCAGAGAGGGCAGAAGGGGTGGGGCTGAGACACATCTACTTTGGCTGGGTGGGAGCAGACGCCCTGGGCTTCACAGCCCCTTTTAGCCTGACTTCTGAATTCTGCAGGCCAGGTGATGACGGTCTCATCGCTCTGAGACCTGGGCCTGCACTCTGCACGGAGTCGCCGCAGGCTCGCGAGCACAGAGGCCGTTCTCCTGCAGGGTTGTGAGGCATGGGCTTCATTTCAGATCCTGCTGCCTTTAGGAGTTGGGCTCATCTCTCCATCACCTCCCTGCATTCAGGGGCCGTGCAATTCACCGGCATTTCAGAACCACCACGTGGGAAGGAGGCCCAGGCAGCCCGGGACCCACTCTCGTGGCAAGGGACACTCTTCCTCCTCCAGCTGTGCTCAGTTACTGCGGGCACGCAGGGGAGCCAGGTCGGGGGCTCTCAGCAAAGGGGAGCCCATCACTCTGGACCCCCCCACCCCAGGAAGGCAGGCATCAAGCAGGGACCAGGGCTCCCAGCCCCGCCTCCCCAGAAAACAGTCTTCTCCATTTTGAAATCGCCACCTCCAGCTTGCCCCCTGTACCCCAGGGGCAGCCCTGACTTGACCCCAAGAGGAGAACCCAGAGGGGAGGGGCAGTACAAGCAGCTAAGAAGTGCCGCCAAAGGGCAGGTCAGGCGGTGAGGGGCATGGTGGCCGGGGACCACTGCGTGCCCTCAGAGCCTCCTGTGTGCTGCAGGCACTTTCCCAGGGCGTTTTGCTTTGTTTTTTAGAAGCCTTTTCTTTACTGAGTATAAATTTCTTGAGTAGATCTTTAGGGATACAGGGATTCTTCCCACCATACTTGCCTCGCTGCTCTGCCTTTGTCACCTGGGTCCTGGGAAGCTCCGGCCTCCACTGCAGGTCCGTGTCACCCCTGTCCCAGTTGGTGAGCCCCAGCCCAGGTCCAGTCCCTGTGACTGCCACACCACCCAGGCACCATTGAGCACCCACCCCTTCCCTCTCCCTTCTGTCCCCGTCCACCACCATCTTCACCATGCACATCCCACCTCCTCCTGGCACCTCCTATGGTCTGAAGTTGCCGTGCCCCCAAAACTCCGCTACTTGAACATGATGACACTATGCTAGCTGTACCAGGTGTGCCCTCTGGGGCAGGAAGCAGGCGGGAGGGCTCCAGCTTCAGGGCTGGAGTGAGGGGCCCAGGGGCCCCTAAGCTGCGGAGTAGCATCTTCTAAGAGCGAGCCTTGTCAACAGGGCCTCTCCCACCGCCTTCATCTTGGACTCGGCAGCCTCCAGCACTGTGGGCACCATCCCTGCTGTTTGTAAAGTTCCCAGCCTCAGTTCTGCTGTTGTAGCTGCCTGCACAGACCAGCATAGCACCCAACGCCAGACCCCCTCAGCACCCAACCTCGCACAAGACTTTCCCACCCCAGGAGCCTGATGCCACCTTGGATGGCCAGGAGAGGCCTCAGAGGTCCCTCGGGCTGTCTGGGGTGCAAACAGGGCCTCAATGCACCCCAGGAGGGAGACGGAGGCTCCCAGCGGACTCTTCACTGGAGAATCAAAGAAGGGACACAGCAACAGGGCCCTCCCACTCCGGGAGCCGCAGAAACCCCTTAGAGAAAGCAAAGCCTTTGTATCAGTAGCTTTAGCACGGAAGCAAAGGAAGGGACCGGCAGAGCTACCTCTCAGAGCAGGGCCCCAGAGGGCAGAGCTGTGCCCGTGGACGGGAGGGACACTGACACTGAAGACCGGTCAGTCACTGACCACATCCTAAATTACAAAGCTCTGGGTTGTTCGTGGAGCGAATCCAAGGAGGAAAACCCACCCAGCAGGGATCAGGCAGACAAACTTCCTATGACCACAAGGCCCTGCCTCTCTCCCAGTGGAAGGGCTGAGCCCCATCCTGCCCACTCAGGCAGTCCCCAGGGGAAAGCTCTACCCAGCTGGAGGGAGGACCACACGGGGCGTGGGGGACAAAAGCACAAGGTTCCCGGAGCGGGGACTGGGTCTGAGGCCCCCATCCTCGTGCTCCCCAGGGCCTCCTGCCTCAGCAACAAAGGTGTCCCCGTCCAAGGCCGAGGTCCACAAAGACCCCGGGGACACTGAGCCATTGTTTTTATATGAGTGCCCCCCAACTGGACAACAGGGGATGAGGTATTAATTCAGGGTGCTCATACACAAGCCTGGGGGACCACAGAAAGAGGCAGGGTCCCACCAAAAGCCTTGCAGTGAGGCCGGCGCTGTGGTGCAGTGGGTTAACGCCCTGGCCTGAATCACCAGCATCCCCTATGGGTGCGGTTCGAGACCCAGCTGTCCACTTCCGATCCTGCTCTGTGCTATGACCTGGGAAAGCAGTAGAAGATGGCTCAAGTCCTGGGGCCCCTGCACCTGCCTGGGAGACCTGGAGAAGCTCTTGGCTCCAGACTTCGGATTGGCGTAGCTCCACCCTTGCACCACTTGAGGAGCAAACCATCAGATGGAAGACCTCTCTCTCTATCTCATTTCTCTCACTCTCTCTCTCTGCTGCTCCTTTCTCTGTGTAACTATGACTTTCAAATCAAATAAATCTTAAAATAAAAAAAAAAAGCCACGCAGCGCCCGCATAGCCAGACTGCCACCTAGGCCGCCTCTGTGACTGGCAACCAAGGCCCCCGGCCCCTCCTGCCCCTGCCCCTGCACCCAGCCTTTGGGCTAGGTTTGGAGACGTTTGACTTCACTACTCTGCAATCACCCCTGACCCCCGTCCTGAGGTGCACATCTCTAGGAGAAGGTTCACCCACACGGGCACCAACCCCAGGGACCCTTGTGCTTCCAATGCTGTTAGGGAGGTCTGCGTCTCCTACACCCAGGCTCCTACCAGGGACTTCCTGCAGCAGCTCCATGCTGGCTGTGGCCAGGGGGTGGCGCTGTGGAGCCAGAGGTTTAGGAGATGTCTAGACTTTGTGCACAGAGCCTGGAGGCCACCCCACCCCCAACCCAGCTCCCCTGAGGACCTTGGCTCCAGGTGGGGACCAGGATGCAGGGTGTCACGGCATGACACACCCACCCACTTCAAAGCTTGCACATGGTACCTGCTCCTGGGGCGCGGATGCATGCAGGGAGCAGTTCTGGGTGACATCTGTGGCTCCTGCCAGGTTTCCACTTCCTCATCGCAAAAAAAACAAAAAAGATAACTCAGTGACTGCCCTGAGAAATGCTAAGAATGGAGAAAGTTCTGGAGCATTTTGACAATGGAAGGACTGCAGAAGCCGGCAAACCAGCTCTGTGATCTGATCCCAGGGAGCCAGTGCCGCCATCAGAGCCACCCCAACCCGGCCAGGCGCCCTCTGTGCCACCGCTCCTGCGCAGGAAGTGCTGACGGAGGTGACCACAGAGCCCTGATGCCCGGGTGTCCCCTGCATTGTCACCTCCCGCAGGGGGAACTCTGGGAGAGGGGCTGCGTGCAGGTCTGGGAGGAGCAGGGTCTGGGGCCTGGCAGGACACAGAGGGGACGGCGCGGCTCTTTCTAAGGAAAGCCGGCACCCTGGAGCAAAAGCACTGCCCCTCCTCCAGGAAGCAGCACGAAGCTGACTTGCTGCCCAGTGAGTCAGTCCCCCAGGAGAGGGGCAGCCCAATTCCAAACGGACGCTGACGCCCCCATGATGCACAAAGCACCAACAATTTAAACGCACACAGGACCCCACCCCACAGCTGCCACACCCTGGGTCTCGCACACCTGCAGGGGCGGTGGGCAACACGGGCTGGCTGAGTCCACACAGCCCTGGAGGCCTGCGTGCAGGAGGCTGGTTCTTCCCGCCAAGGGTTCCTGACCCCCTCACCACACCCCGCCAGGGCTCTGCACTCTCCCCGCGTCCCAGGATCTCAGCACGGAGGCCCCATGCTCTCAGCGCACAGTGGGGCTGAGAGCAAGCACCCTGCCCCTTCAACAGGGGCCACCTTCGCCGGCACCGCTGCCGGCCCAGAAAACACCAAAGATGCTGGCCTGCCAACGACCTGCCCCTGCCTGCGCTGTGTGGCCCAACAGAGCGACCCTGGCCATTTGGACAGTGACCAAGGGAGCGTGGCCAGCGCCCATGATGGAAATCTCACGTCCCCAGTGCGACACTTGAACTCTGGTGTCCTCCCAGGGACCGCGAGGAACCTGGTGAGGGGAGACCCAGCAGCGCCCGAACTATTCCGGGTTCTAGTTGGGGCGAAGTCCTGAGTTTGAAGGACATGACCCTTTTCCTCACTCTTGGCGCAGCCCCGGGCCTTCCCAGGGCCCTGTACCGAGCACCCATTCCCCAGGTCCCGTCCTGCCTGCTGGCGGCGACTGTTGGTCAGCGGGCGAAAATCGACACCCTGCAGGACGATGTTGCGTGGCGGGAGCTCTGGCTGTGAGCGCTGGCCTTGGGGACACTGCAATTCTCTGTCCTCCTCAGGGCTGGTGACCTGAGACATCTTGCACCTGCTGTGTTCCTGCCCTATCCTAGGCCATGCTTAGGAGCAGTGCTGGGAAAGCAAGGGCGTCTGGATGCCTTAGAGATGTGGGAAATGGGTCCCCGCAGTCAGGAGGGCATGACTGGGCCGGCCCAGCATTCTCCTGGAGACAGGAGACAGAGTCAGAATCCCACAGACCCCAAATACCTGTTGCCACCGCTGCCCTCCCCTGGACGTCTGGCCTGGGTGGAGCGCCGGAGCGCTGCGTGGGGGAAGATCTGGGTGGTCAGTCCCACTCCAGTTTCATCCCAAAAGAAAGGTGAACACGCAGCTCTTCTCACTTGCCCCTGTTTGGGAATCACGGTCCAGAGGTTCTAAGAAATTGGCCCCACTGAAAACAAACAAACAGAAAACAGAAAATAAACACGAGCCGCCATCCCCACATCCCCAGGAGGTTGCCAAGTGATGGTGAAGCACCCTTTTCCTTCATTGGACTTCCCCTGCAGAGAAACCAGAGGAAGTTGCCACCTGACTCTTCTGAATCAGTTATGCACACGGTTGTCTGCTCGTTTCAAATCCCAGGTCAGCACCATGGCAGAGCAGGTTCAGCCTCCAGTGTTGGTGCCGGCATCGAGACACGGCTGCTCCACTTCTGGTCCAGCTCTCTGCTAAGACACCAGGGAAAGACAGTGCATGTGCTTGGGCCCCTGCACCCACCTGGGAGACCGGGAAGAAGCTGCTGGCTGCCGGTCGGCCCAGCTCTGGTTGTTGGCTCCATTTGGGGAGTGAACCAGCAGGTGGAAGACCTTTTTCTCTGTCTCTATCTCTAACTTTCAAATAGACTTTAAAAAACACAACCATAAAGCTGCTTTCCAGCTTGGAAACATCAGTACCCAACCCATACGATTCCCATATCCTGCACATCATCACTCACAAATAAACATCTACAGAGAAGTCATGCTATTCTCCTTAGTGACTTCGCTATTTAAAATATTCCTGCATTTAAATGAGTGTGATGTCATGGTTGCTATTCTTCTGCTTGGATCTGCATGTCGCTGGCACACCTTTCTTTAGGAATTTGCTGTAAATGACCCACAGGCTGGTTATAACACACTTCACCTTAGCTTCAGATGAGGGGGCGGTGCAGGCAGTGATGAGGTGCCCTCCGGTGCTGCTGGCTCCCTGCTGAAGCCTTGCCCCCCTCACTTACACTCGTGTTGTGTTTGTGGTGCTTGGATCGTTGCCAACCCTTGCAAAGGGAAGGCAGTGTAGGCCAACACATGGGAGTGTATTCACAGGCCAGGTGTGTGCACGGCACAACACTTCCGGACACAGTAGGTGGGCCAGGATTCAGCCACCTGGCCACGGTCAGTGTCCAAGATGGTAGGAGAGAGTCGTGGGAAGAGGCTAGGAGTCCAGCAGACACGTCCCTTGCACTCTTAAACTGTGTGTACTAAAGCTTTTACAAATAAAACAAGGGGCCTGAATTTGACAGAATTGTTCACCCCTGTTTGGGTTGACCACATCCCATGTTGGAGTGCCTGGGTTTAAGTCCTGACTCTGGCCCTGATTCCAGCTTCCTGCTAGTACACACACCTTGGAAGCAGGAGGTGGTGGTTCACTTGGGGGACCTGGATTGGGCTCCTAGCTCCCAGCTTCTACTGGGCATCTGGGCAGTGACCCAGTGAATGGGAGTTAGTTCTGTGTCTCTCTGTCTCTGCCTCTCTCTGTCTTTTCTCTCTGCCTCTCAAATAAGTAAAATAGATCTACAAATAAAAACCAAGTCTCATGTTTGCACTTTCTATCTGCAAGGTGTCTCCCGGGGCCAGCCGCTAGGGGGCGAGCAGACACCGCGCACTGGAGAGCGCGCTCAACTCTGGGCAACAACGGCCGGCAGGGGGCGCGCGCCTCGCCCGCTGACCCACCATCGCCGCCAAGGGCCCGCGCACCACCGCAGTTTAACTCTCGCACACCTGGGCTCTGCGTCCACCTTCTCAGCCTGGGACGGCCGGGGCGGCGCCAAGCCGTCTCATTTACCCAAACTCAGAACCCGGAATGGTTCGGGAGCTGCTGGGTCTTCCCTCGCTAGGTTCCTTGCGGCCCCTGGGAGGACACCAGAGTTCGAGGGTCGCGCTGGGGACATGAGATTTCCATCAGGGGCACGGCCCACGCTCCCCTTGGTCGCTGTCCGAATGGCCAGGGTTGCTCTGTTGGGCCACACAGCGCAGCAGGTGCATGTCGGTGGCAGGCCAGCGTCTTTGGTGTTTTCCTGGCCTGCAGCGGTGCTGGCGATGGCGGCCCCTGTGTGAAGGGGCGGTGTCCTTGCCCGAAGCCCCACTGTGCGCTGAGAGCACGGAACCTCCGCAATGAGAGCCTGGGACGCGGGGAGAGTGCAGAGCCCTGGCGGGGTGGGGTGAGGGGGTCAGGAACCCTTGGCGGGAAGAACCTGCCTCCTGCACGCCAGCCTCCCAGGCTGTGTGGACTCAGCCCTCCAGTGTTGCCCACCGCCCCTGCAGGTGTGCGAGGCCTAGGGCATGGCAGCCGCGTGGTGGGGTCCTGTGTGTGTTTAAAATGTTGGTGTTGCCGGCTCCGCGGCTCAATAGGCTAATCCTCCACCTAGCGTCGCAGGCACACCGGGTTCTTGTCCTGGTCGGGGGGCTGGATTCTTTCCCCGTTGCCCCACTTCCTGGCGAGCTCTCTGCTGTGGCCAGGGAGTGCAGTGGAGGATGACCCAAGTGTTTTGGCCCTGCACCCATGGGAGACCAGGAGAAGCACCAGGCTCCTGGCTTCGGATCAACATGTTGCGCCTGGCGCAGCCCGCAAGCCGTGGCGGCAATTGAAGGGTGAATCAACTGCAAAAGGAAGACCTTTATCTCTGTCTGAATCTCACTATCCACTCTACCTGTCAAAAAAAAAAAAAAAATGCTGTTGGTTTGTGCATCGTGGGGGCTTCAGCTTCTGTTTTGCATTGGGCTGCCCGTCTCCTGGGTGACTGACTCACTGACCAGCCGGTCAGCTTCGTGTTGCTTTGGTGGGGGGGGGGGGCAGTGCTTTTGCTCCAGGGTGCCGGGTTTCCTGGGAAAGAGCCGCGCCGTCCCCTCTGTGCCCTGCCAGGCCCCAGGCCCTGCTCCTCCCAGACCTGCACGCGGCCCCTCTCCCAGAGTTCCCCCTGCGGGAGGTGACAATGCAAGGGACACCCGGGCATCAGGGCTCTGTGGGCAGCCTCTGCCAGTACTTCCTGCGCAGGAGCGGCGGCACAGAGGGCGCCTTGCCGGGTGGGGGCGGCTCTGATGGCAGCGCTGGCTCCCTGGGATCAGACTCGCCCCCCGGTCTGCCTGCCAGCCTCTCTATGGTCCTTCCACTGTCAAATTAGACCAGGACTTTCTCCATTCTTAGGGTGGGGCCCATCCTGTCCCAACCCCCACACAAAGTTTTCTTGTCTCTGTGTGTCTGCTCTGTGTGCTGTATGTCAGAGAACAGAGAGCCTTCTCCCCTCAGGGAGACAGGGGGACTCTGGCTCATGCAGTGTCTGTGGCAACTGCCCAGCTCTGCCATTGTGGTCACGTGGGCGCAAACAGTGTGACCCTGCTCTGAATTCATGCCATGCCAGGCACAGGCAGCAGGGCATTCAGCCACGGGGCAGTGCTTTCTCCCGGTGATGCAGGAGACAGAGACGAGGAGGACTTGCCACCCTCCATGTCCCGTGGTCTCCTTCTACATCCTCACTGGTGCTCCTTGAGGAATCCATACAACCCACAGTCCAATCCCATCGTGTCCAAGGCCCAGTGTTCCCAACCCCCAGATAGATCAAGGGTCCCCCTCAGTTAATGACCCTGCCTCTGAGATTTACACATCGTCAGGATTTGGAAAACCAAATCCTATTCAAACTCTAGAGACTAATGTCAAATTACAGCTGTTCCAATAGAGGCAAAGAACAAAACACATCATACACGTAGGCAGTTTTCTGGAAGGACGTTGGCATGAACATGTGATCCATGCGTGAGAGTGAACTAGACAGGATTTCACTGTTTGCTTTAAAAGGATTATTGATTTCTTTATTGGAATGAAGAAAGGGAGAGTGAAAGAGCAGGAAATCCGGGTCTGAGAGACAAAGTGGGTTCTTCCATGCATACGTTAGTTTTACTATAAATAGATCTTTCAAAGATTAGAACTGGAATTAGGAGAGGGAGGAAGAAGGAATGTGGGAGTGTGTGTTGGAGGGAGAGAAGGCTAGTGAGTATCACAATGTGCCTGAATCTATGTATAGGTAAGTGGAGAAATTACTATGCCTTGAATAAAATTAATTAAGAAAGGGAGAGAGAGATCTTCATTGCTGGCTCACACCAGATTGGCTGCAATGGCCAGGCTAGGCCACGATGAAGCAGGGCTCAGGGTCTTCTTCTGAGCCTCCCATGTGGGTGGGAGCAAAGGACATGGATCATCTTCCGTTGCATTCCCAGGTGCATAAGCAGGGGACAGGATGGGAGAGAAACAGGCAGGACCCACCCACATATGGGCTGCGTGGCTGCAGGCCACGCCTATACCTCCTATGCACAGAGCTGCCCCCAGGCAAATTTCATCCCTGAAGAAACGGCCTGGGAAGCAGGAATCTGGACCTCACCAAGACTCCTACAAACTCTCCCTGTCTCAACCAATCTTGTGTTTCCCATCCTTCCCAGGGTCACATCGATTCTCCCACCTCTTCTAGGCCAGGAAGCTGATAGAGAACATGCTTTTTATTCTCTGCTGGTTGCCCATTCCTTTCAAAGGGTAAGTAGTGAGTAAGGTAGGAAAAGGAGTGGTGTGCAGGGCACATAGAACTCTTTCCCAGTCTGCCCAACACCTTGAGAACAGGAGATCCACAGCTTAGTGTAAGTGTCAGAGAGAAGTGCTGTACGGTCAGCAGAGGTGGCACAGGAGGGCTCAGGGTCGGGTAATGATTGCTCAGTGGCTGATAGAAATCTCCCATCTGGGGTGGCTCTGTGGCACAGGAGACCAATCTCAGCCTGCAGGGCTGGTGTCCCTTACAGGCCTGCTTCAAGTTCTGGCTGCTCAGCTCCCATCCAGCTCTTTCCTTTCGGCCTGGGAAAGCAGTGGAGGATGCCCCAATGATTGGGCCCCTGCTCCCATGTTGGAGACTGGAAGAAGCTCCTAGCACCTGCCTTCAGATCAGCTCAGCTCTGGTTGTTCCAGCCACTTGGGAGTGAACCCGCAGATGGACGTCCTTGCTCTCTGTCTCTCCCTTTCTCTGCAACTCTACCCGTTAACAAACATATAAACTCCTCATTAAAAAATGAAATATGCCAACATCTTGACACAGTTCCTAATGTGTGTGCATTTTTCAACATTCTATGACTGTGTGAGGAGCCACACGTGCATCCACCAGAGCACACACAGTCCCTACAGAGAAAATCGCCGGAACACACTGCTGAAAGAATGCAAGCGCATGCACAGAGTTGGAGAACTAGAGCGATTCCAGGTACCAGGTTTGAAATGTGAGGGAAATTTATTGCTCCACATGGAGAACACAATCATGTTTCATACAGGGCCGTGTTTCCCCCTCAACAATAACATTTCCCCAAAGATCCATTTGGCTCCTGGGACTTCCAGTGGGATCCGGGGAGGTGCCCAGTGGCCACCAGGGAGAAAGTCACAAGTAGAGAAACCCTGCACCAGGACGGTCCTTGCAGGGCAATGAAACCAGGAATATAAATCTAATGTCTCTCTCTCTACCTACATACACACACGGGAACTCACACAGGTCCATGCCAGTACCAGTCACTGATATGCATCTATGTATCTACTGGCTTGTTTCATTTTAAGAACCCAAGATGTCCCCCAAAACCAGCAAACCTGCACCGTGAAAACGTTCAAGTCCATGTAGCTCTCAGATGCCTCTGGGAAGTGGGTATTTCCGTCGGGTGCCTGGAACCTGAAGCAGTCTTTGGCGCATGGTGCTGGGTGCGACCTCACTGGGACGCCAGGAGCACTTCCCGCTGAATCCTGGAGGAGAGGCGGGATTCCCACTCTGCTGTCGGCTCCCCGTGCTGACAGTTCCTACTACTAAGCAGCACATGGAAGACCTTCTTCTCTGTCTCTCCCTCTCTTTCTGGAGCTCTACATCTCAAATAAATGAAAACAATTCTCCCGGTAGTCTCCAGGAAGGCTGCGTCTGAGCGAGTGCTCACAGAGGAGCGCTGCACTGATGAAATCTGACAGTCCTTTCTTGCTGGCAGTGGAGAGCGGCTCAGGCCCTAAAGAGCTCTGGACCCCGAAGTCAAGCAACAGAGTTTATAAAGGCAAAATCCACAAGGAGGGGTGGAGGAGCACGTGGTTGCTGGGGTCAAGCTGACCTAAAGCACATGCAAAATGAATAGGAATTACAATCCAGACATTAGTCCAGGTGAAGCCTATGTGTTTTAAGCTTGAGCAAACAGAATGAAAACAAGACAATTTGAATTGGGAAATAAATAACTTTAATAACAGACACATAAATTAAGGAAATCTATTGCCCCACATGGAGAAACATGTCGTATAAATAAAGGGATGGACAACTTCCATTTTCAACCATAACAATTCTCTAAATAATCAGATTTGCTCGCTGGATTTGGGGAGAAATTTATATAAGAAATCTGTGAGACCACTACAGTACAAAGCATGGTAATAAAAACAGGAAGACAAATATAGAAAGACTCTCCCTACATAAACGAAGAGACAGATCTATACATTTCTATATGTAAATACAAAATTATTAATACTTATGGATCTCTAGAACTGTATGTCTTGATAAGAGCCTCATTTGTTCGAGTAAACGTGAAAACATAAACAGTAAAAACGCCCAAATCGGGAAGGTCTTCAATGTCCCAGAAAAGCCCCGGACTTCCTTGCTGAGTCTGAACTTGAAGTTTGTCCTAGGGAGCAGGCAGCCCAGCACTGGGTGGGATCCCGTGGGGGTGGGAGAGCGACTCCCCGCCCAGTATTTGCAGGGCCCGGGATTTGAGCTCTGCAGCTGGAACTACCGGGGTCCTGTGCAGAATGCTGCTGTCACCTTCCCACACTGAGTTGGCAGGGGAGGGCCAGACAGCCCTGGGGCAGAAAGAGGGCCTGTGTCCTGGAGACTGAGCAGGTGCCTCCCAGGGGCCCATTAAGGCCAGGGAGGAGCAGGGGTGCAGGGCAGCGAGCCCGCGGGCCAGGACTGTGGCTGCAGCAGAGCGTCGAGCGTGGCCAGCGCCCAGTGCAGGGCGGCCCCTGCGTGCGCCAGCTGCCAGGAGAGCCAGGCGCGCTGTGAGGCCCTGGGCTCCCCGCCGCGGCCGCCCATGGGCAGGAAGGCGCCCCCTGGAGCCTGCAGCTCTTCCAGGCCCACTTCCAGCGCGCCCAGGTGGGTGGAGAGTCGGGCCAGGTCCTGGGAAGTCTGTGGTGGGCTGTGGTGGGCCGACGGGTGTCTGCGGAGACTTCGAGAGCTGCGTGGGTCCTCAGGGATGTGTGAGCGGCGTCCCCGGGTGCGGATCCTCTCTGGGGGTCTGGGCTGTGTGTGCTTCTCCTGCAGGCGCCAATTCCTGCGTGCAGAGACTGCGCACCAGAGCGCAAAGTGTTAGGGAGGGGCCGTGTGTAACACCAAGGCTCATTTCTGAGGTCACCAAACCCCATCCCACCCAACACCACTCCCGGGAGCCCTACTAGGCTCCTGTGGGCCTGGGTCCAATCCAGGGCGCTCTGTCAGCCCCGAAGAGCATCAGCCATTTCCACCAGCAGAGGGCTCAGTCACTGGCTTGGTGCTGTGCCCCACCCCCACCTCTCCAAAGGCCCAGCCCCCAACCTACCTCCTCTGCTAGGATGTCCCCCGCGGGGAGACCCAGACCTGAGCTTTCCTCTCTCTGGGGCTGGGGACCTCCGTGCCTTCTTCCTGTCTTCTCGCTCTGCATCTTGTGTGTGGGGGCGACGAGGGGAGACACTGGGGCTTCTCCTGCGCTTGCCCCTGCAGCCCGTGGCCTCCTCCCTCTGCCTGGGGAGCCCTGAGGGGGAAGAGGGCAGCAGTGAGTTTCCTGCACCAGCACTGGAGTCTGGGCCAGGACAAGTGAGCTGCAGGAGATGGAGAACGCCCCCCCCACACCTGTCCCCTTTCTCCCAGGGTCCAGAGGGTCCACACCCAGCTCCCCTTGGGCCAGCCTTGCTCTGCATGTTTCTGGGGAGGTCCTAGTCACTGCCAGCCCAGCCCTGTCCAGAGTCAGAGGAGGCTCAGCTGGCAGACTCTGCCCTTCACCTTGGGCACCCCAGCACTTTAGTCAGGACAGGACTGAAGCCTGCTGCCTGCTCATCCCACCCTCAACGGGGCCTCCCGAATCCATAAGAAATGAGATGAAAAGATTATTTGTGTAGCGCGCACATTTTTGAAAGGCATGAATTCGAGGTTCTCCAAACAGTTCATGAGAAAGAGGCATGGTGAAAAATCATGCATGGGTTTTACAGGAGTTGGCTCCAAAAGAAACTTCTCAGTAACTCCGCAGTCAGACATCTCTGCATCTCCTTGGATTTCTGTGTTTCCCCAGCCCACCCAGCGCAGTTCAGGTTCTCATCTGCTAGCAGCCAGGTGACCCCATGACCCAACCACCGGTGTCAGCACCACCCCCATCCTGAAGGGATTTGCTTCTCAAAATCTCTCTGTCTCTCTCTCTCTCTCTCACTCTCTCTCTCGATCTCTCTTACCCTCTGTTTCTCCCTCTTTTCCTTCTTCGCCTCTTCTTTCGGTATTTTGGGATTCCATCCAATAAATACTTTGTAAAAAATAAAGAAAGAAAGAAAGAAAGAGGGACAGAGAGAGAGAGAAGATGAAGAAGAAAGAAGCAAGCAAGCAAGCAAGCAAACAAACAAGCAAAAAGGAGCCATGAACCTACCTTGTGCCTTCTGAGATCTCTCGCTGGTCTTGGGTTTTCCCATCCTTCCTCTGCTGTACAGGTACCGTGCGTCTCCTCTTTTCTCTTTCGAGGAGAGATTTCCCCTGGCAACAACACCTTCATGTTGCTTGCACGAGGGCCTCATCTTGGGCGACTTCTGATCGTCAGGGCTCCTGTCCATGGCAGCTCCCTCCATGGGAGCGACCTCGGCCTGCAGAGCTACACCTCTGCTGCTGAGGGCTGATGGCTCAATGACCCAGCAGTCAAGGCCAAGCAGCTTATATAGTGCCTGCCCCCTGAGGGCTCTCACCTGATTGGTGATGAAGACCACGTCCACAGTGTGAGCGGGAATTCATTGGATTAGATACATTGGCTTTCCTGCTGTACTCTTAACAATGTCAACTACTTCTCCACTAATTTAGGAGCAGGGATCCTGGGAGGTCATACATGGCTGTGTGTGCTCTGATGTGTATTCATGGTGGGTTTTCCTTTGTTTACTGGATTCTGTTATCTCCCTTCCAACCACACCCACTGTGTGAGAGGCAATCAATTGGATTAGGCACATTTGGTTTCCTGATGTATTTTTATAAAGATATATTTATTTATTTGAACGTCAGAATTTCACTGAAAGAGATGGAGAGGCAGAGAGAGAGAGAGTGAGAGAGAGAGGTCTTCCATCCACTGGTTCACTCCTCAGATGGCCTCAATGGCTTGCAGTGTGCCGATCCAAATCAGAAGTATGGAGCTTCCTCGGGGTCTTTCCATGTGATGCAGAGGCTCAAGGCCTCAGGCCATCTTCTACTGCTTTCCCAGGCCTTAGCAGAGAGCTGGATCAGAAGCTGTGGCAATCCAAAGCCAGGAGCCAGGTGCTACCTCCTGGTCTCCCATGCGGGTTAACGGCCCAAGCACTTGGGCCATCCTCCACTATCCTCCCAGGCCACAGCAGAGAGCTGGACTGGAAGAGGAGCAACCAGGACAGAACCGGCGCCCCAACCGGGACTAGGACCTGGGGTGCCGGCTCCACAGGCGGCTCCAGCCCTCAGGCTCTATTCTTAACAATTTCAACTTCTCCAGGCTTCCCATCTGCTTCATTTGTGTGCAGGGGCTGTGTGGACGCCTCACAAACCATCCCAGGCCTGAAGGACCTGGGAGCTCCGTGTAAGTCAAGATTTTTAATAAATGTGAATGGTGGGACAAGCAATTCCATATTCCTCACAGTGCTTTATTTGCTATGTTTAAAAAGGCATATTTTAGGGGCTGGTGCTGTGGCATAGTGGGCAGCAATGACTGAACCACATGAGTTGCCACCCACTGCCTCCCAGGGTGCTCACCAATAACACTCCTGGGTTGGCGTCGAGGTAGGACTGTAATCCAGGCAATCCCGCATGGGATGCAGGTGTCTAACCACCATGACAAAGGCGGGTCCCTCTTTATTCCCATTTAACCCCATTGACCACTCCCCCTGGTTACTCTCTGAGTATTTCCTCCTGAGAGACACAGGCTTGCTCTTTGCCACACCCACAGCTTCTAGAGGTACGCAAAGTTCAAGACTTTTTGCTAGGGGGCTGGCGCTGTGGCATAGTGGGCTAAGCCTCTGCCTGCAGTGCCCGCATCCCATGGGCGCCAGTTTGTGTCCTTGCTGCTGCTCTTCTGATCCAGCTGTCTGCTATGGCCTGGGAAAACAGGAGAAGATGGCCCAAGTCCTATGGCTTCTGCATCCGTGTGGGAGACCTGGGAGAAGCTCCTGTTTCCTGGCTTTGGATCAGCTTCGCTCTGCCCGCTTTGGTCATTTAGGGCGTGAACCAGTGGATGGAAGATCATTCTCTCCCTCTCTCTTGTGTACCTTCTTCCTCTCAAATAAATAAATACAATTTTTAATAAAAAAGAATTATTCCTAATTCTCAAACACATTTTTAATAAATTTTAATTGCAGATCAAGAAATTCCATATTCTCATGGTGCTTTACTTGATTTTTTTTTATTATTATTATTTTTATTTATTTTGACAGATAGAGTTAGACTGTGAGAGAGAGAGACAGAGAGAAAGGTCTTCCTTCTGTTGGTTCACCCCCCAAATGGCGGCTACAACCAGAGCTACACTGATCGGAAGCCAGGAGCCAGGTACTTCCTCCTGGTCTCCAATGTGGGTGCAGGGCCCAAGCACTTGGGCCATCCTCCACTGCCTTCCCAGGCCACAGCAGAGAGCTGGACTAGAAGAGGAGCAACCCAGACAGATCAGCCTTCAGATCAGCCTTCAGATCAGCCCATCTCTGGCCGTTGTAGCTATTTGGGGAGTGAACCATCAGATCCAAGACCTTTCTCTACCTCTTCCTCTCCCTCTCTGTAATTCTTTCAAATAAGTAAATAAATCTTTAAAAAAAGATTCCCCGGTTTAAAATTTTACGAAGTTATTTAATTGATTTGAAAGATGAGTTACAGGATGGAGGTGGTGGGGAAGAGATATCTTCCACGCACTGGTTCCCTCCCAAGTGGATGCAATGGTCATGGCTGGTCCAGGCCAAAGCCAGGAGCCAGGGGCTTCTTCTGGGTCTCTCACGTGGGTGCAGAAACACACATGCACTTGGACCATCGTCTACAGCCTTTCCAGTTGCATTAGCAGGGAGCTGGATGGAAAGTGGAGCAGCCAGGGCTTGAACCAGTGGCCACATGGGATGCGGGTGCTGCAGGCAGCTCCCTATCCCAAATACCACAGCGCTGGTCCTTTAGGAATAACTTGTAAAAACAGTATGGTACATTGGACAGAAATACAAAACTCTTTAGTGTTGAGCGTAATGGATTTTCCCAGTAAATAGTTTACAATTACCCTCCTGTGGAGAAAAAAGAAGGTTTTTCCAAAGACGGAGAAGCCCACCTGTACACCCTTCTAGTGTCTACCTGAGACCACCTGTCCTATCTGTGCTCTAAGGATGCCCAGCTGCAATTGCTAAGAGAACTCACTTTTTGCTGTGTGCACCTTGTTTGCATTTCTAGTTGTTGTACACAAGGAGGAGCAAGGGCAGTTCTCCAGAGTGTATTAAAGCAGTTAGTTTCTACTTTTTATTTCCTTTAAAAGATGTATTTATTTATTTGAAAGGCAGAGTTAAAGAGAGGAGATAGAGAGAGAGGTATTTAACCACCTGTTGGTTGAATCCCCAATTTGTCACAACTGTCAGGGCGGCTCAGGTCAGAGCCAGGAGCCTGGAGCTTCATCTAGGACTTCCACCTGGGTGAAGAGGCTGTGCACCAGCGCATCTGCAGGGAGCTGGCTCTGAGCTGGAGCAGCTGGGACTGGAGTCTGTGTTACCTGGGATGTGGGCGTGACAGTCGGGGGCTTAGTACCCTGCAGCACCAAGAGATAACGTGACTGAGTGCGCTCGGGAAAAAGTCTCCTACCTGTGAGGGATCCTAAAGGCAGCTTGGCCTCAGGAGAGCAGTGCGACTTTGCGGGTGAACGAGGGCACCTGGAATATGGAAGTGCAATGAACACGGAGCCTCAGATTGACAGGAAACCATCCAGGTCAAGAATCGACTCCCCTAGGCTGCTCTACTCACAGCAGGTCGCCTTGAGCTTCTCTCTGATTGCTGGAGCTGTTGCTTTCAGGCCACCTGTGGGCCTTGTGGCTGAGGCCTCCTGATGCCTGTGCCTGGACATGGCGTTAAACCAGAACACAGTCAATGTGCGCTCACAGGTGACCACAATGGTGGAGCTGGACGGTTGCCCCAGACACTGCATGAACAAGAGACTTCCTGTCTCCCTGGAAGAAGGCCCTCTGGTGTGGGACATAGAGCACCCACAGCCAGACACACAGAGACATGCAAAAAGGTTGCAAGGGAGACAACAGAATCCAGCAAACTAAAGAAAACCCACCTAGTGCCATGAATACACATCAGAGCACACACCCTGCCACGCATGCGCTCCCAGGATCCCTGCTCCTAAATTAGCGCAGAAGAACTTGCTATTGTTAAGAAAAAGTAGGGGGGGCCAGTGCTGTGGCTAGGAGGGTGAAAGCCCTGGCCTTAAGTGCTGGCATCCCATATGAGCACAGGTTTCTGGTCCAGGCTAATCCTCTTCCGGTCTAGCTCTCTGCTGTAGCCTGGCAAGCATTAGTAGATGGCTCAAGTCCTTGGGCCCCTGTACCCTTGTAAGAGACCCAGAAGAAGCTCCTGACTCCTGGATTTGGATTGGCACAGCTCCGGCCATGGCAGCCATATGGGACTGGACCATCAGATGGCAGACCTCTCTCTCATTCTCTACCTCTCCCTGTAACTCTGTCTTTCAAATAAAGAAAATAAACCTTATAAAAAGGATAAAGTTGGGGGTGCCAAAGCTGCCGCCTGTGGTGCCAGCATCCCAGAGAGGTGCTGGCTTGAGACTTGGCTGTTTCAGTTCTGATGCAGCTCTCTACTGTGGCCTGGGAGAGCAGTGGAAGATGGCCCAAGTCCTTGAGCCCTGCACCCACTTGGAAAGACCCGGAGGAAGCTCCAGGCATCTGGCTTTGGATCAGCACAGTGCCGGCCATTGATGCCATCTGGGGAGTGAACCAGTGGATAGAAGACCTCTTTCTCTGCCTCTCCATGTCTTTCAGTGTAACTCTGAAATTCAAAGAAATAAATAAAACTTTACACAAAAATAAATTGGGAAACCAAGTGTGCCTAATCCATCCAATTGCCTCTCACACAGTAGGCGTGGTTGGGTGGGAGAGACAACATTATCCAGCAAACAAAGGAAAACCCATCTAGTGCCAAAAATGCACATGAGAGCACACACCTTCCATGCATGAGCTCCCAGGATCACTGCTCCTAAATTAGTGGAGAAATTGACATTGTACAGAATAGAGCAGGAGGGCTGGGGCCACAGCTCACTAGGCTAATCCTCTCCCTGCGGTACTGGCACCCCAAGTTCTAGCCCCAGTTGAGGCGCCGGTTCTGTCCCGTTTGCTCCTCTTCCAGTCCAGGTCTCTGCTGTGGCACAGGAGGCTAGTGGAGGATGGCCCAAGTGCTTGGGCCCTGCACCCGCATGGGAGACCAGGAGGCAGCACGTGGCTCCTGGCTTTGGATTGGCACAGCACGCTGGTCATAGAGGCCATTTGGGGGGTGAACCAATAGAAAAGGAAGACCTTTCTCTCTGTCTCTCTCTCTCACTTTTTAACTCTGCCTTTCAAAAAAAAAAAAAAAAAAGCAGTAGAGCAAGAAAGCCAATGTGTCTAATCCAATGAATTCCCGCTTACACTGTGGGCGTGGTCTTCACCACCAATCAGGTAAAGCCCTCAGGGGGCAGGCACTATATAAGCTGCTTGGCCTTGACTGCTGGGTCATTGAGCCATCAGCCCTCAGCAGCAGAGGTGTAGCTCTGCAGGCCGAGGTCACTCCCATGGAATGAGCTGCCATGACCAGGAGCCCTGGGGATCAGAAGTCGCCCAAGATGAGGCCCTCGTGCAAGCCACATGAAGGCCCTGCCGCCAGGGGAAATCTCTCCTCAGAAGAGCAAGGAGGAGACGCACGGTCCCCGGACAGCAGAGGAAGGATGGGAAAACCCAAGACCAGCGAGAGATCTCAGAAGGCGCAAGGTAGGTTCATGGCTTCTTTACTATTTCTCCTATATACTTTTTTTTTTTTTTTTTTTGAGAAGCAGAGTTAGCCAGACACAGAGAGAGAGAGAGAGAAAGGTCTTCCTTCCATTGGTTCACCACCCAAGTGGCCGCAACAGCCTGGACTGTGCCTATCCGAAGTCAGGAACCAGGTGCTTCCTCCTGGTCTCCCATACGGGTGCAGGGGCCAAGAGGTTGAGCCATCCTCCAGTGCCTTCCCGGGCCACAGCAGAGAGCCGAACTGGAAGAGGAGTAACCGGGACAGAATCCGGTGCCAAAACCGGGACTAGAACCCAGGGTACCAGTGCCCAGGCAAGATTTAGCCAAGTGAGCTGGGGTGCCGGCCCTCTTGTTTTCTTCCTTCCATTCTTTCTCTCTTGCCTTTCATTTCTTTTCTTCCATTTCTTTTCTTTTTTTCTTTTAAGGAAAGGATTTATTGGTGGGGAAACCCGACAAACCGGAAAGAAGGGGCCAATAAGGAAAAGAGGGAGAAAGAGAGCATAAGAGAGAGACCAAGAATGAAAACGAGAGTGAGGTCAAGCGAACGAGCAAGAGGAAGAGACAGAGAGAGAGAGAGAGCGCGCGAGAGAGAGCCTCGTGTTCGGGAATCCCTCCTCTGAAACATTTGCTGGGTTGCGGGGAGGGAAGTAGGAGCAGTCAATCTCATTAGGATGGGGGTGGAGCTGACACGGGTGGGCGGGCCTTGGGGTCACCTGGCTTCTAGTCACTGCTCTTCCTGCAGATGAGAATCTATACTTGGCTGGGTGCGCTGGGAACCACAGAAATACAAGGAGGCTACAAAGATGTTGTGGACGCTCTGCACCCTGGGAGAAAGGGGACAGGTCGTGGTGGGGGCCGTTCTCCATCTCCTGCAGCTTCACTTGTCCTGGCCCAGACTCCAGTGCTGGTGCAGGAAACTCACTGCTGCCCTCTTCCCCCTCAGGACTCCCCAGGCAGAGGGAGGAGGCCACGGGCTGCAGGGGCAAGCGCAGGAGAAGCCCCAGTGTGTCCCCTCGTCGCCCCCACCCACAAGATGCAGAGCGCGAAGACAGGAAGAAGGCACGGAGGTCCCCAGCCCCAGAGAGAAGAAAGCTCCAGTCTGGGTCTCTCCGCAGGGGACATCCTAGCAGAGGAGGTAGGTTGGGGGCTGGGCCTTTGGAGAGGTGGGGGTGGGGCACAGCACCAAGCCAGTGACTGAGCCCTCTGCTGGTGGAAATGGCTGATGCTCTTCGGGGCTGACAGAGCGCCCTGGATTGGACCCAGGCCCACAGGATCCTAGTAGGGCTCCCGAGAGTGGTGTTGGGTGGGATGGGGTTTGGGGACCTTAGAAATGAGCCTTGGTGTTACACACGGCCCCTCCCTAACACTTTGCGCTCTGGTGCGCAGTCTCTGCACGCAGGAATTGGCGCCTGCAGGAGAAGCACACACAGCGCAGACCCCCAGAGAGGATCCGCACCTGGGGACGCCGCTCACACATCCCTGAGGACCCACACAGCTCTCGAAGTCTCCGCAGACACCCGTCGGCCCACCACAGCCCACCACAGACTTCCCAGGAGCTGGCCCGACTCTCCACCCACCTGGGCGCGCTGGAGGTGTTCCTGGAAGAGCTGCAGGCTCCAGGGGGCGCCTTCCTGCCCATGGGCGGCCGCGGCGGGGAGCCCAGGGCCTCGCAGCGCGCCTGGCTGTCCTGGCAGCTGGCGCACGCAGGGGCCGCCCTGCACTGGGCGCTGGCCACGCTCGACGCTCTGCTGCAGCCACAGTCCTGGCCCGCGGGCTCGCTGCCCTGCACCCCTGCTCCTCCCTGGCCTTAATGGGCCCCTCAGAGGCACCTGCTCAGTCTCCAGGACACAGCCCTCTTTCTGCCCCAGGGCTGTCTGGCCCTCCCCTGCTAACTCCGTGTGGGAAGGTGACAGCAGCATCCTGCACAGGACCCCGGGAGCTCCAGCTGCAGAGTTCAAATCCCGGGCCCTGCAAATACTGGGCGGGGATTCACTCTCTCACCCCCACGGGATCCCACCCAGTGCTGGGCTGCCTGTCCCCTAGGACAAACCTCAAGTTCAGACTCGGCAAGGAAGTCCGGGGCTTTTCTGGGATATTGAAGACCTTCACGATCTGGGCGTTTTTACTGTTTATGTATTCACGTTTATTTGAACAAATGAGGCTCTTATCAAGACATACAGTTCTAGAGATCCATAAGTATTAATAATTTTGCATTTACATATAGAAATGTATAGATCTGTATCTTCGTTTATGTAGGGAGAGACTTTCTGTATTTGTCTCTCTGTTTTCATTGCCATGCTTTGTACTGCAGTGGTCTCACAGATTTCTTATATGAATTTCTCCCCAAGTGCAATGAGCAAATCTGATTATTTAGAAAATTTTTATGGTTGAAAATGGAAGTTGTCCATCCCTTTATTTATACGACATGTTTCTCCATGTGGGACAATAGATTTCCTTAATTTATGTGTCTGTTATTAAAGTTATTTATTTTCCCAATTCAAATTTTCTTGTTTTCACTCTGTTTGCTCAAGCTTAAAACACATAGGCTGCGCCTGAACTAATGTCAGGATTGGAATTCCTATTCACTTTGCATATGCTTTAGGTCAGCTTGACCCCAGCAACCACGTGCTCCTCCACCCCTCCTTGTGGATTTTGCCTCTATAAACTCTGTTGCTTGACTTCGGGGTCCAGAGCTCTTTAGGGCCTGAGCCGCTCTCCACTGCCAGCAAGAAAGGACTGTCAGATTTCATCAGTGTAGCGCTCCTCTGTGAGCACTCGCTCAGACGCAGCCTTCCTGGAGACTACCGGGAGAATTGTTTTCATTTATTTGAGATGTGGAGCTCCAGAAAGAGAGGGAGAGAATGAGAAGAAGGTCTTCCATGTGCTGCTTAGTAGTAGGAACTGTCAGCTCGGGGAGCCAACAGCAGAGTGGGAATCCCGCCTCTCCTCCAGGATTCAGCGGGAAGTGCTCCTGGCGTCCCAGTGAGGTCGCACCCAGCACCATGCGCCAAAGACTGCTTCAGGTTCCAGGCACCCGACGGAAATATCCACTTCCCAGAGGCATCTGATCCGTGGATTTGAACATTTTCACAGTGCAGGTTTTCCTGTTTTGGGGGACATCTTGGGTTCCTCAGATGAAACAAGCAGTAAATAGATGCATATCAGTGACTGGTACTGGCATGGACCTGTGTGAGTTCCCGTGTGTGTATGTAGGCAGAGAGAGAGACATTAGATTTATATTCCTGGTTTCATTGCCCTGCAAGGACCATCGTGGGGCTGGGTTTCTCTATTTATGACTTTCTCCCTGGTGGCCTCTGGGCACCTCCCCGGATCCCACTGGAAGTCCCAGGAGCCAACTGGATCTTTGTGTAAAAGTAAAGAGCTGGATGGGAAGAGGAGTAGCCAGAATGTGAAGCAGCTCCATAAGGGTGCCGACCCTGCAGGCTGAGATTGGTCTCCTGTGCCACAGAGCCGCCCCAGATGGGAGATTTCTATCAGCCACTGAGCAATCATTACCCGACCCTGAGCCCTCCTGTGCCACCTCTGCTGACCGTACAGCACTTCTCTCTGACACTTACACTAAGCTGTGGATCTCCTGTTCTCAAGGTGTTGGGCACACTGGGAAAGAGTTCTATGTGCCCTGCACACCACTCCTTTTCCTACCTTACTCACTACTTACCCTTTGAAAGGAATGGGCGACCAGCAGAGAATAAAAAAGCATGTTCTCTAATGGCCTCCTGGCCTTGCAGAGGTGGAGAATAGTTGTGACCCTGGGAAGGATGGAAACACAAGATTGGTTGAGACAGGGAGAGTTTGTAGGAGTCTTGGTGAGGTCCAGATTCCTGCTTCCCAGGCCGTTTCTTCAGGGGTGGAATTTGCCTGGGGGCAGCTCTGTGCATAGGAGGTATAGGCATGGCCTGCAGCCACGCAGCCCATATGTGGGTGGGTCCTGCCTGTTTCTCTCCCATCCTGTCCCCTGCTTATGCACCTGGGAATGCAACGGAAGCTGATCCATGTCCTTTGCTCCCACCCACATGGGAGGCTCAGAAGAAGACCCTGAGCCCTGCTTCATCGTGGCCCAGCCTGGCCATTGCAGCCAATCTGGTGTGAGCCAGCAATGAGGATCTCTCTCTCCCTTTCTTAATTAATTTTATTCAAGGCATAGTAATTTCTCCAATTACCTATACACAGATTCAGGCACATTGTGATAATCACTAGCCTTCTCCCCCTCCAACACACACTCCCACATTCCTTCTTCCTCCCTCTCCTAATTCCAGTTCTAATCTTTTAAAGATCTATTTATAGTAAACCTAACGTATGCATGGAAGAGCCCACTTTGTCTCTCAGCCCCTGATTTCCAGCTCTTTCACTCTCCCATTCTATGTTCCAATAAAGAAATCAATAATCTTTTTAAATCAATCAGTGAAATCCTGTCTAGTTCACTCTCACCCATGTATCACATGTTCATGCCAATGTCCTTCCAGAAAACTGCCTACGTGTATGATGTGTTTTGTTCTTTACCTCTATTGGAACAGATGCAATTTTACATTAGTCTCTAGAGTTCGAATATGATTTGGTTTTCCAAATCATGAAGATGTATAAATCTCAGAGGCAGGGTCATTAACTGAGGGGGACCCTTGATCTATCTGGGGGTTGGGAACACTGGGCCTTGGACACGATGGGATTGGACTGTGGGTTGTGTTGATTCCTCAAGGAGCACCAGTGAGGATGTAGAAGGAGACCACGGGACATGGAGGGTGGCAAGTCCTCCTCGTCTATCTCTCCTGCGTCACCGGGAGAAAGCACTGGTCCCGTGCCTGAATGCACCTGCTGCCTGTGCCTGGCATTGCATGAATTCAGAGCAGGGTCACACTGCACCCACGTGACCACAATGGCAGAGCTGGGCAGTTGCCACAGACACTGCATGAGCCAGAGTCCCCCTGTCTCCCTGAGGGGAGAAGGCTCTCTGGTCTCTGACATACAGCACACAGAGCAGACACACAGAGACAAGAAAACTTTGTGTGGGGGTTGGGACAGGATGGGCCCCACCCTAAGAATGGAGAAAGTCCTGGTCTAATTTGACAGTGGAAGGACCATAGAGAGGCTGGCAGGCAGACCAGGGGCTGCAAGTCTGATCCCAGGGAACCAGCGCCAGCATCAGAGCCGCCCCCACCCGGCCAGGCGCCCTCTGAGCCGGCCGCTCCTGCGCAGGAAGTACTGGCGGAGGCTGCCCACAGAGCCCTGATGCCCGGGTGTCCCCTGCATTGTCACCTCCCGCAGGGGGAACTCTGGGAGAGGGGCCGCGTGCAGGGCTGGGAGGAGCAGGGCCTGGGGCCTGGCAGGGCACAGAGGGGACGGCGCGGCTCTTTCCCAGGAAACCCGGCACCCTGGAGCAAAAACACTGCCACCCCCCCCCCCCACCAAAGCAACACGAAGCTGACCAGCTGCCCAGTGAGTCAGTCACCCAGGAGAGGGGCAACCCAATGCAAAACGGTCGCTGACGCCCCTATGATGCACAAACCAACAGCATTTTTTTTTTGACAGGTAGAGTGGATAGTGAGAGAGAGAGACAGAGAGAAAGGTCTTCCTTTTGCAGTTGGTTCACCCTCCAATGACTGCCATGGCTCGTGTGCTGCGGCTGGCACACCGTGCTGTTCTGAAGCCAGGAGCCAGATGCTTCTCCGGGTCTCCCATGGGGTGCAGGGCCCAAGCACTTGGGCCATGCTCCACTACACTCCCTGGCCACAGCAGAGAGCTGGCCTGGAAGAGGGGCAACCGGGAAAGAATCCGGTACTAGAACCCGGTGTGCAGGCGCTGCTAGGTGGAGGATTAGCCTATTGAGCCGCGGCGCCAGGAACACCAAGATTTTAAACGCACACAGGACCCCGCGGCTGTCACACCCTAGGCCTCGCACACCTGCAAGGGCGGTGGGCTACACGGGCCAGCTGAGTCCACACAGCCCAGGAGGCCACGTGCAGGAGGCTGGTTCTTCCCGCCAAGGGTTCCTGACCCCCTCACCACACCCCGCCAGGGCTCTGCACTCTCCCTGGGTCCCAGGCTCTCAGCACGGAGGCCCCGTGCTCTCAGTGCACAGTGGGGCTGTGGGCGAGGACGCCGTCCCTTCACAAAGGGGCCGCCATCGCCGGCAACGCTGCAGGCCCGGAAAACACCAAAGACACTGGCCTGCCACCGACCTGCCCCTGCCTGCGCTGTGTGGCCCAACAGAGATATCCTGGCCATTCGGAGAGCGACCAAGGGAGCGTGGGCCGCGCCCCTGATGGAAATCTCACTTCCCCAGCGCGACCCTTGAACTCTGGTGTCCTCCCAGGGGCCGCGAGGAACCTAGCGAGGGAAGACCCAGCAGCGCCCTAACCATTCCGGGTTCTGAGTTTGGGTAAATGAGACGGCTTGGCGCCGCCCTGAGCCGTCCCAGGCTGAGAACGTGGACGCAGCGCCCAGGTGTGCCGGAGCTAATCTGCGGTGGTGCGCGGGCCCTTGGCGGCGATGGTGGGTCAGCGGGCAAGGCGCGCGCCCCTGCCGGCCGTTGTTGCCCAGAGTTGAGCGCGCTCTCCAGTGCGCGGTGTCTGCTCGCCCCCTAGCGGCTGGTCTCGGGAGACACCTTGCAGATAGAAAGTGCAAACATGAGACTTGGTTTTTATTTGTAGATCTATTTTACTTATTTGAGAGGCAGAGAGAAAAGACAGAGAGAGGCAGAGACAGAGAGACACAGAACTAACTCCCATTCACTGGGTCACTGCCCAGATGCCCAGTAGAAGCTGGGAGCTAGGAGCCCAATCCAGGTCCCCCAAGTGAACCACCACCTCCTGCTTCCAAGGTGTGTGTACTAGCAGGAAGCTGGAATCAGGGCCAGAGTCAGGACTTAAACCCAGGCACTCCAACATGGGATGTGGTCATCCCAAACAGGGGAACAGGGGATGAAATTTCTGTCAAATTGAGGCCCCACCCCCCTTTTTTTTGTAAAAGCTTTAGTACACACAGTTTAAGAATGCAAGGGACGTGTCTGCTGGACTCCTAGCCTCTTCCCACTACTCTCTCCTACCATCTTGGACACTGACCGTGGCCAGGTGGCTGAATCCTGGCCCACCTACTGTGTCCGGAAGTGTTGTGCCGTGCACACACCTGGCCTGTGAATACACTCCCATGTGTTGGCCTACACTGCCTCCCTTTGCAAGGGTTGGCAATAATCCAAGCACTACAAACACAACACAAGTGTAAGCCAGGGGGGCAAGGCTTCAGCAGGGAGCCAGCAGCACTGGAGGGCACCTCATCACTGCCTGCACTGCCCCCTCATCTGAAGCCAAGGTGAAGTGTGTTATAACCAGCCTGTGGGTCATTTACAGCAAATTCCTAAAGAAAAGTGTGCCAGCGACATGCAGATCCAAGCAGAAGGGTAGCAACCATGACATCACACTCATTTAAATGCAGGAATATTTTAAATAGCGAAGTCACTAAGGAGAATAGCATGACTTCTCTGTAGATGTTTATTTGTGAGTGATGATGTGCAGGATATGGGGAATCGTATGGGTTGGGTACTGATATTTCCAAGCTGGAAAGCAGCTTTATGGTTGTGTTTTTTAAAGTCTATTTGAAAGTGAGAGCTAGAGACAGAGAGAAAGGTCTTCCATCTGCTGGTTCACTCCCCAAATGGAGCCAACAACCAGAGCTGGGCCGATCAGGAGCCAGCAGCTTCTTCCCGGTCTCCCAGGTGGGTACAGGGGCCCAAGCACATGCACTGTCTTTCCCTGGTGTCTTAGCAGAGAGCTGGACCAGAAGTGGAGCAGCCGCGTCTCGATGCCGGCACCAACACTGGAGGCTGAACCTGCTCTGCCATGGTGCTGACCTGGGATCTGAAACGAGCAGACAACCGTGTGCATAACTGATTCAGAAGAGTCAGGTGGCAACTTCCTCTGGTTTCTCTGCAGGGGAAGTGCAGTGAAGGAAAAGGGTGCTTCACCATCACTTGGCAACCTCCTGGGGGTGTGGGGATGGCGGCTCGTGTGTGTTTCCTGTTTTCTGTTTGTTTGTTTTCAGTGGGGCCAATTTCTTAGAACCTCTGGACCGTGATTCCCAAACAGGGGCAAGCGAGAAGAGCTGCATGTTCACCTTTCTTTTGGGATGAAACTGGAGTGGGACTGACCACCCAGATCTCCCCCCACGCAGCGCTCCGGCGCTCCACCCAGGCCAGACGTCCCGGGGAGGGCAGCGGTGGCAACAGGTGTTTGGGGTCTGTGGGATTCTGACTCTGTCTCCTGTCTCCAGGAGAATGCTGGGCCGGCCCAGTCATGCCCCCCTGACTGCGGGGACCCATTTCCCACATCTCAAAGGCATCCAGACGCCCTTGCTTTCCCAGCACTGCTCCTAAGCATGGCCTAGGATAGGGCAGGAACACAGCAGGTGCAAGATGTCTCAGGTCACCAGCCCCGAGGAGGACAGAGAACTGCAATGTCCCCAAGGCCAGCGCTCTCAGCCAGAGCTCCCGCCATACAACATCGTCCTGCAGGGGGTGGAGTCTCGCCCGTTGACCAACAGTCGCCGCCAGCAGGCAGGACGGGACCTGGGGAATGGGTGCCTGGTACAGGGCCCCGGGAAGCCCCGGGGCTGCGCCAAGAGTGAGGAAAAGGGTCATTTCCTCAAAACTCAGGACTTTGCCCCAACTTAGAAACCGGAATGGTTTGGGCGCTGCTGGGTCTCCCCTCGGCAGGTTCTTCGCAGCCTCTTGGAGGATACCAGAGTTCGAAGTTCACCCTGGGAACGTGAGATTTCCAACAGGGCACGACCCACGCTCCCTCAGTCGCTGCCCAAATGGCCAGGATATCTCTGTTGGACCACACAGCGCAGGCAGGGGCAGGTCGGTGGCAGGCCAGCGTCTTTGGTGTTTTCCGGGCCTGCATCAGTGCCGGTGATGGCGGCCCCTGTCTGAAGGGGCGGGGTTCTCTCCTGGGCACCACTGTGAACTGAGAGCACTGGGCCTCCGTGCTGAAAGCCTGGTATTCGGGGAGAGTGCAGAGCCCCGGCGGGGTGTGGTGAGGGGGTCCGGAACCCTTGGCGGGAAGAACCTGCCTCCTGCACACCGGCCTCCTGGGCTGTGTGGACTCAGCCGGCCGGTGTTGCCCACCACCCCTGCAGGTGTGCGAGGCCTAGGGTGTGGCAGCCACAGGGTGGAGTCCTGTGTGTGTTTAAAATGTTGCTGCTTTGTGCATATGGGGGCGTCAGCATCCGTTTTGCATTGGGCTGCCCCTCTCCTGGGTGACTGACTCACTGGGCAGCTGGTCAGCTTTGTGTTGCTTCCTGGAGGGGAAGGGGGGTGACAGTGCTTTTGCTCCAGGGTGCTGGGTTTCCTGGGAAACCAGGTTTTCCTGTGCCCTGCCAGGCCCCAGGCCCTGCTCCTCCCAGACCTGCATGCGGCCCCTCTCCCAGAGTTACCGCTGTGGGAGGTGAGAATGCAGGAGACACATGGGCATCAGGGCTCTGTTGGCCTCCTCCGCCAGTTCTTCCTGCGCGAGAGCAGCCGGCTAAGAGGGCGCATGGCCGGGACAGTGCGGCTCTGATGGTGGCGCTGGCTCCCTGGGATCAAACTCACAGCCCCTGGTCTGCCGGCTTCTGCAGTCCTTCCACTGTCAAAATGCTCCAGAACTTTCTCCATTCTTAGCATTTCTCAGGGCAGTCGCTGAGTTATCTTTTTTGTTTTCTTTTCCGATGAGGAAGTGGAAACCCGGCAGGAGCCGCAGATGTCACCCAGAACTGCTCCCTGCATGCATCCGCGCCCCATCCATCTCCTCCCTCCCTCTGCCTCCTCTCCGTCTTCAGGTTCTCCCTCCTCTGTCTCCTTTTCCACTTTCCCCCTGTTTTTTCTTCCTCTCCTTCCTGTGGGACATTACTCAGCCTGGTGGCCAGAGGAGGGTGGCCTGGCAGAGTTTGCAGTGTCCGGGAGAACTCACCGAGGCTGGGGAGTGGGGTTAGCATTAGCGTGAGGGTTAGCGCAGGTCACTTGGGCCATGGGGAGTGGTGTTAGGACAGGTGTGAAGGGAGAAGGCAGAGTAGGGAGCTGGCTGCAGAGCCTGGAACCAGTGCCTATGTACACGGGGTGGGCTCCTTGGTAATGGAGGAGTGGGAGATCCGTAGGTGAGGGTCTGTGTGAGTGCAGGTGGCTGTGGGCTGTGTGCTTGTGGGTGCACGCACATGCGTGAGTGTGCAAGCTTGGTCATGAGTCACAGCCCACAGGAGTAGAAACAGAAGGAGCAGTGACCGTGCTGGGTGCAGAACTTGGTGACAAAACGCGATTTCCACCAAGGACAGCCAGAGCCCAGGGAGAAACGACAGCTTCTGTGGCATTCCAGGTGATGTGCCAGATGAACTTGGGACCCTCCAGGGCAGAGAGTGCACAGAGCCTGGTGGCTCAGGCCGGAGGGTGCCCAAGCCTTTTGGAAGAGGCTTCCACTGATCGAATTTGATCAGCAGAATTGATGATTTACTAGCAGATAATGGCTGATTATGTCAAAGAGCAATCCAAGAGTCCACATTGTCAACCTCTCTGAATGTATCTTTTTTTTTTCTCCTGAAATTGATTTATTTGAGAGCAGAGTTAAGACAGAGAGAGGGAGAGACACAGAGAGAGGTCTTCCATCCGCTGGATCACCCCCATATGGCAGCAATGGCCGAAGCTGCGCTGATCCAAGCCAGGAGCCAGGAGCTTCTTCTGAATCTCTCATTTAGTTTGGATGTGGAGAGACCTGGATACTATGGGATGCTGGCTGTGGCAGGGCCTAGGGTCCAACGAGTGCCCAGAAGCAGGGCACCTTTCTTGCGAATGGCAGGGCCGACCTGTGGTGCCTGAGCCCCCGTGTGTCCCCCTAGGGGGTGGCCCGTGGTTGACCCAGCAAAGAGATCCCAGAACCGCTCAGCCTTGAAGGAGAGCAGTGCGAGGAGGCCGAGATCCTGCAGGTTGTCATACAAAAAGGAGGAAAGAGGGCACGAGTCACCGGCTGGAAAGTGAGTCCCAGGCCAGACGCCATCCTGGGGGCGTGGTCTACCTGTGCCAAGAAAGTGCGAGCTCTGCTGCAGCCGGAAAACAGTCACTGACCCCACAGCGGCCTCCCCACCCCCACCCCTGCAGCTGAGTGCGCTCCACCCTTTCCTCCCCACGCCCGTGTCCCGTGTCCCGTGTCCCGAGGGGCTTGGTCTGACTGCCAAGGGGGGCGTTTTCACCAGGGAGCCTTTGGATTGGCAAGAATGTAACTTGCCGACCAGTGTGGAGTGTCCGAGGAAAGAAGCACTGGGCAGGGGACCCCATTGTCCTGCTCAGGGACCCTGCGGCCCTGACAGACACACATAGCACCAAGCCTGCACTTGGACCTGCACCCCAAAGCCCAGGACACAGCGCAGCAGTACCCTCCACACCCAGCACTTGTCCCTGTGACACGGGTACCTGTTTCTGGCACTCACCTGTGCTGTGTCAGGGGAAGCCAGGGACAGGTGGTTCCGGTGGCATCTACTCCTGCGCCCCCTGCAGGGGCTGGAAAGAAACGTGACCACTTCTAGAGGCTACACGCAGCCTCCTTGTGTGAACATCATGGTCCCACCTGGGTTTGGTCACAAAGACCCTTCCCTGTCCCTGCCCTTGGCTCCTGGGCAGAGGAGAAGGGGACTAAGGCTCCCTCTTTGTCCCTTCTCCCGTCCACCCCAGGCCACTGGTGTTTCCACGGCTGACCCAGGTTACTCCTCAGGGAGCCGCACACCTGGGCAGCTCACGCTGGGCAGCAACTGTGCCCTCTGTGGGTTGGGGCGAGGAGAAGGCGCTCAAGGACCTTAACTGGGCTGTGAACGTGAGCAGTGACTGTGGGGCCAGGAAGTGAAGAAGGCCCGGCCCTTCCCTGTCTGCTGCCCGGTACAGCCCTGCTAACTCTGTAATGGGTTCAGCAGCAGACAGGGAGGGACCTGCCTGACGACGACGCCTGCAGACCAGCCGCACCCGCCGCAGCATGGCCAAGGGTTCTTGGGGGCTCTGGCCACTGTTCCTAACCCTGAGAATGCAGGGCCATACACCCAGCTCACCCCCCACACATTGTGCAAAAGAAAAGCACCTTTCTCTTGCCCACCTTCAAAGCGAAAATCCCGGGACACCAGGCACCCAGCCCTCAGCAGGGTCACTCTGCCTGCACCCTCCCGGCAGTGGATAGTTAGGGGGTGGAAAAACAGGGCAGTCTCTGGAGCATGGCTTTGGTTGGAATCATTTTTGTTTTGCAGGATGAAAGGCTTCTGAGTGGTATAGGATATTTGACACTTTTTCTTCAGACTCCTATGAAAGAGGTAAACTTGTGAAGGAACTGGGGGCCTCTGAGCAGGTTCCACGTGCAAGCTTTGAAGTGGGTGGGTGTGTCATGCCGTGACACCCTGCATCCTGGTCCCCACCTGGAGCCAAGGTCCTCAGGGGAGCTGGGTTGGGGGTGGGGTGGCCTCCAGGCTCTGTGCACAAAGTCTAGACATCCCCTAAACCTCTGGCTCCACAGCGCCACCCCCTGGCCACAGCCAGCATGGAGCTGCTGCAGGAAGTCCCTGGGTAGGACCCTGGGTGTAGGAGATGCAGACCTCCCTAACAGCATTGGAAGCACACGAGTCCCTGGGGTTGGTGTCCGTGTGGGTGAACATTCTCCTAGAGATGTGCACCTCAGGACAGGGGTCAGAGGTGATTCCAGAGTACTGAAGTCAAAAGTCTCCAAACCTAGCCCGAAGGCTGGGGGCAGCGGCAGGGGCAGGAGGGACAAGGCCTTGGTTGCCAGTCACAGAGGTGGCGTAGGTGGCAATCTGGCTATGCGGGCGCTGCGTGGCTTTTTTTTTAAGATTTATTTTATTTGAAAGTCATAGTTACACAGAGAAAGGAGCAGCAGAGAGAGAGAGTGAGAGAAATGAGATAGAGAGAGAGAGGTCTTCCACCTGATGGTTTGCTCCTCAAGTGGTGCAAGGGTGCAGCTACGCCAATCCGAAGTCTGGAGACAAGAGCTTCTTCCAGGTCTCCCATGCGGCTGCAGGGGCCCCAGGACTTGAGCCATCTTCTACTGCTTTCCCAGGTCATAGCACAGAGCAGGATCAGAAGTGGACAGCTGGGTCTCGAACCGCACCCATAGGGGATGCTGGTGATTCAGGCCAGGGCGTTAACCCACTGTGCCTCAGCGCCGGCTCCACTGCAAGGTTTTCGGTGGGACCCTGGCTCTTCCTGTGGTCCCCCCAACCTTGTACATGAGCACCCTGAATTAATGCCTCATCCCCTGTTGTCCTGTTGGGGGGCACTCGTACAAAAACAATGGCTCTGTGTCCCCGGGGTCTTTGTGGACCTCGGCCTTGGATGGGGACACCTTTGTTGCTGAGGCAGGAGGCCCTGGGGAGCACGAGGATGGGGGCCTCAGACCCAGACCCCGCTCCGGGACCCCTGCTGCTTCTGTCCCCCACGCCCCGTGTGGCCCTCCCTCCAGCTGGGTAGAACTTTCCCCTGGGGACTGCCTGAGTGGGCAGGATGGGGCTCAGCCCTTCCACCGGGAGAGAGGCAGGGCCTTGCCGTCATAGGAAGTTTGTCTGCCTGGTCCCTGCTGGGTGGGTTTTCCTCCTTGGATTCGCTCCGCGAAGAACCCAGGGCTTTGTAATTTAGGATGTGGTCAGTGACTGACCGGTCTTCAGTGTCAGTGTCCCTCCCGTCCACGGGCACAGCTCTGCCCTCTGGGGCCCTGCTCTGAGAGGTAGCTCTGCCGGTCCCTTCCTTCACTTCCGTGCTGAAGCTACCGATACAAAGGCTTTGCTTGCTCTAAGGGGTTTCTGCGGCTCCCGGAGTGGGAGGGCCCCGTTGCTGTGTCCCTTCTTTGATTCTCCAGTGAAGAGTCCCCCGGGGCCTCCGTCACCATCCGGGGGTGCATTCTGGCCCTGTTTGCACCCCAGACAGCCCGAGAGACCTCTGAGGGCTCTCCTGGCCATCCAAGGTGGCATCAGGCTCCTGGGGTGGGAAAGTCTTGTGCGAGGTTGGGTGCTGTGGGTGTGTAGCGTGGGGTGCTATGCTGGTCTATGCAGGCAGCTACAACAGCAGAACTGAGGCTGGGAACTTTATAAACAGCAGGGATGGTGCCCACAGTGCTGGAGGCTGCCGAGTCCAAGATGAAGGTGGTGGGAGAGGCCCTGTTTGACAAGGCTCGCTCTTAGAAGATGCTACTCCGCAGCTCAGGGGCCCCTGGGCCACTCACTCCAGCCCTGAAGCTGGAGCCCTCTCGCCTGCTTCCTGCCCCAGAGGGCACACCTCGCACAGCTATCACAGTGTCATCATGTTCAAATAGTGGAGTTTTGGGGGCACGGCAACTTCAGACCATAGCAGGTCCCAGGAGGAGGTGGGATGTGCATGATGGAGATGCTGGTGGACGGGGACAGAAGGGAGAGGGAAGGGGAGGGTGCTCAATGGTGCCTGGGCGGTGTGGCAGTCACAGGGACTGGACCTGGGCTGGGGCTCACCGACTGTGACAGGGGTGACATGGACCTGCCTCCCCAGGACCCAGGTGACAAATCAGAGCAGCCCCCTGCCCCTCCCCTGCACACCAGAGTGTGGGCTCTGTCAAAGCTCTCAGGGTAGGGTCCAGAGAACTCCCACCTCCCAAACACCATCCCAAAAACACCACTCCATGGAGAACTGCTGGGATCCAGTGGGACAGGGGTCCAGTCCAGGGCGCTCTGTCAGCCCCGAAGAGCATCAGCAAGTTCCACCACCAGAGGGCTCAGTCACTGGCTTGATCTTGTGCCCCACCCCCACCTCTCCGAAGGCCCAGCCCCCAACCTACCTCCTCTGCTAGGATGTCCCGCAAGGGGAGACCCAGACCGGGACTTTCCTCTAACTGGGGCCGCAGACCTCCGTGCCTTCTTCCTGTCTTCGCGCTCTGCATCTTGTGGGTGGGGGCGACGAGGCGAGACACTGGGGCTTCTCCTGCGCTTGCCCCTGCAGCCCGTGGCCTCCTCCCTCTGCCTGGGGAGTCCTGAGGGGGAAGAGGCAGCAGTGAGTTTCCTGCACCAGCACTGGAGTCTGGGCCAGGACAAGTGAAGCTGCAGGAGATGGAGAACGCCCCCTACCACACCTGTCCCCTTTCTCCCAGGGTCCAGAGCGTCCACAACATCTTTGCAGCCTCCTTGTATTTCTGTGGTTCCCAGCGCACCCAGCCAAGTATAGATTCTCATCTGCAGGAAGAGCAGTGACTAGAAGCCAGGTGACCCCAAGACCCAACCACCCGTGTCAGCTCCACCCCCATCCTAATGAGATTGACTGCTCCTACTTCCCTCCCCCAACCCAGCAAATGTTTCAGAAGAGGGATTCCCGAACACGAGGCTCTCTCTCTCGATCTCTCTCGATGTCTCTCTCTCTCTCTCTCTGTCTCTTCCTCTTGCTCGCTCGCTTGACCTCACTCTCGTTTTCATTCTTGGTCTCTCTCTTATGCTCTCTTTCTCCCTCTTTTCCTTATTTGCCCCTTCTGTCCGGTTTGTCGGGTTCCCCACCAATAAACCCTTTCCTCAAAAGATAAAAAGAAAAGGAAAGGAAAGGAAGAAAAGAAAGGCAAGAGAGAGAATGGAAGGAAGAAAGGAAGAAAAGAAGAAAGCAAGAGGGCCGGCGTCGCAACTCACTTGGCTAATCCTCGCCTCAGTGCCCGTACCCCGGGTTCTAGTCCCGGCTGTGTCATCGGATTCTGTCCCGGTTTCTCCTCTTCCAGTCCAGCTCTCTGCTGTGGCCTGTGAAAGCACTGGAGGATGGCTGAACTGCTTGGCCCCTGGCCCCTGATGGGAGACCAGGATGAAGCACCTGGTTCCTGACTTCGGATTGGCGCAGCGCCGGTTATAGCAGCCACTTGGGTGGTGAACCAACAGAAGGAAGACCTTTCTCTCTGTCTCTCTCTCTGTCTGCCTAACTCTGCTTCTCAAAACAAACAAACAAACAAACAAACAAACAGATAGGAGAAACAATGAAGAAGCCATGAACCTACCTTGTGCCTTCTGAGATCTCTCGCTGGTCTTGGGTTTTCCCATCCTTCCTCTGCTGTCCAGGGACCGTGCGTCTCCTCCTTGCTCTTCTGAGGAGAGATTTCCCCTGGCGGCAGGGCCTTCATGTGGCTTGCACGAGGGCCTCATCTTGGGCGACTTCTGATCGCCAGGGCTCCTGGTCATGGCAGCTCCCTCCATGGGAGCGACCTCTGCCTGCAGAGCTACACCTCTGCTGCTGAGGGCTGATGGCTCAATGACCCAGCAGTCAAGGCCAAGCAGCTTATATAGTGCCTGCCCCCTGGTGAAAACACCTCCCTTGGCAGTCAGACCAAGCCTCTCGGGACCCAGGGCACGGGCGTGGGGAGAGGAAAGGGTGGAATGCACTCAGCTGCAGGGGTGGGGTAGGAGAGGCCACTGTTGAGTCAGTGACTGTTCCCTGGCTGGAGCAGAGCCTGCACTTTCTTGGCACAGGCAGACCTCGCCCCTGGGGTGGCTTCTGGCCTGGAACTCACTTTCCAGCCAGTGACTCGTGCCCTCTTTCCTCCGTTTTGTATGACAACGTGCAGGATCTCAGCCTCCTTGCACTGCTCTGCTTGAAGCCTGAGGAGGCTCCTGGGATCTCTCTGCTGGGTGCAGCCACAGGCCACCCCCTAGGAGGACACACGGGGCTCAGGCACCACAGGTCGGCATCACCATTCGCAAGGAAGGTGCCATGCTTCTGGGCACTCGTTGGACCCTTGGCCCTGTCACAGCCAGCATCCAATAGTATCCAGGTCTCTCCACTGTGGGGAGCAGGGCCCGTCTCCCCCAACATGCGGGGCACCCGGGACACAAATAAGTACTGAGACTATGGACAAATAAGTACTGAAACTACCGAGGCTGGACTAGACCACTGAGATTATGAAGACTAACTCTATGCATCTGATCTCCCACCATATGGCGCTGAGAGGGAGTAAACAACTTCCACACAGCTGCCTCACCAATTTGACTAACAAGCTGCAGGAGCTGATCCTGCCCCTGATTGGAGGAGAGCAGTGTGCTCATTGCGTGGGGAGAGAACGCCAGCCGAGTTGGGATTGGTGGAAGAGGACTATAAAGGAGGAGAGAGACAACATGCAGGGGAACACCTGAGGAACCCCTGAGAGAGCAAGCCGGCGGTGTGCCGCTCCTCCGCGGAAGCGGGGGAAGCAGCGGGGGTGCTGCCTCTCCGCAGAGGTGGCGGGGGGACGGCAGCTAATCCGGGGAGGACCAGGGGAAGAAACAACAGCAAATCCATTGCCGATCCTCCGCGAGCCTGCGGAGCAAGTGACACTCCACATCCAAACTAAATGAGAGATTCAGAAGATACACTGAGAGAGGTTGACAATGTGGACTCTTGGATTGCTCTTTGACATAATCAGCCATTATCTGCTAGTAAATCATTTATTTTGCTGATCAAATTCGATCAGTGGGAGCCGCTTCCAAAAGGGTTGGGCACCCTCTGGCCTGAGCCACCATGCTCTGTGCACTCTCTGCACTGGAGGGTCCCAAGTTCATCTGCACATCACCTGGAATGCCACAGAAGCTGTCGTTTCTCCCTGGGGTCTGGCTGTCCTTGGTGGAAATCGCGTTTTGTCACCAGGTTCTGCACCCAGCACGGTCACTGCTCCTTCTGTTTCTACTCCTGTGGGCTGTGACTCATGACCAAGCTTGCACACTCACGCATGTGCGTGCACCCACAAGCACACAGCCCACAGCCACCTGCACTCGCACAGAGCCTCACCTACGGGTCTCCCACTCCTCCATTACCAAGGAGCCCACCCCGTGTACATAGGCACTGGTTCCAGGCTCTGCAGCCAGCTCCCTACTCTGCCTTCTCCCTTCACACCTGTCCTAACACCACTCCCCATGGCCCAGGTGACCTGCGCTAACCCTCACGCTAATGCTAACCCCACACCCCAGCCTCGGTGAGTTCTCCTGGACACTGCAAACTCTGCCAGTCCCACCCTCCTCTGGCCACCAGGCTGAGTAAAGTCCCACAGGAAGGAGAGGAAGAAAAAACAGGGGGAAAGTGGAAAAGGAGACAGAGGAGGGAGAACCTGAAGACGGAGAGGAGGCAGAGGGAGGGAGATGGATGGGGCGCGGATGCATGCAGGGAGCAGTTCTGGGTGACATCTGTGGCTCCTGCTGGGTTTCCACTTCCTCATCGGAAAAAAAAACAAAAAAGATAACTCAGTGACTGCCCTGAGAAATGCTAAGAATGGAGAAAGTTCTGGAGCATTTTGACAATGGAAGGACTATAGAGAAGCTGGCAGACCAGGGGCTGTGAGTCTGATCCCAGGGAGCCAGCCCTGCCATCAGAGCCGCCCCCACCCGGCCTTGCGCCCTCTGTGCCGCCGCTCCTGCACAGGAAGTGCTGGAGGAGGTGACCACAGAGCCCTGATGCCCGGGTGTCCCCTGCATTGTCACCTCCCGCAGGGGGAACTCTGGGAGAGGGGCCGCGTGCAGGTCTGGGAGGAGCAGGGCCTGGGGCCTGGCAGGGCACAGAGGGGACGGCGCGGCTCTTTCCCAGGAAAGCCGGCACCCTGGAGCAAAAGCACTGCCCCTCCTCCAGGAAGCAGCACGAAGCTGACCGGCTGCCCAGTGAGTCAGTCACCCAGGAGAGGGGCAGCCCAATGCAAAATGGACGCTGTAACCCCCACGATTCACAAAGTACCAACATTTTAAACGCACACAGGACCCCACCCCACGGCTGCCACGCCCTGGGTCTCGCACACCTGCAGGGGCTGTGGGCAACACGGGCCGGCTGAGTCCACACAGCCCAGGAGGCCACGTGCAGGAGGCAGGTTCTTCCCGCCAAGGGTTCCCGAGCCCCTCACCCCACCCCGCCGGGGCTCTGCACTCTCCCCGCGTCCCAGGCTCTCAGCACAGAGGCCCCATGCTCTCAGTGCACAGTGGGGCTGCGGGCAAGGACCCCGCACCTTCACACAGGCCCCGCCATCGCCAGCACCGCTGCAGGCCCGGAAAACACCAAAGACACTGGCCTGCCACCGACCTGCCCCTGCCTGCGCTGTGTGCCCAACAGAGAGACCCTGGCCATTCAGACAGCGACCGAGGGAGCGTGGGCCGCGCCCCTGATGGAAATCTCACGTCCCCAGCGCGACCCTCGAACTCTGGTGCCCTCCCAGGGGCTGCGAGGATCCTGGCGAGGGAAGTCCCAGTAGTGCCCGAACCATTCCGGGTTCTCAGTTGGGGCAAAGTCCTGAGTTTTGAGGAAATGACCCTTTTCCTCACTCTTGGCACAGCCCCGGAGCTTCCCGGGGCCCTGTACCAGGCACCCATTCCCCGGGTCCCGTCCTGCCTGCTGGTGGAGATTGTTGTCAGCGGGCGAGACTCCACCCCCTGCAGGACGATGTTGTATGGCGGGAGCTCTGGCTGTGAGCGCTGGCCTTGGGGACATTGCAATTCTCTGTCCTCCTCGGGGCTGGTGACCTGAGACATCTTGCACCTGCTGTGTTCCTGCCCTATCCTAGGCCATGCTTAGGAGCAGTGCTGGGAAAGCAAGGGCGTCTGGATGCCTTTGAGATGTGGGAAATGGGTCCCCGCAGTCAGGGGGGCATGACTGGGCCGGCCCAGCATTCTCCTGGAGACAGGAGACAGAGTCAGAATCCCACAGACCCCAAACACCTGTTGCCACCGCTGCCCTCCCCTGGACGTCTGGCCTGGGTGGAGCGCCGGAGCGCTGCGTGGGGGAAGATCTGGGTGGTCAGTCCCACTCCAGTTTCATCCCAAACAGAAAGGTGAACACACAGCTCTTCTCGCTTGCCCCTGTTTGGGAATCACGGTCCAGAGGTTCTAAGAAATTGGCCCCACTAAAAACAAACAAACAGAAAACAGAAAATAAACACGAGCCGCCATCCCCACACCCCCAGGAGGTTGCCAAGTGATGGTGAAGCACCCTTTTCCTTCACTGCACTTCCCCTGCAGAGAAACCAGAGGAAGTTGCCACCTGACTCTTCTGAATCAGTTATGCACACGGTTGTCTGCTCGTTTCAAATCCCAGGTCAGCACCATGGCAGAGCAGGTTCAGCCTCCGATGTTGGTGCCGGCATCGAGACGCGGCTGCTCCACTTCTGGTCCAGCTCTCTGCTAAGGCACCAGGGAAAGACAGTGCATGTGCTTGGGCCCCTGCACCCACCTGGGAGACCGGGAAGAAGCTGCTGGCTCCTGATCGGCCCAGCTCTGGTTGTTGGCTCCATTTGGGGAGTGAACCAGCAGATGGAAGACCTTTTTCTCTGTCTCTAGCTCTCACTTTCAAATAGATTTTAAAAAACACAACCATAAAGCTGCTTTCCAGCTTGGAAACATCAGTACCCAACCCATACAATTCCCCATATCCTGCACATCATCGCTCACAAATAAACATCTACAGAGAAGTCATGCTATTTTCCTTAGTGATTTCGCTATTTAAAATATTCCTGCATATAAATGAGTGTGACGTCATGGTTGCTACCCTTCTGCTTGGATCTGCATGTCGCTGGCACACTTTTCTTTAGGAATTTGCTGTAAATGACCCACAGGCTGGTTATAACACACTTCATCTTTGCTTCAGATGAGGGGGCAGTGCAGGCAGTGATGAAGTGCCCTCCGGTGCTGCTGGCTCCTTGCTGAAGCCTTGCCCCCCTCACTTACACTCGTGTTGTGTTTGTGGTGCTTGGATCGTTGCCAACCCTTGCAAAGGGAAGGCAGTGTAGGCCAACACATGGGAGTGTATTCACAGGCCAGGTGTGTGCACAGCACAACACTTCCAGACACAGTAGGTGGGCCAGGATTCAGCCACCTGGCCACGGTCAGTGTCCAAGATGGTAGGAGAGAGTCGTGGGAAGAGGCTAGGAGTCCGCCAGACATGTCCCTTGCATTCTTAAACTGTGTGTACTAAAGCTTTTACAAGTAAAACAAAGGGCCTGAATTTGACAGAATTGTTCATCCCCTGTTTGGGATGACCACATCCCATGTTTGAGTGCCTGGGTTTAAGTCCTGACTCCATCCCTGATTCCAGCTTCCTGCTAGTACACACACCTTGGAAGCAGGAGGTGGTGGTTCACTTGGGGGACCTGGATTGGGCTCCTAGCTCCCAGCTTCTACTGGGCATCTGGGCAGTGACCCAGTGAATGGGAGTTAGTTCTGTGTCTCTCTGTCTCTGCCTCTCTCTGTCTTTTCTCTCTGCCTCTCAAATAAGTAAAATAGATCTGGAAATAAAAACCAAGTCTCATGTTTGCACTTTCTATCTGCAAGGCGTCTCCCGGAGCCAGCCGCTAGGGGGCGAGCAGACACCGCGCACCGGAGAGCGCACTCAACTCTGGGCAACAACGGCCGGCAGGGGGCGCGCGCCTCGCCCGCTGACTCTGCTTCGCTGCCAAGGGCCCGCAAACCACTGCAGTTTAGCTCCCGCACACCTGGGCGCTGCGTCCACCTTCTCAGCCTGGGACGGCTCGGGGCGGCGCCAAGCTGTCTCATTTACCCAAACTCAGAACCTGGAATGGTTCGGGCGCTGCTGGGTCTTCCCTCACCAGGTTCCTCGCAGCCCCTGGGAGGGCACCAGAGTTCGAGGGTCGCGCTGGGGACGTGAGATTTCCATCAGGGGCACGGCCCACGCTCCTCTCGGTCGCTGTCCGAATGGCCAGGGTCGCTTTGTTGGGCCACACAGCGCAGGCAGGAGCAGGTCGGTGGCAGGCCAGTGTCTTTGGTGTTTTCCGGGCCTGCAGCGTTGCCGGCGATGGCGGCCCCTTTGTGAAGGGGCGGTGTTCTCGCCCACAGCCCCACTGTGCACTGAGAGCACGGGGCCTCCGTGCTGAGAGCCTGGGACCCGGGTAGAGTGCAGAGCCCCGGCGGGGTGGGGTGAGGGGGTCAGGAACCCTTGGCGGGAAGAACCAGCCTCCTGCACGTGGCCTCCTGGCTGTGTGGACTCAGCTGGCCCGTGTTGCCCACCGCCCTTGCAGGTGTGCGAGGCCTAGGGTGTGACAGCCGCGGGGTCCTGTGTGCGTTTAAAATCTTGGTGTTCCTGGCGCCTTGGCTCGATAGGCTAATCCTCCACCTAGCCGCGCCTGCACACCGGGTTCTAGTACCGGATTCTTTCCCGGTTGCCCCTCTTCCAGGCCAGCTCTCTGCTGTGGCCAGGGAGTGTAGTGGAGCATGGCCCAAGTGCTTGGCCCCTGCACCCCATGGGAGACCCGGAGAAGCACCTGGCTCCTGGCTTCAGATCAGCGTGGTGTGCTGGCCGCAGCACACGAGCCATGGCAGTCATTGGAGGGTGAACCAACTGCAAAAGGAAGACCTTTCTCTCTCTCTCTCTCTCTCACTATCCACTCTACCTGTCAAAAAAAAAAAAATGCTGTTGGTTTGTGCATCGTGGGGGCGTCAGCGACCGTTTTGCATTGGGTTGCCCCTCTCCTGGGTGACTGACTCACTTGGCAGCTGGTCAGCTTCGTGTTGCTTTGGGGGGGGGGGGTGGCAGTGTTTTTGCTCCAGGGTGCTGGGTTTCCATAGAAAGAGCCACGCCGTCCCCTCTGTGTCCTGCCAGGCCCCAGGCCCTGCTCCTCCCAGACCTGCACGCGGCCCCTCTCCCAGAGTTCCCCCTGCGGGAGGTGACAATGCAGGGGACACCCGGGCATCAGGGCTCTGTGGGCAGCCTCCGCCAGTACTTCCTGCGCAGGAGCGGCCAGCTCAGAGGGCGCCTGGCCGGGTGGGGGCGGCTCTGATGGTGGCGCTGGCTCCCTGGGATCAGACTTGCAGCCCCTGCTCTGCCTGCCAGCTTCTCTATAGTCCTTCCATTGTCAAAATAGAGCAGGACTTTCTCCATTCTTAGGGTGGGGCCCATCCTGTCCCAACCCCCACACAAAGTTTTCTTGTCTCTGTGTGTCTGCTCTGTGTGCTGTATGTCAGAGAACAGAGAGCCTTCTCCCCTCAAGGAGATAGGGGGACTCTGGCTCATGGGTGTCTGTGGCAACTGCCCAGCTCTGCCATTGTGGTCACGTGGGCACAAACAGTGTGACCCTGCTCTGAATTCATGCCATGCCAGGCACAGGCAGCAGGGCATTCAGCCACGGGGCCAGTGCTTTCTCACGGTGATTCAGGAGACAGAGATGAGGAGGACTTGCCACCCTCCATGTCCCGTGGTCTCCTTCTACATCCTCACTGGTGCTCCTTGAGGAATCAACACAACCCACAGTCCAATCCCATCATGTCCAAGGCCCAGTGTTCCCAACCCCCAGTCAGATCAAGGGTCCCCCTCAATTAATGACCCTGACCTGAGATTTATACATCTTCAGGATTTGGTAAACCAAATCATATTCAAACTCTAGAGACTAATGTCAAATTACACCTGTTCCAATAGATGTAAAGAACAAAACACATCATACACGTAGGCAGTTTTCTGGAAGGACATCGGCATGAACAAGTGACCCATGCGTGAGAGTGAACTAGACAGGATTTCACTGATTGATTTAAAAGGATTATTGATTTCTTTATTGGAACATAGAACGGGAGAGTGAAAGAGCTGGAAAGCAGGGGCTGAGAGACAAAGTGGGTTCTTCCATGCATACGTTAGGTTTACTATAAATAGATCTTTAAAAGATTAGAACTGGAATTAGGAGAGGGAGGACGAAGGAATGTGGGAGTGTGTGTTGCAGGGAGAGAAAGTTAGTGAGTATGACAATGTTCCTGAATCTGTGTATAGGTAATTGGAGAAATTACTATGCCTTAAATAAAATTAATTAAGAAAGGGAGAGAGAGATCTTCATTGCTGGCTCACACCCAGATTGGCTGCAAAGGCCAGGCTGGGCCACGATAAAGCAGGGCTCAGGGTCTTCTTCTGAGCCTCCCATGTGGGTGGGAGCTCAAGGACATGGATCATCTTCCATTGCATTCCCAGGTGCATAAGCAGGGGACAGGATGGGAGAGAAACAGGCAGGACCCACCCACACATGCGCTGCTTGGCTGCAGGCCATGCCTATACCTCCTATGCACAGAGCTGCCCCCAGGCAAATTCCACCCCTGAAGAAACGGCCTGGGAAGCAGGAATCTGGACCTCACCAAGACTCCTACAAACTCTCCCTGTCTCAACCAATCTTGTGTTTCCATCCTTCCCAGGGTCACAACTATTCTCCCACCTCTTCAAGGCCAGGAAGCTGATGGAGAATATGCTTTTTATTCTCTGCTGGTCGCCCATTCCTTTCAAAGGGTAAGTAGTGAGTAAGGTAGGAAAATGAGTGGTGTGCAGGGCACATAGAACTCTTTCCCAGTGTGCCCAACACCTTGAGAACAGGAGATCCACAGCTTAGTGTAAGTGTCAGAGAGAAGTGCTGTACGGTCAGCAGAGGTGGCACAGGAGGGCTCAGGGTCGGGTAATGATTGCTCAGTGGCTGATCGAAATCTCCCATCTGGGGCGGCTCTGTGGCACAGGAGACCAATCTCAGCCTGCAGGGCTGGCGTCCCTTATGGAGCTGCTTCAAATTCTGGCTGCTCAGCTCCCATCCAGCTCTTTCCTTTCGGCCCGGGAAAGCAGTGGAGGATGCCTCAGTGTTTGGCCCCTGCTCCCATGTTGGAGACTGGAAGAAGCTCCTGGCTCCTGCCTTCAGATCAGCTCAGCTCTGGTTCTTCCAGACACTTGGGCGTGAACCCGCGGATGGACGTCCTTGCTCTCTGTCTCTCTCTCCCTTTCTCTGCAACTCTACCCCTTAACAAACATATAAACTCCTCATTAAAAAAAAAGAAATATCCCATCTTACTGAACACATTTCCTAATGTGTGTGCATTTTTCAACATTCTATGAGTGTGTGAGGAGCCACACGTGCATCCACCAGAGCAGACACAGTCCCTACAGAGAAAATCGCCGGAACACACTGCTGAAAGAACGCAAGCGCATGGACAGAGTTGGAGAACTAGAGCGACTCCAGGTACCAGGTTTGAAATGTGAGGGAAATTTATTGCCCCACATGGAGAACACAATCATGTTTCATACAGGGCCGTGTTTCCCTCTCAACAATAACATTTCCCCAAAGATCCAGTTGGCTCCTGGGACTTCCAGTGGGATCCGGGGAGGTGCCCAGTGGCCACCAGGGAGAAAGTCACAAGTAGAGAAACCCTGCACCAGGACGGTCCTTGCAGGGCAATGAAACCAGGAATATAAATCTAATGTCTCTCTCTCTACCTACATACACACACGGGAACTCACACAGGTCCATGCCAGTACCAGTCACTGATATGCATCTATGTATCTACTGGCTTGTTTCATTTTAAGAACCCAAGGAGTCTCCTAAATACAGGAAAGGTCCAATTCAATAGAAGTCTCAGATGCCTCTGGGAAGTGGGGATTTCCCTCAGGACCTGGAACCTGAAGCAGTCTTTGGCGCATGGTGCTGGGTGCGACCTCACTGGGACGCCAGGAGTACTTCCCGCTGAATCCTGGAGGAGAGGCAGGATTCCCACTCTGCTGTGAGCTCCCCGTGCTGACAGTTCCTACTACTAAGCAGCACATGGAAGACCTTCTTCTCTGTCTCTCCCTCTCTTTCTGGAGCTCTACATCTCAAACAAATGAAAACAATTCTCCCGGTAGTCTCCAGGAAGGCTGCGCCTGAGCGAGTGCTCACAGAGGAGCGCTACACTGATGAAATCTGACCGTCCTTTCTCGCTGGCAGTGGAGAGCGGCTCAGGCCCTAAAGAGCTCTGGACCCCGAAGTCAAGCAACAGAGTTTATAAAGGCAAAATCCACAAGGAGGGGTGGAGGAGCACGAGGTTGCTAGGGTCAAGCTGACCTAAAGCATATGCAAAATGAATAGGAATTACAATCCAGACATTAGTCCAGGTGAAGCCTATGTGTTTTAAGCTTGAGCAAATAGAGTGAAAACAAGACAATTTGAATTGGGAAAATAAATAACTTTAATAACAGACACATAAATTAAGGAAATCTATTGCCCCACATGGAGAACCATGTCGCATAAATAAAGGGATGGACAACTTCCATTTTCAACCATAAAAATTCTCTAAATAATCAGATTTGCTCGCTGGATTTGGGGAGAAATTTATATAAGAAATCTGTGAGACCACTACAGTACAAAGCATGGTAATAAAAACACTAAGACAAATATAGAAAGTCTCTCCCTACATAAACGAAGATACAGATCTATAATTTCTATTTGTAAATACTTAATTATTAATACTTATGGATCTCTAGAACTGTATGTCTTGAAAAGAGCCTCATTTGTTCGAGTAAACGTGAAAACATAAACAGTAAAAACGCCCAAATCGGGAAGGTCTTCAATGTCCCAGAAAAGCCCCGGACTTCCTTGCCGAGTCTGAACTTGAGGTTTGTCCTAGGGGACAGGCAGCCCAGCACTGGGTGGGATCCCGTGGGGGTGGGAGAGCGACTCCCCGCCCAGTATTTGCAGGGCCCGGAATTTGAACTCTGCAGCTGTAGCTCCCGGGGTCCTGTGCAGGATGCTGCTGTCACCTTCCCACACTGAGTTGTCAGGGGAGGGCCAGACAGCCCTGGGGCAGAAAGAGGGCTGTGTCCTGGAGACTGAGCAGGTGCCTCTGAGGGGCCCATTAAGGCCAGGGAGGAGCAGGGGTGCAGGGCAGCGAGCCCGCGGGCCAGGACTGTGGCTGCAGCAGAGCGTCGAGCGTGGCCAGCGCCCAGTGCAGGGTGGCCCCTGCGTGCGCCAGCTGCCAGGAGAGCCAGGCGCGCTGCGAGGCCCTGGGCTCCCCGCCGCGGCCGCCCATGGGCAGGAAGGCGCCCCCTGGAGCCTGCAGCTCTTCCAGGAACACCTCCAGCGCCCCCAGGTGGGTGGAGAGTCGGGCCAGCTCCTGGGAAGTCTGTGGTGGGCTGTGGTGGGCCGACGGGTGTCTGCGGAGACTTCGAGAGTTGCGTGGGTCCTCAGGGATGTGTGAGCGGCGTCCCCGGGTGCGGATCCTCTCTGGGGGTCTGCGCTGTGTGTTCTTCTCCTGCAGGCGCCAATTCCTGCGTGCAGAGCCTGCGCACCAGAGCGCCAAGTGTTAGGGAGGGGCCGTGTGTAACACCAAGGCTCATTTCTAAGGTCACCAAACCCCATCCCACCCAACACCACTCCCGGGAGCCCTACTGGGATCCTGTGGGCCTGGGTCCAATCCAGGGCGCTCTGTCAGCCCCGAAGAGCATCAGCCATTTCCACCAGCAGAGGGCTCAGTCACTGGCTTGGTCCTGTGCCCCACCCCCACCTCTCCGAAGGCCCAGCCCCCAACCTACCTCCTCTACTAGGAAGTCCCCCGCGGGGTGACCCAGACCGGGGCTTTCCTCTCTCTGGGGCTGGGGACCTCCGTGCCTTCTTCCTGTCTTCGCGCTCTGCATCTTGTGGGTGGGGGCGACGAGGGGACACACTGGGGCTTCTCCTGCGCTTGCCCCTGCAGCCCGTGGCCTCCTCCCTCTGCCTGGGGAGCCCTGAGGGGGAAGAGGGCAGCAGTGAGTTTCCTGCACCAGCACTGGAGTCTGGGCCAGGACAAGTGAGCTGCAGGAGATGGGGAACGCCCCCCCACACCTGTCCCCTTTCTCCCAGGGTCCAGAGCGTCCACACCCAGCTCCCCTGGGCCCAGCCCAGTTCACGTTCTCATCTGCTAGCAGCCAGGTGACCCCATGGCCCAACCACCGGTGTCAACCCCACCCCCATCCTGAAGGGATTTGCTTCTCAAACTCTCTCTGTCTCTCTCTCTCTCACTCTCTCTCTCGATCTCTCTTACCCTCTGTTTCTCCCTCTTTTCCTTCTTCGCCTCTTCTTTCGGTATTTTGGGATTCCATCCAATAAATACTTTGTAAAAAAGAAAGAAAGAAAGAAAGAGGGACAGAGAGAGAGAGAAGATGAAGAAGAAAGAAGCAAGCAAGAAAGCAAGCAAACAAACAAGCAAAAAGGAGCCATGAACCTACCTTGTGCCTTCTGAGATCTCTCGCTGGTCTTGGGTTTTCCCATCCTTCCTCTGCTGTCCAGGTACCGTGTGTCTCCTCTTTTCTCTTTGGAGGAGAGATTTCCCCTGGCAACAACACCTTCATGTTGCTTGCACGAGGGCCTCATCTTGGGCGACTTCTGATCGTCAGGGCTCCTGTCCATGGCAGCTCCCTCCATGGGAGCGACCTCTGCCTGCAGAGCTACACCTCTGCTGCTGAGGGCTGATGGCTCAATGACCCAGCAGTCAAGGCCAAGCAGCTTATATAGTTTCTGCCCCCTGAGGGCTCTCACCTGATTGGTGATGAAGATCACGCCCACAGTGTGAGCGGGAATTCTTTGGATTAGACACATTGGCTTTCCTGCTGTACTCTTAACAATGTCAACTACTTCTCCACTAATTTAGGAGCAGGGATCCTGGGAGGTCATACATGGCTGTGTGTGCTCTGATGTGTATTCATGGTGGGTTTTCCTTTGTTTACTGGATTCTGTTATCTCCCTTCCAACCACACCCACTGTGTGAGAGGCAATCGATTGGATTAGGCACATTTGGTTTCCTGATGTATTTCTATAAAGATATATTTATTTATTTGAACGTCAGAATTTCACTGAAAGAGATGGAGAGGCAGAGAGAGAGAGTGAGAGAGAGAGAGGTCTTCCATCCACTGGTTCACTCCTCAGATGGCCTCAATGGCTTGCAGTGTGCCGATCCAAATCAGAAGCCTGGAGCTTCCTCGGGGTCTTTCCATGTGATGCAGAGGCTCAAGGCCTCAGGCCATCTTCTACTGCTATCCCAGGCCATAGCAGAGAGCTGGATCAGAAGCTGTGGCAATCCAAAGCCAGGAGCCAGGTGCTACCTCCTGGTCTCCCATGCGGGTTCACGGCCCAAGCACTTGGGCCATCCTCCACTATCCTCCCAGGCCACAGCAGAGAGCTGGACTGGAAGAGGAGCAACCAGGACAGAACCGGCGCCCCAACCGGGACTAGGACCTGGGGTGCCGGCTCCACAGGCGGCTTCAGCCCTCAGGCTCTATTCTTAACAATTTCAACTTCTCCAGGCTTCCCATCTGCTTCATTTGTTGCAGGGGCTGTGTGGATGCCTCACAAACCATCCCAGGCCTGAAGGACCTGGGAGCTCCGTGTAAGTCAAGATTTTTAATAAATGTGAATGGTGGGACAAGCAATTCCATATTCCTCACAGTGCTTTATTTGCTATGTTTAAAAAGGCATATTTTAGGGGCTGGTGCTGTGGCATAGTGGGCAGCAATGACTGAACCACATGAGTTGCCACCCACTGCCTCCCAGGGTGCTCACCAATAACACTCCTGGGTTGGCGTCGAGGTAGGACTGTAATCCAGGCAATCCCGCATGGGATGCAGGTGTCTAACCACCATGACAAAGGCGGGTCCCTCTTTATTCCCATTTAACCCCATTGACCACTCCCCCTGGTTACTCTCTGAGTATTTCCTCCTGAGAGACACAGGCTTGCTCTTTGCCACACCCACAGCTCCTACAGGTACGCAAAGTTCAAGACTTTTTCCTAGGGGGCTGGCGCTGTGGCATAGTGGGCTAAGCCTCTGCCTGCAGTGCCCGCATCCCATGGGCGCCAGTTTGTGTCCTTGCTGCTGCTCTTCTGATCCAGCTGTCTGCTATGGCCTGGGAAAACAGGAGAAGATGGCCCAAGTCCTATGGCCTCTGCATCCGTGTGGGAGACCTGGAAGAAGCTCCTGTTTCCTGGCTTTGGATCGGCTCAGCTCTGGCCACTTTGGTCATTTAGGGCGTGAACCAGTGGATGGAAGATCATTCTCTCCCTCTCTCTTGTGTAACTTCTTCCTCTCAAATAAATAAATAAAATTTTTAATAAAAAAGAATTATTCCTAATTCTCAAACACATGTTTAATAAATTTTAATTGCAGATCAAGAAATTCCATATTCTCATGGTGCTTTACTTGATATTTTTATTTTATTATTATTATTTTTATTTGTTTTGACAGATAAAGTTAGACTGTGAGAGAGAGAGAGACAGAGAGAAAGGTCTTTCTTCTGTTGGTTCACCCCCCAAAAGGCCGCTACAACCAGAGCTACACTGATCGGAAGCCAGGAGCCAGGTGCTTCCTCCTGGTCTCCTATGTGGGTGCAGGGCCCAAGCACTTGGGCCATCCTCCACTGCCTTCCCAGGCCACAGCAGAGAGCTGGACTAGAAGAGGAGCAATCCAGACAGATCAGCCTTCAGATCAGCCTTCAGTTCAGCCCATCTCTGGCCATTGTAGCTATTTGGGGAGTGAACCATCAGATCCAAGACCTTTCTCTACCTCTTCCTCTCCCTCTCTGTAATTCTTTCAAATAAGTAAATAAATCTTTAAAAAAAGATTCCCCGGTTTAAAATTTTATGAAGTTATTTAATTGATTTGAAAGATGAGTTACAGGATGGAGGTGGTGGGGAAGAGATATCTTCCACGCACTGGTTCCTTCCCAAGTGGATGCAATGGTCATGACTGACCCAGGCAAAAGCCAGGAGCCAGGGGCTTCTTCTGGGTCTCTCACATGGGTGCAGAAACACACATGCACTTGGACCATCGTCTACAGCCTTTCCAGTTGCATTAGCAGGGAGCTGGTGGAAAGTGGAGCAGCCAGGGCTTGAACCAGTGGCCACATGGGATGCGGGTGCTGCAGGCAGCTCCCTATCCCAAATACCACAGCGCTGGTCCTTTAGGAATAACTTGTAAAAACAGTATGGTACATTGGACAGAAATACAAAACTCTTTAGTGTTGAGCGTAATGGATTTTCCCAGTAAATAGTTTACAATTACCCTCCTGTGGAGAAAAAAGAAGGTTTTTCCCAGGACGGAGAAGCCCACCTGTACACCCTTCTAGTGTCTACCTGAGACCACCTGTCCTATCTGTGCTCTAAGGTTGCCCAGCTGCAATTGCTAAGAGAACTCACTTTTTGCTGTGTGCACCTTGTATGCATTTCTAGTTGTTGTACACAAGGAGGAGCAAGGGCAGTTCTCCAGAGTGTATTAAAGCAGTTAGTTTCTACTTTTTATTTCCTTTAAAAGATGTATTTATTTATATGAAAGGCAGAGTTAAAGAGAGGAGATAGAGAGAGAGGTATTTAACCACCTGTTGGTTGAATCCCCAATTTGTCACAACTGTCAGGGCGGGTCAGGTCAGAGCCAGGAGCCTGGAGCTTCATCTAGGACTTCCACCTGGGTGAAGAGGCTGTGCACCAGTGCATCTGCAGGGAGCTGGCTCTGAGCTGGAGCAGCTGGGACTGGAATCTGTGTTACCTGGGATGTGGGCGTGACAGTCGGGGGATTAGTACCCTGCAGCACCAAGAGATAACGTGACTGAGTGCGCTCGGAACAAATTCTCCTACCTGTGAGGGATCCTAAAGGCAGCTTGGCCTCAGGAGAGCAGTGCGACTTTGCGGGTGAACGAGGGCACCTGGAATATGGAAGTGCAATGAACACGGAGCCTCAGATTGACAGGAAACCATCCAGGTCAAGAATCGACTCCCCTAGGCTGCTCTACTCACAGCAGGTTGCCTTGAGCTTCTCTCTGATTGCTGGAGCTGTTGCTTTCAGGCCACCTGTGGGCCTTGTGGCTGAGGCCTCCTGATGCCTGTGCCTGGACATGGCGTTAAACATGAACACAGTCAATGTGTGCTCACAGGTGACCACAATGGAGGAGCTGGACGGTTGCCCCAGACACTGCATGAACAAGAGACTTCCTGTCTCCCTGGAAGAAGGCCCTCTGGTGTGGGACATAGAGCACCCATAGCCAGACACACAGAGACATGCAAAAAGGTTGCAAGGGAGACAACAGAATCCAGCAAACTAAAGAAAACCCACCTAGTGCCATGAATACACATCAGAGCACACACCCTGCCACGCATGCGCTCCCAGGATCCCTGCTCCTAAATTAGTGCAGAAGAACTTGCTATTGTTAAGAAAAAGTGGGGGGGGGGCAGTGCTGTGGCTAGGAGGGTGAAAGCCCTGGCCTTAAGTGCCGGCATCAAATATGGGCACAGGTTTCTGGTCCGTGCTAATCCTCTTCCAGTCCAGCTCTCTGCTGTAGCCTGGGCAAGCATTAGTAGATGGCTCAAGTCCTTGGGCCCCTGTACCCTTGTAAGAGACCCGGAAGGAGCTCCTGAATCCTGGATTTGGATTGGCACAGCTCCGGCCATGGCAGCTATATGGGACTGGACCATCAGATGGCAGACCTCTCTCTCATTCTCTACCTCTCCCTGTAACTCTGTCTTTCAAATAAAGAAAATAAACCTTATAAAAAGGATAAAGTAGGGGGTGCCAAAGCTGCCGCCTGTGGTGCCAGCATCCCATAGAGGTGCTGGCTTGAGACTTGGCTGTTTCAGTTCTGATGCAGCTCTCTACTGTGGCCTGGGAGAGCAGTGGAAGATGGCCCAAGTCCTTGAGCCCTGCACCCACTTGGAAAGACCGGAGGAAGCTCCAGGCATCTGGCTTTGGATCAGCACAGTGCCGGCCATTGATGCCATCTGGGGAGTGAACCAGTGGATAGAAGACCTCTTTCTCTGCCTCTCCATGTCTTTCAGTGTAACTCTGAAATTCAAAGAAATAAATAAAACTTTACACAAAATTAAATTGGGAAACCAAGTGTGCCTAATCCATCCAATTGCCTCTCACACAGTAGGCGTGGTTGGGTGGGAGAGACAGCATTATCCAGCAAACAAAGGAAAACCCATCTAGTGCCAAAAATGCACATGAGAGCACACACCTTCCATGCATGAGCTCCCAGGATCACTGCTCCTAAATTAGTGGAGAAGTTGACATTGTACAGAATAGAGCAGGAGGGCTGGAGCCGCAGCTCACTAGGCTAATCCTCTCCCTGCGGTACTGGCACCCCAAGTTCTAGCCCCAGTTGAGGCACCGGTTCTGTCCCGGCTGCTCCTCTTCCAGTCCAGCTCTCTGCTGTGGCCCGGGAGGCTAGTGGAGGATGGCCCAAGTGCTTGGGCCCTGCACCCGCATGGGAGACCAGGAGGCAGCACCTGGCTCCTGGCTTTGGATTGGCACAGCACGCTGGTATAGAGGCCATTTGGGGGGTGAACCTACAGAAAAGGAAGACCTTTCTCTTTGTCTCTCTCTTTCACTTTTTAACTCTGCCTTTAAAAAAAAAAAAAAAAAAGCAGTAGAGCAAGAAAGCCAATGTGTCTAATCCAATTAATTCCCGCTCACACTGTGGGCGTGGTCTTCACCACCAATCAGGTAAAGCCCTCAGGGGGCAGGCACTATTTAAGCTGCTTGGCCTTGACTGCTGGGTCATTGAGCCATCAGCCCTCAGCAGCAGAGGTGTAGCTCTGCAGGCCGAGGTCACTCCCATGGAGGGAGCTGCCATGACCAGGAGCCCTGGGGATCAGAAGTAGCCCAAGATGAGGCCCTCGTGCAAGCCACATGAAGGCCCTGCCGCCAGGGGAAATCTCTCCTCAGAAGAGCAAGGAGGAGACACATGGTCCCCGGACAGCAGAGGAAGGATGGGAAAACCCAAGACCAGGGAGAGATCTCAGAAGGCGCAAGGTAGGTTCATGGCTTATTTACTGTTTCTCCTATATATATATATATATATATATATATATATATATATATATTTTTTTTTTTTTTTGAGAAGCAGAGTTAGCCAGAAACACAGAGAGAGAGAGAGAGAGAGAGAGAAAGAGAGAGAAAGGTCTTCCTTCCATTGGTTCATCACCCAAGTTACCGCTACAGCCTGGACTGTGCCTATCGGAAGGCAGGAACCAGGTGCTTCCTCCTGGTCTCCCATACAGGTGCAGGGACCAAGAGGTTGAGCCATCCTCCAGTGCCTTCCCGGGCCACAGCAGAGAGCTAAACTGGAAGAGGAGAAACCGGGACAGAATCCGGTGCCAAAACCGGGACTAGAACCCAGGGTACCAGTGCACAGGCAAGATTTAGCCAAGTGAGCTGGGGTGCCGGCCCTCTTGCTTTCTTCCTTACATTCTTTCTCTCTTGCCTTTCCTTTCTTTTCTTCCATTTCTTTTCTTTTTTTCTTTTAAGGAAAGGGTTTATTGGTGGGAAACCCGACAAACAGGAAAGAAGGGGCCAATAAGGAAAAGAGGGAGAAAGAGAGCATAAGAGAGAGACCAAGAATGAAAACGAGAGTGAGGTCAAGCGAGCGAGCAAGAGGAAGAGACAGAGAGAGAGAGAGAGAGAGAGAGAGAGAGACTTGTGTGCAGGGACACTTCCACTGAAACATTTGCTGGGTTGGGGGAGGGAAGTAGGAGCAGCCAATCTCATTAGGATGGGGGTGGAGCTGACACGGGTGGGCGGGCCTTGGGGTCACCTGGCTTCTAGTCACTGCTCTTCCTGCAGATGAGAATCTATACTTGGCTGGGTGCGCTGGGAACCACAGAAATACAAGGAGGCTGCAAAGATGTTGTGGACGCTCTGGACCCTGGGAGAAAGGGGACAGATCGTGGTGGGGGGCGTTCTCCATCTCCTGCAGCTCACTAGTCCTGGCCCAGACTCCAGTGCTGGTGCAGGAAACTCACTGCTGCCCTCTTCCCCCTCAGGACTCCCCAGGCAGAGGGAGGAGGCCACGGGCTGCAGGGGCAAGCGCAGGAGAAGCCCCAGTGTGTCCCCTCGTCGCCCCCACCCACAAGATGCAGAGCGCGAAGACAGGAAGAAGGCACGGAGGTCCCCAGCCCCAGAGAGAGGAAAGCCCTGGTCTGGGTCTCCCCGCGGGGGACGTCCTAGCAGAGGAGGTAGGTTGGGGGCTGGGCCTTCAGAGAGGTGGGGGTGGGGCACAGGACCAAGCCAGTGACTGAGCCCTCTGCTGGTGGAAATGGCTGATGCTCTTCGGGGCTGACAGAGCGCCCTGGATTGGACCCAGGCCCACAGGATCCTAGTAGGGCTCCCGGGAGTGGTGTTGGGTGGGATGGGGTTTGGTGACCTTAGAAATGAGCCTTGGTGTTACACACGGCCCCTCCCTAACACTTGGCGCTCTGGTGCGCAGGCTCTGCACGCAGGAATTGGCGCCTGCAGGAGAAGCACACACAGCGCAGACCCCCAGAGAGGATCCGCACCCGGGGACGCCGCTCACACATCCCTGAGGACCCACGCAACTCTCGAAGTCTCCGCAGACACCCGTCGGCCCACCACAGCCCACCACAGACTTCCCAGGAGCTGGCCCGACTCTCCACCCACCTGGGGGCGCTGGAAGTGGGCCTGGAAGAGCTGCAGGCTCCAGGGGGCGCCTTCCTGCCCATGGGCGGCCGCGGCGGGAAGCCCAGGGCCTCGCAGCGCGCCTGGCTGTCCTGGCAGCTGGCGCACGCAGGGGCCGCCCTGCACTGGGCGCTGGCCACGCTCGACGCTCTGCTGCAGCCACAGTCCTGGCCCGCGGGCTCACTGCCCTTCACCCCTGCTCCTCCCTGGCCTTAATGGGCCCCTGGGAGGCACCTGCTCAGTCTCCAGGACACAGGCCCTCTTTCTGCCCCAGGGCTGTCTGGCCCTCCCCTGCCAACTCAGTGTGGGAAGGTGACAGCATCGTCCTGCACAGGACCCCGGGAGTTCCAGCTGCAGAGCTCAAATCCCGGGCCCTGCAAATACTGGGCGGGGAGTCGCTCTCTCACCCCCACGGGATCCCACCCAGTGCTGGGCTGCCTGTCCCCTAGGACAAACCTCAAGTTCAGACTCGGCAAGGAAGTCCGGGGCTTTTCTGGGATATTGAAGACCTTCCCGATTTGGGTGTTTTTACTGTTTATGTTTTCACGTTTACTTGAACAAATGAGGCTCTTATCAAGACATACAGTTCTAGAGATCCATAAGTATTAATAATTTTGTATTTACATATAGAAATGTATAGATCTGTATCTTCGTTTATGTAGGGAGAGACTTTCTGTATTTGTCTTCCTGTTTTCATTGCCATGCTTTGTACTGTAGTGGTCTCACAGATTTCTTATGAATTTCTCCCCAAGTGCAGTGAGCAAACCCGATTATTTAGAGAATTTTTATGGTTGAAAATGGAAGTTGTCCATCCCTTTATTTATACGACATGGTTCTCCATGTGGGACAATAGATTTCCTTAATTTATGTGTCTGTTATTAAAGTGATTTATTTTCCCAATTCAAATTGTCTTGTTTTCACTCTGTTTGCTCAAGCTTAAAACACATAGGAAGCGCCTGGACTAATGTCAGGATTGGAATTCCTATTCATTTTGCGTATGCTTTAGGTCAGCTTGACCCCAGCAACCACGTGCTCCTCCACCCCTCCTTGTGGATTTTGCCTTTATAAACTCTGTTGCTTGACTTCGGGGTCCAGAGCTCTTTAGGGCCTGAGCCCGCTCTCCACTGCCAGCGAGAAAGGACTGTCAGATTTCATCAGTGTAGCGCTCCTCTGTGAGCACTCGCTCAGACGCAGCCTTCCTGGAGACTACCGGGAGAATTGTTTTTCATTTATTTGAGATGTAGAGCTCCAGAAAGAGAGGGAGAGACAGAGAAGAAGGTCTTCCATGTGCTGCTTAGTAGTAGGAACTGTCAGCACGGGGAGCTCACAGCAGAGTGGGAATCCTGCCTCTCCTCCAGGATTCAGCGGGAAGTACTCCTGGCGTCCCAGTGAGGTCGCACCCAGCACCATGCGCCAAAGACTGCTTCAGGTTCCAGGCACCCGACAGAAATACCCACTTCCCAGAGGCATCTGAGAGCTACATGGATGTGGACATTTTCCAGTGCAGGTTTTCCGGTTTTGGGGGACATCTTGGGTTCTTAAAATGAAACAAGCCAGTAGATACATAGATGCATATCAGTGCCTGGTACTGGCATGGACCTCTGTGAGTTCCCGTGTGTGTATGTAGGTAGAGAGAGAGACATTAGATTTATATTCCTGGTTTCATTGCCCTGCAAGGACCGTCGTGGGGCTGGGTTTCTCTACTTATGACTTTCCCCTGGTGGCCACTGGGCACCTCCCCGGATCCCACTGGAAGTCCCAGGAGCCAACTGGATCTTTGGGGAAATGTTATTGTTGAGAGGGAAACACGGCCCTGTATGAAACATGATTGTGTTCTCCATGTGGAGCAATAAATTTCCCTCACATTTCAAACCTGGTACCTGGAGTCACTCTAGTTCTCCAACTCTGTCCATGCGCTTGCATTCTTTCAGCAGTGTGTTCCGGCGATTTTCTCTGTAGGGACTGTGTCTGCTCTGGTGGATGCACGTGTGGCTCCTCACACAGTCATAGAATGTTGACAAATGCACACATTAGGAACTGTGTTCAGAGTTGGGATATTTATTTTTTAAGAAGATGTTATATATCTTTTAATGGGTAGAGTGGCAGACACAGAGAGGCAGAGACAGAGAGGAAGGGTTTCCAATGCTGGTTCACTCCTCAAATGGCAGACATTGGAGCTGAGCTGATCAGAAGCCAGGAGCCAGGAGCTTCTTCCAGTCTCCAACATGGGAGCAGGGGTCCAAACATTGGGGCATCCTCCACTGCTTTCCCAGGCCGAAAGTAAAGAGCTGGATGGGAAGCTGAGCAGCCAGAACGTGAAGCAGCTCCATAAGGGAAGCCGGCCCTGCAGGCTGAGATTGGTCTCCTGTGCCACAGAGCCGGCCCCAGATGGGAGATTTCTATCAGGAACGCGGCCCAGGCTCACATCGTCGCTGTCCGAATACCAGGGTTGCTCTGTTTGGCAACACTGCACAGGCAGGGGCAGGTTGGTTGTAGGCCAGCGTCTGTGGTGTTTTCCAGGGCCAGCAGCGGTGGCAGCGATGGCGGCCCCATGTCTGAAGGGGCAGGGTCCTCTCCTGGGCCTTTCTGTGCCCTGAGAACATGGGGTCTCTGTGCTGAGCCTGGGACGCAGGGAGAGTGCAGAGCCCCGGAGGGTGGGGTGAGGGGGTCAGGAACCCTTGGCGGGAAGAACCTGCCTCCTGCACGCCGGCCTCCTGGGCTGTGTAGACTCAGCCGGCCAGTGTTGCCCACCGCCCCTGCAGGTGTTCGAGGCCTAGGGTGTGGCAGCCGCAGGGTGGGGTCCTGTGTTTGTTTAAAATGTTGGTGCTTTGTGCATCGTGGGGGCGTCAGCATCTGTTTTACATTGGGCTGCCCTTCTCCTGGGTGACTGACTCACTGGGCAGCTTCGTGCTGCCTCCTGGAGGAGGGGCAGAGCTTTTGCTCCAGGGTGCCGGGTTTCCTTGAAAAACAGCCAGGTGGTCCCCTCTGTGCTCCCTGGGATCAGACTCGCAGCCCCTGGTCTGCCGGCTTCTGCAGTCCTTCCATTGTCAAAATGCTCCAGAACTTTCTCCATTCTTAGCATTTCTCAGGGCAGTCACTGAGTTATCTTTTTTCTTTTTTTCCAATAAGGAAGTGGAAACCCGGCAGGAGACGCAGATGTCACCCAGAACTGCTCCCTGCATGCATCCGCGCCCCATCCATCTCCCTCCTCCCTCTGCCTCCTCTCCGTCTTCAGGTTCTCCCTCCTCTGTCTCCTTTTCCACTTTCCCCCTGTTTTTCCTTCCTCTCCTTCCTGTGGGACTTTACTCAGCCTGGTGGCTGGAGGAGGGTGGCCTGGCAGAGTTTGCAGTGTCCGGGAGAACTCACCGAGGCTGGGGTTGGGGTTAGCATTAGCGTGAGGGTTAGCGCAGGTCACCTGGGCCATGGGGAGTGGTGTTAGGACAGGTGTGAAGGGAGAAGGCAGAGTAGGGAGCTGGCTGCAGAGCCTGGAACCAGTGCCTATGTACCCGGGGTGGGCTCCTTGGTAATGGAGGAGTGGGAGACACGTAGGTGAGGCTCTGTGTGAGTGCAGGTAGCTGTGGGCTGTGTGCTTGTGGGTGCACGCACATGCGTGAGTGTGCAAGCTTGGTCATGAGTCACAGCCCACAGGAGTAGAAACAGAAGGAGTAGTGGCGGTGCTGGGTGCAGAACTTGGTGACAAAACGCGATTTCCACCAAGGACAGCCAGACCCCAGGGAGAAACGACAGCTTCTGTGGCATTCCAGGTGATGTGCCAGATGAACTTGGGACCCTCCAGTGCAGAGAGTGCACAGAGCATGGCGGGTCAGGCCGGAGGGTGCCCAAGCCTTTTGGAAGAGGCTCCCACTGATTGAATTCGATCAGCAAAATAAATGATTTACTAGCAGATAATAGCTGATTATATCAAAGAGTAATCCACGAGTCCACATTGTCAACCTCTCTCAGTGTATCCTTTTTTTTTTCCCTAAGATTGATTTATTTGTTTGAGAGCAGAGTTACTGTCAGAGAGAGGGAGAGACACAGAGAGGTCTTCCATCCGCTGGATCACCCCCAAATGGCAGCAATGGCTGAAGCTGCGCCGATCCAAAGCCAGGAGCCAAGAGCTTCTTCTGAATCTCTCACTTAGTTTGGATGTGGAGAGACCTGGATACTGTTGGATGCTGGCTGTGGCAGGGCCTAGGGTCCAACGAGTGCCCAGAAGCAGGGCACCGTTCTTGTGAATGGCAGGGCCGACCTGTGGTGCCTGAGCCCCCGTGCATCCCCCTAAGGGGTGGCCCATGGCCGCACCCAGCAGAGAGATCCCAGGAGCCTCCTCAGCCTTCAAGGAGAGTAGTGCAAGGAGGAGGAGATCCTGCACGTTGTCATACAAAAAGGAGGGAAGAGTGCATGAGTCACTGGCTGGAAAGGGAGTCCCAGGCCAGAGGGCATCCTGGGGGCGTGGTCTACCTGGGCCAAGAAAGTGAGAGCTCTGCTGCAGCCGGGAACCGTCACTGACCCGACAGAGGCCTCCCCACCCCCACCCCTGCAGCCCAGTGCGCTCCACCCTTTCCTCCACACGCCCGTGTCCCCTGTCCTGAGGGGCTTGGTCTGACTGCCAAGGGGGGCGTTTTCACCAGGGAGCCTTTGGATTGGCAAGAATGTAACTTGCCAGCCAGTGTGGAGTGTCCGAGGAAAGAAGCACTGGGCAGGGGACCCCACTGTCCTGCTCAGGGACCCTGAGGCCCTGACAGACACACATAGCACCAAGCCTGCACTTGGACCTGCACCCCAAAGCCCAGGACACAGCGCAGCAGTACCCTCCACACCCAGCACTTGTCCCTGTGACATGGGTGCCTGTTTCTGGCACTCACCTGTGATGAGTCGGGGGAAGCCAGGGACAGGTGGCCCCGTTGGCATCTAGTCCTGCGCCCCCTGCAGGGGCTGGAAAGAAACGTGACCACTTCTAGAGGCTACACAGAGCCTCCTTGTGTGGACATCATGGTCCCACCTGGATTTGGTCACAAAGACCCTTCCCTGTCCCTGCTCTTCTCTTGGGCAGAGGAGAAGGGGACTAAGGCTCCCTCTTTGTCCCTTCTCCCGTGCACCCCAGGCCACTGGTGTTTCCACGGCTGACCCAGGTTACTCCTCAGGGAGCTGCACACTGGGCAGCTTACGCTGGGCAGCAACTGTGCCCTCTGTGGGTTGGGGTGAGGAGAAGGCGCTCAAGGACCTTAACTGGGCTGTGAACGTGAGCAGTGACTGTGGGGCCAGGAGGTGAAGAGGGCCCAGCCCTTCCCTGTCTGCTGCCCAGTACAGCCCTGCTAACTCTGTAAGGGGGTTCAGCAGCAGACAGGGAGGGACCTGCCTGACGACGATGCCTGCAGACCAGCCGCACCGGCCGCAGCATGGCCAAGGGTTCTTGGGGGCTCTGGCCACTGCTCCTAACCCTGAGAATGCAGGACCAGACACCCAGCTCACCCCCCACACATTGTGCAAAAGAAAAGCACCTTTCTCTTGCGCACCTTTGAAGTGCAAATCCTGGACACCAGGCACCCAGCCCTCAGCAGGGTCACTCTGCCTGCCCCCTCCCGGCAGTGGGTAGTCAGGGGGTGGAAGAACAGGGCAGTCTCTGGAGCATGGCTTTGGTTGGAATCATTTTTGTTTTGCAGGATGAAAGGCTTCTGAGTGGTATAGGATATTTGACACTTTTTCTCAGACTCCTATGAAAGAGGTAAACTTGTGAAGGAACTGGGCCTCCGAGCAGGTACCATGTGCGAGCTTTGAAGTGGATGGGTGTGTCATGCCGTGACACCCTGCATCCTGGTCCCCACCTGGAGCCAAGGTCCTCAGGGGAGCTGGGTTGAGGGTGGGGTGGCCTCCAGGCTTTGTGCACAAAGTCTAGACATCTCCTAAACCTCTGGCTCCACAGCGCCACCCCCTGGCCACAGCCAGCATGGAGCTGCTGCAGGAAGTCCCTGGGTAGGAGCCTGGGTGTAGGAGACACAGACCTCCCTAGCAGCATTGGAAGCACAAGAGTCCCTGGGGTTGGTGCCCGTGTGGGTGAACATTCTCCTAGGATGTGCACCTAGGACAGGGGTCAGAGGTGATTGCGGAGTAGTGAAGTCAAAAGTCTCCAAACCTAGCCCGAAGGCTGGGTGCAGGGGCAGGGGCAGGAGGGGCCGGGGGCCTTGGTTGCCAGTCACAGAGGCAGCATAGGTGGCAGTGTCTGGCTATGTGGGTGCTGTGTGGCTTTTTTTTTTTAAGATTTATTTTATTTGAAAGTCAGAGTTACACAGAGAAAGGAGCAGCAGAGAGAGAAATGAAATAGAGGGAGAGAGAGGTCTTCCATCTGATGGTTTGCTCCTCAAGTGGCCCCAATGGTGCAGCTGCGGTGATCTGAAGCCAGGTGTCAAGAGCTTCTTCCAGGTCTCCCATGCAGGTGCCATCTTCTACTGCTTTCCCAGGTCATAGCACTGCGCAGGATCAGAAGTAGACAGCTGGGTCTAGAACCGGCGCCCATATGGGATGCTGGTGCTTCAGGCCAGGGTGTTAACCCACTGCACCACAGCGCCGCTCCACTACAAGGCTGTGGTCCTCCCCAGCCTTGTGCATGAGCACCCAGAATGAATGCCTCATCCCCTGTTGTCCTGTTGGGGGGCACTCGTACAAAAACAATGGCTCTGTGTCCCCGGGGTCTTTGTGGACCTCGGCCTTGGATGGGGACACCTTTGTTGCTGAGGCAGGAGGCCCTGGGGAGCACGAGGATGGGGGCCTCAGACCCAGTCCCCGCTCCGGGACCCCCTGCTGCTTCTGTCCCCCACACCCCGTGTGGCCCTCCCTCCAGCTGGGTAGAACTTTCCCCTGGGGACTGCCTGAGTGGGCAGGATGGGGCTCAGCCCTTCCACTGGGAGAGAGGCAGGGCCTTGTGGTCATAGGAAGTTTGTCAGCCTGATCCCTGCTGGGTGGGTTTTCCTCCTTGGATTCACTCCACGATCAACCCAGGGCTTTGTAATTTAGGATGTGGTCAGTGACTGACTGGTCTTCAGTGCCAGTGTCAGTGTCCCTCCTGTCCACGGGCACAGCTCTGCCCTCTGGGGCCCTGCTCTGAGAGGTAGCTTTGCCGGTCCCTTCCTTCACTTCTGTGCTAAGCTACCGATACAAAGGCTTTGCTTTTTCTAAGGGGTTTCTGCGGCTCCCTGGAGTGGGAGAGCCAAGTTGCTGTGTCCCTTCTTTGATTCTCCAGTGAAGAGTCCCCTGGGGGCCTCCGTCTCCCTCCTGGGTTGCATTCTGGCCCTGTTTGCACCGCTGACAGCCCGAGAGACCTCTGAGGCCTCTCCTGGCCATTCAAGGTGGCGTCAGGCTCCTGGGGTGGGAAAGTCTTGTGCGAGGTTGGGTGCTGAGGGGGTGTGGTGTTGGGTGCTATGCTGGTCTGTGCAGGCAGCTACAACAGCGGAACTGAGGCTGGGAACTTAACAAACAGCAGGGATGGTGCCCACAGTGCTGGAGGCTGCCAAGTCCAAGATGAAGGCGGTGGGAGAGGCCCTGTTTGACAAGGCTCGCTCTTAGAAGATGCTACTCCGCAGCTTAGGGGCCCCTGGGCCACTCACTCCAGCCCTGAAGCTGGAGCCCTCCCGCCTGCTTCCTGCCACAGAGGGCACACCTCGCACAGCTAGCACAGTGGCATCATGTTCAAGTAGTGGAGTTTTGAGGGGACGTCAACTTCAGACCACAGCAGGTCCCAGGAGGAGGTGGGATGTGCATGATGAAGATGCTGGTGGACGGGGACAGAAGGGAGAGGGAAGGGGTGGGTACTCAATGGTGTCAGGGCGGTGTGGCAGTCACAGGGACTGGACCTGGGCCGGGGCTGACCGACTGCGACAGGGGTGACACGGACCTGCAGTGGAGGCCGGAGCTGCCTCCCCAGGACCCAGGTGACAAAGGCAGAGCAGCGAGGCAAGTATGGTGGGAAGAATCCCTGTATCCCTAAAGATCTACTCAAGAAATTTATACTCAGTAAAGAAAAGGCTTCTAAAAAACAAAGCAAAACGCCCTGGGCAGGTGCCTGCAGGACACAGGAGGCTCTGAGGGCACGCAGTGGTCCCCGGCCACCATGCCCCTCACCGCCTGACCTGCCCTTTGGCGGCACTTCTTAGCTGCTTGTATGCCCCTCCCCTCTGGGTTCTCCTCTTGGGGTCAAGTCTGGGCTGCCCCTGGCATCCAGGGGGCAAGCCGGAGGGGGTGATTTCAAAATGGAGAAGACTGTTTTCTGAGGAGGCCGGGCTGGGAGCCCTGGTCCCTGTTTGATGCCTGCCTTCCTGGGGTGGGGGGTCCAGAGTGATGAGCTCCCCTTTGCTGAGAGCCCCCGACCTGGCTCCCCTGCGTGCCCGCAGTAACTGAGCACAGCTGGAGGAGGAAGAGTGTCCCTTGCCACTTGGGTGGGTCCCGGGCTGCCCGGGCCTCCTTCCCACGTGGTGGTTCTGAAATGCCGGTGAATTGCACGGCCCCTGAATGCAGGGAGGTGATGGAGAGATGAGCCCAACTCCTAAAGGCAGCAGGATCTGAAATGAAGCCCACGCCTCACAACACGGCAGGAGAACGGCCTCTGTGCTCGCGAGCCTGCGGCGGCTTCGTGCGGAGTGCAGGCCCAGGTCTCAGAGCGATGAGACTGTCATCACCTGGCCTGCAGAATTCAGAAATCAGGCTAAAGGGGGCTGTGAGGCCCAGGGCATCTGCCCCCACCCAGCCAAAACACATGTGTCTCGGCCCCACCCCGTCCGCCCTCTCAGTACCGGATTTTTTGCTGGGACAGCTCAGCCCGCGCACAGGTGCTCACCCCCGTCCCTTGCCCTCGACTTCACCCATGCGACGCTTTGTTAGATGGGTCCCCTTCCCCCCACACGCACATGGAGGTGGTGCCTCCTCTCCCACTAGGGGCCTGTGCATCTTCCCAATTCTCAAGAAGACCAGTACCCGGACCTAAAGCGCAAGTGTGTCCAAGTCTTCCCCATTGGATACACTGGGCCGCTGCCTCTCTGCCGTGTCAAAGCCAGCTTTTCCCAGACCTGGAGGCCTCCCTGGAGTTCCTGTGGTCACTGCGGCCACCTCTCCTGTCCATCCCCGGAGCCATGGGGTCCTCCCTCTACTGAGCTCCTACAGCACAGCACTGAGTAGTTCTGCCAGGCACGTCGTGGCCCTCCTGCCAAACCAAGGTTGAAGAGAAGCCCCAGCCCCCGCTAGGCACTGTGGGGCAGTTCTGTCTCGTGGCCTTGGAGTTCTGTTGTTTTCCTTGGGGCCCAGAGCCTTGGGGAGGTGGGAGACTCAGAGCAGGGAAAAGCCTTGCCACGGAGCCACAGCTGCAAAGTGGCAGAGGCACATCTGAGTCCAGGAGAAGTCGGGGACCCTTGTGTGTGGATTTCACAGAAGACAGGAAGAGACAGGCCAGGTGGGGCTGCGAGGGATCCCAGGAGGTGCCCAGTGACCACCAGGGAGAAAGAGTGAAAACAAGAAAACTTGAATTGGGAAAATAAATAGCTTTAATAACAGACACATAAATTAAGGAAATCTATTGTCCCACATGGAGAACCATGTCATATAAATAAAGGGATGGACAACTTCCATTTTCAACCATAACAATTCTCTAAATAATCAGGTTTCTTCGCTGGACGTGGGGAGAAATTCATATAAGAAATCTGTGAGACCACTACAGTACAAAGCTTGGTAATAAAAAAAGGAATACAAATACAGAAAGTCTCTCCCTACATAAACGAAGATACAGATCTATACATTTCTATATCTAAATACAAAATTATTAATACTTATGGATCTCTATAACTGTATGTCTTGATAAGAGCCTCATTTGTTCGAATAAACGTGAAAACATAAACAGTAAAAACACCCAAATCGGGAAGGTCTTCAATATCCCAGAAAAGCCCTGGACTTCCTTGCCGAGTCTGAACTTGAGGTTTGTCCTAGGGGACAGGCAGCCCAGCACTGGGTGGGATCCCGTGGGGGTGGGAGAGAGCCTCCCCGCTCAGTATTTGCAGGGCCCGGGATTTGAGCTCTGCAGCTGGAGCTCCCGGGGTCCTGTGCAGGATGCTGCTGTCACCTTCCCACACTGAGTTGGCAGGGGAGAGCCAGACAGCCCTGGGGCAGAAAGAGGGCCTGTGTCCTGGAGACTGAGCAGGTGCCTCCCAGGGGCCCATTAAGGCCAGGGAGGAGCAGGGGTGCAGGGCAGCGAGCCCGCGGGCCAGGACTGTGGCTGCAGCAGGGCGTCGAGCGTGGCGAGCGCCCAGTGCAGGGCGGCCCCTGCGTGCGCCAGCTGCCAGGACAGCCAGGCGCGCTGCGAGGCCCTGGGCTCCCCGCCGCGGCCGCCCATGGGCAGGAAGGCGCCCCCTGGAGCCTGCAGCTCTTCCAGGAACACCTCCAGGGCGCCCAGGTTGGTGGAGAGTCGGGCCAGCTCCTGGGAAGTCTGTGGTGGGCTGTGGTGGGCCGACGGGTGTCTGCGGAGACTTCGAGAGCTGCGTGGGTCCTCAGGGATGTGTGAGCGGCGTCCCCGGGTGCGGATCCTCTCTGGGGGTCTGCGCTGTGTGTGCTTCTCCTGCAGGCGCCAATTCCTGCGTGCAGAGCCTGCGCACCAGAGCGCCAAGTGTTAGGGAGGGGCCGTGTGTAACACCAAGGCTCATTTCTAAGGTCACCAAACCCCATCCCACCCAACACCACTCCCGGGAGCCCTACTAGGATCCTGTGGGCCTGGGTCCAATCCAGGGCGCTCTGTCAGCCCCGAAGAGCATCAGCCATTTCCACCAGCAGAGGGCTCAGTCACTGGCTTGGTCCTGTGCTCCACCCACACCTCTCTGAAGGCCCAGCCCCCAACCTACCTCCTCTGCTAGGATGTCCCCCGCGGGGAGACCCAGACTGGGGCTTTCCTCTCTCTGGGGCTGGGGACCTCCGTGCCTTCTTCCTGTCTTCGCGCTCTGCATCTTGTGGGTGGGGGCGACGAGGGGAGACGCTGGGGCTTCTCCTGCGCTTGCCCCTGCAGCCCGTGGCCTCCTCCCTCTGCCTGGGGAGCCCTGAGGGGGAAGAGGGCAGCAGTGAGTTTCCTGCACCAGCACTGGAGTCCGGGCCAGGACAAGTGAGCTGCAGGAGATGGAGAACGCCCCCACCACGACCTGTCCCCTTTCTCCCAGGGTCCAGAGCATCCACAACATCTTTGCAGCCTCCTTGTATTTCTGTGGTTCCCAGCGCACCCAGCCAAGTATAGATTCTCATCTGCAGGAAGAGCAGTGACTAGAAGCCAGGTGACCCCAAGGCCCAACCACCCGTGTCAGCTCCACCCCCATCCTAATGAGATTGACTGCTCCTACTTCCCTGCCCTCAACCCAGCAAATGATTCAGAGGAAGCATCCCTGCACAGGAGGCGCCTCTCTCTCTCTCTCTCTCTCTCTCTCTGTGTGTGTGTGTGTGTGTGTGTGTGTGTGTGTGTCTTCCTCTAGCTCGCTCTCTTGACCTCACTCTCGTTTTCATTCTTGGTCTCTCTCTTATGCTCTCTTTCTCCCTCTTTTCCGTATTTGCCCCTTCTTTCCGGTTTGTCAGGTTTCCCCACCAGTAAACTCTTGCCGCAAAAGAAAAAAAGAAAAGAAAAGAAAAGGAAGAAAAGAAAGGAAAGGCAAGAGAGAAATAGTGGAAGGAAGAAAGGAAGAAAAGAAGAAAGCAAGAGGGCCGGCGCCGCAGCTCCCTTGGCTAATCCTCTCCTGGGCACCGGTACCCCGGGTTCTAGTCCCCGTTTCTCCACTTCCAGTTCGGCTCTCTGCTGTGGCCCAGGAAGGCGCTGGAGGATGGCTCAACCTCTTGGCCCCTGCACCCATATGGGAGACCAGGAGGAAGCACCTGGTTCCTGACTTCGGATAGGCCCAGTCCTGGCTGTAGCGGCCACTTGGGTGGTGAACCAATGGAAGGAAGACCTTTCTCTCTCTCTCTCTCTCTCTCTCTGTCTGGCTAACTCTGCTTCTCAAAAAAAAAAAAAAATAGGAGAAAGAATAAAGAAGCCATGAACCTACCTTAGGCCTTCTGAGATCTCTCGCTGGTCTTGGGTTTTCCCATCCTTCCTCTGCTGTCCAGGTACCGTGCGTCTCCTCCTTTCTCTTCCGAGGAGAGATTTCCCCTGGCGGCAGGGCCTTCATGTGGCTTGCACGAGGGCCTCAACTTGGCTGACTTCTGATGGCCAGGACTTCTGGCCATGGCAGCTCCCTCCATGGGAGTGACCTCTGCCTGCAGGGCTATACCTCTGCTGCTGAGGGCTGATGGCTCAATGACCCAGCAGTCAAGGCCAAGCAGCTTATATAGTGCCTGCCCCCTGAGGGCTCTCACCTGATTCGTGGTGAAGACCACGCCCACAGTGTGAGCGGGAATTCATTGGAATAGACACATTGGCTTTCCTGCTCTATTCCTTTTTTTTTTTTTTTTTTTTTTTGAAAGGCAGAGTTAAAAAGTGAGAGAGAGAGACAGAGAGAAAGGTCTTCCTTTTCTGTTGGTTCACCCCCCAAATGGCCTCTATGACCAGCGTGCTGTGCCAATCCAAAGCCAGGAGCCAGGTGCTGCCTCCTGGTCTCCCATGCCCATGCAGGGCCCAAGCACTTGGGCCATCCTCCACTAGCCTCCCGGGCCACAGCAGACAGCTGGACTGGAAGAGGAGCAGCTGGGACAGAACCGGCGCCTCAACTGGGGCTAGAACTTGGGGTGCCAGTACCGCAGGGAGAGGATTAGCCTAGTGAGCTGCGGCTCCAGCCCTCCTGCTCTATTCTGTACAATGTCAACTTCTCCACTAATTTAGGAGCAGTGATCCTGGGAGCTCATGCATGGAGGGTGTGTGCTCTCATGTGCATTTTTGGCACTAGATGGGTTTTCCTTTGTTTGCTGGATAATGCTGTCTCTCCCACCCAACCACGCCTACTGTGTGAGAGGCAATTGGATGGATTAGGCACACTTGGTTTCCCAATTTATTTTTGTGTAAAGTTTTATTTATTTCTTTGAATTTCAGAGTTACACTGAAAGACATGGAGAGGCAGAGAAAGAGGTCTTCTATCCACTGGTTCACTCCCCAGATGGCATCAATGGCCGGCACTGTGCTGATCCAAAGCCAGATGCCCGGAGCTTCCTCCGGGTCTTTCCAAGTGGGTGCAGGGCTCAAGGACTTGGGCCATCTTCCACTGCTCTCCCAGGCCACAGTAGAGAGCTGCATCAGAACTGAAACAGCCAAGTCTCAAGCCAGCACCTCTATGGGATGCTGGCACCACAGGCGGCAGCTTTGGCACCCCCTACTTTATCCTTTTTATAAGGTTTATTTTCTTTATTTGGAAGACAGAGTTACAGGGAGAGGTAATGAATGAGAGAGAGGTCTGCCATCTGACAGTCCACTCCCATATGGCTGCCATTGCCGGAGCTGTGCTGATCCAAATCCAGGAGCCAGGAGCTTCTTCCAGGTCTCTTACAAGGGTACAGGGGCCCAAGGACTTGAGCCATCTACTAATGCTTGCCCAGGCTACAGCAGAGAGCTGGACTGGAAGAGGATTAGCACGGACCAGAAACCTGTGCCCATATGGGATGCCAGCACTTAAGGCCAGGGCTTTCACACTCCTAGCCACAGCACTGGCCACCGCTACTTTTTCTTAACAATAGCAAGTTCTTCTGCACTAATTTAGGAGCAGGGATCCTGGGAGCGCATGTGTGGCAGGGTGTGTGCTCTGATGTGTATTCATGGCACTAGGTGGGTTTTCTTTAGTTTGCTGGATTCTGTTGTCTCCCTTGCAACCTTTTTGCATGTCTCTGTGTGTCTGGCTGTGGGTGCTCTATGTCCCACACCAGAGGGCCTTCTTCCAGGGAGACAGGAAGTCTCTTGTTCATGCAGTGTCTGGGGCAACCGTCCTGCTCCTCCATTGTGGTCACCTGTGAGCACACATTGACTGTGTTCTGGTTTAACGCCATGTCCAGACACAGGCATCAGGAGGCCTCAGCCACAAGGCCCACAGGTGGCCTGAAAGCAACATCTCCAGCAATCAGGGAGAAGCTCAAGGCAACCTGCTGTGAGTAGAGCAGCCTAGGGGAGCCGATTCTTGACCTGGATGGTTTCCTGTCTATCTCAGGCTCTGTGGTCTTTGCACTTCCATATTCCAGGTGCCCTCGTTCACCCGCAAAGTCGCACTGCTCTCCTGAGGCCAAGCTGCCTTTAGGATCCCTCACAGGCAGGGGACTTTGTCCCGAGTGCACTCAGTCACGTTATCTCTTGGTGCTGCAGGGTGCTAAGCCCCCGACTGTCACGCCCACATCCCGGGTAACACAGATTCCAGTCCCAGCTGCTCCAGCTCAGAGCCAGCTCCCTGCAGATGCACTGGTGCACGGCCTCTTCACCCAGGTGGAAGTCCTAGATGAAGCTCCAGGCTCCTGGCTCTGACCTGACCCGCCCTGACAGTTGTGACAAATTGGGGATTCCACCAACAGGTGGTTAAATACCTCTCTCTCTATCTCCTCTCTTTAACTCTGCCTTTCAAATAAATAAATATACATCTTTTAAAGGAAATAAAAAGTAGAAACTAACTGCTTTAATACACTCTGGAGAACTCCCCTTGCTCCTCGTTATGTGCAACAACTAGAATTGCATACAAGGTGCACACAGCAAAAAGTGAGTTCTCTTAGCAATTGCAGCTGGGCATCCTTAGAGCACAGATAGGACAGGTGGTCTCAGGTAGACACTAGAAGGGTGTACAGGTGGGCTTCTCAGTCCTGGGAAAAACCTTCTTTTTTCTCCACAGGAGGTTAATTCTAAACTCTATTTACTGGGAAAATCCATTACGCTGAACACTGAAGAGTTTTGTATTTCTGTCTCATGTATCATACTGTATTTACAAGTTATTCCTAAAGGACCAGCGCTGTGGTATTTGGGATAAGCATCCGCCTGCAGCACTGGCATCCCATGTGGGCACTGCTTCAAGCCCTGGCTGCTCCACTTTCCATCCAGCTCCCTGCTAATGCACCTGGAAAGGCTGTAGATGATGGTCCAACTGCATGTGTCATATATATATAATATATATAATGTTATATATATAATAATAATAAAATAAAAATATCAAGTAAAGCACCATGAGAAATATGGAATTTCTTGACCTACCATTAAAATTTCTTAAAAATGTGTTTGAGAATTAGGACAAATTCTTTTTTATTAAAAATTTTATTTATTTATTTGAGAGGAAGAAGGTACACAAGAGAGAGGGAGAGAATGATCTTCCATCCACTGGTTCACGCCCTAAATGACCAAAGCAGGCAGAGCGGAGCTGATCCAAAGCCAGGAGCCAGGAGCTTCTTCCAGGTCTCCCACACGGATGCAGAGGCCATAGGACTTGGGCCATCTTCTCCTGTTTTCTTAGGCCATAGCAGACAGCTGGATCAGAACAGCAGCAGCAAGGACACGAACTGGCGCCCATGGGATGTGGGCACTGCAGGCAGAGGCTTAGCCCACTATGCCACAGCGCCAGCCCCTAAAATATGCCTTTTTAAACATAGCAAATAAAGCACTGTGAGGAATATGGAATTGCTTGTTCAACTATTCACATTTATTAAAAATCTTGACTACACAGAGCTCCCAGGTCCTTCAGGCCTGAAATGGTTTGTGGGGTGTCCACACGGCCCCTGCACACAAATGAAGCAGGTGGGAAGCCTGGAGAAGTTGAAATTGTTAAGAATAGAGCCTGAGGGCTGGAGCCGCCTGTGGCGCCAGCACCCCGGGTTCTAGTCCTGGTTGGGTCGCCGGTTCTGTCCTGGTTGCTCCTCTTCCAGTCCAGCTCTCTGCTGTGGCCTGGGAGGATAGTGGAGGATGGCCCAAGTGCTTGGGCCGTTAACCCGCATGGGAGACCAGGAGGTAGAACCTGGCTCCTGGCTTTGGATTGCCACAGTTTCTGATCCAGCTCTCTGCTATGGCCTGGGATAGCAGTATAAGACGGCCTAAGGCCTTGAGCCTCTGCATCACATGGAAAGTCCCGAGGAAGCTCCATACTTCTGATTTGGATCGGCACACTGCAAGCCATTGAGGCCATCTGAGGAGTGAACCAGTGGATGGAAGACCTCTCTCTCTCACTCTCTCTCTCTCTCTGCCTCTCCATCTCTTTCAGTGAAATTCTGACGTTCAAATAAATAAATATATCTTCATAAAAATACATTGGGAAACCAAATGTGCCTAATCCAATCGATTGCCTCTCACACAGTGGGTGTGGTTGGAAGGGAGATAACAGAATCCAGTAAACAAAGGAAAACCCACCATGAATACACATCAGAGCACACACAGCCATGTATGACCTCCCAGGATCCCTGCTCCTAAATTAGTGGAGAAGTAGTTGACATTGTTAAGAGTACAGCAGGAAAGCCAATGTGTCTAATCCAATGATTTCCCTCTCACAACATGGGCGTGGTTTCATCACCAATCAGGTGAGAGCCCTCAGGGGGCAGGCACTATATAAGCTGCTTGGCCTTGACTGCTGGGTCATTGAGCCATCAGCCCTCAGCAGCAGAGGTATAGCCCTGCAGGCAGAGGTCACTCCCATGGAGGGAGCTGCCATGGCCAGAAGTCCTGGCCATCAGAAGTCACCCAAGATGAGGCCCTCGTGCAAGCAACATGAAGGTGTTGTTGCCAGGGGAAATCTCTCCTCGGAAGAGAAAGGAGGAGACGCACGGTACCTGGACAGCAGAGGAAGGATGGGAAAACCCAAGACCAGCGAGAGATCTCAGAAGGCGCAAGGTAGGTTCATGGCTCCTTTTTGCTCTTTCTGTCTGTCTTTCTTTCTTCTTCTTCTTCTTCTTCTTCTTCTTCATCTTCATCTTCTCTCTCTTTCTCTCTCTCTCTCTCTCTGTTAAGAAAGTATTTATTTTCGGGGAATCCCAACATGCCGGAAGGAAGGGGCAAAAAAGGACAAGAGGGAGAAAAGGGAGGCTAAGAGAGAGATTGAGAGGGAGAGAGAGAGAGAAAGAGAAAGAGAGCAATTTTGAGCAGTCAATCCCTTCAGGATGGGGGTGGGGTTGACACCGGTGGTTGGGCCATGGGGTCACCTGGCTGCTAGCAGATGAGAACCTGAACTGGGCTGGGTGGGCTGGGGAGACACTGAAATCCAAGGAGATGCAGAGATGTCTGACTGTGGAATTACTGAGAAGTTCCTTTTGGAGCCAACTCCTGTAAAACCCATGCATGATTTTTCACCATGCCTCTTTCTCATGAACTGTTTGGAGAACCCTCGAATGCATGCCTTTCAAAAATGTGCGCGCTACACAAATGATTTTTTCATTTAATTTCTCATGGATTCTGGAGGCCCCGTTGAGGGTGGGATGAGCAGGCAGCAGGCTTCAGTCCTGTCCTGACTAAGGTGCTGGGGTGCCCAAGGTGAAGGGCAGAGTCTGCCAGCTGAGCTTCCTCTGACTCTGGACAGGGCTGGGCTGGCAGTGACTAGGACCTCCCCAGAAACATGCAGAGCAAGGCTGGGCCCTGGGGAGCTGGGTGTGGACGCTCTGGACCCTGGGAGAAAGGGGACAGGTTGGGGGGGGCGTTCCCCATCTCCTGCAGCTTCACTTGTCCTGGCCCAGACTCCAGTGCTGGTGCAGGAACCTCACTGCTGCCCTCTTCCCCCTCAGGGCTCCCCAGGCAGAGGGAGGAGGCCACGGGCTGCAGGGGCAAGCGCAGGAGAAGCCCCAGTGTCTCCCCTTGTCGCCCCCACCCACAAGATGCAGAGCGCGAAGACAGGAAGAAGGCACGGAGGTCCCCAGCCCCAGAGAGAGGAAAGCCCCAGTCTGGGTCACCCCGCGGGGGACATCCTAGCAGAGGAGGTAGGTTGGGGGCTGGGCCTTCAGAGAGGTGGGGGTGGGGCACAGCACCAAGCCAGTGACTGAGCCCTCTGCTGGTGGAAATGGCTGATGCTCTTCGGGGCTGACAGAGCGCCCTGGATTGGACCCAGGCCCACAGGATCCTAGTAGGGCTCCCGGGAGTGGTGTTGGGTGGGATGGGGTTTGGTGACCTTAGAAATGAGCCTTGGTGTTACACACGGCCCCTCCCTAACACTTGGCGCTCTGGTGCGCAGGCTCTGCACGCAGGAATTGGCGCCTGCAGCAGAAGAACACACAGCGCAGACCCCCAGAGAGGATCCGCACCCGGGGACGCCGCTCACACATCCCTGAGGACCCACGCAGCTCTCGAAGTCTCCGCAGACACCCGTCGGCCCACCACAGCCCACCACAGACTTCCCAGGAGCTGGCCCGACTCTCCACCCACCTGGGCGCCCTGGAGGTGTTCCTGGAAGAGCTGCAGGCTCCAGGGGGCGCCTTCCTGCCCATGGGCGGCCGCGGCGGGGAGCCCAGGGCCTCGCAGCGCGCCTGGCTCTCCTGGCAGCTGGCGCACGCAGGGGCCGCCCTGCACTGGGCGCTGGCCACGCTCGACGCTCTGCTGCAGCCACAGTCCTGGCCCGCGGGCTCGCTGCCCTGCACCCCTGCTCCTCCCTGGCCTTAATGGGCCCCTGGAAGGCACCTGCTCAGTCTCCAGGACACAGGCCCTCTTTCTGCCCCAGGGCTGTCTGGCCCTCCCCTGCCAACTCAGTGTGGGAAGGTGACAGCATCGTCCTGCACAGGACCCAGGGAGCTCCAGCGGCAGAGCTCAAATCCCGGGCCCCGCAAATACTGGGCGGGGAGTCGCTCTCCCACCCCCACGGGATCCCACCCAGTGCTGGGCTGCCTGTCCCCTTGGACAAACCTCAAGTTCAGACTCGGCAAGGAAGTCCGGGGCTTTTCTGGGATATTGAAGACCTTCCTGATTTGGGTGTTTTTACTGTTTATGTTTTCACGTTTATTTGAACAAATGAGGCTCTTATCAAGACATACAGTTCTAGAGATCCATAAGTATTAATAATTTTGTATTTAGATATAGAAATGTATAGATCTGTATCTTCGTTTATGTTGGGAGAGACTTTCTGTATTTGTCTTCCTCTTTTTATTACCAAGCTTTGTACTGTAGTGGTCTCACAGATTTCTTATATGAATTTCTCCCCAAGTGCAGTGAGCAAACCCGATTATTTAGAGAATTGTTATGGTTGAAAATGGAAGTTGTCCATCCCTTTATTTATACGACATGGTTCTCCATGTGGGATAATAGATTTCCTTAATTTATGTGTCTGTTATTAAAGCTATTTATTTTCCCAATTCAAATTGTCTTGTTTTCACTCTGTTTGCTCAAGCTTAAAACACATAGGCTGCGCCTGGACTAATGTCAGGATTGTAATTCCTATTCATTTTGCATGTGCTTTAGGTCAGCTTGACCCCAGCAACCACGTGCTCCTCCACCCCTCCTTGTGGATTTTGCCTTTATAAACTCTGTTGCTTGACTTCGGGGTCCAGAGCTCTTTAGGGCCTGAGCCGCTCTCCACTGCCAGCAAGAAAGGACTGTCAGATTTCATCAGTGTAGCGCTCCTCTGTGAGCACTCGCTCAGGCCCTGCATTCCTGGAGTCTGCCTTAAGAGGTTTTTTTAATTTATTTGAGATGTAGAGCAACAGACAGAGAGGGAGAGACAGAGATAAAGGTCTTCCCACTTAGTTGGAAGTAAGTATATCTGCTGCTTAATAATAGTAACTCTTTTTAAAGTTTTATTCATTTGTTGGAAGGCAGAGTTACTAGAGGCAGAGGCAGAGGAGGTAGAGGAAGAGACAGAGAGAGAGAGGTCTTCCTGCACTGGTTCACTACCCAGATGGCTGCAACAGCCGGAGCTGCACGGATCGGATGCCAGGAGCCACATCCAAGGAAATGGGCCTTCTTCTGCTTTCCCAGGCCATAGCAAGGAGCTGGATGGGATGTGGAGCAACTAGGACAGGAAAGGGCACTCATATAGGATGCAGGCACTGCAGGGGGTGGCTTTACCCACTACACCACAGTGCTGGCCCCTCCCTGTTTTCTTAGACTGGAAAATCAGTTGATCCTTCCTTGTGGGGCTGATGGAGCATCTTTAGTAAATTACAAATTTCCTGGTCGCCCTTCCATATCCTGTTCCCAACACCTCCTGTTTTTCCCCATTTAATCTTTCCTACTTCCTTCTCCTTTCTGATCTGTGAAGAGGTGGGAACAGAGGCTATTTTTTCAAAAACAGATTTGTTCATTTACTTGAAAGAGTTACAGAGAGAGAGGAAGAGACAGAGAGATCTTCCATCTGCTGGTTCACTCCCCAGATGGCCGCAACAACCAGGACTGAGTCAGGCCAAAGCCAGGAGCTTCTTCCAGATGTCCCATGTGGGTAGCAGAGGCCCAAACACTTGGGCCATCTTCCCAGACCATTAGCAGGGAGCTGGGTTGGACGTGGAATGGCTGGGACACAAACTGGCACCCATAAGGGATGCCAGCATTGCAGGTGGTAGCTTTAGGCAATATGCCACAATTCTGGCCCTGAGGCTATTTAAAATCTGTGTTTTGAACTTGATCAGAACTGTGATATCAGGAACAACTAATGTCAGGTACATTTATAAAGAGGAGTAGAAGCAACTGATCACCCTCGGAAAGAGGGAGATCGAAGGCTATTCTGTCAGGGTACCGGGCAGGGGGCCTGTATCCCACGTAGGTGAGGAATCTCAACCAGTCCATTATTTTTCAGTCTCAACTAAGTTCTTGGTTTTCTATTGCTGCATAACAAGTTACCAGTGACTTTAGATTTAGTGTTAAGTTGACTGAGCTAAGGGACGTCCAGTTAGCTGGTAAAACATGATCTCCATGTGTGTCTGTAATGGTGTTCCTGGGAAGAGATTAGACTTTGAATAATAAACAGTAAAAACTGACCCTGGTCAACATGAGCAGATATAATCCAACCCATCAAGAACCTGACAGAACAGAAGGACATAGGAAGGCCATGGTTTCTCTCTCTCTCTCTCACTCACTCTCTCCTTGAGTTGGAATATTCATCTTCTGCCATTGACACTGGAGCTTCTTGTTTTCGGGACTATGGCTGCGGGCACTCCACCATGCCCCATCCCCCACTCCCACCCCCTTCAGACTCAGACTCTAGACACCACCTGCTCTGCTGGCTCTGCAGCTTGCAGATGGAAGGTCCCGGGACTTCATGCCCTCCACGGTCATGTGCACCAATGCCCGTAATACATACCCTCGTTTATCCCATTGGCTCTGCTTCTCTAGAGAATGCCAACTTGAACAGCTTGGTGCTCTGTTCAGTGTCTCATGAATTTGAAATCAAGGTGTTGGTTGGGTTGCATCCTAACCTGGAGGCTTAGACAGGCTCCCAGGATTCCCTCAGATCGCTGACAGAAATCATTTCCTTGCAGTTGTAGAAGTCAGGCCCTTGTTGCTTTGTTAGTTGTAGACCAAAACCACTGTCTGCTCCCAGAGGCTGCTGCTATGCCCTTTCCACGTGGCTTCTTCCACGGGCCTTCCCACGTTCTGCATCTGACTTCAGGACGGGTCCAGTCCCTTTAAAAGCTCACCTGATGGGGCTGGCACTGTGGCGCAGTAGGTTAAAGCCCCAGCCTGCAGCACCGGCATCACATATTGGCGCTGGTTCTAGTCCCAGCTGCTCCTCTTCCGACCCAGCTCTCTGTTATGGCCTGGGAAAGCAGTAGAAGATGGCCCAAGTCCTTGGGCCCCTGTACCTGTGTAGAAGACCTGGAAGAAGTTCCTGGCTCCTAGCTTCAGATCAACTCAGCTCTGGCCATTGTGGTCATTCGGGGAGTGAACCAGCAGATGGAAGACCCTCCCCTCTCTCTTTCTCTGGCTCTATCTCTCTTTGAAACTGTCTTTCAAATAAATAAAATAAATCTAAAAAAAAAAAAAAAACACCTGATTAGGTCATTCACACCCAGGAAAATCTCCGATTTTATGAACTTAAAAGTCAACTAAAAAAAAAAAAAGTTGAGTGATTTGGGACCTAATCATGGAAGTGATAATCGAAAAATCTAAGGTTCTTCCAATCCCCCAAAGAGGGGGGCAAATCAAATGGGCATAGAACCATAGGGCAGAGATAATGGGGACCATATTAGAACTTTGTTTACAATATTTATAACATTTTTGCTGGGTGTGGTTGCCAGGGACTAGGAAAAAGCATGCCTGTGATTGTTTTAGAATAATTGGGAAACATACCATTTATATTTGTGGGACTAAAAAAGCACTATTAGAAGGAATCAGTAATAGGATAAGAAGACTAAGCACAAACCGTCTTGTAGATAGGCAATCTAAAGAAGTCTTCCTTACAAGCTCAGTAAAAAACTGTATTCAGATAAAATGTTGAGAGGTCAAACATAAAAGACACACGTGGCTGGCATTGTGGGGTAGCTGGTTAAGCTGCTGCTTGCCACACTGGCATCTGATATCTGAGTGTCAATTTGAGTCCCAGCTGCTCCAGTTCCAATCCAGTTCTCTACTAATGCACCTGAGAAAGCAGCGGAAGATGATCAAAGTACTTGGGCCCCTGCCACCCATGCAGGAGATCTGGAAGGAGTTGCTGGCTCCTAGTTTCAATCTGATTCTGCCTGGGCTGTTGCAGTCATTTGGGGAGTGAACCCATGGCTGGAAAATTGCCTCTCTCTCTCTCTCTCAAATAAATAAATCTAAAACACACACACACACACACACAAACACACACAGCCATTGCTGACCAGCACATAACTGGTGGTTCATTCACGCAACTGGATGGAGCAAAGCTGGGTACATTTGATTCCGGAAAAAGGAGTGATGTGTTTCAGAGAGCTCCACCGCTGTCTGCCCCACTGTCGGTCCCAGCGGGAAAGAGAGCCGGGTCTGAGCCTCCACTGTTTCCCCAGCACCTAGTCTGCACATATTTGTTGAATAAAACTCAACTAACTATTGTTCGGCGAATGCAGTGAACGCGCGAAATGATTTGTTTCAACTGCTTGATTATTCTACGGAAGTACTCGTCTCTCCGTGAAAGCGGGGCTCTCACCGAGGAGGAGTGTGTTCGCTTTGTACTACGAAAGGATTTATCCTGTATCCTGTATCTGATAGGGCTCCTCCCCTTTCCCCCTCCAATCTCATTACCCCAGCTCTCTAGAGTTCGCTTTAGGCATTGCGATTCAGCTGACCGCACTGATTTACTCGGGGGCGGGGGGGAGGGGGGGACGACAAAAACCTCCAAATTCCGTCCACCGTCTTTCCAGGGGCGCGGTGTCAATCACAGCCCCTTTCTGCCTTAAGTAACCGAGCACCGCCCCCAGCCCCACCTCCCTGGCGCGCCCCAGAGACCCCCGCGCCTCTGCCGTACGGCTGGGCCTCCACCAAGATGGCCGCGCCCACGGGCGATGACCCAGGGCGCAGCCATTGCGGCTGCCGGACCTGCTGCGGCCGCGCTCCGGGTGTTCGCCATGTCTGCCTCTGGCTGTGAGCAGATCCTGACAAAGCCCAAGACCGTGGACCAGAGAAGTCCGGGAACGGCCGAAGAGGCCGGGCGTCCCCAGGAGATGGCTGTGTCCGAGCCCGGGGACTGTGCCGCTGTAAGAATGATGATGGGGCGGGGCTATCTGGCATCAGAGCGAGTCTAATTAGGGTTAATGATTGGAGGGTTACCGTAGTCTGTGAAATGATGACTCGGGAACTGGTGGGGTCGCTGCTGGCGGGTCTCTGGGCAAGTCAGTGTTCGGAGGGCTCTGTGAGGTGGGGGTGGGGGCGCCTGTGGGCTCAGTGACTGATGAAGTTGTAGGAAATCAGCGGTTTGAGAGATCTGCCGAGACAGTGATGGAGTGACGTCTGAGGCAGTCCCTGAGTTTGGAATGCTGTGGGGGCTTTTGTGATGTGTCAGGGATTGAGCAGCTCTGTGAGACCGGCGATTTGGGATGCCTACAGGGGCTTGCGGAGTTGGGTGCCGCCGGTGATGGTTACACACTGGGATATCACTGAGCGGCCGTGTTGGGATTGGGAGTTCGCTGGCTGGGGGAATCTGTGAGGTTCAGAGATTGCGACCTGGACTTAGTGATGGTGATGTTTGTGGAAGTCTGGTTAGCAGTATCTTCGGGAGCCAACAGTTAGTGTGGTATTAGTGGGCACTGAGGGGTCCTGGGGGCCGGTGGAGGGGTAGCAGTTGAAGTGTGGAGAGGGGGTTCAATGTGGAGGGGTCTCTGGGGATGGTGGATGCTTTGTATGTTGTCTGGGGAGAAGAGGTGATTGGCGACTTGTGTAGGTCAGGGATGAGGTGGCGTCCAGGAGCCATAACTGTGTTTTCAAAGATGAGGCGATTCATAGCATTAACGATTAAAGGTCCTCTGTGATTCTTTGACCAGGAGCCTGCGAGGGCATTCCAGGGGTTGGTGATGGAGGGTTCTGTAGGAATCAGTGAATGGAGGTCCGTGGAGAATGGCGATTGGGAACTTGCAGGGTTCTGTAACTGAGGGAAGCTTGCAAAAGTTAATGACTGAGGAGTATTTGGGGATCTGTGATTGGAAATTTGTAGGAACAGACTGTAAGATGAGTAGCTGTTTTATGCCAGAAAGTGTTTTGATTGCTAAGGATATACCAGGAAGCAGGGCCAGAGTCCCTCCCTCAATATCTTTAAATTTTAGAAATAGGAGAGAGCCAAAAAAAAAAAAAAAAAAGTAAATAAACAAATAAAACAATTCCCAGCACTAATGAGCACTATGTGATTAAAAAACAGAACTCAGGGGTGAGCAATTCGCCTGGTGGTTAAGATACCCGTGTTCCATATTGGAGTGCCTCAGCTCAACGTCCGGCTTGGGCTCCTTTCTCCAGCTCCCTGCTAATGCACATCCTGGGAGGCAGCAGTGATGTCCCAAGCAATGCCCACGTGCCAGCCATGTGGGAGACTTGAATGAGTTCCAGGCTCACAGGTTCAGCCTGTCCCCTCCTTGGCTAGTTCAGGCATTTGGGAGGCATGCCAGTGGATAGGACTGCCTCTCTCTCTCTCTCTCTCTCTCTCTCTCTCTCATTCTCCTAAAGTCCCTTAAATAATTAAAAAAACCAGAGGTTTGCTGTGGTTGGAGAATAGTCAGAGTGAAAGAAGAAAGATGTGAAATCAAGTAGTAGGAAGGGACCAAATCATGCAGAACCTCATTGGCTGGGATAAGGATTTGGATTTTATTCTAGTTGCAATGAGAAACCCTTGAGTTTAGGCTGGGAGACTGTTCTGATTGATACTTTTAAAAGATGATCACCATGGCTACGCTATGGAAGATGGAGTACAGAGGTACAAGATACAGGGAGATCAGTTAGGCATTTTATTGCACTAACTGAAGGCACATAGGTGATGATTTATGAAAGTATCATAGCAGTAAAATAAAATGAAATCAGATTCAGAATATGTCTGGATGTGAATTGATATGTAATCTGAAGGAGAACAAGCAAGATTTACATCTAGACTTTTTTTTTTTTTTTTTTTGGACAGGCAGAGTTAGAGAGAGAGAGAGACAGAGAGAAAGGTCTTCCTTCCATTGGTTCACCCCCCAAATGGCCACCACGGCCGGAGCTATGCCAATCCTAAGCCAGGAGCCAGGTGCTTCCTCCTGGTCTCCCACACAGGTGCAGGTGCCCAAACACTCAAGCCATCCTCCACTGCCCTCCCGGGCCACAGCAGAGAGCTGGACTGGAAGAGGAACAGCCGGGACTAGAACCCGGTGCCCATATGGGATGCCGGCACCACAGGCGGAGGATTAGCCAAGTTAGCCATGGTGCTGGCCCCTACATCTAGACTTTTGACCTGAGGAGCTAGATGGATGGTGACGCCACTTTTTGGGGAAAGTGTAGTATTGGAGGAGATCAAATTTCCTGCATGGAAATGGGATCCAAGGTGGATGACAGTGGTTCTGTTTTGTTGATGCCTAGATGCCCATTACATATCCAACTAGAGCTGTTGACTAGCCTTTAGATATATGGATCTGGAACGTAGGAGAAATCTGGGCTAGGAAACCGTATTTGAAAGGCATCAGCATAAATGTTATTTATAGCCATTAGACTGGCCGAGGCCACCTAGGAAGAGAAGGCAGATGGGAAAGACAAGAGAGCCAAGGCAGGGGCCTGTGTCACTCTGACATGTAGAGGTCTGGTAGTGGACAAAACTCCAGAAGGGGAAAATGGGGTGATCCCAAAACAGGAAAAAAGCTTTGCAAGTGTGGTATCAAAGAAGCATAAGGAAGAAAGCTTTTCATGAAAATGGGAGTAACCAATTATGTTATATGCTCTTATGAGTCCCAGAGTATGACTACAGAGAATTTTAATTCATCAAGATCTAGCTCAATGGTTGCTTTGATTGATTAGAGCTCTTTCAGTGGAATGATGGGAGTAAAATCCTGTTGGAATACATTGAAAGAATGGGAGGTAATGTAGTGAGAACAAGTCTAGAGAATGCTTATGGGGAATTTTGCTGGTAAAGGAAGCAGAGAAATGGACATTGGGTGGGACATGAAATCAGGATCAAGTTTTCTTCAGATGAGTGGTGTTAAGGAAGCTTTGTACACCAATAGGAATGATGCATACAGCAGGAAGGGAGAAATAGAGAATACAAATGAGAGAAAAGTAATTGCAGAATGAAGGCCTTGTCAAGACAGTTAAGGATGGGATCCAGAGCACCAATGGAGACAGTTGCCTTAGGTAAGAGAAGAAACACTTCCATTTTAACAGAAGGAAACGAATATTATGCAAGGGTTTAGAAACAGATTTGTAGAATTGGTGGTAATAAGGCTAGGTAATTCTCCATTGCATGCATTTCTCTTTAAAGCATAAGGCAAATGGGAAAGAAGATGTTGAAGGTTCAGAGAGAAAGGAGGTTTGAAATAATTATCCTGGAAGAGGAAAGATGAGTTTTCTAGGGATAAGTAGTAGGATTGCTGACAGTATTAGATGTCTTTTTTTTTTTTTTTTTTTTTTTTTGACAGGCAGAGTGGACAGTGAGAGAGAGAGACAGAGAGAAAGGTCTTCCTTTGCAGTTGGTTCACCCTCCAATGGCTGCCGTGGCCGGCGTGCTGCGGCCAGCGCACCACGCTGATCCGATGGCAGGAGCCAGGTACTTATCTTGGTCTCCCATGGGGTGCAGGGCCCAATTACTTGGGCCATCCTCCACTGCACTCCCTGTCCATAGCAGAGAGCTGGTCTGGAAGAGGGGCAACCGGGACAGAATCCGGCGCCCCGACCGGGACTAGAACCCGGTGTGCTGGCGCCGCAAGGCGGAGGATTAGCCTAGTGAGCCACGGCGCCAGCCTAGATGTCCATTTGAGATACATGTTATGAATCTGAAGTGAGAGGCCGGTGTTGTGGTGCAGCAGGTTACGCTGCTGCCTGTGACATTGGCTTCTCATATGGTACTCATTCAAGTCCTGGCTGCTCCACTTCCAATCCAGTTCCCTGCTAATGCACCTGGGAAAGCACCAGAGGATGGTCCAAGTGCTTGGGCCCCTGCCACCCACATGGAAGACATAGATGGAGTTCTGGACTCCTGGCTTCGGCCATTGTGGCCATTTGGGGAGTGAACCAGTGAATGCAACATCTCTCTCTTTCTCTCTGTAACTCTGCCTTTCAAATAAATAAATATTTTAAAAAATAAATATGAACTGAGTTGAGATAGCACAGTTATTTGATTTTTCTTTTGGAATGTTCAGCTACAAGGTTGCAAGCAGAGATTAAGAAGAAAATCGGAGGGCCGACATTGTGGCATAGTGACAAAAGCTGCTGCCTATGAGGCTCCTGTCCCATATGGGCTGTGGTTTGAGTCCTGGCTGCTCCACTTCCAATCCAACTCCCTGCTAATGTACCTGAGAAAGCAGCAGAAGATGGCCCAAGTCCTTGGGCCCCTGGGAGACCTAGAAGAAGCTCCTGGCCCCTGGCTTCAGCCTGGTCTAACCTCGGCTCTTGCAGCCATTTAGGGAGTGAACCAGCGGATGGAAGATCTCTTTCTGTGTCTCTCTCCCTTGCTCTCTAACTCTGCCTTTCAAATAAGTAAAATAAATCTTTAAAAAAAGAAGAAGAAAGTTGGGATGAAGCTTTTATATATGAGTACAGTGGAGGAGAAAAGGGACAAGGAAGTGAAAGTTTTAAAGTTTTCACTGGTGTATTGATGGTGCTAGAATAGGGAATCTAAAAAAGAAAGAGAAAGGCTTTGTGGGGGTGGAAGATTGTGAAAAAGTAGTTAGGGTGAGTGGAGAATGAGCTCAATGAGTCCAGAGAATTATTGAAGTGAAAGTACTAGAGAAAGTGAACCTGGCAGGCTAGGAAATGATGATCGGAAGATAGAATGTGATGGTGTAGTGATGGCAGGGTGTAACTCCTGGGCAGGTGATGAGTAGGTGGCTGAGTTTAGGAGGAAGATGATTGTTGGAGTCATGAAAGAGAAAGGCCTAGTGTTGAATGGCTTTTCTACACTGATCCAGAGGTGGTACTGAATGAATGATGGCAGGAGCTCTGACAGAGAGGAAGCCGGCGCTAAAGTTTGTTGTGAATGAGATGGGATAACTGCAGAAAGAGTTACACTGTAGGCCAGAAACTGCTATTATTAGACAGGCCTGCTCTCAAAGTTGACCTTTGGCCAGCATCTGGGAAATTATAATTCAAGAGAGTTCCCACTATTCCCAGAATGGATAAGAGTGACTCCCATTGCCTAAAAATTGTGGGTTTTTTAAAAAAGATTGCTTTATTTGTTTGAAAGACAGAGTTACACACACACACACACACACACACACACTCCCTTCTGCTGGTTCACTCACCAAATGGCCATAATAGCTGTAGCTGGGCCAGGCCAAAGCCAGCCAAAGCTGGAAATCTACCTGGGTCTCCCACATGCGTGCAAGGGCCCAAAGACTTGGGTCTTCTTCCCCTGCTTTCCCAGGCCATTAGCAGGTAGCTGGATCAGAAGTGGAGCAGCCAGGACTCGAACCAACACCCATAACGATGCCAACATTGCAAACAGCAGCACAACCCACTTCACCACAATGCTTACCCCTAAAATGTGTAATTTTTTTTTGACAGGCAGAGTGAACAGTGAGAGAGAGAGACAGAGAGAAAGGTCTTCCTTTGCCGTTGGTCCACCCTCCAATGGCCGCCGCAGCCGGCACACCGCGCTGATCCGAAGCCAGGAGCCAGGTGCTTCTCTTGGTCTCCTATGCGGGTGCAGGACCCAAGAACTTGGGCCATCCTGCATTGCACTCCTGGGCCACAGCAGAGAGCTGGCCTGGAAGAGGAGCAACCGGGACAGAATCCGGCGCCCAGACCGGGACTAGAACCCGGGGTGCCGACACCGCAGGCGGAGGATTAGCCTAGTGAGCCGCGGCGCCAGCCTAAAATGTGTAATTTATGCTGAACTCTTGCTTTCCTTCTGAGAGTGAGAGCCTGGAATTTTTGTATATACAGAGAAGCCTTACCTGACCACCCCCTAGTAAAACCCTTGGGTTTCCAAACATAAATGACTTTGGGGACTCATTATCAAAATCTCAATTCTCTTACCTCAGAATTCTATACTGCCTCACAGCCTTGTAGCAGCCATTGCTAGAGAAGAAAATATAAAGATTGGATCTGTTTGTTTCTTTTTTGGAGGTAATCGTCTTTTTTATGATATTTGTATGATTTTATCCTCTTGAATAAACAAGTTCACAATAGGAGAATTCCTTAATATGAATTGTTTCTTTTTAAAAAAATGCGAAGTTGGGTAGAGAATAGGCATCGTGCCCAACAGTGAGTGGTCAAGGTAAGAACAAGGTATTATTCAGTGAGTCCAGATCACTCCCTGAATGTGGGAAACAGGAGACTGACCAGGAGTTTACTATTACAGGGATCAGTAACATTCAAAGATGTGACCATGGCCTTTACCCAGAAGGAATGGGAGCAACTGGATCCTGCCCAGAGGAAACTCTATAAGGATGTGATGCTGGAGAACTACAGCAACCTGACCTCAATGGGTAAGGAGGATAGTTCCTTCATGATGTAAACTGTGTCCACTGTGATACCTGTCCTCTGAAGTCCTTGATAAGTTTGGCCTTGATTTTTATGAGTCAGAGGTACCAGCCAGGCAGGATACTTGTACCATGCCTCCAAAATTGAAGATCTATTCAGTTGAGGTTCATGGGCATCTGTACTATGAAATTTTAGAAGATATATATTATTTAGCTTTCAAAGGCCCTGGAGTGCAGGCACTGGGGCTTGATTCCTGGGGTTATTGTTCTAACACCCACTTTCTACCATTTTTCATGAGCAGGATATGAAGCTTCCAAACCGGACATGATCTCCAAGTTGGAGAAAGGAGAAGAGCTGTGGTTAGGAAAGGGGAGAAGACCCAGTCAGAGTCGTCTGAACAAAGTAGAAAGACCCAAGAAAATGGGCGCTGATGGAAGTAAGTTCTTAGTTTCTTGATGGCAACTTTGGAATTTTTCAAAGAATAATTGATTGTTAAATTCTTCTTAAAGATTGCAGGCCCTTCTTTCTTAACCAGGAAAAAGGAGTGAATGGGATTAGAACCTCCTGAGAGAAAGAATCTCTGGTCTTGGAGATTCTAATATCTCTTCCTTGCATGAGCCTGTCGACATGAGAGGTTCTCATGTGAGGTTCAGTATAGAAGTGAGCCAGTGTTATTTGTGTGAGTTTGGTTAGACTGCGTATAGCAATCAGCTTAGACTAAGTTTTGTTCCATTAAGGATTGACTCCAACATCAATGCTTATGACAATAAAGATGTATTTCTTGCTTGAGCTGTGGCCTTACTCCACATTCTCTTCATTTGGGGACCTACACTGAAAGAGTATTCCTTGTTGGGAAGATTCTGGTCTGATGGCAGAGGAGAAAGAGGGCATTAGAACCATTAATAACTCTAAAAAATCACTGCTTAGAAGTTATAGATACCTTTTCAGTTCAACTTTTGTTGGTTGGAGCAAGCCACCTGGCCACTACTGAGTTCAGAAGGGTAGGAATGTGTAGTCTTTCTACAGGGAGCGGTGCTGCGATTCAAATGCCCACGTGCTTGGGGGAGACTGGGAGGTGTAATCCTGCCACAGGGAACAATAATGCAGTCTGTCACACCACTAAGACAAAGATGAAACCCAGAGTGTAAACATTTGGTACAGCCTCTCCGGATGCCTAATCCACCCTCCATACAGCCACCTGTCCTTCTCCATGACCCCAGAAATTTCCTGAGACCAGAGGGCCCAGTCCTTTCAATGACAAATGAAGAGACCCTGTGGAGTTTCGAATCCAACTCTCAGTGGCTCCAGTTTGGGTTATCTTGACTTGACTTGCTGACACTTGTTACAGCTGAAAAATAGTCCCCAGTTGTTCAGTACATTTTTGTCATTGTTACAGTGAACCTCTTCTTGGTTCAGCTTCTCTTCAAGAGGGACTGTTCTATTGCTTCTAGTGATTCTCTGTGTTCTAGCGAGCACCATATGTAAGTTCCTGGAGCTGCCGTTGTTTTAGACTAAAATCCACTTTTCAGTTACTGTCTTTTTTTATTTGAAAGTCAGAGTTATACAGAGAAAGAGAGACAGAGAGATCTTCCATCTGCTGGTTCACTCCCCAAATGGCTACAATAGCCAGAGCTGGGCCCATCTGAAGCCAGGAGTCAGGAGCTTCTTCCGGGCCTCCCACATGCGTGCAAGGGCTCAAGCACTTGGGCCATCTTCTACTGCTTTCCCAGGTGCGTTAGCAGGGAGCTGGATCAGACATGGAGCAGCCAGGTCTTGAACCAGCACCCATATGGGATGCCCAAGTCAAAGGCAGCAGCTTTACCTGCTATGTGGCAACCACCGGCCCCTCAGTTACTGTCTTAAATTCGCTGTTTCCAGCTGAATTCAAATGATCTGCCAGTCCCAACTCTCCCCCATAGGATGATAAGGTAATGTCATTCTCTTTTATCCATTCATGCCTTTATATTCTCCTTCCTTCCCTCATGGTGAATTTCTCTTGTAGCGCTCCATTTCTTTTCCTGGGGACAGATATCAGTTGGGACCCAGTCCAATCCATCGTTACAAAGAGGGTTACATATCAAGAGGAAAGGTTTGCATTTTTTATTAACATCTAAAAAGTTTTACTTGAGAGGGACACATGGAGTTCCCATCTGTTGGTTCAATCCCCAGATGCCTGCGATGGTTGAGACAGGGTGGAAGCCAGGTCCAGGAGCTGGGAACGCAATCCAGGTCTCTCATGTTGGGGGCAGGAACCCAGTTACTTGAGCCATCACTGCTGCCTCTTAGTGGCTGCATTGGCAAGAGGCTAAAACCAGGAGCTGGAGCTGGGAAGTGAACTCAGACCCTTGATGTAGGACATGGACATCTTAAATGCTAGGCTAAATGCTCTTTGTTCCCCAGAAAGAAAACCCAACCTCCATCTTTCCTTGGGCATTAGAAGACCAGCCTTATTATGCTACCTAGAAGTTTCTGCTATACTCTTTCTTGCAGGGTGCTGCATCACTTAAATTTTCCTAAATGAAAAAGCAGCTAACAACTCTACTTGTTAGGCTCCCTACTATATCTGAACTTCTAAAACTTGATCCTTTAGTGCATGGGAACTGGTCTCTCCAATATCCTCCATAAAATACAATTTCCTGGCTGTCTGTTTAGATGCCACAACTCTTCCTGTTTGAATCCAGTTTTCACTTTCTCCATGTCATGTTCTTTTACCAACAAGGTGGCTGTTCACTTTCTGTCTCTTTCTTTATGGGGTCATAGGGGCTCTGACATCTGCTTTTTTCCTTTTTGTCTTTTAAATTCTCAATATGAAGCCTTTTCTGCTTTTCCATCTTTGTAACTGAAACAGGACACCACCAACTGGCAGACTCAGCTCTTAAATGTATAGGTTTGTACACATGTGGTACCCATACCTACCTTAAAAAAAAGTCTTTTGAATTTCAATTCTAAATTCCAAGTAATGTTGAACTAGCTGGGGCCTGGTGTTTACCACTGTCCAGTCAGTTGTTTCCAGCCAGAGGTTAAATCATGTAGTACAAACATGGCTGCCTACTTCTGTCAATGTGGGTGGTGTCTCAGAAAAGGGAAAGAGGTATTGAGAAGACATTTCAAAATTATGTAATGTGTTGAGGAAAGTACATGAGCAACTAGGAATAAACTTAAAATTTATCATTGCCAATTAAAATAACCTGATAGGAACAAAGATATATTCCATAGCAAACTGTTAGAAAATAAACATGTACATCTACTATAAATGCAGATGGTGGGAATTTAGTTTGCTAAGATAATTACTGTTAATTTTATCATTTGGTAAAAGTATCAAGGAACATGAAGAAGCTACTTTTTTTTTCTAAACTACAGGAATATCATTATGATATTGGTTGTGGGTCGTAGCAGTTGGTTCACCCTTTCCTTTTGATTCCTTCAGTCATCTATTAGCTCTTCTGTATATCTCTTCTGTCTCTTTTGGATACATTAACAAAAGTTTACTTCAGCCAAAGTAGAGGAATTTATGATAAGGACATATGTGTATCTCTTATAACCTAAGGGCATAGACTATAGCCAGACCTCACCAAGGACTAAGACAAGAATGAGGAAACTATTAGAATTGAAATTATGACAACGGTCTCTTCTCTCTGTGTGTATGCTTCATTCTTTGTATTAATAAAAGCTTTGTGTTTATACAGGGAAATAAATAATTCACTAGGACCTGCCTTATATAATTTTTAAATGTGAGCACCAAGTGGAGATTAACTAGAGCCTGAATTTTTACGATGAGGAATCTTATTGCACATCATGGTTTGAGCTGGAGTAATATAGTACGGTTGGAGCCAGTTGGATAAGTTGACAATTATCAGATCAGAGCAGCTAGGGCTGAGGGGAGAACTCAAAAATTGTCAAATGCAATCACAAGCTCTTTCAACTTGACCCATTCCCTATTCACTGCCTGTTGTGTTTATTTCATCTTCTATCCTAGACTGAAAGGTCATGTTTTTAAGCAGTCAAAGCTGTTTCTAATTACTATTGTCAATTTTCTTTTTTTTTCCACTTTTATTTATTTACTTTTCAATGGTTTAAATCCTTGATGGGTACAGCATCACATGGATTCTGTGTCCAATGGCCTTCGCAGGAAGGTTGCTTTGGAATTTGGCACAAACCATGCCACTATTTCCGTGAGCACGAGTTACCTTTCCCCAGATTACTCTGGTTTTGTTAGGTTTGCCACCAGGAGTCACTGTGTTGTTCTTTGCTTTGTACATATAAGCACACCTCTTGCCCAAGTAGAATTCAGTTTCATCCCAGCATAAACACCTTCAGTTTTAAGAAGTGCCGTGTGTTCCCTTTGGTTTCAGAGACCTCTCTTATATCCAGCAAAAATGGCCTTGCACCACAGTCTTCTAGACATAGCTGTCTTCTAGAAGTCCTGTTCCCAGCGGGCCTCCACAGGCTCCAAGATGACGGAAAGAGCTATTGTCAATTTTCTTTCTCTTCTTTTACTATAACATTTTACCCCCCAAGTCCAAAAATATAAGGGACATTTGCCCTTGATGTTTCTTTTACTTTGGGATACTAGGGTTGAATAAAGATTCAACCCCACTACAGGACATTTATTTCTAAGTTTTATTCCAAAATATGAAAGTACAAAAATTCATAAGAATGTCTCATTGAATTCCATTTTAGAAGAAATCCAGCAAGATAAGGATCAACTAGAGAAGAGCCAGGAATCCCAGAATGAGCTCATTAGAGAAGTTGCATTCAAGAAGAAAACTCTGATTAAGAAGAAAGGCAGTGAGTGTGGTTCATTGGGAAAAAAAAATAAAACAAGTACAAAACATCTTCCTTCCAAAAAAAGGCTTCATAAAGTTGATTCACATGGAAAAAATCTGAAAGAGAATTTAGACTTACCTGGTCATATAGTAAAATGTACGAAAAAGAAACCGGATGAGACTAAAGAACACAGGAAATCATTCAGTGACCGCTCATCTGATACGAAGAAAAACAAAAATCAGATCAGAAAAAAACTTGAGAAATTACCCAATGACAGCACACCTGAAAAATGTGACAAAGCTGAAAGTGGGAAGAAGCATGAGAAATTATGCAATCAACGCTCATCCCATTCTAGGCGAGACAGAATTCATGCTGGAAAGAAACATGCTACATCATCCAGCCATGGTTCATCTACTAAGCATAGCAAAGCCAAGGCTGCCGCGAAACCCTATGGATGTAATCAATGTGGAAAGGTTCTGAGCCATAAACAAGGACTCATTGACCATCAGAGAATTCATACTGGGGAGAAACCTTATGAATGTAATGAATGTGGCATAGCCTTCAGCCAAAAATCACACCTTGTTGTACATCAGAGAACTCACACTGGAGAGAAACCCTATGAGTGTACTCAGTGTGGCAAAGCCCATGGTCATAAGCATGCACTCACTGACCATCTAAGGATTCACACTGGGGAAAAGCCCTACAAATGTACTGAATGTGGGAAAACCTTCAGACACAGTTCAAACCTCATTCAACACGTGAGGTCTCATACAGGTGAAAAGCCCTATGAATGTAAGGAATGTGGAAAATGCTTTAGGTATAACTCGTCTCTTACTGAACACGTGAGAACTCACACAGGTGAAATACCATATGAATGTAGTGAGTGTGGAAAAGCCTTTAAGTATAGTTCATCCCTGACTAAACACATGAGAATTCATACAGGTGAGAAACCCTTTGAATGTACTGAATGTGGAAAAGCATTTAGCAAGAAGTCACACTTAGTCATCCATGAAAGGACTCACACTAAGGAGAAGCCCTACAAATGTGATGAATGTGGAAAAGCCTTTGGACATAGCTCATCTCTTACTTACCATACGAGAACGCACACAGGTGAAAGTCCCTTTGAATGTAACCAGTGTGGGAAAGCCTTTAAGCAAATCGAAGGCCTTACTCAACATCAGAGAGTTCATACTGGGGAGAAACCCTATGAATGTACTGAGTGTGGGAAAGCCTTCAGCCAAAAGGCACACCTCATTGTGCACCAGAGAACTCACACTGGGGAGAAACCCTTTGAGTGTAACGAATGTGGAAAAGCCTTCAATGCAAAGTCACAACTTGTTATACATCAGAGATCTCATACCGGAGAGAAACCCTACAAATGCGATGAATGTGGGAAAGCCTTCAAACAAAATGCATCACTTACCAAACATGTGAAAACTCATTTGGAAGAGAAACCTCATGAGTGACATTAATATGAAAAAAACTGTTAGAACCAATGGTTTTGTTTCATCTTAAAAATATTCTGAATGTAAGGAATGTTGGGGAGTCTTTGAGAAGTCATTTCTCATGTTACATGAGAGAATTTGAATATGGATATTTACATAGAAGCAATGGGTGGAAATACCAAACCTTTCATAGAAAATATTGTTTTTAAAATAATTATTTAAGTCAGTTGCATATTGTAACTTGACATGTAAAGCTTTAAAATTGCAAATAAGTTGAATAATAAGAGAAATGAAGGAACAAGTTGCATATTCTGACAATTCCTGAGTTGCTTAGATGTTGTGTGCTTAAGTGCCACATTTTAGAATTGAGTTTGCATTTCTGTTTATTGCCTTGAATAAATGGCTGTGGCCATTTGTGTAAGCCTCCTCTTTGATATTATCACCCAGCTCTTTCTTAATATCTGTGTTACCTTCTGTATGTCAGAACACATTACAAAAGGGTTGTTATTTATGTAGAAATACTGACATAAAATTGAAAGAAAATAAGCAGAGCCGAGGACACAAATGTGTTGATAGGGAATGATATTCAAAGATACATTGTTAAGTGTTAAAAAAGCAGATTGTTGAATTGTGTATACAGTATACTCCCATTTGTGTACAAAAGGGTGTGTGTGTGTTTTTCTCTATACTTCAAAAAGTTGGCAGAAAATAGAATTAAAAGATATGTTTATTTTGGCACAAAGATTTTTGAAATCCATGGTCCTCATATTCAATTGCCATTGAGGACAAGAGTACAGGATGGGGTCTAAGAATTCAAAATATCATGTATGTGCATTATCCTAACAATAAAAATATTTTAATATGCATAAACTCAATACCATTTGAGATTGTCACTGAGCCCACTCCACAAGAATGTTTGGCAAAGTCAGATGTTTCTATGTTTATTCCCTGCTTATTGATGAATAATGGTGAGTCTGAGGTATGTGGCATTAAATTTGATATTGCATTTACCACGACTTCCTACCAAACACAAGTTCTTTCATTCACACAATGAATTACAACTATGACAGCACTGTGTTTATTCTATTTCCCATGTTTTAAAGACTAAAGATGAATTGTGATTGCAGGTGAATGAAAGTGGTATTCTGAACAATCACTTCATTTTACCTTATATCCAAAACACTAAGGTACAAATACCTTAACCAAGGATTTCAAATGTATTGGAAAAATGCCACCATTCCCTGTTTTTGCCTAATGGCAGACACTGTTAATGGATTGGATTCTTTTTGAGTGAACCCATAGTTGGTCATACATTCTTCAGTAAGTATTCCAGAAGGTACTATGAATTTGCATTTGCACAATAGACCTGTTTGCCACTGCATATCTGGATTTTGTTTTTTATCCTTGAGTTACAGACAAAAAGTGCACTTGACTATTTTAAAAATTTTTAGAGAGACATAGGTATAAAAATGGTTTTGTTAGTTATACTTGTATTTTAATACTGTTGCATTCACTTGTCAGCTAAAACAAAATGTTACAAAAACTAGTGACAGTCACACAGGAATTTTATTGAAAATGAGAAGCAAATGAGAAACAAATGAGAGGCAAGATATCCGATCGGGACCGGCCACCGATCGGGACCGACACTCCTTACCAGAGTGTGGCCCCCAACAGCAGGTTACACAGCTTTTTATAGTAATTCTGTCCACTAGGGCTCACAATTTCGAACCAGATTGGTATGCAGTGAACAATAAAAAGGAAAACCAGAATATGGCTGTAAGATAACAGTTAACAACAACAAACCCAATAACAGATCCAAGATATGGTGGTAAGGTAACAGTGAAGGACACATTTCAGTCACCCTAGCTCCTGGAATTTTGGGCCCACATAGTTTCACAGCATTCACCCTTAGCCATTAGCAAGCAAAGCTAATATGTGCAGAAGCAAGAGATCTGTAATTAGCTTTTAGCCACACTCACTCCATTTTGATTCTGGTTTTACAAACACAACATTAATTATATGTAATTAACAAAATATGATATTTGGCATGTATGTTACTTTTTCTATTTTTCACAGCACATTTACTCTATTATCTCATTTATTCTTTGGAACAAACATATGGCTTTAAAATCTGGACTTGCTGAGTCATGTTCTATTCAATAAACATTTCACCTAAATAATAGTCTAGCATAATGCTGGGCCCTAGGCAACTATGTGCAAATGTTTCCCATTGAGGCTCCCACCTTCCTCACCTCCTCTTTTCAGAGAAATATCAAGTGTAAATATTGAGGAAGAAATGTGTCTACACATGAACGTACATGTGCGTGTTGAAAACTCAACTCGTGATATGATACCATCATTTTTCAAATACATGTATGTTCTCTGGAGAAGAAAATGCAATGTGAACGCCATTTCTTAACAAGTGGAAGTCTGGCCCTGTGCGTAGAATGTGTCTTTATTGTCCAGAGCTGTAGAAAATTTGCTCTTTTCTAGAAAGATGAGACAGCTGCAAATTATGGCTATGCTGAATTTGCACACTTCTTAGACAACCCATGATAGTGACAGTCTTTAGAGAGTCGGAAATACAGGGGTGTCTAAACAGCAGAAATACATGCTGAAAGCCATTTGTACAGTGAAACATGAACTAAAAGCATCTATGATTGAGGAAATGGTGTCTAAAAATAATTAGAGGCAGGTAGAGAAAGAAAATAGACACCCAAAAATGAGTCTAAATCAGATACACAAACCTTAGTGTGCATCAGAACTGCCTGAAGAATTTGTTAAAACACAAACTGTAGAAATTTAATTCCTGAGCCCAACCACAGACTTAGGGAATCAGAAACTCTGCGGATGGGGTTTGAATATTTGTACTTTAATAAGGTTCCTAGGGGATGTTTATGCTGCTGACCTGAGGACCACACCTGTGAGAATCACTGATCTAAATCACTTTTTAAGTAAGTTTAACAAATTATTTTTAAACTGTTTTAAGATATTCTTTAATATAAAAAAACAAAGGGGCATATATGCAGAGAATAAGTTATTAACAGATGTGAAACACATTTATTTCAGTAAACCAGTGGCCAGAGCTGGGCTGATCCAAAGCCAGGAGCCAGTAGCTTCTTCCAGATCTCCCATGTTGGTGCATGGACCCAAGCACATGGGCTGTCTTCCGCTGCTTTCCCATGTGTCTTAGCAGGGAACTGGATCTGAAGTGGAGCAGCTGGGACTTGAACCAGTGGCCATATGGAATGCCAGCATTGCAGGCAGCAGCTTAACCCACTATGCCTAATCATGTATATTGTAGGCACTATTCTAAGTGCTAGAAATAGTGTGGTTAACAAGGAGGGAAAAGCCCTGTTCTCACAGAGCCTGATTCTATAGGGGAAGATAGGCAGTTAAGCAGATAATTAAACCATGGAGTATAACATTGTCAGATGGGAACAACAAACAGGCAAGGGAAACAAAGTGTGGAGAATGCTGTTTTTAAAATGGTGGGGGTTGGAGACGGAAGCTCATATAGGTAGTGACAAAAGCAGAGACCTACAAAGAGTGAAAGTGCAAACCATGCATATATGTGATGGAAGAGCATTCCAGGCAAGTAGCTCAGGGTCTGGGACAGGGGGAGATGCTCAACTCCTCTGACATAAGCAGAAACAAAAGAGGAACCTTTTACAAATCAAGATTTTAAAAAGAATTACATAGGTAAGAGGTTAAAGCAATCTCTTACTCTGCTTTTGCTAGTCACAGTTATATTCTCTATTAAAATGTAAATTTGACAGCAAAGCCTTAAGATGTCTAGCAATACTAAATATAGGATTATATTTTATGATATATAATCAGAGTTCAATATTTATCACACAACAGAGAGAAAATGGATATGACATACATTGCTAATTAATTGATTAAATAACGTTTGATATCTTCATAAAACAATGACACTAAATGATTTAAAATTGTATTTAAGAAGGTACCAATGCTGATTCTGTGTTACCCTCAGGAATGTGTTTGATGCATCCCTGGGCATCAAGTGAGTGATCCAATATTAAGGAAAGCAAAAGTTATTCACGAAGTTCCCCTTCCAGCACAATTTTATGACATCTAATTGACTAGAAATAAGTTACCTGACCATCCCTAATTTCAAGAGACGCTTGAAAAATGTGGATCTAGCTTCCTTCTATTTTTTTAAAGATGTATTTATTTGAAAGGCAGAGTTACAGAGAGAGGGGGAGAGGCAGAGGCAGAGAGAGAGATCTTCCACCCACTGGTTCACTCCCCTAAATGACCACAATGGACAGGGCAGGGCCAGGCTGAAGTCAGGAGCCAGGAGCTTCATCTGGGTCTCCCACACGGGTGCAGAGACCCAAGCACTTGTGCAATCTTCCACTGCTTTTCCAGGCACAGTAGCAGGGAGCTGGATCGGAAGTAGAACAGCTGGGACTCAAACTGGCGCCCGTATGGGATGCTGGCATCGCAGGTAGCAGCTTAATCTGCTAGGCCACAGCACCAGGCTTTAATACTGCTGTTTTAAAAGGGATTTCCAGATTGGGTTCACTCTGTTCTGCTGTCCTGACACGTGAGGAACTATGTTTCCCCCTGCAGAGGATGCAGCATCTTGGAAAGGAAGCCCAGACTTTTACCAGGCACCCAGACCTGCTGGTACCTTGCTCTTGGAGTTCCTTAACAGATCTCTGCTCCCATGAATTGCCCAGTCTCAGGCCTTCTGTTACAGTAGCACGAAATGGATTAAGTAGGTTGGCTTGTTGGGAATGGACGTGGAATGATTAAGATGGGGATACTGTAGAGAAGGAATTCTGGGAAAGAGGCATATAGCTTGATTTAAGAGCAGTGCACAGACTGAAAGTCTTGTGTTTTAGAAAGAATCCCCTGAAAGTAAGGCACTAAACTACTAGGTCGTCCAAGACGTCTCACCTAGGAAATGCCACCCAGACCCTATCTGTTGCTACCAGAGTGCTTGTGCAATGGACTCATGAGTTAAGAAACCTCGATTGCAGGAATAGACGTGTTACATAGACCCAACGGCATGGTCCCCTTACTAAGGCTGATCTAGCTAATGTTACTATCAGATACTATCAGCTATCTGATCTGTTACTATCAGATACCTAAAGCTACTGCAGCAGAGACCAACCCCATGCCCCTGTGTGCTAACGGCTTGAAGGGGCTCAGAGAGCCACTTAGCGTGAAGTTGACTGGACGGACGCTTTCCATCCTAGAAGAAACTGATTTGTCCTTACCAGAATTGGCAACTACCTTGGATATACGTTGTCTCTATTGTCCATGGTTATTCTAGCTGTATCACTAATTGGGAGCTTACTCAACGTTTTATTTTCAGATGTGAGAACCTGCAAACATCGCCTCAGATCAATGTACCCATTGTATGGTGAGGGATGTATGATCGCGAGATCCACTACTCCTACCATACACTGTATCACCCAGAAACTGCCATTCTAATAATCTTTTTTTTTTTAAGATTTATTTATTTATTTAAAAGAGTTACACAGAGAGAGGAGAGACAGAGAGAGAGAGAGTGAGAGAGAGGTCCCCCATCGATGGTTCACTCTCCAGTTGGCCAGAGCTGCGCCAGTCCGAAGCCAGGAGCCAGGAGCTTCTTCCAGGTCTCCCACATGGGTGCAGGTGCCCAAGGACTTGGGTCATTTTGTACTGCCTCCCCAGGCCATAGCAGAGAGCTGGATCGGAAGTGAAGCAGCCGGGACTAGAACCGGCGCCCATATGGGATGCCAGCACTGCAGGCCAGAGCGTCAATCTGTTGTGCCACAGCGCCATCCCCCTAATAGAATCTTGAGATTGCTTCTGTATTAGTCAGCTTTTTGTTAATTTAGCTCAAATACCTGAGAGGAGCTACTTATGAAGGAAGAAGGTTTATTTTGGCTCATGGTTTTGGGGGGGTTCACAGTCCAATATTGGGCCCGTTAGCTTGACTTTTGATGTGAAGAGAGTGTCACATGGTGAGCCAGGAAGTCCAGTGACAAGGAGCACAGTCCCTCCTTATAAAGCCGTCATGATTCAGTCATGCAGCCCCACCCCTCAACCCGATCCCGTCCAACCGTTGCCCAAAGACCTACTTCTGCCACCGTAGTTGGTCCAAGCCTCCACCCTGTAACTATCACCAGTTCTCGACTTTGGGACTTAAACACCTGCATGAACTGAGAAGCCAAATGCTGCTCAAACCTTGACAGCTTAAGACTCAGTTAAGACATCCAGTTAGGAACCACACCCTTCAGGGTTACAGTGCTTAGGGAAAACTTCTCTCAAGTTCTGAAGTATAGCACCGTTAGGGTCTTCCAATTCTGACTGATCTTCCAGTTCTGAAATATTATTTCTACTGACGATGGTAGAAAGCCTTAGGAATCCATCTTAAGATGCTTCTAGAACAATAATCGTGTGTCTATTTTGAATTTTCATTAGATGAATCAATATACTGTGTTCATCTTTTTTTATTTTTTTATTTATTTATTTATTTTTTTTTGACAGGCAGAGTTAGACAGTGAGAGAAAGAGAGACAGAGAGAAAGGTCTTCCTTCCATTGGTTCACTCTGCTGATCCGAAGCCCAGAGCCAGGTGCTTCCTCCTGGTCTCCCATGCGGGTGTAGGGCCCAAGCACTTGGACCATCCTCCACTGCCCTCCCAGGCCACAGCAGAGAGCTAGACTGGAAGAAGAGCAACCAAGACAGAATCCAGCGCCCCAACCGGGACTAGAACCCTGGGTGCCAGCGCCGCAGGCAGAGGATTAGCCAAGTGAGCCACAGCACCAGCCCTACATTTCTTTTTTCTTTAAGACTTATTCATTTATTTGAAAGTCAGAGTTACACAGAGAGAGGAGAGGCAGAGAAAAAGAGAGAGAAAGAGAGAGGTCTTCCATCCACTGATTCACTCCCGGGTCTCCCACATGGGTGCAGGGGCTGAAGGACTTGGGCCATCCTCCACTGCACTCCCGGGCCACAGAGAGAGCTAGACTGGAAGAGGAGCAACCAGGACAGAATCCGGTGCCCCTGTTAGAATCGACTGCCCGAAAAACGTCACCAAGAGACATCTCTTATGCAAACAGCAAGGGGAAGCTTTATTGATTATCCAGCATGCTGGGGCTGTCTGATCATACATGAACAGAGCAGCCCCGAATAACCAAAGGTTAGGGTTTATAAAGGCAAAAACCGCAAAACCGGGAAGGGGAAGAGAATACACGGTTGTTAAGTGGTTGCTAAAGTCTTACAATCAGCAATTATGATCTTAAGACATAGACAAATTATATCTTTATTATTAGCCCAGGTAACCCAGGTGCAACCTTTTTACTTTTAAGCTTGAGCAATCATGCTAGGGGGTTTTTGTGCGTTGCCAAGGGTGATGTAGTGCACTGCTATTGTCCGACTATTTGAGATCATAGTTTCAGACCAGAGTCTCTCGGTGGGGGGGGGGGGGGGGGTGCTTTCCCAGAATGCAGTCTCAAGTGCTCCAAAATGGAGTCCCTACTGTCAAGGTGCTACTTCACTCTGTCTTATTTTTACGGCTGCACCAGGAAGGTTTAAACCTGTAAGCTTAAGCTTAACTTTTTACACCCGCACATATACAATTTTAACTCTTCATTCCCCACTCCTTGTTGTGAGGATCTCTAATCTTAGAGATTATTTGTTTTTGTCTTTTTTAATGTGACACATTGTTGTTTTATAACTATGAGTTTAACATTTTTAACTTGTTTCCTTACGAAGGTGATGAGTCTATTTAACATATAAGGTCCCATGGTTACAATTAGGAGTAAAACAATTAAGGGTCCTGTTAGGGCTGACAGTAGAGTAGTAAGCCATGGGGACCAGCCAAACCATGACTCAAACTATTCCTGTTGAGTTTCCCTCTCCCGTTGCCATTTTTCCAGTCGTTTTCTGAGTTTGGCCATGGAGTTTTTAACCACCCCAGTTTAGTCGGCATAAAGACAATATATATTTTTTTTTTTTAGGGCCGTGCATAACCCCCCCACCATGAAAATGAGATTTAACCCCCACCTGTTTTGTAATACTGAAATGCAGATACTGGGCTGCATCTGGGAGATTGTGGAAGATTTCTCAGGCAGAAGGGGCGGGGACCTCCACCTGGCAGGTTATCAGGTAGAAGGGGGCAGGGCAGGATGCGAAGGCCAGGCTGCCCGTGAAACATTGTCAGGATGACTGAGATACAGATGCATATGCTGGACACATTAGGCCTTTATGTCACACACACATAAGCTCATAACTGACTTTCTGCCTAATATTTTCCCCTCAAGAGGCAATACCCAAAATTCTTCTTTGGGATTATGGATGGAGTTCCGTTTTCTGTAACTTCTTCGAAGCTGGCATGTGGGCGTCGAGGGGATTTGGGTATTTCCTCTTGCTACCTGTCTTATGGTGTGCAACAGTGGCCTTGGAAAGACTGTGTTGCTCGGTCCAGAGGGCTGCTCAGGTCGTCCAGTGGAATGGGCTGGAAGTCTTGCCTGATGACCATTTGGAGTTCAACAGCTTTTAGTCTGTTAGAGACAAAACAAATAAGGGCATTAAAAACACACGGTGCAAAGAGAAGCATCAAGATTGCAGAAGTTAGTGGGCCAAGGAGAGGAAATAGCCAGGATTTCCATGACCAGATGGCAGGTCAGAAATCCCAGCCCTGCTTGGCCTGATCCTGGAGCTGTTTGGCTTTTTCCAGGAAAAGTACAAATTTGGGTTTGTGCCTGTCTAGTCTGATTGACCCAGAGACAATTTTTTTTTTTTTTATATTTAGTAGTCAGTTTTGCTAGGAAGTTAAGCCAATGTACAAGACTAGAGTCTCAGGCTGGGAAAAGGACAGACTAATGAATTATTTACATTTAACCATTTATATTATGGATTATTGTGCACCCCCCCTCAAGAGATAGGCCCTTTAAGTTCTCAGTGAGGACCTGTCCAAATCAGTGTAGGGCTATCTGAGTTAACTGTTACTGAAAGCCCTGTTTTTAGGAACTGGCAGGGAGGGCTTTCTAAGCTTAATGTTATTGGATAGACTTTGAAGGCCTGGCTGGGTATGAGAGGCGCAGACCTATCCATGGGGTGCTGGAAGAGAATTGAAAGAGATGCAAATCCCCTTTAAGGGAGGCACCCTGTTGACTTGCATTACATGGCTGGACTAGGAGGAGAGCTGAATAGGAGGCTGATGGAAATAGGCAACTTGCATTTCACTGACCCTAGGCCATCCCCTCAATAGCAGTGGCTGGAGCTGGAAGCTGGGCAGAGGCTGGACAGAGCCAAAGGCTTTTTAGCTCGGGGCCACAGGGTCAGCGGTTCTGAACCAGGAGTCCTTCGACACCCAGGGCAGTTCCGTGTCCAGTGGCTGTGCTCTTGGCAGGGCTGACAGAAGGCATTTGCTGTCACGACAGCTGCTTGCCCAATGCCCTGGCTCCTTATATTAGCAACAGGTGCCGTTTGGGGTGCACTGGCCTTGTTGGGTCTCCTTGATGGCAATCACCGTGTAAAGCAGCCATTGATTGGTCTGTTGCCTATCCTCTGCTGCTAGCTTGCTCCACGTTTTCCTGGTCTCTAATAAAGTAGACCAAGGAGTCAGCCTCTATGATGTCAGTCAAGGGGGTGCTCAACCCAATCCTGATTTTTGGAGATTTTTTTAAATATCAGGGTGAGCTAGAAAAACTATGGTCATGGGCAAATTCTGACACTTAGTATTTTCCTGCAAGTTAAGACTGTGCCCATGAGGAGAACTATGACCCTTTAGGTAAGATCAACTGTGGTGACCTGCTTGCATACTTTGAGGTCGTCAGTGTAACTTTTTACACCCAAAAATTGATTTAGTTGTCACATTATTTTATAGTTTAACCTTTGTTGTTGTTGTTGTTGTTGTTGGGGGCCCTATACTGTGGCCAGGCATTATTACAGAAAAGGTCAGTCATCCCTTACATAAGGTCTGGGGATCAAACCGTACACCACAGTGGAGAGTCCTGCAGAACAGTAGTAACTTCCCTTCTGGAAGAGAAAAGAGGAGAAGTGTGGCAGCGAGTTGGGTCTCTAGCCTGACTTTCTGGGCTTTTAGATTTAACTGCCAGTTTAACCAGTGTTTACTGCATAGCCCGACTTAGAGGAGAAATTATGGCAGAGTTCTCTGCCATTTTTTGGCTTCCGGGTATTTACCGTGTAGCCTGTGGACACTAGAGCTTTCTTGGGTTTCTGGAACCCAGTTTTCTAGTATCTGCCACATAACCATAACTTAACAGAGACAGTAGAGTACACAATGGATTAACATGAATTTTATGTCTCTTGTTGTCGAATAAATCAGAAATAAATAAAAAAACCTTGTATATAAGAGTTTACATAATTTAGAATTATTTAACAGAGTCAAAAAGAGCTTACAAGACCTAACTCTAGAAATGGCAGAGTAACCGATTAAGCAGACACTGTTAAAACAGACGTTACAGTTTTTGCAAAAACAGATTTTAAGATTTATGATTTAGACCATTTTTAGATATTTATTAACATTAGTACATTTTTTTTTTAAACTCCATTGTTATAACAGAAGATTAGACTTTAACTTTAGGTCAGTGTAATTTTAGCATTAGTACTTAACTCTGTAAATAATATTTTAAAATTATAAACATTTTAAAACTTTTTATGACTTGTTTATATTTTTTGAAACTTTATACTCATAGTTACTTTTACATAGCCTTGAATTGTCATGTATGGACAACCTATGCGAATACATGTTAACAAACTTAAACAGTTTTTTTTTTTATTGAATTTGAGATGTTAAAAGTATATATAATATATTTTTCCAAGTTTTATTTAGCACTGATGCCTAGATGACTTAAGACACTGAGTTATTAATGAATACCACACCATTATCTGAAATAAAAGTTAAAATTACATTTTTATATTTTTAAGTAACACGAGGATAACACCTCCTGGACAGCAAACATTAGTGCATGTTTACAACTTTGAAAAGATCTTCCTCATTAAGAGAAACAAGTTTAAAGCATATCAAAGACATGTAAAACTGAGCAAGCAAGCCACTGAGCAAACCAAAGGGTGTTTGCATTACCTCAGTTTTCTGAACCAATCTGCATTGGCTTACTTTAGTTAACAACATAAAGGCTTGTATACACAGAATTTATTCTTATTTTTATAAGACCACTTTAGCTGGAAAGCAAAAACATAAATACAGCATAGGTTTGACACCATTTATAACATTTTAATATATTTTATATAATTTTAATTGACTCAAGCAGCTGTTACTTTAATAAATTTAGAGTCTCATCCTTTGAGAGTTCCAGGGATCCGACTGGAAGCCCAAAGTTGGAAGACTCGGTTTAGATTTTAAGCTGTCAGAGTCAAACCATTTAGCCAAAATTAGTACATTTTTGATCAGTTGGGTAATCACTCAGACATTAAAAACAGATAAACAATGTAAACAACTTTGCATTGTAGTTTTCCCAATTAAGACTCTAATGGCAATAGAAAAATGTGAAACCTTCGAGACAGGTGAATGCTCTCAGATGAATAACCCATTGTTTAGGTTTTTATTAGCTGCAAAGAGAAAAACCCATCAGGTTGGTAAGGGTTAATGGCTTAAGGTTCTGGCTCCCTTAGGTAAGGCCAGCAGTAGTATTGAATTGGAAATTCCTCCAGGAGAGGAGGGAAAAAGCAGCCTTGGGGTGGGGGCTCTGCCTAGATATTTGGCTATGCCTGCCTGGGTGCGGCAGGCCACATGGACTAGCATAGAGTGCAGAGAAAGGCTGTGGTCCCCCATTTACAGGGAAGACTGCACACACCGGGGCCTGGCAGGACTAATCGTGGGGTTGGGTAGGTGTGCCGTTTTATTAAGAGTGTTGGGAACCTCCTATAATTTAACCAAAGCCAGATCAATTAGGACTACTGTAGACACTCAGTCAATTACAACAGATAGTTAACTTTAGCTCTTTTCCAGATTTAGTCCTCAGGCAATCAAAGCTTAGCAACAGCAATAGTTTACAAAAAAAAACTTTAAGACGCACCAGAGCTACCATAAGCTGCAAAGATGGAAAACTTTCTACCAGGTTGGAAAGGGTTAACAGGTAACAGATAACAGCTTTCCCCTAGGTGGAGAGACTTGTGGAATTTCCCTCTCCCTTTCTCCTGGCCAGTGGTATAGGAATGGAGATGAGGAGAGCAAAAGAGTGGGGGAGGGAGCCCCCCGGGAGGAGGAGGAAGGCAGAAAGCAATGAAGCTCCTCATGTCTGGGGGCTAAGTGGGGTTTGAAATCTCCTATCACTCAAGGTTACCCACTACCTAGTTGTCTGAGTTTACCTGGAGGGCCAATATTAGCCTCGACCGAAGCTAAGCCCTGCTCGCGTAGCAGTAGGCAGCGTGACCAGGCGTCCCTCCGAGAGAGAGACCTGGTCCTCGGGTCGCAGTCCGGCCGCCGGGAAGCCAAAGCGAGCTCAGGGGGTCTCCAGGCTCTCAGCCAACTGCCCTTCCTAATTTCCCTCCTGTTCCTTACAATCCCTCTGGAGTTTCGGCCATAGCTAAACCGTGGCCGGGGGGACTCCACGTTCTCGGAGAGCTGTGGGGTGCCGGACACTCAACGGTCACTTCCACAGATCCGGTCCCATTTGAGGGAAGGAATACTGACCTTCGATGTCTTCTTAAAATCCCCGTCTGGGTGCCCATGACGGCCAGGCTGGAGAATGGCCTCTTTCACTCAGCTAATGAGTGGTAAATGGAATGAGCCCTCCGGGGGGCCAATCCACTCCGAGAGCTGGCCATTCAGAGGCACAGAAAGACTGCCACTTTACCTTCTTGACTGACAAAGAAAGGTTATGCATCCGGTCGCTTACCTCCTACCAATGATTCAAAGTTAGAGACAAAGGTGTAGACACAGTCTGGCCCATGTTAGCAGACATCACAATGTACACGAACAGACAAACAGTGTAGAGAATCAGCACACAACGACCACACAAAGTGTCCGTAGAGGAACTGAGATAAACTACTGGTCACGACGATGCTGGCAATACAAACACAGACTCTGGAACCGCCTCAGAGCCCTGTGAGGATGCCGGTAATACAAATGCAAGCTCCGGAACCACTTCAGAACCTACAAATGCAGACTCCAGAACCACTTCAGAGTCACGCGACCATGCTGGCAATACAAATACAGATTCCAAATCTACCAAACGGGAGCCATCACAGCGCCCCATACAATGCTAAATGACAAGAGAATACAATCAACAAACAACAAGACAACAAACAAAGCACCTTACAACTACAAAAGACTAATAATAAGAAGGCCTCACCGGCCACCCCATCTGTGCTGGGAATGCAGACTCCACGCCTGCCCCGTGGGAAGTATCTGGGCGTCCCCAGCCTTCCTTTGTCCTCCTGAGGCGTCCCTCAGGGCCGTAGCCTGTGGCCCCCGGGCACGTCTGCCGGCCACAGCCAGGAAGGGCTCACGCCCTGTCCCAGCAGCTACTACACCAGCACAGTTCCCAAAACCCTAGAGCGCTCACAAACTACCAAAATCCAGAATGAAGAGACACAAACCACAAATAAGCCGGCCGACAACACAAATAGGCGCCTGCACTTACCCCGAGAGATATCCGTTGGAGACGTCCACAGGCAGCAGTCAGATCTCGCTGGGGCCTCCAATTGTTAGAATCGACTGCCCGAAAAACGTCACCAAGAGACATCTCTTATGCAAACAGCAAGGGGAAGCTTTATTGATTATCCAGCATGCTGGGGCTGTCTGATCATACATGAACAGAGCAGCCCCGAATAACCAAAGGTTAGGGTTTATAAAGGCAAAAACCGCAAAACCGGGAAGGGGAAGAGAATACACGGTTGTTAAGTGGTTGCTAAAGTCTTACAATCAGCAATTATGATCTTAAGACATAGACAAATTATATCTTTATTATTAGCCCAGGTAACCCAGGTGCAACCTTTTTACTTTTAAGCTTGAGCAATCATGCTAGGGGGTTTTTGTGCGTTGCCAAGGGTGATGTAGTGCACTGCTATTGTCCGACTATTTGAGATCATAGTTTCAGACCAGAGTCTCTCGGTGGGGGGGGGGGGGGGGTGCTTTCCCAGAATGCAGTCTCAAGTGCTCCAAAATGGAGTCCCTACTGTCAAGGTGCTACTTCACTCTGTCTTATTTTTACGGCTGCACCAGGAAGGTTTAAACCTGTAAGCTTAAGCTTAACTTTTTACACCCGCACATATACAATTTTAACTCTTCACCCCAACCAGGACTAGAACCTGAGGTGCCAGCGCCGCAGGCGGAGGATTAGCCTAGTGAGCCGCGGTGCCAGCTTGTAGTCATCTTTGATTCTTGAAAAATTATATACTTGCTTTTCTTGCATTCTCTGGAATCTCTGGAACATTATTTCGGGTGTTTGGTGGTGTTTGGTTTTAGTTCTATCTGAACCAAGGATGATTGCCCTGCTAATCTCCTCTCCGTCATTCTCTTCTTCAGAACCAAGAGATGTTGGTGAAGAAGGGCCAGGCTAGGGGGGCTTAGTGTAAGTTAAGGTGCATCAACCTTACTGCTTTTTTCAAGAGAGAAATAGTCCGGGTTGAAAAGATTCCTGTTGGTGGAAACCATCGCCCTGTGGAGAATGGGCTTTAAAACAGGTGCCCACCCACCGCGAGGGGGCTCCCTGCACTGTGGTACCCATTCTTGGAGGAAGGACTCCCAGAGCCTGGACTTTGTGGGTGCAGGGCATGAGGCGGCCGGGGAACATGAGCCAGCAAGGGTGTACTGCTGGGCTCCTGCCTCCTCCACTTTTTTCAGTTTACGTTGCTCTTCTTTCCAAAGCCTTATCCAATAAAATGCTAGATCACAGATTTTAAACTTTTTTCACATTATAAGTCTTTAAAACTATAACATGTCCTCTACTCACTGCGTTAGTGCATCCCACACATTTCAATAGAGCATCTTCCTTGGCATTTCACTGGCCTGAAAATTTTCTCGCTTTTTTGTGATTTCTTCTTTGACCTTCATTCTAGCCGCCCACTCCAGTGGGGATCTGTGCCAAGCCTCGGAAGCTTTCATCTCAGCCCACGAGACCTTCAGACAAATTGCACCTTCCCCAAACCTACAGCTGTGTGCTTCATCTCAATCCTGCAAAAGCAGGCAGAGTGAGTGCTGCGGTGACACCCGTACGCTCCCATTCTCCAAAGCCCAGTCCAGGGGCCCTAGGTATTCTGCAGTGGCCTCCCGCTCTCCTGCTCTGCTGGAGGCTGGTTTGTCCTTTGCCTCTCCATTTGCTTGGTCATGGTGGACCCATCACTTAGATTTCATGGTCTCCATTTTCTTCGTGGCACCAGCAGGCGTTTGCCTGGCCTCTCTGTCCTACTGCCAGGGTTTGGTGAGCTCCTGGTGCAGAGAGAGGGACAGAGAAAGGGTAAACCAGTCGCTGGTCTTGCTGCGGTCCTGTGCGACCAGGATTCAGAAGGCACCGAAGGATGACCATGATCTCACTCCCTTGTGCTTTGGCTCCTCCTAGCGACCATCAGCCTGCAACGACAACTTCCCACGCCCGTCTTTTGTGCAATGCCGGTCGGCTGGGGGAAGAGGCGTTTTTCCTCCCCGCCAAATCCCAAGCCTCCTCCCATTGAGAACTCCCATGCCAGTACCTCCAAATGTGCCTGTGCGTCTCAGAACTTGAACCACACCTCCCAAACTACCTCCCCCCAAGTCTCAGAACCCCGAATTTAAGAGCCCCCAATTCAGATCTTCCCCCAAGTCTGCACCCCAGGAATGCCATCCGTCTCAGCTCCCCAGACATCCCAACGCTGATTTGATTCAAGAGGACCCTGAATGTAACCCCCAAGTCTCCAAGGACACCCTGCGTCTCAGCTGTCCCTGATTTCAACCCGCTCCTCAGACGGCCCTCTGGTTTCCGGTACCCCTAGATGTGGCCTTACACTGCTGTAAGTGTACACTGACCCTAGCACACCAGCAACTTCGACCACTGAAAGAACCCAGCCCCGGGGCTTGCTGCAGCCTACAGACCCCCTCAGTCTCTTCCACGCGTGACCCCACAGCAGATGTCCCTGTCTGACCCCCACTGCCCCCACAGACACAGTCCGAAGTCCCCGCAGGACTCACCCTCAGGCGCTGCGAGCAGGACCAAGGCGGCGACCTCCGGGACGCTTCTGTGCGCGGTTTTGTTTCGGGGTGGCGGGGTCGGGAGCTGCTGCCTGCGCCCTCAGGATGACGGGGAGCGATGTGTCTGGGGCGAGGCAGAGCCCAGAGGAGCGCAGGGTTACGGTCCCAGCCCGAGCCACGCTGCCCCCAACACGCGCCTGGACTTCATCCGGGGGACTAGAAGAGTGGAGGCCCAGACACGTCCCCATTGGAACCACCAGGGCGAGAGTGCATTAATGGGTTTCTATGGATGATTTTCTTTTTCTTTTTTTTAACTTTTATTTAGTAAATATAAATTTCCAAAGTACAGTTTATGGATTACAATGGCTTTTCCCCCCCATAACTTCCCTCCCACTCGCACCCCTCCCATCTCCTGCTCCCTCTCCCATTCCATTCACATCAAGATTCATTTTCAATTCTCTTTATATACAGAAGATCAATTCAGTATATATTAAGTAAAGATTTCATCAGTTTGCACCCACACAGAAACACAAAGTGTAAAATACTGTTTCAGTACTAGTTATAGCATTACTTCACATTGTACAACACACTAAGGACAGATCCCACATGAGAAGTAAGTACACAGTGACTCCTGTTGTTGACTTAACAAATTTGACACTCTCGTTTATGACGTCAGTAATCTCCCTAGGCTCTAGTCATGAGTTGCCAAGGCTATGGAAGCCTTTTGAGTTCACCGACTTCGATCTTATTCCAACAGGGTCATAGTCAAAGTGGAAGTTCTCTCATACACCGTTTTCCCAGGTCTTTGATGGGTCATGTTGTTGTTCTAGAGAAGTTGGTAAAATACTCCATTGAGAGAAAAGATGTGTGAAAATATAGCCAGCGAGCATCCCGTGTTCTGAGATGATTTATTTGGTCCCTAGTGTAATCTAGGTTACTTACGTATCTCTGAAAATCACAGCGGAAGTGGATCTTGTTTTATTCCCATACTACTGTTGACTTGTTCTTAGAAATAATAACAATTAGGGCCGACACCATGGCTCACTAGGCTAATCCTCCGCCTTGCGGCGCCGGCACACCGGGTTCTAGTCCCGGTCGGGGCGCCGGATTCTGTCCCGGCTGCCCCTCTTCCAGGCCAGCTCTCTGCTGTGGCCAGGGAGTGCAGTGGAGGATGGCCTGAGTGCTTGGGCCCTGCACCCCATGGGAGACCAGGAGAAGCTCCTGGCTCCTGCCTTCGAATCGAGCACTGTGCTGCGCCGCGGTGGCCATTGGAGGGTGAACCAACAGCAAAAGGAAGACCTTTCTCTCTGTCTGTCTCTCTCTCTCTCTCTCACTGTCCACTCTGCTTGTCAAAAAAAAGAAAAAGAAATAATAACAATTAAAAAAAAGAATTTGGATGATCCGCATGGAACAGCTAAAGCAGGATTCTTGATATGCCACAAAGCCAGCGCCCCTCCAGCCCTCAACGCATATTTACCATGTGCTCATTTAGCTGCAGTGCTGGGTACTGTTCTGTTAAAGACACAGCAGGACAAGTGGGCAAATCCCTGTCCTGGGAGTTTACACTCTGTTCGGGGACACAGACAATAAACAAGCAGGTGTATAACAACATTGCAAGGACTCTGTGCTCTGAAGGAAAATAAAACTGGGGCCACCTGGTGACTGAGGGGAAGCGGCTTTGCAAAGACGTAGGAGAAACGCGGCAGAAGTGGCGATCAGGAGATGACAAAGGACATGTTCAAGAACAGCACAGAGGCAGGGGACTGTGGGAGCAGGCCAGGACCTGAGGCTGGCCTTGGAGAGGGCAATGCAGTGTCCTGGGACCCCAGGGGGTGATGGCAGACCCTAGGGATTCTGAGCGATGGAGGGAAGGGATCTCACTCACTGTCATTTACATTCGCGTGTTCTGGAAGCTGTGTAGAAAATAAGACCCCCTGTGTGCACAGAAATCCCCAAAATGAAAGTTAGAACCAATACCCATTGTTCTGGTTTTCAAATTTGTCAAAATTAATTTTTTTTTTTCATTTTTTAAAAGCTACCGTGTGTACCAGCTCTGTACTCTGCTGAGTCTCTCTGGCTAATAATTGCAAATTACATTTATTTATATGGCTGTAGCAAAGATGATCATTCCATTCTCCGGACCCGGACACCTCCCGGCGCACCGAAGAAAGGAAACCGGGAGAGAGGGCCCTGCCAAACTGCCGCTGTGCCCTTGTTACCTGGCCAGTAGGGGGCGACCCTGCGCCTCAGAGCGCTGGCCGCGGCCGACCCTCTCAGCCAGGCACAGGATCCACGTCTTCCTCTTTTCAGCCAACTTGCGGGTTCAACAGCGTCCCGAGCTGCTGTTGCAAAAACTTCCCTTCCAGCCGCGGATGAGCTGGAAGCGATCCAAGCGTGCGCAAGATCTCGGCGAGGCGGCTGCTCTGTCCTCGTGTGGGAACTGGCCAAGGCCAAGCCTCTGGCACCCGTGTTCCACTCCCGATTTGATTGGATTTTTCAGCAGCGTGTGGCCCTCGCCTCTCTCCTTCAGTTTTTCGTGTACTAGATGAAAACCTTACTAATAAAACGAGTGCTTTTCGAACCCAGCACTTGGACGGGCTACACCGCCTGCAGCTGAATGTGACGGTCATTGAACACGGAATGGCTTACAACTTGTTTTCCTTGTACAAAACTGTTTATATATCTGTTTTATAATAAGCAAAATGCATGATAGTAAGTTTATAAATAATGTATTGGAACCAGCTGGTATGTTTTTAAAGCATGTGTTTCAAATGAATCCATTCTGTGTGGTCTGTTTTAAAACTATTTCAATTTCATTTGCATTCTTAATTAAATCTAGCTGCCAATAGCAAAGTTATCACCCTTACAAACTGACTCTCAAACCCGTTTCAAACCACATCCCTCCTCTGCTTTAAAACTCCCCAACCGCTTCCTACCATTGGAAGGACCCAAATCCTTAACAGGAGCTTCATGGACCTGCATGAACTGGCCTCGTCCCTTCTCATGGCTGAACTACCACCTCTCCAAATGTGTGCTCATGAAGCCCTAACGCCCAGTGCTGGAGAACCTGACTGTGTTTGGAGACAGGGTCTTTGAAGATACAGGTAAGGTAATAGTGAGGTCGCTAGGGTGAGCTCTCATCCAGAATGACTGGAATCCTAGTAAGAAGGGATTAGGCTGGCACAGAGCAAAGGCCACTTGGAGCCACAGGGAGAAAATGGCCCTTTAAGCCCAAGGCAGGAGACCTCAGGAGAAACCAACCCTGCTGATGCCTGGATCTTGGACTTGAAAGATCCGTGAAAACTTTGGAACTGTGCCAATATTCACTTCTGCTAATTTAATTTAATTTAATTATGAAATTTAATTTCTCCAGCCCATGGCCCTCTGTTAGGACCACCCTAGCAAACCGATAACTCCCCCAGCTCACTCCGTAACCCCTTTGCCCCTGAGTGCCAGCAGCAGGGCGCTTCCTCCAGTTCCTGACCTTTCTGTACTCCTGATAACTGCAAGGCCTTCGCCTCTACGCTCCTCCCTCTTCCTGAAAAGCTCTTCGCCTATTTCCTCTTCATCTGACTGACTCTCAATCTTCCCTTTTGCTCTCGGTTCCCTTCCTCATTCATTCATTCAACTAACATTCACTCAACTCGTTTTTTTTTTTTTTTTTTTTTTGACGGGCAGAGTGGACAGTGAGAGAGAGAGGGAGAAAGGTCTTCCTTTTCCATTGGTTCACCCTCCAATGGCTGCTGCAGCCGGCGTAATGCGGCCGGCGCACCGCGCTGATCCGAAGGCAGGAGCCAGGTGCTTCTCCTGGTCTCCCATGGGGTGCAGGGCCCAAGCACTTGGGCCATCCTCCACTGCCTTCCCAGGCCACAGCAGAGAGCTGGCCCGGAAGAGGGGCAACCGGGACAGACTCCAGCGCCCTGACCAGCACTAGAACCCGGTGTGCCGGCACTGCAGGCGGAGGATTAGCCTAGTGAGCCGCAGCGCCAGCCAACTAGTATTTATTTAACCAGCACCTGGCAAGGTACTACATCCGAGTGTGTGGCAGTACCCAAAGCATGGTCCCTGCTCTCGCTCGGCTTGCCATCCTCCCCAACTGAGCCGGGATGCTCTGCTGAAGATCCTTGTATTTCAGTGTTCCTGTGACACTTGCGCATTGGTAGTGAATTTTCTCCCCCTATTATAAGTTCTCCTACTGGAATCTACTTCGGCTTCCTGCGGCTTCCGCAGCATAAGCACAAACCCAGTGGCATTTAAACAATGCACGTTTAGCTGGCGCCGCGGCTCAATAGGCTAATCCTCCGCCTTGCAGTGCCAGCATACCGGGTTCTAGTCCCGGTCGGGGCGCTGGATTCTGTCCTGGTTGCCCCTCTTCCAGGCCAGCTCTCTGCTGTGGCCAGGGAGTGCAGTGGAGGATGGCCCAAGTGCTTGGGCCCTGCACCCCATGGGAGACCAGGATAAGTACCTGGCTCCTGCCATCGGATGGATCAGCGCGGTGCACCGGCCGCAGCGCACCAGCTGTGGCGGCCATTGGAGGGTGAACCAACGGCAAAAGGAAGACCTTTCTCTCTGTCTCTCTCTCTCTCACTATCCACTCTGCCTGTCAAAAAAATAAAAAAGAAAGAAAGAAAAAGAAAAAAAAATACACGTTTAATCACTTACTATTTGGGGGAACAGACATCTAAAAATCAGTATCACTGAGCCAAAATCCAGGTGTAGGCAAGGCTACCCTCCCTCTGGAAGAATCAGTCCATGCCTTGCCCCCCAACTTTGGTGGCTGCCAGCGTTCCTTGGATTGTGCTACGTCACTTCAGTCTTCAGGGCCAGCAGCTACTAAACCCTCTCTGCTCCATCGTCACATTTTCATCCCCTCTGTGTGTGTCAAGTCTCCCTCTGCCTTCCTCTTATAAGGATACAGATGATTGCCTTCAGGACCACCTGGATATCCAGGATGACCACTCCCCTTTAAGGTCCTTAACTCAGTCCCATCTGCAGAATCCCCTTTGCCCTAGAAGGGAACGTTCACAGACGCCAGGCATTAGGACGTGAGTATTGTGAGGGTGGGGGTGGGGCATTTCTGTGCTCCTCTATATTCTGAACTCCACAAAGGCAAGGATTATATATGCTTGTTCATTTTCCCTAAGCAATGGGTGATTCAGGGGCACAGATATTTAGCAAAATCAGTTGCATAAATAAGTCATAATAACTGCATTTAGTATTTCATAGCACCTTACAGCACTTTCCAATTTTATTCTCATTTATGTGTTCATTTACTGTCCATCTTCACTATGTGGGGACAAGAATTCTGCTTTGTTTTATTCTAACCATCTCCCACCCAAAGCAGACTCTCTGGCCCAGTGAATGTTCAGTGACTATTTGAACATTCCTAAGTGAATGAATGAAAGGTGTGGTAACAATTACAAGGACGGTAAGAGCCCCAGTATCAGGCAGGAAAAAGACAAGCGTTCAACTGCCTGGAGCACCATCACAGGGAACCACGCCATCCAGCAGAAAGCCTGAGGCTGGGGCTGGCACCAGGCATCCCATAAGCACCAGTCCAAGTCCCGGCTGCCCCACTTCTGATCCAGCTCCCTGCTAACGCACCTGGGACAGCAGTGGAAGATGGCCCAAGTGCTTGGGCCTCTGCACCCACATGGGAGACCTGGAGGAGCTCCTGGCTCCTGGCTTTGACCTGGCCCAGTCCTGGCTGTTACAGCCATTTGGGGAGTGAACTAGTGGATGATATCTCTCTCTCTCTCTCTCTCTCTCTCTCTCTCTCTCTCCCCCTAACTTTCAAATAAATAAATAAATATTGAATTTAAAAAAAAAAAAGCTTAAGGCTGTTGTGCAGTGCCCTAGACCTGGGCACTCAACAAAGACCGACTGGCACACTCTGCAAAAAATAGATCTGCTGGGGCCGGCGCTGTGGTTCAGCGGGTTAACACTCTGGCCTGATGCGACAGCATCCATATGGGCGGTGGTTCTAGTCCCAGCTACTCCTCTTCCAATCCAGCTCTCTGCTATGGCCTGGGTCAGCAGTAGAAGATGACCCAAGTCCTTGGGCCCTGCACCCATGTGGGAGACCTGGAAGAAGCTCCTGGCTCCTGGCTTTGGATTGGCGCAGCTCCAGCCATTGCAGCCATCTGGGGAGTGAACCATCAGATGGAAGACCTCTCTCTCTGTCTCTACCTCTCTCTGTAATTCTGTCTTTCGAATAAATAGAATAAATCTTTAAAAAAAGGGAAAATAAAATAGATCTGCTTGCTGTGACTGGTAGAGCAAAAAGAAGAGCTATTCTTCAGACGAGAATGAGACAACAACATGGGGCTGCATTTCAGGAGGAGAATAACCTGGGGGATTGCTAAGATCTTTGGAAATAAAATACACTTTCTTTAACCAAAACGGGACTTTCTGGTGCAGGTGTTTGGTGTAGCCGTTAACATGCTGCCTGGGACCCTGCATCCCACATCAAAGTGCCTGGGTCAAGTCCCAGCCTTACTTTTGATTCCAGCTTCCTTGCTAAGACGCTCTATGGGAGGCAGCAGTGGTGACCCAAGTGACCGGGTTCCTGCCATCCCACAGTAGACCCAGAGTGAGCTCCAGACTCCCGGCTTCAGCCTGGCCCAGGCCTAGGCGTTGAAGGCATTTGAGGAATAAGCCAGCAGATGGAAGCTCGCTCTCTCTCTCTCTCTCTATCTTTTACTGTCTCTCTGATTCTCTTTTAAATAGTATTTAAAAATAAATTTTAGAATATTTTAAGAGATCCTTTTAGTGTATTTGTGTATCTGTCATCCATTGAAGAAAACACCAGAGAAGCATCCATTCATTGTCAAATGATGAAATTTGGGAAGCCCCAGGGAGAATCACTGATTTTGCTCAAAGGCAGTGTTGTTGCCACACTGGAGCCACCTTGTGGGGGACTGGCCTGTGCACTGAGGAAGCTCTGTCAGCCCTGAGCCCCAAATCTCAGCAGTATTCACCAGTTCCTGTGAAAACCAGAAAGGCTTTGCCTGCCCCACTTTCAAAACCTCTCCTAGGACTATTGCTGTCCATGGTTAAGAAGCACTTACCAAGGGCTGGCATTGTGGTGTAGCAGGTAAAGCTGCCACCTGCGACATGTGGGCACTGTTCTAGTCCCAGCTGCTCCACTTCCAATCAGCTTCCTGCTAATGTGTCTGGGAGAGCAGTGGAGGATGGCCCAAGTACTTGGGACCCTGTACCTCTGTAGAAGACCCAGAAGAAGTTCCTGGCTCCTGGCTTTAGTCTGGCCCAATCCAAGCCATTGCAGTCATTTAGGGAGTGATTTAGACAGAATCTCTCTCTCTCTTTCTCTCTCTCTCTCTTTCTCTCTCTCTGTCTTTCAAGTAAATGAAATAAACCTAAATTAAAAAATAAAGAAAAAGGGGCTCACACTGTGCTGTAGTGGGCTAAGCCTCCTCCTGAGATGCCAGACGCCGGAGTCCCATATGGGCACTGGTTCAAGTCCCAGCTGCTCCTGTTCTGATCCAGTTCTCTGCTATGACCTGGGAAAGCAGTAGAAGATGGGCCAAGTGCTTGGGTCCCTGCACCTGCTTAGGAGACCCCAAGGAGCCTCCTGGCTCCTGGCTTCAGATCAGTGCAACTCTAGCCATTGCAGCCATTTGGGGAGTGAACTAGCGAATGGAAGACCTTTCTGATTCTCCCTCTCTCTGTAACTCTACCTCTCAAATAAATAAGCAAAATTTTTAATAAAAAATGTTTACAATGTACTAGTTTTTTTAAAAAAAAAGAATACCTTGCAGTTCCTCCAGCCAGGGCCTGTGGCAGAAGAGAAAGAGTACCTTCCAGTTGTTAGTCTGGCTGGTAAAGTCGGGGGTGGCACCTCTCCAGGCATGAAGACACCTGGGAAATACATGGCACTTCCACAAGCTCCACGTGGAGCACAACAGCCGTAGTCTCATCAAGTCCCCTAGGTCCTGGATGAAGTAGATGCATCCCAGGAAGAGGCATTTTCCTTGACAAGGGGGTGGGGGATAGAATTGCATGGCTGGGAGTGGCTTGCAGGTACTTCCAGCTCAACAATCCTAAACTAACTTCCTGCCAATTTATCCCGCATCAATTTCTCTGTGCAATCAAGAAGATAACTATAAACATTATGGATTTATTGCCCTGTAGGACATTAACCACTTCGTATCTAACATCAGTTTTATTCCAGAATGTTTTTCTCTTATGAGTTTCTGTCAGTTTCTTATGCCTTCCTTTGGATTCTTCTGATTCTTTCAATAATGAATTAAATCTTTGCACATGCTCACCATACATGTAGTTGTATAAGAGTTATGTTTTCACTCTCAGAATTATATTTTGATAAACTCACCATGCTACAGGGACTGTTGAATGAAAAACTTCATGTAAATTTGATTCAGCAGAGTTTAAATGGGCAAAGGACAATTTGTGAATTGGGCGGTCCTCTGAGCAAGAGTTTCATCGAGCTCCGCCGTCCCGCAAGGTAGACGGGCAGCATCTAGGTATGGAAAGCAGAATCGAAGTATGAGGATGGCTTGACTGATTTCCTTATTACCATTTGCCTTATTTGAATGTGGTCTGATCAGTTGGCTGCCAGTGATGGATCAAAGCCCATCTACTATGATTGGCTGAGACTCAGCTGTTGCCAAAGTGTATCCCTAACTCAGGCTTCCAGTTCATCTACACCTTACGTTAAGTTGCCCTTCATCAGGGACTCATGGTTTAGCAGCAGCCTCAGGCCAACCTTAGTTTAATTGAATAGGTCATTCAAAGGATGACTTAGCTTTCTAAGTGCTGGGAGACTCAGTGAGGAATTCTTGAGCTGAGTACTTGTATTCTCAGTACTTAACACAGTACACGTACAATTGCTACTTGCTTAATGAGTAAGTTGATCAAAATGAAAGAATTTAATTAGTTTTCATGAGCTGAATACTTACTGTGTGCCAGACACCGTGCCAAACTCTCCAAGAATCCCCACACTGCTGGTATGAAGCGAATCTTCTGGCACATGCGTCAGGTCAACTTGTGTGTCTTCCCATTCTTCCTGGCACTGAATACGCCTTGGTATTATGTAATGTGATCTGAATGTTCCCACTGGCTCCCTCAGTGAGTGATTTGATTTGTTCGATTAGTTGAAAGTGTAATTGAGGACAAGGTCACCAAGTTCATTTCCAATCAATGAGTAAGCTTTGGTCCAGTTACCTGGTTATAAATGGGTTTCATAACCCTCTTACCCACACAACAGACATTGACTTAGACTGTTTGTCAACCACCTGGCTGACTGGCCCTTCCCTACATTTGGTGTAGAGTAAGGTTAGTTTTTGGCGACCAGGTACTTAGCTTGAAGCCATGAACGGAAAGGAACAACTCTTGCTTTTTGCTATGGAGTTATCTTCTAATTCCTTACTAGAAAAGCAATAATCCCTGCTATGGTCTGAACAGGATTTAGCTTCCCAACTCCTGCAGATAGATGTCTAAGTCCTAAAGTCATGGATTGATGGTGCTAACAGGAAGGAGTCTTGATCCAATTATGATGGGTGGGGCCTTTGGGAAGTGATTGGATTAGACTAGGTTGCTGGGCAGAGCCCCATGGTCTGATTACAATGGCTTTGTAGGGAGAGACACATGTCCACGGGGGGTGAGTGTGTGGTCTGTGTCTCTGCTCTCTGATTGCCGTGTGGCCCTTCCTCTGCAGATACTCTGCCACCCACCGCCTTCACTGGGTGCCAGTACAGTGAAGGCTGCTCAGCCTTTGACCATGAACTTCCAAAACCAGGAGTGCAAATAGACCTTTGCCTTTAGAGAGTAGCTGCTCTCAGCTTTTTCCGCTGACATGATGGAAAGCTGGCTAACACAATCCCCAGTCCGCTCTGTGACCATCCATCCATCGAGCAAAACAGAGCTGGTGCTCACCCTCTGCTTGGTCAGCTCTTGCAGCTTCACACATAGTGCTGCACTTTAAGAAATCTGCAAGCAAATTCTTTAGCAGTAACTACCAGGAAGCCACTTCTGTGAGTCTACTGCATTACTTAAGTCTGTTTTTTTTCTTCAACCATCTGCCCCTGATGCTAGAAATATCAAGCCCTGAGCTATGTAATTGGGTCAACAAGTAGGCCTCTGGAGTCAGACAATCCTGGGTTCAAAAATGAGTCCTCCCACTTACTGGCTGTGTGATCTTGGTAAGATTATTTAACCTTTCTGAATCTCAGTTCATAACCCTGTAAAACAGGATAACGGTACCTCTATGAGGAACTTTTATGAGGATTAAATGAAGCAATATTTGTGAAGCATTAATCTAATACTCACTGCATTATTAATTTCCAGCACCAAAATATTATTTTTATCAGTCTGGCTCCAGGATAGATGAGGTGTGTACTGATGAAAAATATGTTCTCATTATGTCTCAGTAAGTAGACTTTGGCACAATTCTATGCTTGGCACTCCTTGAATAAATAGGACTGTAAACAAGGCTGTCTGTCTCTGATGAACAGGTTATTGATGTCTAAAGACTTCAAGTAGAAAACTAGTTGATGCGATTTGCTGATTAATACAGTAGCTCAGATCCAGATATAAATGTGATATTCTTGATATTTTGGTGGATTTGGAGGCCGTGGGCAGCTCTGCCCTGAAATGACTTTCTCTTTTGTAATTTGTAAATTGACAAGTAACAATTGTATATATTTAGATGTACGACATGATGTTTTGCTGTATGTGTACATCGTGGAATGCAGTCCGGGAATGACTCTTGACAAGAGTCAGCCATACTCACTGGGTCCCATAAAAGAGGTCTGACAGCCAGCTGTCTAGGGTGGTGACAGATGACAGGGTGGACACAGACTTTGCCTGTTACTGTTGTACCTACTGAGCCTCATCAGCACAGGACTGGTTCTCCCCACAGGAAAGGGAACCACGTCCCTGGACCCATGGGCTGGCAGATCGAGTCAACTCACCTCCTGCTTCCTGCCAGAGGACAGACTTTCCTCCTGGGAGACCCCCATTGCCCTTCCCCGGGCCAGGAGAGGACCAGAGGCCGTTAGAGCGTGCTTCTGTCCGCTGTCACCTGTGAATTTGCATTCCTTAGGAAAAACTTCTTCCTGCTCCATACCTGGAATTAGGTGGTCAAATTACATGTTCTTCTCTCTCCTTTGATTCCTCTTCTTTGCTACTATAAACTCCTCTGTTTTTCTACACAATTCTTTATTTTACTTTCTACTTTATTTCCCTCAACACTGGCCAGGAGTTTGCTGAGGGCACAGTCACCATATTATTTATTTCTGCAGCCTACAAAATGCCTGCTATGAGCCAAGTGTAGAATAAGCGTATCACAACTATAGTTGAACTAATTCAAATAATATTTTTTAAAAAAAATCTATGTAGTAGACCTGAAACAAATTGCAATACCACAGACTAAATTACTCTACAGTCAAATATTGTGGATACCTGTGTAGCTTGCCTATAGATAATTGGCTAAGTGAACTTTCATAAATTGAGTGTTTGCTCCAAGTACTTACATTATCATCTGGGAGATGTTAACATCAGAGACTTTTTTTTTTCCTTCCTCAACTCCCATCTCCCATCTCTCCAACTCTTCCAGTTCCTCCCCAGTACAAAAGTCAATAGCCGGGGCCAGTGCTGTGGCACAGTAGGCTAAGCCTCACCAGTTCGAGTCCCAGCTGCTCCACTTGCGATCTGGTTGTTTATCGCCTGGGAAAGCAGTGGGAGATGGCCTAAATGCTTGGGCCCCTGCACCCCCATGGGAGACCCAGAGGAAGCTTTTGGCTTTGGATCAACCCAGCTCCAGCTGTTGCCACCATATTTGGGGAGTGAACCAGTGGATGAAAGATCTTTCTCTCTCTCTCTCTCTCTCTCTCTCTCTCTGTAACTATACCTCTCAAATTAAAAAAAAGAAAAGTCAATAGCTCATTTGACTGTAATATGTATTATTCATTTATAACTGTGGTAGTGTTTTGAGATTACTCATCCACAGTTCCGTCGACAAACTTGTAAAAGCAACACTGGAGTAGTGTTGGAGGGAGTCCCATTAGAAAGCTAAGCCTCAATCCTGATCGAAGGTTGTCAGTTCAGCTTTGGTTTCATCGGGGATTCTTTCACCAAGCCCCTAGACTGAGTCACCCCTCTTGGATATTTTTGGAGGCCTTGACAGGCTATCTCACTGTGTACAGCTGCCCTGGCAATGTTGAAGCCAATCACCACAATGTAGTAGATTTGAAATGGACACGGATATTCAGAATGGGGAGCAGTCAAGTTAGTTCATAAAAGATAGGATCATCCAAACACAGGCTTCTGCTCATAGTCTTCGGGCCTGTGCTGTCTCTCTACTCCTCCAGCCTAACATATAAATGAAGAGATCACTATTCAAAAGCAATCCTCCTATTTATGAAAAAGGGTTTTCTAAAAGGTTCCTTCTAAGAATCCCTGCTGCTTTTAGGATAGAAAACTTTCCCAAAGGGAACAAAAGCAGAAGTAAAGGTTATACAATGTGCCGCCTGATGAATGTGGAGTTGGGGCTGGCAGTGGGATGGGACAAGTGGCAGCTGACTGTCCGCTCAGCATGACCACCTAGGAAGAGTGGGCTTCACTAGCTGGTTCGCAGGCTGCCCTCTGTTCTTGCAGAGAGGCAGTGGAGGAAATACGCAGTGTATACAGCCTCAGGCTGTCGCTCCCCCTCTTCGTGGAGGAACGACACAGGACCCTGCGCTGTTCTTTTGTCTGCTCGGCCCTCCCCGGGTTTGCTGCTGGTTCTTCCCGGGTTGGCTACCGACCCTTCCACCTCCGTGGAAGGGCGGTTCCCCCTGCCACTTTCCCCACTTCCACGGGGGAGCGGCACACCGCCGGCCGGCTCTCTCGGGGGCTGCACAGGTGTTCCTCTTAGATGTTCCTGGTGCATGTTGTCTCTCTCCTCCTTTATAGTCCTCTTCCACCAATCCCAACTCTGCTACCCACACGCCGAGTACGCTGCTCTCCTCCAATCAGGAGCAGGTCCTACAGTTTATTGGTTGAACTGGAGGCAGCTGTGTAGAAGCTGTTTCTCCCTTCTCAGCACCATATTGTGGTAGAGCAGATGCATAGAATAAGTCTTAATTCCAGTAACTTAGTCTAGTCCGAGTTGCTCCCAGTTGCTCCCCGCACAGGCACCATTTGTCAAGCGTGGTTCTTCCATCTCAGGGCCAGCCAAACCCACATCTGCCTATGAGGCTGAAGGTACATGGACTTCGAACCACCAGTGACCGGATGTCAATTGAGCCCGAACTGGGGATGACCACACAGGGGCTGGAGTGACTACGTAAGCAGGCCACAGACACAACGCCGCAGCTCCTAGGCTCATTGCTTATACCCAGCTCCTCCCACGGCATCAGCCTCTTTCTGACTTGGGGTGGGAGATGCCATGAGGCGAGAGTGACCTCAACTTTGAACATTCCAGCTGGCAGCACAAGATCCTGTCTCTCCATTTTCTTCTCCCCTGGAGTGTCCTTCGCACATACTCGCCACACCGCTGGATCCTCCTTCATCTCCAGACACACCCCAAGTCCTGCCTTCTCCAGGAAGCGTCTGTGGCCCCAGCAGTTCCATGCATGCTAGATACCATGCTGAGAGTTTTATGCTCACCATTCCATTGAATCCCTACTACATCCTACTAGGCAGGAGTAATTATTCCCTGCAAGCAGAAATGGAAATGAAGTCTCCCTGGGGGTTAAAATATGTTCTCATGGCTTCAAAAATTGCAGAGATAGGATTGGAGCAGGCCTTCATGACTCCCAAGTCTATGCTCTTAAGCACTTTCTACACGATGCCCCTCCCCATATAACCCTCTTTACTATGGAAGGTTCTTTGAAGGAAAGGATATAATCTTTTCTTTTTTTTTATTTATTTGAAAGACAGAGTTCCACAGATAGAGGGAGAGGCAGAGAGACAGAGAGATCTTCTATCTGCTGTTTCACACCTCAGATGGCCACAACAAAACTGGAGCTGGGCCAGTCTGAAGCCAGGATCCAGGAGCTTCTTCTAGGTCTCCCATGTGGATGCAGGGGCCCAAGCACTTGGGTCATCCTCCACTGCTTTCCCAGGTGCATTAACAGGGAGCTGGACTGGAAGTGGAGCAGCCAGGACTCAAACTGGTGCCCATATGGGATGCTGGCAGTGCAGGCAGTGGCTTAACCTACCATACCACAGCATCAGCCCCAAAGTAGAAAAAAAAATTTTATTTATTTATTTGAAAGTCCGAGTTGGGGCGGGGGGGGACAAAGAGAGCTTCCATCTACTGGTTCACTCCCCAGATGGCTGCCACAGCTGAGCCTGGGTCAGGCTCAGGAGCCAGGAGTTTCTTCCAGGTCTCCCATGTGGGTGCAGGGCCCAATCACTTGGACCATCTTCCGCTGCTTTCCCCAGGCCATTAGCAAGGAGCTGGATCGAGCAACCGGGACCTGAAGTGTCGCCCATATAGGATGCCGATATGCAGGCAGCGGCTTTACTTGCTATGCCAGGGTTAATATCTTGCAGTTCTGTGCTCGTATGGGCCCATGTTGCAGAATCACACAGAGTGATTAACACAATTTCCCATTCATTATGGGGTCAGGGAAGGCTGCGCTGATTGAGTTCCGTGAGTAAGGAAAAGAAATGAGAACGCGCTGAACAGCAGGCACCTGGATTTGAAGACGTTATATCGCTCAGTGCTCTGTGGTGGGTACTTTGGTTCTGACAGTTTGCTGGGCTTGGAGACTGTGCAAATTCCGTAAATCACCCAATTCCACTCCCCAGATGAGCTGGGGGAACAGAGATTCCCCACACCCTCCAATTCCCAGTTGCACAGCGCGCCTTGCCCACACCCTGAGCTTTCTGATTCCAAGCCAGACCCACAGTTAAAAATCTGGTTCCCCATGACAGCACTGCCAGCCATCCACTCTTTTTCCTGAGACTGTGTTTCAGAATTGAAGGTCACTAAATACATATTAAAGGGAGGGGATTGCCAAGTTTCAAAAGGGCAGGAACAATCCTTGGCCTCCCACCAGAGACTGAAAGGCCATTTCCTGGAGGGGAGGAGGGAAGCTGGAGCCCCATAGACAAATAACCTGGCCACAGGGTATAAACTCAGGGGAGCTGGGGAGAGAGGCCACTGCCGGGCAGACTCCTTCCTGACAGCCGAGGAAGATCCCGCGCCACACACCCCCGCCAACATGAAGCTGTTGTGGCTGTGTCTGGGGCTGATTCTGATCTGTGCCCCAAAGCAAGGAGATGCGCACAGCCACTCGGAAGTGTCCCAGGTAGAGTGGGCGAGGATGGCGACTCTTGCCTGTGGGGGCTGCTTCAAAGCATTCTTCTTTTTCTTCTTCATTTTCTTCTTTTTTTTTTTTTCCTTATTTATTTAAGAGACAGAAAGACAGGCCGGCGCCGTGGCTCACTTGGCTAATCCTCCACCTGCGGTGCCGGTACCCCGGGTTCTAGTCCCAGTTGAGGCGCCGGATTCTGTCCCGGTTGCTCCTCTTTCAGTCCAGCTCTCTGCTGTGGCCTGGGAGTGCAGTGGAGGATGGCCCAGGTGCCTGGGCCCTGCACCCGTATAGGAGACCAGGAGGAAGCACCTGGCTCCTGACTTAGGATCGGCGCAGGGCGCCGGCCACAGCAGCCATCTGGGGGGTGAACCAACGGAAGGAAGACCTTTCTCTCTGTCTCTCTCTCTCTCACTGTCCAGCTCTGCCCGTCCAAAAAAAAAAAAAAGAGAGAGAGAGAGCGAGAGAGAGAGAGAGAAAGACAGAGGACTCCCACCTGCTGGTTCACTTCCCAAACACCCACAATGCCTAATGCCTGGAGCCCAGAACCCAGTTCAGGTTTTCCACATGGGTGACAGGGACCTGCCTTCAGGATCCATTTCCTGTGGTCTCCCAGGATGCACATTAGCAGAAAGCTAGGATTGGGAGCCGGATGTGGGTGTCCCAGCCAGCATCTTAACTGTTGCGCCAAACACCCACTCCTGGTTTGGAGAATTCCAAAGTCAGGTGGGTTCTACTGGAAGGCAAGGAGTCCTTAACCTGTTAAACTAAAGGCATGGTTTCAGACATTGGACTAGGAGCAATTGTGCCATACTAAATGATGACAGTGCCTGGGGACCTCCCTTCTCACAGGATGCAGTTCTAATCCCACCCTTCCATCACCACTATGAGCCCTGGCTCAGGGTTCAAGGACAGAAGTGTCCATGTGGCATCTCCTCTCCTGTTCTCTTACCCAATCATTTCACCTCTTTGCAGATTTCAGGAGAGTGGTATTCTGTTCTGTTGGCCTCTGACCACAGGGAAAAGATAGAAGAAAACGGTAGCATGAGGGTTTTTGTGGAATACATTCATGTCTGGAAGAACTCTTCTCTATCCTTTAAGTTCCATACACCGTAAGTGTGGCCTTCTTGAGTTGGGAAGGGAAAAATGGAAGCCTGGGTATTACTCACACACAAGCATGTGTATGTATATACATGTGAACATAGGTACACGTATGTGCACATGTAACCACACATATACTGAGTCTGGGTTCAAAATCAGAGTCCCTCATTGGGCATTGATCCAGGACTCAATGGGCTCCAGGCTTTTGAAAAGATTCAGAGGCAGGAGTTGGTGACAGGAATAAATTTATTGAGAGTGGGACAAGCAGAGGGCAGAGGGATGTCAAAGTCATCAATAACATGCTGGTAGCATCAACACATGGAATCAATGGCCTCAGCTTGAATCATCTCCTGCTAGCCATGTGAACAAGAATATTCAGGCCATCCATTTCCATTTTCCCGTGGGTAAAAGGAGACGGTGACATTCTCTCTCTGGGTTTTTATGAGGACCAAGTCTGGGAATATTTGTAAAGCACTCATTTGAGAAATTGGCATGTGGCGAACACTCAGTCAGCAATCCAGGCAAGAGGATACGTTACAGGAATAGTAAAGTGATAAGTGGGGACTATTAGAATGATCAACTAGTTGTGTAAGTTCTTCAAATGTCAGACCAAGTGAAGTAATATCAATCTGAGCTCTTTGATAATTGTGCCAAAAATGTTCAGAAATAGAATAAGAAAGTCGAGCGAGAATAGAAGGTGAGGGAACCAGCCTCATTAATATCTCTTGGGCATCCATTTGTTCTGTTTTCCAGTGTAAATGGAAAATGTACTGAACTTTTTTTAACATGTGACCCAACAGAAGACAACCATGTATATACTGTTGAGTGTAAGTATACCCCCCCAAATTCCTTCCTAAATCCTACTTTCATTTACAAGGAATTTACTATAGCTCTATATCTTCAAGATCTTTATCAAGTTCAGATAAATGCTTATTTAGGTCATATAATGCAGGGCATCTATGAGCCAGCATTCCTGGTGTGTTCAGTATGGAAGAAACTTGCCTATACAAGGCAATGCCCAGCACATAAAACCATCAGATGTTAAAGAAGGTGATTTGGTCTTATCTACCACCTGCCATGCAAGGGAATTCTCAGGAAAAACAGCCAACTGGCAGGACAGCTTCCCACTCCCTGTGTCTTTGTGGTGGTCACTGCCATGGCTAAGTTCTCAGGATGCCGCACTGGGTATGTGATGCCAGCAGGACTTAGAGGGAGGTCAGAGACACATCCCTGAGAAAGCTGCTGAGGGTCTCATGAAAGACAAGGGTGAGCTGCTGTGGGTAAATTTTTCTACCATTGGAGGTCTACCTAGCAGATCCTTTTTCATAGAAGTCACCTCGTGTAGCCTAGGAGATGCACAGAGGAGGCATTAGCCATCCTCCCTCTCTGTCCTTTCCGGAACACGCACTTGAACTTGTTTTTGGGAAAGAACAGGTAAAGGATTTCAATAGCTTCCCATGGACCAAAGAAGTTCTGAGCTGTGTTCTTCCCTCCACAGATGATGGACACAATGTCTTTAGCATCCTTGACATGGTCCCTGATGACTATATTATTTTCCATCTCATAAATCACAACAATGGGGAAAGTTTCCAGCTGATGGAGCTCTACGGTAGAGTTTTTTCATGCTGCCACTCTTCTTGGGGTGGGGATTGGGGAAGGAAGAAACCCTGAATTTAGAGTGGTCTCATCATGGATGTTCCCCCCAACCCCTGGAAAGACAAGTGCTCGCCTTTGGTAAGCCTGTAGGCTTGGTGTTGGGAAGACCATGGAACCTGGCATTGAGCCAAAAATGTATCCCAACGTTGTCAAATTCAGGATAACGTTTATGTCCCACCCCCGAGACCTCTGCCTGAGCCCCAGTTGGTGCCGTTCATTTCCCCTTGCGTCTGAAGCCCCATCTCCCCATTCACCTCCGGGACTCACACACAAGACACAGCACTACTGTCACTCATCCCGCAGGCCGAGGACTGGATGTGAGATCGGATATCAGGGAAAAGTTTGTGCAGTTGTGTCAAGAACGTGGAATTGTTGAGGAAAACATACTGGACCTAACCAAAGTCGGTAAGTTCAGCTGTCTGGCTGTAGCGTTCTGCATTCCCGTGGGACCAAAGGAGCCACCCAAGGGAAGGCAACACCCACATTCCGCCCCCTTGTTCTCCTGCTATGGAATCACCTGGGTCCTTCCTGGGGAACCCACTGGGTTGGTGCCTGAACACGTTCTGTTCCACCTCCGCAGATCGCTGCCTCTACGCCAGAGACGGCGGAGCCGCCTAAGCCTTCAGGTTGGTGATCTCGGAGCCCAGCGGAAGGGGGTGGGCCAGCGCCTTGCAGAGCAGTAGGGGTTTGGGCTCAGATTACTGTAAAAATAATTTGAAGGCCGGGACCGCAGCTCAATAGGCTAATCCTCCACCTAGCGGTGCCAGCACACAGGGTTCTAGTCCCGGTCGGGGCGCCGGATTCTGTCCCGGTTGCCCCTCTTCCAGGCCAGCTCTCTGCTGTGGCCAGGGAGTGCAGTGGAGGATGGCCCAAGTACTTGGGTCCTGCACCCCATGGGAGACCAGGATAAGCACCTGACTCCTGCCTTCGGATCAACGCGGTGCGCTGGCTGCAGCGCACTGGCCGCGGCGGCCATTGGAGGGTGAACCAACGGCAAAGGAAGACCTTTCTCTCTGTCTCTCTCTCTCTCACTGTCCACTCTACCTGTGGGGAAAAAAAAGTTAAAAAAAAAATAATTTGAAAGGAAGCTGGCAGTGGCGGGAGGGAGAAGTGTGTAGTTTGACATTTGGAGCTAGGGGATTTGGACTCAGGACCCCATCCTTCCATGAGCTTTTGAGCAAAATGCCAAGGGTGGGGACCTTCTGGCCCGAGGGCCATCTAAGGCCCAGGAGCTCGTCTGGTCTGGTCCCGCCGGGGCAATCACAGGCGCAACTCGAAACTCAATCAATCTACAGCAGGCTGATTTTTAAGCAGACAATTTTGTGTGGTTGGTGAATGACGCTATAAGCATCCAGCTGGCCCTGGACGGAGCAAAGGTTCCCCAGCCCTGGAAGCAGTGGAAGAGAAGACAGGAGATCTGCCTTACAAGCGTCCTGTAGGGCAGCAGGCTGGTCAGGAGGGCTCAGGAACCAGTACTGGGCCACACGGAACCAAGGCTGCAGGCCCAAAATGCAAAACGTAGGAGGGTGTGAGTACGAAACGCCCACGTGTCTCTGGGTTGGGGATCCGTGTTCCCAAAGCCAGGCTGTCATCCCACTCTCCAGTGTAGGACACAAATGTCTTCCCTGAGGCTGGGCACACCCTCGGGTCACATCCCAGCACAGCCCTGTCTGCTCCGAGCTTCCTCGTCTGTCTCCTACCCCAGATTTATCATAGGGCTTCATTCAGATGAAATACGCGGACATCTAGCCACTTGCATGAAGGAAGTAGTTACCCAAAATAGCCAGGCTTCTGTCAGTATCCCTCAACCCATCAGAAACTCTTCCAAACTTCTAAGGCTGAAGATGGCAGAAACCAGCCCGGAATTCCTTTCTCTCTTATAGATTCAGTTGGGGCTGAGGTTGAAATGGAATAAGCAATAGGAAAAACAAAAAAATCATTTCCTTGGCGCTCCTCCTCCCCGTCTTGTGGAAAATAGGCTAAGCTAGCGTGCAGGCGTAGAGCCAGTCCGTCAGCCCCTTGGACTAGAATGTTGCTTCACCCTTGGTTCAATCCGAGTGCGGCTCAGCAGGCATCTGTGTCCTCTTTCCCCTCTGCTGTTTAGGGCTAAGTGCATGCGTCCCGGCCTGGGCTCCAGCTTCTTCCCTCCCCCGCCCCCACGCCTCCTGTGTCAAGTGCTGGGGTCTGATTCCCGTCACTAGGCCTGCGTGCTGCAGCTGAAGGAACATCCCTGGTTGCCATCGATCCACCAGCAATCAAAGGTCGAGTCGGGATTTCTGAGTCTGCCACACCCAGGGGAAGCCTACATGCACAAGCTCTCCCTCTGCACACTCAATAAATGAGCCGCCTTGCATCGAGTGCTGTGTTTCCGTGTCTGGGAGATGTGGGGAGACCCGAGGGAGGGACTCCCTTGGCCGTGCATTCGCCATCCCCTTCTGACTTCTCCAAATCGCCTCTGCGTCCCAGGGTGTTCACTTCTCTGCAGCGATTAACCATCCATGACCCCAGGTCCTTGGGAGTGTGGCTTGTCCTGCGACTTGCCCATTTCTTATGGCCTGATAAACCCAGGATTCACACACACCATAACAGAAGGCCTGCGTGGCCGGTGTTATGCACAGTAGGTTAAGCAGCCACCTGTGATGCCAGCGTCCTGTATGAGCGCCGGTTTGAGTCCCAGCTGCTGCTCCACTTCTGATCCACTCACTGCTAATGTTCTTGGGAAGGCAGCAGAAGATGGCCCAAGTCCTTGGGACCCTGCCATCCATGTGGGAGATCCGGATGGAGTTCCAGGCTCCTGGCTTTGGCCTGGCCCAGCCTTGGCCATTGTGGGCATTTGAGTAGTGAATTGGCAGATGGAAAATCAATCTCTCTCTCTCTCTCTCTCTCTGCCTTTCAAATAAATAAATAAATAAATACATATTTTTTTAAAAAAAGAATATAATGGGGCTGGCATTGTGGCATAGTAGGTTAGCCCACCACCTGTAATGCCAGCATACCTTATGGGCACCAGTTCAAGCCCTGGCTGTTCCACCTCTGATCCAGCTCCTTGCTAATGGCCTGGGAAAAGCAACAAATGATGGCTAACTAATGGGGTCCCTGCATCCACATGGGAGACCTGTGAGAAGCTCTTGGCTTCTAATTTCAGTCTGGCCCATTGCGACCATTTGGGGAGTGAACCAGTGGGTGAAAGCCCCCTCCCTCTGTATCTCTATCTCTCTTTCTCTGTCTCTCCCTCCCTCTATCCCTCTGTAACACTGCCTTTCAAACAGATAAAATAATTAAAAAAAAAAAAGACTGTGAGACTAACTTCAATCATTTCTCCACCCTGGAATTCCCATGTTCAGCAGAGGCAATGAGAGGGGTGAGGAGGTGCTGCCGATGCTGATGCCAACTCACAGCGGTTAAGGATGTGTGTCCATATCCCAGCTCCTCCCACCGTCCATCTCAGGACATGGGCTCTGTGTCCTTTCACACACCTGAAAGACCTTGCCTCAACTGTGAGCATGCTGAATGGGGCGCCACCAAATGGGAGCAATTCCTGTCTTCAGCCACCTGTACTTGGTGCTGTTAGGAGACACCGAGGGGGCTGAATGTTATCAACCTCTTCTCTTGGCTGGGGGTGAGGAATAAAAGGCTTTGGTAAGAGGGGAATGAAAGATGTTTCCCTGTTTATGATCCTTTGCCAACACCAGTAGATAAAAACAGTGTACCAGTTACAGGGAAGTCGTGGGCCAGAGCAAGATGTAGGTGGGGGTTGCTGTACACAAAGGCTGCCCCAGGGGTGAGTGTTCGGTGCAGTGGTCCCGCATGGGACACCTGCATCCCATCTCAGAGTGCCTGGTTCGAGTCTCAGCAATTGCACTTCGAATTCTGCTTCCTGCTCAGACACATCCTGGGAGGTAAGCAGGTGATGGCTCAAGTTCTTGTGTCCTTGCCATCAATGAATGAAAACTTTCTAAGTCTTTGAAGCTCCCTAAGTATAGATCTTCCTCTATATCAGAAGACTGAATTCAGTTTGAGGTTGTTATTCCCAGATCCAGTACTTGATCCGGTTTGCTGAAATGTGGGCGGAACTATGGAAGAGGCCAACCAATCATGCTGGGAGGATGCCCTGAAGTACATGCACCAGCATGTCCTCGAGAACGCTTAGAAAATTGTCACACACAGGCTGGACTGCGCCACGCATCAGGAAGTGACAGCCTAGCAGGAGGCACGCGAGACTCTCAGCCAGATCAGGATGGCAACCTGAACTCACAGTAAAACCCATCCCTGCAGCTGCAGACAAGGGCATGGAATAGTAAGAACACTCAGAGGCAAGATGGAAATGTCTGTAGATAAGAACAGAGCAATGCCTTTCTACAGAGAAGGCAAACGGTTAAAAAAAAAAAAAAAGTAAAAGAAAAACCAGATGGGAGCCTTGAAGACAAATAGACCAGAGAGCACCACCCCCTGGGATCTGAGGACAGATCTGAGTCTCCCGCACATGTTTTGGGGCAACCATCCCAAGGGCCAAGCAGGAGCGCAGGCTGAAGATGTACAGAGCAGAGGCTGAATAAGTTTGAGGACAGCGCTTCTCCCCCTCCTAGAGTCACAGAAACAAGCCGGCAGCAAAGCAGTCACCAATAACTGTTTGAGAAAGAACAAAAGCAGTCTCTCAGACCCTGGAGCCAGCCTGACCCACATCTGGGCTCAGATGCTGTCGCAAGCTGGCCTGATGCTCATGGCTAGGCTAGGCTGTTCCGTTGGACATAAACAGTCTCATAAAGCATCAGCATTAGACAGCGTCATGCTGAGATCCTAATTACAAGATTATTGTGCAATCAACAAATATGTCTGTCTCTTGGCTAAAATGAGTGACAGCTACTTCCGTTCCGATTGCAGATCTATCTTCGTGTTTTTCTCCACCCTTTATAGATAAGATTGATCGAGACATCAATCATAGTTTCTCCTGCTCACTGACAGCACCCAATCTAAAGTCTCGTTAGAATTACCCCAAACCCTGGGGCCAGCGCTGTGGCGTAGCATGTAAAGCCACTGCCTGAAGTGCCGGCATCCCATATGAGCGCAGGCTGGAGACCTGGCCGCTCCAATTCCAACCCAGCTCTCTGCTATGACCTGGGAAACAGGTGGAAGATGGCCCAAGTGCTTGGGTCCATGCACCCATGTGGGAGACCTGGAAGAAGCTCCTGGCTCCTGGCTTCCAATCAACCCAGCTCTGGCCGTTGCGACCATCTGGGGAGTGAACCAGTGAATGGAAGACCTCTCTCTGCCTCTGCCTCTCTGTAACTCTGCTTTCCAAATAAATAAATAAATAAATCTTAAAAAAAAAAAAGAATCCCCCAAACCCTACAGTGGGTTCTTTCTGTCACGGTCTCACTGAGCTGCTCTCGGGTCCCCGTAGTCAGTGCTCTTCCTAGCTGCAATGGTAAACTCAGCTTCGTTATTGGCAGCTATGCTGGTGGTGGTCTTTGGCTAGAGGGTATTAACATTGTTGGACAAGAACCAGGGTCCACTCTATGCAGGTGCAGCCTGAAATTCTGGGAAACACCAAGCTAGGCCTGGTTTGATGTTGTGTACCTGTGCGGGGCTGGAACCAAGTCCCCAAGGACTTTGGAACAAGAAATTGGAAGGGTAGAAGTACCGTTTGCTTCAGTCTTATGGAAGAGCAGTGGGGAAAGATAAATGTCTTCCTTCTTCTAGTAAATTGCTCCCATATTATTAAGTTCTGTCAATTGCTTCAACTTCTATTTATTCATTTATTTATTTATTTATTTTTACATGCAGAGTGGACAGTGAGAGAGAGAGACAGAGAGAAAGGTCTTCCTTTGCCGTTGGTTCACCCTCCAATGGCCTCCGCGGCCGGCGCGCTGCGGCCAGCGCACCGCGCTGATCCGAAGGCAGGAGCCAGGTACTTATCCTGGTCTCCCATGGGGTGCAGGACCCAAGGACTTGGGCCATCCTCCACTGCACTCCCGGGCCACAGCAGAGAGCTGGCCTGGAAGAGGGGCAACCGGGACAGAATCTGGTGCCCCGACTGGGACTAGAACCCGGTGTGCCGGCGCCACAAGGCAGAGGATTAGCCTAGTGAGCCGCGGCGCCAGCAATTGCTTCAACTTCTAAGTCTCCACCATAGCTCATATTCTTCGAGCTACACCTGGCAAATAAAACTCATGATAAAGTCAGACACTGCACTGTCTGGGGAAGACCTACTTGAACAGAGGGCCTCTTAAATATGGAATATTTTATGTCTCACAAAAAAAAAAAGCCTGGACATGTTTACTGGCGAGTTTCCTTGACAATGTGAAGACCACGGACCTCAAGCCAAGTTGGGCTGACTGTCCCTCCTCATTCGCCACCTCTGCCCTGTTCATGTAAACGTATCCTTGCTCCTTTAGTTTGCTTTGAACATTTCCATTGCCATTGAGACTCCTGGACTTGCAAACTCCCTATTTTTTCCTAAGTGTGTAACAATCGGTGTTATAGCCATCAGCAATAATTGCTTTTCTTCAGGAAGTATACACTCTCTGTGACTGTGATGCCTCTAGGAAATCAGTGCATGCTTATTTTTTGTTGTTGTTGTTTAAGTAGTGGCTAGTAAGTGTCTCTGGCCATCTCCAGTTACACCTGTTTGAAATAAATCAGTACTACTAACATATTAATGTGACAACAGTTTTTTTTTAATCAACAACATATATGTGGATTTTCTTCAAAAGGTTATTAGGGAATGTATTAGTGTTTTAGTATTATTAGATTAATGTTAGTATTTTTAGATCTCAGAAGCCTATTGTTGAGCAAAAAGATGTTGTTGAATGACACGTACAGTGTGTGACAGCATATATATATATAAAGTAACACACAAGAATGCAGTACATGTTTTATGAGTGCCTACACACATGACAATGCAGTGCTTCTCATAGCATGCAGCGTGTATGGAGATCTTGTTAATCTGGGCTCAGAGTCAGTAGGCATGGGCGGAGCTTGAAATTCTGCTTTCTATCAAGCCCCCATGTGGTGCCAACAGGGCTACTCTGCGGTCCACACCTAAAGAGCAAGGCATTAAATTATTAAAGTGGACTCATGGGGCATCTCCTAGTTCGTGCTCCAGTTAGCACCTGAGAAGTGAGAGAAGGAAATGAGACAAGGAGTGGTACTCAGAGGGGACTCTGTCTACATCTGTGGTTTGTATTCCTGTAGTTGTTTAAAACAGAATTTGCATTGATGAAAAGACTGGGAAAACAGGACAAAATCTTAGGAGTTGGTGCTTCTGGGTGGTAGAGATATGGGTGTTGTTTTCTGCTTCCTGGTTTCCTTTTTTTTTTTAGGATTTATTTGAAAGGCAAGAGTTACAGAGAGACAGAGCGAGAAGGAGCTCTTCCATCTGCTGATTCACTCCCCATATGGCTGCAACAGCCAGGGCTGGGCCAGACCAAAGCCATGTTCAGGAACTCAATCCGGTGCTCCTACATGGCTGATAGGGATCCAAGTACTTGAGCCATCATATGCTGCCTGTCAGGTGTGCCTTAGCAGGAAGCTGGGCTTGCGAACAGAGCTGGGACGAAAACCTAGGCGCTCTGATACAGGATGCAGGTGTCCCAAATGGCATCTTCACCACTGCTTCAAATGTCCACTCCCAAGGAACTTATTTTTATGTGTATTCTGAAAAATGTGGACAATTTCATTACTCATAGTGCATTGGATACAAAACTCAAAAAAGTCTTTTGCCTCCATAGTAAGAACTCGTTAGTCCTGGATTTAACGCTGTTTCTTATCCTACCCAAGTACTAGAACAAGATTCAAATGGATCAAATTGTTTCCAACTCGTGTGACTGTATCCCAGAATAAGGCTCAAGAATATCTGTGGAAATACAGGTGATCCAAAATCACAACATCTGGCACAACATTTTACAAATTATCCTAATAATAATGGGTCCGCAGGTTTTTTTTTTTAAGATTTATTTATTTATTTGAAAGTCCAGTTATACAGAGAGAGGAGAGGCAGAGAGAGAGAGAGAGAGAGAGTCTTCCATCTGATGGTTCACTCCCCCAGTTGGCTGCAACGGCCGGAGCTGCGCCAATCCGAAGCCAGGAGCCAAAAGCTTCTTCCAGGTCTCCCACGTGAGTGCAGGGGCCCAAGGACTTGAGCCATCTTCCACTGCTTTCCCAGGCCGTAGCAGAGAACTGGATCGGAAGTGGAGCACCCGGGTCTGGAACCGGCACCCATATGGGATGCTGGTGCTTCAGGCCAAGGTGTTAACCTGCTGCGCCACAGCGCCTGCCCCAAGGGTCTACAGTTTTAATACATGCAAGAGTAAACTGTGTAGCAAAAATAAAACAGGGGCCAGCGCCAGTCCTGGCTTTGGGTTGGCGGGGTGGGCCGGCCGTTGCGGCCATTGAGGGGTGAACCAACGGAAAAGGAAGACCTTTCTCTCTGTCTCTCTCTCTCACTGTCCACTCTGCCTGTCAAAAAAAAAAAAAAAAAAAAAAGTATGTACACAGGGCAGCCCCTGTGCCCTGGATCAACTGGCCACCAATATCACAGTCCTGCTGATTTATTTTTGCTTAATGGTTTTATCTTGATGTCATGCAAGTTGCCTCCTTTTTTTAATTTAATTATAAGGCAGAGAGACAGAGACAGACAGGGCTCCCATCTGTTGGTTCACTCTCCAGATGCCCTCCATAGTCAGAGCTGCACATGCTGAAACGGGAAGCCTGGGACCCCACTCGGCTTCCGTGTGGGTGGCAGGGCCCAGGTACTTGAGCAATCGCTGCTGCCTCCCAGGGTGTGCATTAGCAGGAGACCGGATAGGAGGAGAAACCGTATGAGATGTGGGCGCCCCAAGCAGTGGTTTAACCACTGCACCACCTTGTCACCCCTCTGTAAAGGGGCTTTCATTTTATTCAGCCTTATAAACTATGTAATGAGTTAACAAGTTCCTCTAAAAATCCAATCCAAATTTTCCTTGGGAGTTTATTAATACATTTACCTGAAGAGAAAAGAAATCTTTCAACATGAACTCATCCAGAGTCTCAATTTATTCAGGTCATCTCCTGTGTCCTTTCTTAAAGTTTTCAGATTTTCTCCCTGGTGATTTTCTTGTGTGTTCTTGGTTGTTAAATTTTTCACACTTGCACAGATTTTTATTTTCTCTTGTTGATTTATGGCCATAAAGTTTTGCTGGTGGGGCCAGTGCTTTGGTGCAACGGGTTAAAGCCCCGCCCTGAAGTGCTGGCATCCCATATGGATGCCGGTTCTAGTCCCGGATCCGCTTCTGATCCAGCTCTGTGCTGTGGCCTGGGAAAGCAGAAGATGGCCCAAGTCCTTGGGCCCCTGCACCCACATGGGATACCCAGAGGAAGCTCCTGGCTCCTGGCTTCGGATTGGCACAGCTCCGGTCATTGCAGTCATCTGGGAAGTGAATCAGAGGATGGAAGACCTCTCTGTCTCTACCTCTCTCTGTAACTCTTTCAAATAAATAAAATAAATCTTAAAAAAAATTTTTTTTGCTGGCATAGAAACAGGCTATTGAGTTTTGCACACTGATCTCTCTAGCAACTTGATGAGAATATGGGAGGCTGGCGCTGCAGATGGCAGTTTAACCTGCTACACCACAGCGCCAGTCCCTGGAAGAGTTTTTTTGAAATGACATTTTTCTCGGTTAGGGTTGAAAGTTGGCATTCCTAGCATCACAATGACACCAAATATCTGTGGCTCATGAGATGTATAAAAACAGGCAGTGGACTGGATTTGGTGCATGGGCCACAGTTTGCTAGTCCTTGGCATAGAAAATAAGGATTCAGGGTCTAAAATCTTCCTAGAGCATTATCAGAAGAAGAGAAGGAAAAGAAAAGAAAAGAAAAGAAAAGAAAAGAAAAGAAAAGAAAAGAAAAGAAAAGAAAAGGAAAGGAAAGAAAAGAAAAGGAAAGGGTGAGCGAGGAGTGTTAGGATTGGAGGAGAGACACTGATATTTTTTGCAGGAAATATGACCATAAACATAAAATCAAGAAAATCCAAGAAGTGTTAGAAAGAACTAATGAAAATTCTCATCAAGTTAGTGAGGTTGGTTAAGCAGCTGTCTGCAACATCGGCATCCCATATGGGCCCTGGCTGGAGTCCCAGCTGTTCCACTTCCAATCCAGCTCCCTGCTAATGTGCCTGGGAAAGCAGTGGAGGATGGCCCGAGTACTTGGGCCCTTGTACCCACATGGGAGACCCAGAAGAAGCTCCTGGCTTCTGGTTTCAGTCTGGCCCAGCTCTGGTTGTGGCCATTTGAGGAATAAACCAGGGGATGGAAGATTCTCTCTCTCTCTCTCTCTCTCTCTTTTTCTCTCTCTCTGTCTTTCCTCTCTCTATAACTCTTTCAAATAAAATAAATAAATTTTCTTTAAAATTCCATTATTTTCCTTAATAGACCTGTATTTCAAAAAACACTGTACATGATATACTTTAAATAGAATTTCATGAATGTGGAAATGTGTTTTCTCTTTTGTTGTATACATATCTATATAATACCCTTGATTTTGCCTCTTGGCCTGCAATGTCTAAAATATTTACTTATTTTTAAAATAATGTTTGAGTTTTCTTTTATTGTCTATTTTTACTATACTTGATCTTAGTCAAAAGGCCTGTTTTTATTTTTGAGTGTCAGACAGAGAGAGATCTTCCATCTGCTGGTTTTCTCCCCAAATGCCTGCAACATCATGGCTGGGCCAGGACAGAGCCAGGAGCCCCAAACCCAGTCTTTTTTTTTTTTTTTAAGATTTTTTTTTAATTTGTTTATTTGACAGGTAGAGTTACAGACAGTGAGAGAGAGAGACAGAGAGAAAGGTCTTCCTTTTCTGTTGGTTCACCCCCCAAATGGCCACAACAGCTGGAGCTGTGCCGATCCTAAGCCAGGAGCCAGGTGCTTCCTCCTGGTCTTCTAGGCGGGTGCAGGGCCCAAGCACTTGGGCCATCCTCCACTGCCTTCCCTGGCCACAGCAGAGAGCTGGACCAGAAAAGGAGCAACCGGGACTAGAACCCGGCGCCCATATGGGATGCCAGCACCGCAGGCCTAAGATTAACCTAGTGCACCATGGTGCCGGCCCTCAAACCCAATCTTGGCGTCCCATGAAAGGGTGAGGGATCCAGGTCCTTGGGCCATCACCGCTGCCTCCTGGGGTGTACATTAGCAGGAAGTGGGACTCCAAAGCAGAGCTGGGACTCGAGGCCAGACACTCTGATATGGGACACAAGTGTCCCAGCTGGTGTCTAACCTCTGTGTCAAATGCCTGCCTTTGTCCAGCCCTGGAGAGAAGCAGCTGATTTCTTTTCTATGTTTCAGGCTTTACCCCTAACTCTGTTTACTGTGACTGTGCTGTGTTTCCCCCAAATAAACAAATCCATCAAATCAAGCCTCTTAGAGTGCTTTGAGTAAAATGGGCATTAAACTAATATGACTGTGTGATTAAGAAGTTACTTTTTTTTTTTTAAGGATTTATTTATTTGAAAGGCAGAGTTACAGAGAGATAGGGAGGGAGAGAGAGAGAGAGAGAGAGAGAGAGAGAGAGAGAGAGAATCTTCCATCTGCTGGTTCACTTCCCAAATGGCCACAAATGGCTGGGGCTGGGGAAGGCTGAAGCCAGGGGCCAGGAGCTTCTGGGTCTCCCATGTGGATGCAGGGGGCCCAAGTACTTGGGCCATCTTCTGCTGCTTTCCCAGGTGCATCAGCAGGGAGCTGGATGGGAAGTGGAGCAGCCAGGACTCGAACCGGCGCGCATATGGGATGCAGGCAGCGTTGCAGGCGCCGGCTTTACCTGCTACGCCACAGCACCAAGCCCCAAGAAGTTATTTTATACAGTCCTGTTGCTGTTCTCCTTTAAATATCATGGGCAACCTAAGACTGGATGGAAGACAATTAGATAAATGTCAATAAATTTCCAGAGGAAACCGAAAACCAGGACACCCTCAGGCGCTATCCTGGCTTAGAGGACTTGTCACTTGAGGTTCTTACCCAGGACAAAACTTCAATTCAAATTCTGTGTTCCTGGAGACAGGTCCATCCAGAGCCCAGCTGTTGTGCTTACAAATTAGCATTTCAGAAACACTGCTCCACTGGTTTCAAAAAACCTTTGTGATAGATCTAGTTTGGATTTGGAGACTAATAGACAACTACGGGCTCACCTGAAGGAGAGGGAAGCAGAGGGCGAGGGCCGGGCTGGTGACCAGAGCCAGCATCGCCCAGGGTCATTCCCCAGCTTCATCTTCCACAGCTGACCCTCCAGCCTCAAGTGCCCACGTTTCCATGAGACCTGAGCTGGTCACGCCCCCAGCTGTCCTCCTGCCTCCAGGCTCTTGGCCTTGCTGTTCCCTGTGGCTGAAATGCCTGTGGCCAGAGATCTTCGAGTCTTCTCACATAGTCCCTCTGTGCCCACCCTTTCTGTGTATCTCTTGCTGATACCCAGCCTCTCTCCAATGTTAAGAGCAGCGAGGCCAAGGGCATCAGAGGTCTCTAAGCAGATCCTAGTGGCAGAGCAGAATCTCAGGGCTCAGAAAAACTGGGACTGGGTGTACTGGGAGCTTGGGGTGGGGGGCAGCATCACGCAGGCTTTCCCATTCCCTGTCCACCAAGCAGATCCTCAATTTACAGACTCCAGCAGCAGGCGGATCTGAGACCCTGGTGCACGCAAACCAAGGAATGACAATGACACCCAAGTGCTGAGCCACTTCCCCACGCTGACAGCTATGCCAGCAACTTCACATTCGGCTGGGGGCAGGAAAAGATGGGCAGAAAACTGCCCCCCCACCCCCACCCCCACCAAGCCGGCTTGCTGCGTCCCACACCCCTCCCCTGTGGCTTTTCATCTCAGCTCTATCGCAAGTGTCGGAGTTGGAGTCTTCTGTACTCTGGCTGCTTGCTTGCCTGCTATGCTCCCCCGGAATTTATGACCTCCTGCCCCCCACCAGCTCCCCTGGGATTTATGGCCCGATGCTTCCCGCCAGTGCCTCCCCGTGCCATCTCCTTCCCGCTACATAACGTATATAGTCTTTATGTTTAAATGAACCAATGGACATGTTAGGTCCCAATACCTTGCCGTATAGAGAATAGGAAGGTAACCTAGATGACCTGCACCCTTGTAAGTGTGAGGCTATAAAAACCTCTCTTATGCAAACGAGAGGGCCTTTTGCCTGTGCACTGCTAAAGGACTGTGTGCGGGTAGGGGGTCCCAGCCGGCTGGTAACAAATAAACCTCTGCTTTTGCATCTGCGACTGTGCCCTGTGCGCTGATTGGGAAATTCGGACACAACCCAAGGAGCCCTGCAATGACTCATATGTTTCCTTTGTAAATATTTTTTAATTTACTTTTTGTTATATATTTGAGATGTAGAGATGTTACAGAAACCTGGGGTGGGAAAACTCCCTCCATTCAAACAGGCACCAGAGACAGTGGAGCATCAAACGTTTATTAGGCCAGCGGGCTGAGCTGACAATCCCAAGTTTTTTACAATATTTATAGGTTCATCAGCATCAGATCTTAGCTGTTACAGCACTGGTGGGTTTAAATTGCAGCCTATGTGACTTAGGACCACACTGCCAATGGTCGGTACATCCAGTATGTTTGTAAAAGAGATACCAGGGGCAGATTTATTAGGCCAAATTTATGACTAGAGTTTACAGAAGCAGAACTCAGGACTTCTTCCCTCTGTAGACAAGATCACAGTGGGCAGCTGCTTCCCTAGTTAATAGCAAGAGCCACTTTTCAAGGTCTGTGCTGGGAGGAGGGGTCTGCTTTTCCTAATCTCTGGTTGAGGCTGTATTTCCTCTACAGAGAGACAGATACAGACAGAGAGAGACTGTCCACCTGCTGGCTCACGCCCCCAAATACCCACAAGAGCCTGGGTATGCCAGGACACAGCCAGGAGTCCAGAACTCACTCCAGGTCTCCCACAAGGGTAACAAGGACCCAAGTATTTGAGTCATCACGTACCAGGGTGCTCATTAGCAGGAAGCTGGACTTGGGAGAGGAGCCAGGTCTCAGAGCCAGGCACCCTGATACCGGCAGGGTATTCTAACCACTACGCCTAGTGCCTGCCCAGGATCCATGTGTCTTCCCCATCTGTAAAATGGCAATAATGAGAATACCTAACCCATGGACTGTTGCAAAGATTGAATCAGTTGATATCGCAGCATACTTAGAACTTGGCCTGGCACACAGCAATCACTGAAGTATTTTCTATTATTCTTGCCATGTACTTCCGGAATCCATTTGCTAATAACCTGTGATTTTTACATCTGTCTTTGTAATTTAGATTTACCATCTCGGTAATTCTTGTTGTATTTTTATTTTAAGGGCAATGCTAACCTCATGAAATACATAAAGGAGCTCTCTACCTGCAAATGCTGGGCTGTTCCATACTTTGGAGACTTCAACTCGAATTAGAGAATTTATCCACACACCACCTCCCATCAGAGACTTCTCCCAGTGCACTGGGAGAATCTCTCTTGCACTGTGATCTGTGTGTCATCCACCGAAGATCCTCTGAGGCCGGCGGAAGCTGGACCTGACCCCGTGACTCGCACTCGGGGCGGGAGGATTTCCGAAAGCTCCCGAGGGATTCCCAGGAGCGCAGCTGAGGTCACAAAGCACTGGGGGGGGGGGGGGCTGGGGGAGCAGCACCGCCTCGCTGGATGCTAGATGCCAGGCCAGGCTTAGGGCCGTGACCTTGCTTTTAGCCACTGGGGGAGGCGTCTCCCATGCCTCAACTTCTCGCCTTCCCTGCCCTCTTCCTTCCCCTTGTCCCCTCCCCCCACTTCTTTTCCTCGATTTCCCCTTCTTTTCTTCCCTTCCCTGGAGCTTGTCAGTGCGAGTGGGTGGCAGGTGGGATGGGGGGACGGGGGTGGGGTACCAGAGGTTCAGGGATTCCTGAAGGTGTGGGAGGCGTCGGCGCAGGAAGAAATGAGACACCCTTACAGCAAGGCTGATGGCATGGCTCTGATGAGAGAGCACCCGACTTTATTTTTATATCCGACTTTATTTTTACATCTGCTGTTCATTTTATACATTCTCTACTGTTCTCATAAATTTTGCAAATGTCCATTCATTAATGATCCTTACAGAGTTAATGATTCTTCCTTACAATAACAAAGTCTATTTTCCATCCACTTTAAACCATTGACCTTGTACTATGTGTAACCCCTCCCTAACCCCGACTTCCATAGCTGTGTAACAATTTCTTTGATTTTAAAGATTTACTTGATATTTAAAATACAATAGAACAGAGACTCAAAATGGCTCTGAATTATAGAATAATCAATTACAAAAAAAACATAGTGGTTATTTTGCAAAGAATCGGAACATCTACTTCTAGTTTTATAACAATTGATTACAAAGATTGGAACATTCACCTTTTGGTTTAACTTTACTATTAACCATAACACCCTGCTCAAACAAACCCATTCATCACACATGTCCTTTCCATAACCCTTCACTATTATTTAGTTTTAGTAACTCATTTAAGACTCGCTCCTGATTTCAGTAACTCCTTTATGTTCTTTCCACCAGGCCGCACGTACTAAGGCATTTACCACTGTTTGTGTTTTTCTCAGCCACCTAAATTATTAACACTTATTTACAAGTTGTTCACCCATGGCAAGACACACTCTCAAGAGGATTATAGCAGGAGACTGAAGACCCTTCCCAAAGACCCTCTTATCCCTAACCTGCATCAGGTCTAACTGCACACCATACACCTGACAGCTTAGAATTCCCTCTAGGCTTTTACTACAGATAACAGCATCAGAAGGGGTTGAATTACTCTAGGAGGCTTTAATCCATCAAACAGCTCCACCGTCTGTGAGGTCATTTTGAGCAGAGGTTGTTCTTTTAGATTTCCAAGAAGATAGCGATCATCAGCGAGACCACCTGGAAACTCTGGCTTTCTGGTATAGAATGTAATTATCAATACATCTAAAACCAGCGAGAGGCCCGCAGCTTGTGGCTCTCACTTCCCCTGGAGACAGACCTCCTGCTGTGACCTCCTCAGACAGCCAAAGTTCCCTTGGCCTCCTCATCTCCCCCTTTGTTATTTTTTAATTTTAAAGCCATTAATTCCAGGTGAGTCTCCTTGATGCCTCCTCCTAGCAATCTGAAGATGACTGGTAATATCAAAAGAAGAGATAAAGCTATTAGCAAGCTTATTCCCACATTTATTAACAAAGGAAATACAGATTGGGAATGTACATCAGGAGAAACGCGAGAAGTGAACTGCCTCACGATTTCAGCGGCAGTCCCTGAGGAACCACAGTTAAACTAGTACCTTTTATTCGTGTCTTTAGGTCTTGAATACCGAGGCCAACGGCAGTATTATTCCAAAGTCCTATAAGTGTTTTTGAACCTTTTTTCACGGATGAGCTTCATTATCGTATTTATAAGGTGTCACACAAATCCATTTATAATTAGCATGACAATGAGCTGTAAGCCTGGTTTTGAGATTTCGCATCTGGTTACCAATGAACAGAACAGCCCCCTCTGTAACACTGATGCGAGCATCTAATTTTCTATCTGTCTGTTCCTGCAGAATCAATGCTATTGACAAATTATGCAAAAGATCGTTTACATGTTGGGCAGTTTTAATTTACTGGGTTAAGGCTATAGCAGAAGTAGCTACAGAAGCTAAAATTCCTATTAACGTTATTATGCTTACAATCAAGGCAGCTTAGGTCTCCAGAGAAAAGTGGATGTAGAGTGAAGAGAATTTAAACCCAGATCATGGTACATTCAAATGAACAGGAAGCATAACATAAGTGGGTTGATGAGTGATAAGGACAGTAGCAGCTCCTAGAGTCGAATCTATGCAACTAGTTATCATACAACCCTCACAGGAAACAAAGAAGCTATGTCCTTTATCAGGGGTAATAGTCACTCTACCTGTTTGCGAGGTATGAATTAGGAATTCTTTGGATAATAAACATAACTTTGATGATAGAAAACACATCACTCCCAGCAGGAAATCCTACCTTTTTATCAATTAGGTCCCAAACATGTTCTTCCCCAGACAATAGTCTCTGGCACTTACTAGCTAAATTTAAAGGAGGGACATGAGAACTTAATTTCTCTACAAAGTCAGGCTTTCCAACAACAAGAAAGGAAAGAGACCACAAATTGTGTTTATGTGGGTTAGGATGTGGGAAGTCAGCCAACACAGTGCGACAGCTAATTTCAAAGCAGCCTGAAGGAATTCACTTTTGGTACTAAAACACAACAGGGTACCGTCAGCGTGACCAGTGTATGAAAGGTGAGGGCTTTGTTTTCTTAGGAAAAGGCCATTATCTGGGCCAGTGCTGTGGGGCAGTAGGTTAATCCTCCGCCTGCGGCGCCAGCATCCCATATAGGCTCCAGTTCTAGTCCCAGCTGCTCCTCTTCCAATCCAGCTCTCTGCTGTGGCCTGGGAAAGCAGTAGAAGATGACCCAAGTCCTTGGGCCCCTGCACCCACATGGGAGGCCGGGAGGACGCTCCTGGCTCCTGGCTCCTAATAGGCGCAGCTCCGGCCATTGTGGCCATTTGGGGAGTGAACCAACAGACAGAAGACCTGTCTCTCTGTCTTTCCCTCTCATTGCCTGTAACTCTACCTCTCAAATAAATAATTTTTTTTAAAAAAGACCATTATCTTCCCCAGCCCCCAGCAATTTCGTATTATTTGTAAAAATCTTTACATCAGTAGAGCCCATACAGTAGGATGAAACAAAGGAGAATCAGGCACGGAAGTCCAATATATTCCTTCTCCATTTACTGTTGTTACCTGTAGAGAGATGCTAACAAGCATTGCAATAAAGAGATTGTCTGGGGTAAGTGGCAATGCCTGCTCTCGTACAAGAGCGTGAGCAGAACGAGATAAAGCCTTTAGTTGTCCCCACTTGGTGGGGGTTGCTTGTCTAGTAGAACGTGCTCTTCATCGGGGTGGTGGAGCAAGCCACCAGCTGTTAAGTGGATGGACAGCTTGATCGATGGAAGGCTCAGGCACGCATGGAGAAGGCGGTGTTAAGGATTGAGCAGGGTCATCCTCAGTCCTCGGTCGTGGTCATGTCCGGGGGTGGTGAAGGACAGCGGTGGTGTTTGGGCCATAAGATCAAATAACATGTTCAGGGATCCACACAGGTGCATCTGTGTTCTGGGGGAAACACAAGCGTCGCCTCTCCCATCTGTCAATAAAACATCTGGACCTCTCCATTTCCCGGTTAATACACCCTTCCACACGACTAGGGGCCTAGTATGAATTGTTTCTGGTTCCCGATGGCAAAGCATGGGTGAAATATCTTTGGCATCATTATTAAGATGATTAATAACAAAGTAGCTGATGAGGTGAACTATATTTAAATCTCTTTGTTGTAGCTTACGGATTTGAGATTTGAATCTTTGATGAGCTCTCCCAACTGTAGCTTGCCTTGAGGATTAAAAGGAATGCCTGTAGAAGGAGTGATGTGAAAAGTTGCACAAAAGTTTTTAAAGGAAGCGGAAGTAAAAGCCGGGGCATTGTCTGTTTTTAAGGTTTTAGGCATACCTAGATAAGCAAAACAGTAAAATAAATGTTGTATGTACATGCCTTACATGCCTCTCCCGTCCTAGCTGGCTCTAATTACATGAGAGTATGCAGCAACACAAAGGTGCACACACGGAGTCTACCAAGAGAGGGCGCGTGAGTGACATCCATCTGCCAAAGATCGCTGGGCCTTAGTCCTCGGGGATTCACTCCTATAGGTCAAGTTGGTATATGTGCTGGACAGGCTGGGCAACTGCGCACAATAGCCCTCGCCGTCTCCCGGGGAATTTGAGATGGTTTTCTCAAGGCAGGTGCGTTTTGATGATGAAAGCTATGACTAGCTCCCACTTCCTGAAGAGCTGAAAACAACATTTTTGGTCAGTGAATCAGCCAAGGGCTCCTGGCAAGCCGGATGGCCTCTAATACCCCCTGTGAGAAAGGAAAGAGTGGGTTGGCTAGTAACAGTTTGCAAGGCAAGGGAGCACATAGCAGGTTTACTAGAAGGGATGTGGGCAGTTTCAGTGTGAGGAAATAATTTGACCACGTATGATGAATCAGTATACAAATTAAAGGAACAATCGTAAAGTAGATTAAAGACAATTATAATTGCTTATATTTCAGCTGGTTGAGAGGAAGTTCCAGCAATTTGTTCTATATGAGTTTGATCATCAATAACAACAACTTTTCCATTAGAAGACCCATCTGTGAAACCATAGCAGTTGGAGGAGGCAAGGGTCCTATCATGGTTAATTCAGGAAAAAAATTACTGGATGTGGAATGGACACTATGGGAAACGGTGACTTGATCAGCATAGCCCTGACTGTTAATGAACAACTTAATACATTATCCCTCTTAGTAGTTTTTCTGTCTGTTCTACTTAATATGACTGGTTTAATTCTGTAATTAATACACAGTTATTCTTAAGTGTTGAAATTTAACTGAAATGTGATCCCTGTTAAACATAAGAGTAGGAATAAGAGAGGGAAGAGATGTATAATTTGGGACATGCTCAAGCTGACTTGCCCCAAATGGTAGAGTTAGAAACATACCAGGGGACTCCAATTCAATCCCATCAAGGTGGCATGTACCAATGCCATCTCACTAGTCCAAGTGATCAATTTCAGTTCACAATTGATCATAATGAAAGGACTAAGAGTCAAAGGGAGCACATAAGCAAGTCTAGTACCTGCTAACACTAACCGATAGAATAAATAAAGGGGAGAGTGATCCAACATGGGAAGTGAGATACTCAGCAGACTCATAGAATGGCAGATGTCCTAGATAGCACTCTGGCCTCAGAATCAGCCCTAAAGGCATTCGGATCTGGCTGAAAAGCCCATGAGAGTATTTCAGGCATGGAAAGCCAAGACACTCTGGCAAAAGATCTCTGTGAGTGAGATCTCAGTGGAAAGAACAGGTCTTCAAAGAAGGAGGTACCTTTCTCTGAAGGGAGGAGAGAACCTCCACTTTGACTATGACCTTGTCTAAACAAGATAAGAATCGGAGAACTCAGAGGGCTTCCATAGCCTTGGAAACTCATGACTGGAGCATAGGGAGATTACTGATGCCATAAACAGGAGTGTCAATTGGTAAAGTCAACAACAGGAGTCACTGTGCACTTACTCCTCATGTAGGATCTCTGTCCTTAATGTGCTGTGCATTGAGATTTAATGCTATAACGAGTACTCAAACAATATATTTCACTTTGTGTTTCTATGGGGGTGCAAACTGTTGAAATCTTTACTTAATGCATACTAAACTGATCTTCTGTAAAAAAAAAAAAAAAAAAAAAAAAAAAACAAACTATCAACTCCCAACTTGACTCTCACTGGGATTAAACATGACAATAGGTCTGATCTGATTTCATCATCATTAAAAAAAATCATCTATTATTTTTCACTTTATGTTTCTGTGTGGGAGCAAACTGTTGAAATCCTTACTTAATGTATACTAAGCTGATCTTCTGTATATTAAGATAATTGAAAATGAATCTTGATGTGAATGGAAGGGGAGAGGGAGCGGGAAAGGGGAGGGTTGTGGGTGGGAGGGAAGGTATGGGGGGGAAGCCATTGTAATCCATTATTCGTACTTTGGAAACTTATATTCATTAAATAAATAAAAAAAAAAAAAGATAAAAAAAAAAAAAAGAAAATGTAATAGAGGATGTGGAGGGAGATGATATTTTATTATACCAGTAAAACATTGGATTGCTATTTGCCAGTCATCACTATTTTCCAACAAATTTTGTAGTTGTTCATTAGAATAAGGAATAATAAGTGTATGCATTTCTCTCCCAAACAATTCTCTACTTCTACATCTTCCTTTTATTATTAAAGAAGCCACTAATGATGGATATGGACAAACAACCTTTCTAGTTGTAACAGGTAAATGAATCCATTCTAAAGGTCCTTCTTGCAATAGCACGCCAGTGGGCGTATAAGAAATAGCAATAATAAAAAAACTCCACTCTAAAGTGTAATCTATCCATACTAATTGCTCTTTATTAATAGCAATTTCTATTTTAATAAGGGCCTGTCTTGCTTCAGAGGTAAACGTCCTTTCTGAAGTTGGGCTAAGGTCTCCCCTCAAGGTATCAAAAAGAGGTTTTAATTCATGTGTAGTAATTTTAAGTAAAGGTCGAATCCAGTTAATATCACCCAGTAATTTTTGGAAATCATTAAGAGTATTAAGGGAGTCCATTCTTAATTGCAAGTGTTGATGAGATACGGTTTGAGTATGTAATATTCCTCCTAGGTAATTAAATGGAGGACGAGCTTGAATGTTTTAGGGGGCTACTACCAGACCATAATTTTGCAATGAAACCGTCAAGTCATTTAATACTTGTAATAACAGATGTAAGTCTGGGTGAGCTAGTAGGATATCATCCATATAGCGAATAATGTATGTTTTAGGATACCTCTTACAGGCTGCACTGCAAACTTCTGACACAAGGTGGAGCTATCTTTCATTCCCTGGGGGAGCACTCTCCACTGAAATCTCTGAAAGGCTTGTTTTAAATTCATAGTTGGAACACTAAAAGCAAAAGGTTTTGGATCTTGTGGTGCTAAGGGAATAGTAAAAAAGCAATCCTGTAAATCTATGATAATAATATGAAAATCCTTTGGAATGGCAACAGGAGAGGCTGCCCTGGCTGTAAAGCCCCCATATCTTCCATAGTAGCATTAATAGCTCTAAGATCCTGTAGAAATCTCCATTTTCCTGATTTCTTTTTGCTCACAAATATAGGGGTGTTCCAAGGACTATTAGACAATTCAATATGTCCTAAGGACAACTGATCTTGAACTACTTGATTAATTGCCTGTATTTTTTTCCCCCAAAGTTAATGGCCATTGTTCTACCCATACAGGCTCCTCTCTTGTTCATATAATGGGGGTCAGCTGCTGTTGCAACAATGGCTCCTAGGGTAAATCCGATCTGCAACCTAAACCTGTTTTGTCAGAATTTCCCTTTACTGGACCGGCAACAGCCTCCTCTCTTGCTGTTTTCCTAAACCCTTATGAGGATTGAAATTTATTTGTAATATCTGTGCCGTGACTTTCTCATCTGGACTATATAAGAGCAGTCCCATTTGAGACATGATATCCCTACCCCCTAAAGTAAATGGTAGGGCAGGAATCACATAGGGACAAAAGGTTTCCGATCTTTGGCCATCGGACCCCCCCTTTTTTTTTTTTTTTTGACAGGCAGAGTGGACAGTTAGAGAGAGAGACAGACAGAAAGGTCTTCCTTTGCCGTTGGTTCACCCTCCAATGGCCGCCGCGGCCGGCATGCTGCGGCCGGCTCACCGCGCTGATCCGATGGCAGGAGCCAGGTACTTCTCCTGGTCTCCCATGGGGTGCAGGGCCCAAGGACTTGGGCCATCCTCCACTGCACTCCTGGGCCACAGCAGAGAGCTGGCCTGGAAGAGGGGCAACCGGGACAGAATCCAGCGCCCCGACCGGGACTAGAACCCGGTGTACCGGCGCCGCAAGGCGGAGGATTAGCCTAGTGAGCCGCTGCGCCGGCCCCATCTGACCCCATTAACATCTGAGAGCCCCATCTGACCCCATTAACATCTGAGAGCTTTTAGCTGCATTGGTAGCAGAACCTAATCCTACGGGAGTAGAGGGAGTGGTGTGTGTAGGCCACTGAACTTCTTTTCTCTGCCCTTTAAGGGCAGTGGCTATAGCTATTCCTTGCAGATAGGAGGTGTAACATTAGCATAAATCTTAACAAAGTCATTCAGGCTTCCTGTCTTACTGAGCGGAATAACTCACAGGATTAGCATTTTCATATGCTAACTGCTTAACCACCCATTCTGCCGCTTCCTCCACGGGAATTGCTCAACCCACACCCTCAACTAACCTAGAGAGAAACTCCGCATAAGGTTCTTCGGGACCCTGTATAACATCCTGAACCTGCAGTGTTTACTTCTGGCCAAGGAAGTTGTCTCCAGGCATTAACCGCAGTTTCAGAACACTGGGTCAAACCTTCTGCTCCTAAATGAAGCGGGTCACTAGCTCGTACCCAATCCCCCTCTCCCATCACCATCGACATGGTTACTTTCCTATTCGTTTTTCTATTTTGGGAGACTTTTCCTTTAGCTGTATCTTCATATTCACCTTCCATAGTAAAAAGCCTCCCCCAGCAAACAGGAGCGGGGCTGTCCAGAACCAGACACAAGGAGTCAGCTACTTGTTAGATAACGCCTCACCCAGCTGAAGAGCATGGTGATGCTGGTCGACAGTCCTTAACAGGGGCTCCCGATTCTTTTAAAACTTTATATGCAATAGGGTGCCCACTGAGGGAGAGGCCCCCATTCTTCATCATCAACTACAGGAAAACAAGCTAAGGTCTCTCCCTGTTACAGTCGAATTAGAGTTGAATTGCTCTTGCCACCCCAAAAACGCTCCAAGAGACCTTCTCTCATGTAATTAACAAAGGGTAAAGTTTATTGATGTTCCGACATGTCGGGGCCCCCGTCCCAGTACAGGCGAGCGGCCTCGAATAGTCTTGGGTTGGGGTTTTTATACACGTTTAAACAAAGAAAATCAATCATTGCATAGAGCAGACAGTGGTATAGAGTAAACAATTGATACAAGTTAAGTGATTTTACAATCAGTTGATTTATGAATACAGGGAGTATAGGATACCGAGTAAGGGCCTGATTAGACCTCAAAGAACCATATGGCCTATACAGGGAGTATCAAAAAGCCTCCTATTGCCAAAAGGGAGGGCCACACAAGATTGCAGGAACTGCCTTGATGGTACCTAGGAATGCAGCTGAATGGCGATAAGGGACACATGGTGGGGTCAGAGTTCCAGGAGGCAAAGAGATATACGGTGATGGTGACTTCTTCTATCTTACTTAGGTGAAACTAAGGTTACGCTCACATTGGGGTAATTTACTGACTAATTAACTTTACAGAGAATGGCTATGCAGAGCAAGTCTAACGAGGTCAGGAAAGTTCACCAGAGGAGGTTGGGGGGAAGCGGCTTCTAACTTTTTAACCCTTCATCCCTTAACTCGATTCCCTCGGTAGCTCCCCTAAATCCCATTGTGGGAGGCAGGCGGCGTTTTGAGCGATCAGGCTTGTTTTTTGGATCCTTTGACCTGAGCTGGAAAAAAATCCCTGGTCCTGATGGTTTCCAAAAGCCCCTTCCTCCAATCATCCCCCTCCTCAGGAGTAAGCTCCTCCCGCCCCCCCCCCGCCCCCCCCCCGGCCGTGTGTGTATTTTGTAAACTTGAGTTGACTCTTTGGATTGGAATAGAGGGGCTTCCTCAGAGGGGACAGAGGGGACAGGAGGATCACTATGTCGTTGAGTTTCCAACTGTTTAGTCAAAACTGTCTCATGACCAGGATCGAGCCTACCCCTCAACAAATTCCACAGAGAGAAAGCATTTATTGGTACGTTCTCAGGCCCACGTAAGGAGTAACACAGTCTCATCTCTCTCCCCACCTTGTTCCAAGTTTCCAAACCTACAGTTCTCTGTTCAGGAAACCAAGGGCAACAGGTTTGTACAAAGCGAAGAAATGTAGATAACTGTTGATTAGATGTCCTCGTCCCTTTCTTATTTAACACAGGCTTCACCATGTCTATGAAGAGTCCTCTCTCTCTTAGACTCAATATGACCCGTAACTTCTCCCCTAAGTTCTGATTACACGATCCACCTTCTTAACCACAATTCACTAGCGGGGGTCTGCAGCACCCTTGTAGAGTCCTACCCTCCCCGAAATAGGGGGCTTACCTTCAGGTCCCTGTTCGGGCGCCACGGGGGGATCCCGGAATGGCCCCTTTAGATCCGCCGCGGCGCCCCTCCAGAAGCCCCTGGTCGGGGTCTCCGGAACCTGCCTGGCTCGGGTTGCTGTCTCCCTTGCCGAGCTGCGAGCCTGGGTGCGCTGAGGCCCAGAGCCCTGTATCTCGCTCGTGCGCACCAGCCGGAGGCCTGCCGCCCTCTGGTGGCCTAATGCACGCATTGCACGCTCCGCCCGCCGCAGAGCCTGGGAATTGCCGGCCGAGAGCCAAGAGTCGCATTGCCCAAGCCTCTTTCTGTCAAAAGGGATTTTCCTGAGATGTTTCTGGGATTTTCTGCAGACCTGAGAAGCCTCATAGATGCGGATCGTGGAGGGGATGGCAGTCTGCGGGAGCTGTCTGGGATGGTGAGGTTGCAGCCTGTCCCGCTAAGGGGGAGACTGGTGCACTTGCTTTTTAGAACCTGGGCATCCCGGAGCCCCGGGGCCTCTCATTCAGGGGCCTGCAGGAGTTACTATGAGTTACTAGCCATCATTTTATTCTTTGCCGGACTGATTTTCTCATGGTTACTTGTTTATTTCTTGGGGCCAGGGTTGTGGAGCAGGGAATTAAGTATCTGAGCTCCCTGCAGATGTACCTGGGAAGACAATGATGATGGCCCACGTGCTTGAGCCCCTGCCACCCTTGTGGGAGACCAAGATGGAGTTCCTGGCTCCTGGCTTCAGTCTGGCCTAGCACTAGCTATTCAGGGAATAAACCGGTGGGTAGAAGAGTTATCTCTCTCTCTCTCTCTTGAACTGCCTTTCAAATAAATAAATGAATAATTTTTTTAAAGTTAGAGAGATTGAATATCAACATTGCTTCTGTCACTATTGATTCTGTCACCGGAGGAAAGGCTGTGGCAGCCATGGGGTTCAGAACGGAAGGGACAGAGAGAGAGCAAAGTTACAGGCAGACAGCTCGGCAGAGAGGCAGAGGGCTGAGCGCACTCCCTAGGCTTTTAAGGGAGTCTGTTTACCCACCTCCCCCTCTCCTCCAGGACAGAGGGTGGAGAGTCCTGGCAGAAGGGTTTGTTGGGTGGAAATTAGCAAATTCCTCCCCAGATTTGCTGAGCAGAGGGACTTCCCCTTAGGGTGTCTGAGAAGGTTTTATTACCCGCTGTTATCAGGTCAGGTAACCCCTTTGGTCCTGAGGAGAGAATTCTGGGAGCTCTCCTTGGAGGAGGGGGAGGGGGTAGGGCCGGGACCACCTGGGAGGTTGTCAGGGTCTGAGCAGGACTTTGAAGTGCAAAATGCTGGGCTTCCGGAGCTTCTGCAGTGGGTGCTGGTCTTCAGGCCCTTCTCACACCCACACAGGCTACGTTTCTGACTTCCTACCTGACAATTCTAGGCCATTCAGTTTGGGTGGGTGGTGGGAAACGGACACCAAGATTCACAGAAAGTCAAATTCTGGTTAAAATAAGTCATATTGGTGGGTGCCGGTTCGAGACCCAGCTGCTCCACTTCCAGTCCAGCTCTCTGCTGTGGCCTGGGAGGGTGGTGGAGGATGGCCCAGGTCCTTGGGCCCCTGCACCCATGTGGGAGACCCGGAAGAAGCTCCTGGCTCCTGGCTTCGGGCCGGCACAGCTCTGGCTATTGCAGCCAATTGGGGAGTGAACCATCGGATGGAAGACCTCTCTCTCTCTCTCTCTCTTTCTGCCTCTCCTCTCTCTGTGTAACTCTGACTTTCAAATAAATAAATAAATAAATATTAAAAAAAAAAAGAAAGAAAGAAAGGATGAGCTCAGATCTCTGGGGCTTACCTGTCGTCTCCTGTACCTGTAGCCATCGCACCTGTAACCATAGTGCGTCATTGTACCCACCTCGATTCTACCTATCATAAACGACAATGTATTATATGTATGAAGTTTGCTAGGAGGTTAGATCTCACGGTAGGTATTATCACACTACTAAACAGTATTGGCATTTAGCTTAGGGGTCAAGTAGCCCATGTCCCACAACAAGACACCTGGCATCAACTCCGACCTTCTCGCCAATGTAGACCTTTGGAGACCATGGTGATGGGGTGATGGCTTAGGTCATCCGGTTCCTGCCACTCTCACGGGGGACCAAGACGGTGTTCCCTGCCCCTGAATTCAGCCCTGACCCCAGCTGTTGTGGGCATCTGGGGAGTGAACCAGCAGATGGGGGCTCTCTCTCTCTCTCTCTCTCTCTCTCTCTCTGCCTTTCAAATACATAACATTTTTAAAAATAATAATCGCTTTAAGAGGATTTTTCACTACTAGATTGTAATGTTATGAATTAATTTAACAGCTCCATTAAACTGTCCCAGGCCTTCATTTACCAAATTCCGGAATCCCTAAACGTTTTGCTTAGGGAGAAGCAAATGAGAAAGAGAACTAAGTTTCAGGTAGAAGCACCAAGCATGAGCAACTTTTCTGGTGATCCTCAGATCAGGTTTTTAAAATAAAAAGGCCTTTAGATGAATTTAAAGTATAAATCCAGAAATGGTTCTTCACAATTATTTGCTTGGGAAGTGAGCCCTTATATTTAACAGAACTTGGGATAAATAACAATAAACCATGAGAGGCTGAATTATATACCATTTTACCCAGCTAGACAACATCTAGATCCAAGAAAATGCAGAGGAATTTGTGTACGAGCGTGTGTGAGGGAAGCACAAATGTTAACAAACACTAACATTGTGCCTTAAGTCCACAGTCTCCCAGGTAAAGTCGGTTCTCTCTGGACATCGTCCAAGCCGGAAACAGACAAGGCTCCGCGGCCGCCCCTGGCTGATCACGCTGCGCCCACTGGACCGAGACCTCAAAGGCACCGACGCCACAGGGGTCGCCGCGGGCCAGAGAGGGCAAGATCAGCGTGCCAGGAACGAATCTCTGCCTCTCTCCTGTCTGTACATCCTGTCCTCATCCAGAGTCGATCCTTTCATGAAACACACCTGTCTGTGCCAGGGGTTACCTCCAGTCACAGCTTAGTGTGGACTGTCCCATCAGAACACCCACCAGAGACTGTTAGCAGTTCATGGTCACTGTCAAGAGGAAGGCTTCGCCCTTCTCGCTGAGCTAAAGGTCACCACAGGCAAACTGCAGGCTTCTCTTTTTCTCATTGCTCCTCCCTCCGATTCCTGCGAGCAGCTTTGGTCTCTCTGGGAACGCGTGCAGAGAGAGAGAACAGAGAGGAGCAAACGCGTTCCCACGGGGCTGATGCGCCCATCTGGCCACTTTGAGCTCTCTCTGCTTGGAGGGGGTTGAACGCCGACCCCTTCTCGTGTGGGTTCCCTGGAAGCTTCCTCTGACTGCCACCTCCACGCTGTAGACAGGGCTCCATCCTCTGCACCCCCGCCGGCATCTTCCTGTGGCACATTCCAGAAGCTCCCCCGCCAGCAAGCCACCCTCTTGGGCAGGATTCCTGTGAATCCGAGCTCTGCTTTGGGCGAGGGTGTACCTATTTCCCGAATGCAGACTCTGTTCCAAGGCTACTTCGGCTTCATAGCAGCAATTGATGACGGTCTCTCTCGGGGGAGAAGAGATGTGTCCAGATCTGTCAGATGGACTGGATCCCTGAGGGGCACTGTCAACAGGAATGACAGAGTGGGCACCGGCAGAGAGGCCAGGGGGAGCCACAGGCCCAGGGTTAGGGCTAGCAGCCCTTCAAGAGCAGGGTACGATATTCGTGGTTTGACCACTATGTAAAGGAGAGAGAGAAAATACAAAAGAAAGGATTCTAACTCAGGAGGTGGGCGACTAAGGTGCCAGTTAAAACACCTGCATCCCATCTTGTAGGGGAGGGTGCTGAGTTAGACACTTGCCTCTGGCTCCTGATTCCTGCTAATGCAGACCCTGGGAGGCAGTGGTGATGAGCAAGCAATTGGGCTCCTGCCACCTGCATGAGACCTGGATTGAGTTCTCAGCTCGCAGCTTCAGCCTGTCCAGGCCCAGCCACTGCACGCATTTGGGAAGTGAACCAGAAGACAGAAGCACTCTTGCTCGCTCGCTCGCCCTCTGCCTCTCAGATGGACTAGGCGCCCAGCTGTTCGTCTGTGGGAACCCCATCTGAACAAAGTGCTGACGGGCAAGTGTTCAGCATCTCTTCTATTATTTTACCTCGAGATCCCAAGAGACAAAGTGACCCTAATGGGAGCAACATTTGGATTATATTTGCAAGGATCCATGAAAAAAATTTATAACTACCTGAGGAATTTTTCCTAAGAAAACTATGTTGTATTTCAGGCTAATGGGGCTTAGAGTTGGCAACTTAAGGACATTTTTCTATTTATTTATGTGAAAGGCACAGTGACAGGGGGTGGGGGTAGTGGGGTGGGGAGAGGCAGAGAGAGAGAGAGAGAGAGAGGGAAGGAAAAACTTTCCACCTGCTGGTCCACTTCCTAAGTCCCCCCAATAGTCAGGGCTAGGCCAGGCTGAAGCCAGGATCCAGGCTCTCCACTCAGCCTCTCACATGGGTGGCAGGAACCCATGCACTCGGGCCATCATTCACTGCCTCGCCTCGCAGGTGCATTAGCAGGAAGCTGGATCGGAAGCAGGAAGTAGCCACAGGGAACTCAGAATAAGACATGGATTGCAGGCACCTGCTGTGCCATGATGCCTGCCCCCGGGGCATGATTGCAGATGTGAACAGGAACTCCAGGAGGGCAGGGATTTATACATGCTTCGCTGGTTGCTCCAGCCCCGGAGCCTAGAACATGTCTGTGTAATGAACACTTAACCTTTCCTGCTAAAAAGAAAAGGAAAAACAGAACTAACCTTTCCCAGAGGGAAGTCTGGCCTCTGCCTCAGTTACTGGGAGGTAATCTCCAGGCCTGGTAAGAGCACCCTTGCTTGCCCAGGGGCCGTGGCCCATACTGGACCATCTAACAGTGTGATTTACAGGGCACACAGTATCAACTTGACCTCCAGAGGGCCTGGGAACACATGTCAGTCATGCAGGCTGTCAACCACGTAGAAACTCTGGACAACCGGGCTCACGTGAGCTTCTCGGTTGGCCGTCTCCACACACATGGTACGCGGCAGTCCAGCAGTGCTACCCAGGACCGCTCTGGGAGAGGCTGCTGCAGGTCCACTCTTGGAACCCTCGTGGACTCTGTTCTGTGCATCTCTCTGCTGATCTCACTTTCACTGGTACCCTTTAGCTGTAATAAACCAAACCTGTAAGATTACTGCGATCAGTGCATAATGTGTCTCCTCCAAGAGAATTTCAAACCCGAGAGAGGTCCTGGGAACCCGCAAATCACAACTGGTGTCAGAAGCGGGGGTTGGGGGCCAGTGCTATGACATAAGTTAAGTCTCCACCTACAGCGCCAGCATCCTATATGGGCCCCGGTTCAAGTCCCGGCTGTTCCACTTCCTATCCAGCTCTCTGCTATGGCCTGGGAAAGCAGTAGAAGATGACCTATGTGCTTGGGCCCCTGCTCAAGTGTGCAGGAAGAAGCTCCTGACTCCTGGCTTCGGATCAGCCCAGCTCTGGCTGTTGCAGTCATTTGGGAAGTGAACCAGTGGATGGGAAGACCTCTCTCTGTGTCTGTAACTCTGCCTCTTAAATAAATAAATCAGTTGAAAAAGAAGAAGGAGGAGGAGGAGGAGGAGGAGGAGGAAGAAGAAGAAGGAGGAAGAAGAAGAAGTGGAGGGGGAAGGAGACGGGGAGGGGGAGAGGGAGAGGAAAGGGGAAGAAGAAGAGGTGAGGGTGGCCTTGTGGTCCATCTCCCTAACATTACAAGTTACTTGCACAAGCAGGAGCTCAACAAGGCCTCAATGAATGAAATGAAAGGAATGAATGAATGAAAGAAAGAAAGGAATGAGGACCTGTGTATGTACAGGCAGACGAAATCCTACAGGTCACCTAAGAGTAGCCTTTTCTCAAAAGTAGTGTGGTAAAGTTTGTGTTCACATAAGTTACTTGACAGAATGATCCTTTATAATGCAGTGGCCTTTTTTCCCCCCAAATACACGGGGATTTTTCTGGTCACATTCAGGTTGCATCTTAAACACATTTCAACTCTCAGACTATTTCCAACACCAGGCAGATCTCTGCCTGCAGAATGGGTAAAACAGCAATGCCAAAAAGCTCTATATGGGGAATGGGCAAGGTTGGAGGCTGGCTTGGGAGGAAGGTGTCCTTGTCCAAGCCTTCCTCTGGAAGTACTCCAGCATGGGCAACAAGAGGGCGCATGGCGACCAGAGTGACACACACCCATTGTGGACAAAGCCTTCACAGTCTGGAACAGCCCAGGAAGGAACCTCAGGGGCCCAGCACACTCTCTAGCCTGCCACCCGTGGACACATTCGGGTCTCCCTGAGTGTGACATTGTGCTATTTATGACCCGGGAGAAGGGTGGAGCCACAAGATGGGATTTGAGGCCTCCTTCCCCCATCTGGAGATGCCAAGAAACGTCTTCTCTTTCTTCCTTCGCACCTGTCATCCCAGGGACAGCTACGTCCCCGTTAGCGGTTACTTTCCATAGACATCTCAGGGCTGCGTCTTCTCCCACAGTGTTCTCGAAGGGGAACAACTGTGAGGCGGTTGACCCGGGATCATCAGCAGAGAACAGTGTTGGTGTGACAAGGAGCCCCAGCAGCCCTGGGGAGAACTTGATGTTCAAGATTGCTATCAGCCTCTTGGTGATATGTATCGAGTTGTCTCCCATTCGGCAATTCTGACCTCAGAAATCACCAAAGAATGATTGGCTACACCGTCCAGACCTGGGAGCGCTGCTCTTTCCGTGCCCAGCAGAGCAAGATCACTTTGGTCAGACATCCTCAAATGATGCAAAGTTTTGCTTCAGATGCCCATGTTCTCTTTCTCATCCCAGAAATTAAAAGTCAACACCCACTGTCAGGGATGGGAACTGGCCCAACAGGCTAAGCTGCAACTTGGGACACTCACATACCACCCAGGGGTGCCTGGGATGGGGAGTCCTGCCTCTGCTTGCGACCTGGCTTCCGTTAATGTGCCTGGGAGGCAGCAGATGATGGCTCAAGTACTTGGGTTCCTGCCACCCACGTGGGAGGTCCAACTGGCTGAGTAACTTGATCTGCATTGGATGAATAGTGCCTCTGCTCTGTTGTCACAGTTCTTGCTCTTATGCCCTACTCTCTATCCATCAGTTCATCAAGGTATCTTTCTAATCAAATGACAGTCCTTTCCCTGAACGTAATTCTGGTATAAACTACTAAAGGATTTCTAGTCGTTTCATAAATGATTATTTAGGCACTATTGCATTCAGTCAGCCAATGACCATTTCTGACAGGCTGTTCATCAAGGCCCTACCTTCCATTGATTGGGTTCACAGGAGACAGACCGAGACAGAGTCTGCAGGCAGAAGGTGGCCTGTAAGGAAGGTGGGGTGGGACACAGGCAGCTGCTGAGCCCAGGGCGTTGCAGTTGAGGCCTTGGCTCTGGAGCCGTGGAGCTCTGGACAGTGCTGATGTGGGCCTCTGGAGCTATCCCATGGGTTACTGCAAGGGTGCTGAGCCTGAGTATCTTTTCAGTCACCAGTTTTTAGTCAGATGATGATACTCCCTGGGAAGGAACAGAAATTTGGGCAAAGAAGTTCCTTGGGTCAGGTGCAGTTGGCAGTGCGGGAATCAGTTAGGGGCTGGCAGTATCTGCTATTCCAATAGCTGGGGATTGGGCATATTGGCCCGTAAGAGAGGAGCTGAGTAAGAACCACAGAATCTATGGCAGCTCCCCACTCACACCTCCCAAATAATCTCAGTGGATTTCCCGTAATTCTGGGTGACTCAGACTTACAGGAGAAAGATGTGTAGGAGGAACTATGGAACCCACTGCTGCACCAGTCTTGAGGCCATAAATGATATTCCTCGTGCCCTCCTCCGCTTCCTAGACCACAGCCCCCTCACGGTGGGGCAGGTGCTTCTGCCGCTCCACTTGGTTTCCCTGGTGAGTTGACCTTTCCTGGATTTGCTATGTCTTTCTCAAGCTGTGGCTACTGGGCTTGTCCATTTACCGTTAAAACTGGGCCTGGCAACACAGAGAGGCACTCCCTGGATCTCCTGAGCGCCAAACCTAGTCTTCCCAGCCCCCCACTGAGTAAGAACAGCCTCAATTTTCCCTGGCATTCCCTTTTTGCCTGTTTTTCCTCTGGGCACGTGGTGCCAGAAGTCCCCCACCAACAGCCATGGCTTAAGCTTCACTAAGATTCTTCCTGCGTCCCCTGGTAGAAGTGACCTCTTTCAGCTGGTAGGGACGGGACATACAGTTCCTCAAGAAGGTCGCTGAGAGTGATGGTAAGTGGGGTCACCTCTTCTAGCCCTTACTTTCCAGATTCATGTATTCTACCTTTTGGGTGCCTGGAACAGGATCATATAATGGTTATTGATTTAGGCTGTCCCAAAGGATGATACCCATTGTCATAGGAAGTTAACTACAAACTGAGGTCTTGGCTGGTTTTTTTTTTTTTTTTTAAGATTTATTTATTTATTTAACAGGTAGAATTACAGACAGTGAGAGAGAGAGACAGAGTAAAAGGTCTTCTTTCTGTTGGTTCACTCCCCATATGGCCGCAACGGCTGGAACTGTGCCTATCCAGAGCCAGGAGCTAGGCGCTTCCTCCGGGTCTCCCATGAGGGTGCAGGGCCCAAGCACTTGGGCCTTCCTCTACTGCCCTCCTGGGCCACAGCAGAGAGCTAGACTGTAAGAGGAGCAACCAGGACTAGAACCAGCGCCCATATGTGATGCTGGCACCGCAGGCGGAAGATTAACCTAGTGTGCCATGGCGCCGGCCCCTTGACTAGTCTTATAAAGGCTATTGTACCACTCTAATAGGCTGGCTTCTGGGTGACAAAGTATGTGACAGAACTAATGAGTCACATCACCAGCTTAGCATCACTCTCACTGATTCCCCATACCTATAGCCCAGCCCTGAAGGTTTGCCATACCTCTTTTGTTGATAAAGTGGGATCTTGGGACTGGCGCTGTGGCGTAGCAGGCACAGCCGTCGCTTGCAGTGCCAGCATCCCATATCGGTGCTGGTTCAAGTCCCGGCTGCTCCACTTCCAATCCAGCTCTCTGCTGTGGCCTGGGAAAGCAGTAGAAGATGGCCCAAGTCCTTGGGGCCCTGCTCCCACATGGGAGACCCAGAAGAAGTTCCTGGCTCCTGGCTTCCAATGGGCACAGCACCAGCCATTGTGGTCAACTGGAGAGTGAATCAGTGGATAGAAGACCTGTCTCTCTGTGTGTGTGTAACTCTGACTTTCAAATAAATAAATAATAAATTAATTTAAAAAAATGAGGTCCTCAGCTTTGGTCCCTTGTTGCTTCTGGAAAGACAAACTCATACACAAAATATGCGTGGATCCTGGTCGGGAAAGCAGTTGCTCCTTCTACTGCATGAAGGATTCAATGTGGTTAACCTGCCACCAAGGAGCTTGTTACGTTCCTCAGGGAATGATGCTCTCTCAGGGGCTCAGTGTTGGGCTCTGTTGCTGAAATGCAGGACTTGCAGCAGAAGGAACAGCTAACTCAGCCTTTGGACCCATCCATAGCATTATGAATATTCTGTTAATACATTTATTATACCAGCACCCAAGGAGATAGGAACAGAAGTCAAATGCTGTAAATTAGTACAGTAACTAGGTCTACATTTGGTGAATAGTGCCTCTCCCATAATGGCTACTTTAGTGAGCTAACACATATGTGAAACACAGCTCTTCTCATCTCCGATAAGTCTGCCATATGTCTTTCCCCAGATCTCCTTGTCCCTGATCTTCTAATCTACCTCCTTCCAGGCTGCTAATCAGCCACATCATTTGCTACTATTCATGCATTTGTGTATATTCACACAACCAGGGGTGCCTCCAAGAGATTTCCCCATTGGAAAGATCTCTTGCTTCTCATTTCCAGCACCCTCGCTTTGCCAGTGCCTATCGGATTGCCCCACTTGTGAACCAAGCTCAACATTTCCCCTTACATCAGCTGTCATAAGAGGTCCCCTCTGTGGCTAGTGCTGAGGGACAGGCCCTGGGTGACATGAGACCTGGACCACGTGCTCTTGCAGCTTGCTTGTGTCCTCTGGTTCTCCATGTGGCCTAACCTCGTGTACCACTTCCATATCCCAGTGGGTTGATATTCAACCTTATGATTTGGTAGTCTAAGACAGCTTCTGGTGGGTAGTTCTAGTTGTGTGGTCATCTTTTTAAAAATATTTATTTAATTGACAGGCAGGGTGACTGGGAGAGGGAGAGAGAGAGAGAGAGAGAGTTTTCCATCCACTGGTTCACTCTCCAAATGGCCACAACAGTGAGGTCTAGGTCAGAGTGAAGCCAGGAACTTCATCAGGGTCTCCCCCATGGGGAGCAGGGACCCAAGTACTTGAGCCATCTTCTGCTGCCTTCCCAGGCACATTAGCAGGAAGCTGGGTTGGAAGCTGGGACTCGGATACCCCCACATGGGATGTTGGTGTCACAAGCAGTAGTTTAACCTGCTGCACTACAAGAGTGGCCCCATGTGCGGTTACCTTCTGTCTCCTGGTCGGGTGCCCCATTTCCATCAGGGCCCGGATAGCACACCAGAGCCTCCATTCTGGATGCTATGTAGTTCTCTGTACGTCATACAAGCCATCTGGAGATGGCCTAGCCTTTCTCCAGGAAGCTCAGTATCCACTGCATGGGACTGGGAACTTGGGTACTTAACAGAAATTTAATATTATTTCTCCCTGGCATAACTTATATTCGCACCCCGGAAGTCAACGGTATCACCAAGTTTTTTGTCACTGATAGATATGGAAGACAATCTGTCATTGCATACCTTAACACACAAGTAGCTTCATCACTATTATTCGGCTTTCCATTCTTCTCCCTAAACAGTCAGATTTTCTTACTCCGTGGTTAGGAATTTCTGCCAGAATGTCCTTGCCTCTTCTGCAGCCTTTACAGCCAGGCTCTAAAGAAAATTCCATAGATTCCCATGGGAAAAGGCCTCCCAGGCACAATGGTATCACTTTCCTTAAATACAATTTATGCTATCCATCTCACATTAATATTCTCCTGAGCAGGTAGGATTGTTTGATTCTTTCCATGCCTTCTTTTTGAGTGACCTCACTCATTCCCATGGCTTCAATTACCAGTATTCCAAGCCTTAAACCCATCACCCATCATCACCCCAGTATCTAAAAGTATGCTGGCTATAATTCTTTTAGCCTTGGCCAATTTTCCCCCTTTTTGCCCTTTTATAAATCAAATGGTCATTTGGGAAGAAGATACTTAAACTTAACATCTTGGTGCAAATTGTCCAATGCATTTGAATTTGATTTTTCTGTACAAAATCCAAACTTGTTCGTTTGAGTCATGTTTATCTGCTTAGTGGTTTAGGAGACAATTTGGCAATTTGGTGGTTTTAGAGATTATTCCTCACTTAAAGTCCCTGTGTTTCAAAATAGCATTTTTATAATTTGGCATGCCTTTGTGAAGGAGTTACAACATTTTGACTCATATTCTTTCCATCTGTGTTTGTTTATGTAAGTTCGAGAGGAATACCGAACCTCTGAGTTTTAGATGATACTAACAAGCTAATAATTCAAGTGGTTTAAAAAATAATTATTCTGATAGGTGAGAAGTGATACATTGTTTAATTTTGCACTTTAATTAAAAATGAGGTTGAACATCTGTTTGATATTCCTACCATAAAAATGAATTCTCCCCATTTGAATGGCCTCTTCCCGTCATTTGCCCGTGACGTGGATGCTGTGGCGTGTGATCCAGATCTCCCTTTCCAGGCTGAAGTGCTGATTCTCTCTGTGCTGGTGGCTGACTACCCCCTGCTAAGTCCTTCTCTGGGAACTGGCTTCAGTTAAGCACAGTTGCCCAGCCCGAAGTCACACCCTCTCTCCCAGGGCAGCCTGAATCCAACAGTAGGTCAACGTGGTAGGGCAGAGAGCGTAAAGTCCTGGCTCCTTTGTCTCAAGCTGAGACAATGCTGAAGGACTGACTCAGCTCTCCATGAAGTCAGCTGAGGCCTTGACTGTGCCACAGCACGACCCAACTCTCCCCTCCTCTCACTCCCCCAAGGGTGTTGATCCCTGGAGCACCCAACAGGAAACTTCTTGCACACAAGTCTCTATCACACAGTGTGCTTCTTGGGGAACCCAACCAGGCACCCATTTAAAAAGGCTGCTTTAATGAATACTATCTATTTTCTAAAACTAGTGAACGCTGGGTGGTGAGTGGGCTGTGGAGAAGGCGCCAATGGGAAAGCCCCAGAATGTACTTGCCATGAGTTCAAGATGTGAATGAAAACGTTGTGCTCAATTCACACAGTCACATGCTTCCTCTGCCCTTCCGTGTGTCTCCTCCTGACCTACTCTCAGTCTGACTGCCTCTCAGTCCCCAGTCTACTGGGCTCTGGGGTCTTGCTCCTTAACCTGCAGAAATTTGAAACCCCTGAGACCACCTGACATTCTTGCCAATCTTAGGATCGACATTTCTCTCACTCCTGCGTGTATACACACACACACGCACACACATACACATTCTTTCCCTGGCCTCCACCATGGCATGCAGGTGCCCCACCTGGCCAACTGTCCATAGCACTCACAGAAGTGGTAGTTCTTCCTCTTTTGAAGGCATCACGTTTGATATGGAGGAGATCATTGGCTCAGTTGGGGTAACAAACCCCTGAAATGGATGCTCCCGTGTCTGATCCCTTCTCTCAGCTCATGTTAGTGCCACAGCTATGAAGGGCTAAGGACCCATGATAACAGACCGCAGGGTATGGGAAAGGAGAGACTATGAACAAGTCGGGGATTGAACCATCCACATTTGGAGAGAGTGGGTGATCATTTGTGCCCTGGACCGAAATCTCACTAAAGTCTAGGTTTGAGCTTGGCTCCTCTCCTACGTAAGAGGGACAGAGCCAGGAATCTGATTTCAGACACCAATTAGAAGAGGTCTCATTTTCATGGTGCAAAGTGGTAAGTGTGTAAAGCCTTACTCACATAATATTTTCCCCAGACATGTCCAGCGGAAAAGTACTGGCTTTTGAGCAGCAGTTTAAAAGCTCTAATTGTCCAGAAAACATGGCAGGGCTCTCTCCTAGCTGCCCTCTTCCCAAATGATGTTTTCCCTGTCCCTGGGCCATCCTGCCTCCTTCCCTGCAGCCTTTGCAGCTTGTAGAGGGACCAGCCTCTCTGGCCTCTCTGCTCTACTATGGGGTCATAAGCCATGACCTGTTCTCTCTCTCTCTCTCTCTCTCTCTCTCTGTGTGTGTGTGTGTGTGTGTGTGTGTGTGTCCTGATTCTTCAGCCAGTTTCCGTCTACTGGCTCTTTCCTCTGAGCTTCCCGTCCTTCCCAGGGCCACACGGACATATAGTCTTCTGCTTGTGTTTGCCCAAAATTTGTGACCTTTTGGAAGCCCACAAGACCCACTTTGACATTACAGCCTCCGGGACTGGGAAGCTGCAGCCCAAACAGAATGAATGATATAGGAGGAGTACGTCCTCCAATCGCTAGGTGGCGCTAAGGAGTTTTTTCAACTACACCACTTGGCAGTTGGTTGGGCAGTCAGCCACAGCCATTCCATGGGTGCTCTGCTGGTTTATTAGTCCATGAAGTCTTTATTACAAGGATCTTAGAATTATAGATTCAAATTCTAACAACGAGGCTTCGAGCTTGCATTGCCTCCATGTAAAACATCTTTGGTAAAGGAATTCAACTGTGCTGTGAGCAATTGTCAGCTGTGAGTCTTTATTCATGCGTACATCTAAGGAGTGTTTACTTCGGGCTCTGAGGATTTGGGTGAAAAGACAAAACAAAAGACAAGATCTCTGCACCCAGGGGCCTTCATACACGTGTCATTAAATTCTAGCAGTGGAAAGAAAAGGTACATCCTGCTATGAGAACATCTACTAAACCTTGAACACGAAGTTCAAGGAAGCCTTCCTTGAGAACAGGATGGCTGAGTTAGCATCTGGGGGGAGAGTAGGCGCACACTAGATAAAATGGAAATGCAGTGTCATAAGCACACACAAATAATGTTCTAAGACCCTGAGAGAAGCCATTGATGGAGACCAGTTGGCTGAGCATGTGAGCCAGGGGCATGAACCTGGAGAGGCAGGGAGGGGCAGACCTGTGCCTTTCACAGGCCATGATACAGATTTTGCTTTCATTCTAACAGTAACTGGAAGTCATCGAAGCAGAGAGATGACAGGAGCATATCGGTGCTCGGAAGAGATCCCTTTAGCGGCAGTGTGGTTAATGCACTAGAGGGGGTCTTCAAGATGTGGGAAATGAGTTAGGAGATTATTGTTGAAGAAGCAGAGAGAGAGAAGCTGGCAACTTGTACTAAAGTAGGTTTGGAAAACTATTAGAAATCCCCTCCTTAGACCAAGTCAAAACTGAACATCCCATGGCCACAGAGCTTTCTTCTGGGACCACAAAAAAGCAGATCAAGTCCATGTCGACACAACAGGCCTTTAAGTGGCTTAAGGAATGCACTGCACCTCTTCCAGCTCCACCCCAGCCTGCACATAACACTTAATTCTCCTTTCCTTCCACTTAAAAAGCAGGAGTCTTTCAACAAGTCCTCCAGTGGCCTGTGTATTAATTCCCTTCACCAACCCTGTCAAGGCAACCTCAGTTGGCCAATAAAAACAAATTCTTCAAAGGGCCAAAACTGCTGGAGATTCAGATACACATGAAAGATAGGATTGATATTTCTCACCATGATTATAGTATGTGAACAAACGAGGCAGAGTTAAATCTACAACCTGACAGCTTGAAATGAAAATTAAACATCTGGCTTCTCCATTCATTGAGACTAATTTTGGATATATTATATGCATTAATGTATTTAGTTCTTGCCACTCCTAAGGTAGCTACTAACATTATTCCCAATTTAGAGATGAGAAAAATAAATCACGCAATCAGTAAGGATCAAAGACAGGACTCAAGTGGTAGGCCGACTTCAGAGTCTATACTCTTTTTTTTTTTTTTTTTGAGATGTACATTTATTTAAGAGAAGCAATATCTTCCATACACTGATTCACTCCCTGAATGGCCACAATGGCCAGGCCAAAGCCACGAGCCTGAAACTCCTTCCAGGTCTCCCATGTGGGTGGAAGGGGCCCAAGCATTTGAGCCATCTTCTGCTGCTTTCCCAGGCACATTAGCAGGGAGCTGGTTTGGGAAGTGGAACAGCTGGGACTCGAACCAGTACACATATGGAATGCCAGTGGCATAGGCAGCAGCACACCCTGCTGTACTACAATACTGGCCCCAAGACCATCTGTACTCTTTTTTTTTTTAAGATTTATTTATTTATTTGAAAGTCAGAGTTACACAGAGAGAGAAGGAGAGGCAGAGAGAGAGAGAAGTCTTCCATCTGCTGGTTCACTCCCCAGTTGGCCACAACGGCTGGAGCTGCAAACAATCTGAAGCCAGGAGCCAGGAGTTTCTTCTGGGTCTCCCATGTGGGTTCATGAGCCCAAGAACTTGGGCCATCCTCTACTGCTTTCCCAAGCCACAGCAGAGAGCTGGATGGGAAATGGAGCAGTCAGGACTCGAACTGGTGCCCATATGGGATGCCAGCACTGCAGGCGGCAGCTTTACCCACTACACCACAGTGCTGGACCCCATCTAAACTCCTAGTCAGTACTCTATTAAGCCTCAAAGGCAAGGAAAATAATCTTCAAACTTAGAAAAAATAAACATGATGAAAAGAAATTAAAGCCCCCTAAATAGAGAAGGTAAACAGAGAACCCCTATTTGATTTAATTTAGTCTAAAGCTCAGATGAAAAATATCTTCTTGAAATTTTCATTTATTTATTTCAGAGAGAGAGAGAGAATTAGCCAGAGATCTTCCATTCACTGGTTCACTCCCCAGACACCCGCATTGGCCACGGCTGGGCTGGCCTGGCCCTGGCCGAAGCCAGGAGTCAGGGACTCAACCCAGTGTGGATAGTTTGTACCCAACCACCTGAGATTTCAGCACTGCCTCCCAGGGTTTGCACTAGCAGGAAGCTGGAGTCAGAAGCCTGAGACAGGAATCGAACTCAGGTACTCCAATGTTTGACACAGGTATGTCAACCGATATCTTAACTTGTGTCCTAACCTCTAACCTGAACACTAGCTCCCTGCCCCCAAACTATTTTAACACATTGAAAGAACAAATACAAACCCCAAAGAGCACTTGGTCATCTTTAACAAATATTGGAAGATGACCAGAAATGCCCAACAAATTTAAAAGGTCAATTTTCAAAACAGAGAAAGGGTCAGATTGATGTACTTTTTCTTTCTTTCTTTCCATCTTACTCTCCTCTTCCTCTCCTTTTTGCCCTTCTTTGGTTTTGGTAAGAACACTAAACACGAGCTCTAACATTGTAAACATTTTATGCATGTACTACATTTTTATTGTGTACAGCTGATCTCTCGAACACATTTCATTTTTCTTTGTTGTTCAAACTGATTAGTAGCTCCTAATAGCCTCCCTTCTCCAACCCCTGGCAGACAACACTCTACTTTTCATTCATTTTATTAAAAGCAAAGTGACACAGAGAGAGAGACAGAGAGAGAGAGACAGAGAGAGAGATCTTCTTATCCACTGGTTCACTCCTCAAACACTCACAACAGCTGGGGCAAGGGCCAGATCAAAACCAGGAGCCCAGGGGCCGGTGCCGTGGCATAGCGGGTAAAGCCGCCGCCTGCAGCGCCGGCATCCCATATGGGTGCCAGTTCAAGTCCTGACTGCTCCATTTCTGATCCAGCTCTCTGCTGTGGCCTGAGAAAGCAGTAGAAGATGGCCCAAGTCCTTGGGCCCCTGCACTCACGTGGGAGACCCAGAAGAAGCTCCAGGTTCCTGGCTTTGGATTGGCACAGCTCTGGCCATTGTGGCCATCTGGGGAGTGAACCAGCAGATGGAAGACCCCTCTGTGTCTTTCTCTGCCTCTGCCTCTCTGTAACTCTGCCTTTCAGATAAATAAATAAATGTTTTAAAAACAAAACAGGAGCCCAGAACTCCACTCGGGTCTCCTACATGGGAAAGCAGGGACTCACGCACTTGATCCTTCCTCTGCTGCCTCTCAGGTTCACTAGCGGAAGTCGGACCAGAAGGTGGAGGTGGGACCAGTCTCAGGCATTGATGTGGGACGTGGCAGCTGAACCCACAGTGTAGCAACACCCACCCACCATTCCACCTTTGCATTCTATCAACCTGTTTACCTCACTTTTGTATTAATACCTTTTATTATTGACTAGGTAGTAGCAAATGGCTTTAGAAAACATTTTGTAACTCTAGCTAACTTATTCATTCATTTCATCACAAGTGTTTATTGAATACCTGCTTTCTTAAAAAAGATTCATTTATTTATTTGAAAGGCCTGCTGATTTCCTAACACAATGAGGTGCGCAAAACAGACAGGGCTACTACCCTCATGGAAATTTCTAGTGAGGAAGATTGCTATTGATTTAACAATTGCACAAATGGGGACATGATTAGAAACTCTATCATGTGCTGTCATTCCTTAGACATTGCTTCCAAAGCAGTTCTAATTTTTTGATGCCTGAAAAAAATTGAAATGATTGTTCTGCCACGGAGTGTTAGGGAAAGCTGTGCAACGTGGCAGGTGGAATTGCATAGGAGAGGGATTGCCGGCTCTTACGGTAACTAGGGTCCGCCTTGAGGGGAATCATCAAAGTGTTTTCCATGGTGGCTGCACTACGTTACGCTCCACCAGCTGTGTTCAAAGCACTGTTTATTATTGTCTTTTGTTCGGTCACAGCCATCCTAAGTGGGTGTGAGAGTGCATTTATGTTTTGATATGTGTTTCTCTGGTGGCTAATGGCGTTGGGTATCTTTTTGTGTGCTGACGGGTCATCTATAGCTGTTCTCGAAGAAACCTAAGAATTCCTTATGTTCCCCTGATACAGGGCCCTGATGGACAGAGTCTCTGCAAATATTTTCTCTCCTTCTGTATATTGTTTTTTCACTTTCTTGTTGATGTTCTTTGTAGCTCAGAAGTTTCTGACAAAATCAAACAGGCCGGTGAGTTTTGGGCAGAGCCCAGCATTGAATCGCCAGTGTGGGAATCTTGGGAGGCCTCTTCCAGTGGTGACTAGAAAGCTTGAGATGGCGCTGGTCCCGTTAGCTCGGGTCTCCAAATGATAACAGTGAGTGTAGCATACCCTGTCAACCCGTAGTAGAAACATAGCCTGAGGGGAAAGTAAATCTTGGTTATTTTAAGCCATTGAGATCTGAGGGTTAATCACACCTATCTGTTAAAAATTATTTATTTATTTGAAAGTCACAGTTACAGAGAAGGAGAAGCAGAGAGAGAGAGGGAGAGAGAAAGATCTACTGTCTGCTGGTTCACTCCCCAAATGGCCATAATGATGGAGACTGGGTCAGGCTGAAGCAAGGAGCCAAGAGCTTCATCCAGGTCCAGGTCTCCCACAGGGGTACAGGGTCCCAAGGACTTGGACCATCTTCCACTGCTTTCCCAAGTGGATTAGCAGGGAGCTGGATTGGAAGTGGGGTAGCCGGGATATGAACCGGTGCCCACACAGGATGCCAGTGCCACAGCGGGCAGCCTTACCCCCTACACCACAGCATCAGCCATTCATTCAGACCTCTCTTGATAGCACATCTTTTGTAACTTCATTAGTTGTCAGAATATTATGAAATAAAAACTAAAACAGCTAAAGAAATAAGTCAGAATTTAAGTTAGAGTTTAAAAAATCCCCACTCGGGGGTCAGCATTGTGGTGCAGCAAATTAAGCAACCAGCTGCTATGTCATCATCCCAAATGAGCACCAGTTCGAGTCTTAGTTGCTCCACTTCTGATCCAGCTCCCTATAATGTGCCTGAGAAGGTAGCAGAAGATAACAGTCCAAGTCCTTGGGCTCCTGCCACCGTGGAGTTCCAGGCTCCTGGCTTCAGCCTGACCCATCCTTGGCCGTTGCAGCCATTTGGGAAGTGAACCAGCACATGCAAGATCTCTTACTTTCTATCTCTCCCTGTCTTTCTCTCTGTAACTCTTTCAAATAAATAAAATGAAATCAAAAGTAAATAAATAGGGGCTGGCACTGTGTTGTAGTGAGTAAGGCTGCCATCTGCAGTACTAGCATCCCATGTGGGTGCCGGTTCAAGACCTGGCTGCTCCACTTCCAATCCAGCTCTCTGCTAATGGCCTGGGAAGGCAGTAGAAGAAGGCCCAAGATGTTGTGCCCTTGCACCCATGTGGGAGACCCAGAAGAAGCTCCAGGCTCCTGGCTTCTGAATGGCCCAGTTCCACTGGTCTCCCAGGCCATAGCAGAGAGTTGGATCAGAAGAGGAGCAGCCAGGACTCGAACTGGTGCCTATATGGGATGCCAGCACTGAAGACAGCGCTTTACCCGCTAAGCCACAGTACTGGCCCCAACAGGATATATTTTGTATATTTTTAAGCAGCGAGACAAAAGGAAATGATGTTATGTGACTTGGGTATCAGCACAATAGACTACATTAATCTCATGTCTTTCTTTTAATTTCCGGATTCAGCAGCTAGATACTATAATCACAAATACAGATTTGTGTCAAATGAATCACAAACACTCACAATATAAGGTGGCATCCATGGGGCTGGCGCTGTGGTGCAGTAGGATAATCCTGTGCATGCAGTGTTGGCATACCATGGGTGCCGGTTCAAGTCCTGGCTGCTCCACTTCCAATCCAGCTCTCTGCTGTGGCCTGGGAAAGCAGTAGATGATGGCCCAAGTCCTTGGACCCCTGCACCCGCCTGGGAGACCCAGAAGAAGCTCCTGGCTCCTGGCTTCAGATGGGTGCAGCTCTGGCTGTCGAAGACATTTGGGGAGTGAACTAACGGGTGAAAGACCTCTCTCTGTGTCTCTCCCTCTCACTGTCTATAACTCTACCTCCCAAATAAATACATAAAACCTTTTTTTTTTTTTAAAAGATGCATCCATGTCAAGATGGTGGGCAGACACATGCAAACGGATTACAAAGTGTAAGTATTCATAGAAATCACCCCTTGGAGGGGCTGGCATTGAGTTCTGGTTTGCACCTGTAAAGGCAGAGAAGATGACTCTATTACATGGGCCCCTGCCACCCACATGGGAGACCCAGAGGCGTTCTGTCAGCTCCAGCCATTGCAGCCATCCTGGGAGTGAACCAGTAGTTGGAAGATCTCTCTTTCCCTCCCTCATTCTCTCTCTGTAGCTCTATCTTTCAAATAAAAAAAGAAAAAAGAATAATCCCTTGGAACCCAAGGCAAACGGGACAGATAGGATCATGCGTGAACCTCTGGGAGATGCCAAGTGGATGGAGTGAGGTTGAAGGCCAAATCCGTGGAACAGAGAAGTCTCACAAAAAGAGAAGAAAGGTAGGTACCGATGAGGTGTGAACTCCAGCCCTGAAAAGGGACCAGCGGACCTCGATCTGCAGAGCATTAAGCTGGTGCCCGGGAAGGGAAGCAGATGTGTTTTCTCCTCCGCGCTTCAGTAATTCTACAGGTTGACTCCTTTGTTCTTCCTGACTCTGTTTAGCCTCTCCCACAGGCTTTGTTTCCCTGACACTTTCACTCTATAAAATCAGGAAAATAACTGTGTTTAATTTCAGTTAGCTCATTAAGGAGGTATTTCTAGCTCTATGCTACCCACATCTCTCCATGATCGTTTTTTGTTTGTTTGTTTCAAAAGCAAAATTTGATTGGCAGTGCAAGGGGCCAGCGCTGTAGTGTTGTAGGCGAAGTCTCTGCCTGCAGCACCCGGCAGCCCATATGGGCGCCGGTTCATGTCCCAGCTGCTCCTCTTCTGATCCAGTTCTGCTATGGCCTGGGAAAGCAGTGGAAGATGGGCCAAGTGCTTGGACCCCTGCACCAGCATGAGAGACCTGGAAGAAGCTCCTGGCTCCTGGCTTCAGATCAGCCCAGCTCCAGCCATTGTGGCCATTTGGGGAGTGAACCAGTAGATGGAAGACCTCTCTCTCTGTCTCTCCCTCTCTCTGTAATTCTACCTCTCAAATAAATAAAATCTTTTTTTTAAGATTTATTTGTTTATTTGAAAGTCAGAGTTACACAGAGAGGAGAGGCAGAGAGAGAGAGAGAGAGAATCTTCCATCCACTGGTTCACTCTCCAATTGGCCGCAATGACCAGAGCTTTGCCGATTTGAAGCCAGAAGCCAGGAGCTTCTTCTAGGTCTCCCACGCAGGTGTAGGGGCCCAAGGACTTGGGCCATCTTCTACTGCTCTCCCAGGCCATAGCAAAGAGCTGGATTGGAAATGGAACAGCCGGGACTTGAACAGCTGCCCATATGGGATGCCAGTTCTTCAGGCCAGGGAGTTAACCCACTGTGCCACAGTTCCTGCCCCATAAAATCTTTTTTTAAATGACAGTGCAAATAAGCAAAGACTGAGTCAAAGAGACTCATACAAAAATATTTCAATAATTAAACCGCAGGAATTCTGCCCCAATCCCTCCACCCCTGCTTTTTGGGGGGCCATGCCTCACTCTCTGAATTGCACAGCTCCACATGTTTGTTTTATAACAGGCTGCTGCTTGGGGCCGACATTGCGGCCAACTGGGTAGTGAACCAGCGGATGGAAGATCTCTCTCTCTCTCTCTCTCTCTCTGCCTCTCCTCTCTGTGTAACTCTGACTTTCAAATAAATAAATAAATCTCTAAAAAAAAATACAGCTGCTGCTGCTTCTTCTTCTTCTTTTTTTAAACATCAAACTTCTTCTTTTTTTAAGTAGCTTTCGATTCACAGCAAAATGGAGAGGATGGAATAGATTTCCCACGTGCCTTCTGCCCCCACCCACGCTCACACGGCCTCCCCACAATCCTCAAACCCCAGCAGAGTGGAACACTTGCTATAGCTGATAAACCTACATAAACACATAACCACCCAATGTCCATAGTTCACTTTAGGGTTCACACTTGATGTTCATTAGGTGAGTCTGGGCAAATTCACCATGGCCTGAACCCACCAGTACAGCATCAAACATAGTAGTTTTGCAGCCCTAAGAGTCCTATGTGTTCCTATTACACAGCATGAGGGTTTTTTTTTTTTCCCTTTTTTTTTTCAATTTTTTAATTGAAAGGCAGAATTACAGAGAGAGGGAGAGTTACAGAGAGATCTATCTGTTGGTTCACTCCCCAAATGGCCACAATGGCCAGGGCTGGGCCAGACCGAAAACAGGAGCCAGGAGTTTCATCCAGGTCTCCCACGTGGGTACAAGGGCCCAAGCACTTGGGCCATCTTCCACTGCTTTCTCAGGTGCATTAACATGGAGCTGGATTGGAAGTGGAGCAGCGGGACTTTAGCCAGCACCCATCTGAGATGCCAGCATTGCAGTCAGCAGTTTAAACTGTTACGCCACCACACTGGCCCCACCCAGCACAGTTCTTGAGAGAAAGCTTTAAGGACTGAGAAGTTTCGTTTTCACTTCCCTCTCTTTTTTTCAAACGTTGCAGATAACTTCACTGATCACGTGTTAGGTAAAGGAGGTGGCTCCAAGTCTCACTCTCTAAGTAAAGCAACTTCAGGATTTTGTCAGCTACCACCAAGTAGGGATCTTAGGGAATCCCTCTGGTACAGCACCAGTCTCTTCGGCTCTTCCAGAACTTTCCAGGCCGTTGGTTCTCAGGCAGTTGCCATCTCTATGTCAAGGAAAGTCTCCCATCTCTCTGGTTCCAAAGTTTCAAAAAGAGTTTTTAATTCAGGGCCTAAATTTAGGAGGTACTGTTAGTCACATCTTGAACTTGTGTAAGTACATAAAAGAGAAAATAAAAGATGTCAATGAAATGAAAACCCACAGTGGCAAAAACCTAATATTAGGGCCAGCCTTGTAGCATAGTGGGTTAAGCTGCCACCTGCAATGCTCATATCCCAGATGGGCACTGGTTTGAGCCCCACTTCTCCACTTCCAATCTAGCTCCCTGCTAAAGGCCTGGGACAGCAACAGAGGATGGCCTGCCACCCACACGGGAGACCTGAATGAAGCTCCCGGATCCTGGCTTCAGTCTGGATCCAGCCCATTTCGGCCATCTTGGGAATGAACTAGAGGATGGAAGATTCTCCCTTTCTGTCTCTCCCCCTCTCTCTCTCTCTCTCCAACTGTGACTTTCAAAATAAATAAATAAGTCTTTGTGAAAAGAAAAAGAACCTAATATTGCTGACATGCCAATTTACTGATGAGCAGAATGCTAGAACACCGACACCGTGGCTCACTAGGCTAATCCTCCGCCTTGCGGCGCCCGCACACCAGGTTCTAGTCCCAGTCGGGGCGCCGGATTTTGTCCCAGTTGCTCCTCTTCCAGGCCAGCTCTCTGCTGTGGCCAGGGAGTGCAGTGGAGGATGGCCCAAGTGCTTGGGCCCTGCACCCCATTGGAGACCAGGAGAAGTACCTGGCTCCTGCCATCGGATCAGCGCAGTGCGCCGGCCGCAGCACGCCGGCCGCGGCGGCCATTGGAGGGTGAACCAACGGCAAAGGAAGACCTTTCTCTCTGTCTCTCTCTCACTGTCCACTCTGTCAAAAAAAAAAAAATAGCAATAGGAGAAGCTGAGAAGTTTCCACTCTTGAACAGTGTGACGTATCACAAAATGCTAAGGGTGATTTTGTGTAAGAATCTCTATTGAGACTTGATAAGTCAAAAGTTTTCAGCAGTAAATTTTAAGGAGAGCTTTTGTAAGATTAATAAATGATAAAATTCAAGATACAGTTGGCTGCTTCAAAGGGCTGCCCTAAAGAAGCAAAGACTGAGCTATATTTAGTATGTTACTTGCATATTTGGAAGCAAAGGGTCAGTCTTGGGAAGTACATTGACAATTGTGCTGATGGAAGGGAGCACATCAATGGGCGGGTCCATGACAGGCCTCACTGCTCTTGTAAAAAAGAAAACGAAAATCCCAACATTGTCACATGTGCTTCCTGCCCCCGCCCCAGCCACCCCAGTAAAGGAGCTGGTATCAAAACTTTTGGAGATGGAAATTTTCGGGGCCAGTACTGCAGCACAGCAGATTAAGCCGCTGCCTGCACCACCAGCATCCCATAATCTTGCACATACTATATACCACATACCGTATCTCATGAACATCTCAGATAGAAATTTTGTAACATAGTTAAGCCCATTTGAATAAGGGTTTTTATTTTTTAAACTAGGAAATTGGGAAAAAGTGAAAGTGAAAATTTCCTCTACCTTAGTATAAATTTAGGGCAATTTCCTTTGTGATTTCCGCACTAAAAAAGATGTTTATAAATAGGATGAAATAAACAAAGCCATAGACAAACATCATTCTCTATTCAAAAAGGGTATTGCCAATCTTACTGTGCTATGTGGCTCAGGTTACACTGCATACGTTTTTATGCAGGAGTTACCTTACATCTGAAACTTATTTCAAAGGTTTCCCCAGAATAAAAAGATTGAGAAATGATGTCTTAAGTGAGAGGCAAGGCAGGGATAGGAGAGTTTGAAAGGTTGAAGGACATGACACAGCTCTGAGCTAGCGATGTTTGGAGAACGCAAGAGTGAAAGTTGGCTGGGGATGCAGAGTGGGACTGCTGTGTGGTTTTGAGGCTCTTTAGAGATCAGAGTGTAGATGTAGAGTGGTGCCATCTGCCTGACTGTGAGACCTCCCCAGCGCTTCTCAGCCACTTCAATGCTAGCAGATAATTGGGTTCACCCCAAATTGGCATGCATTGGACAGATACAGGTGGGGAGTATGACTTATGAAAAGCATGCTATTAATGTGATGTACTATGGAGTTGGGCAGAAAAGGAAGAGAAGAAAGGACAAAGCTGCTGGTTTGGAAAATCATACATTAATGGAGGGCTCGCTGGGTCCTGGTAAGATCAAAGAATCACTGGAGTCGAAGCACTTGAGCAAACATGGGAGAGGAGGCTGAGGTTATATACTGGGATTTTTATTATTATTATTATTATTATTTGACAGGTAGAGTTACAGATAGTGAGAGAGATACACACAGAGAGAAAGGTCTCCCATCCAATGGTTCACCCTCCAAATGGCCGCAACAGCCGGAGCTACACTGATCTGAAACCAGGAGCCAGGTACTTCTTCCTGGTCTCCCACACGGGTGCAGGGCCCAAGCACTTGGGCCATCCTCCACTGCCTTCCCCGGGCCACAGCAGAGAGCTGGCCTGGAAGAGGAGCAACCGGGACAGAATCCGGCGCCCCAACCAGGACTAGAACCCAGGGTGCCGGCGCCACAGGCGGAGGATTAGACTAGTGCGCCACGGCGCCAGCCCCTGGGATATTTGAATTAATAACCTCAGAGGTGGAACAGCTACAGCTGGAGATCAGATCTAGGATCCAAGAGAGTTTTTAGCCAAAGAAGACTGGGGAGCACTAGAGATGAGGGGCCATGGGTTTTGCTCCATCAGTCTCTTGCATTTGCAAATAATAGAAAATCCAAATCAAACTGGCATTACAAAAGAGGAATGCAGTAGCTTTTGTTATTAAAAAGTCAAGTGTTGTGGCCCAGCAAATTAAACACTGCTTTCATTGCTGGCATCCCATATGGGAGTTCCAGTCTGAGTCCTGGCTACTCCACTTCTGATCCAGATCTCTGTTAATATGCCTGGGAAGGCAATGGAGGATGACGCATGTGCTTGGGTTCCCGCCACCCATATGGGAGACTAGGATGGAGTTCCTGGCTCCTGACTTTGGCTTGGTCCAGATCTGGCTGTTGTAGCCATCTGGGGGAGTGACCAGACAATGGAAGGTCTCTCTCACCCTCTCTCTCTTTCTGTGAGTGTGTGTGTATGTGTGTGTGCGTGTGTTGCTCAAATAAGTAATTCTTTTTAAGTCAAGGTGGAGGGGGGTGTTTAGCTTCAGGCACAGCTGGATCCCTGAGCTCTTATGCTTATCAGGAGCTTGACTCTGTTTTTCAGCTCGCTGTCCCCTGTGTCGGTTCCAATCTCAGACAAGCTCTTTAGTGATAGCAAAATGGTTGCCCTTGTATATACTCCTATGGAACTGTGGTTTTCCTACTTTGTATTTGTTGAATACTATGATTAGTGGTGAATTTAGCTTGTGAATATAGAGTGGGCTCAAATTGTGGCTTTGCAAAAACTGATGGAAACTGCTAATACTAAGCAATAGAATAAATAAAGGGGAGAGCGATCAACATGGGAAGCGAGATACACAGCAGACTCATAGAATGGCAGATATCCTAAACAGCACTCTGGCCTCAGAATCAGCCCTAAAGGCATTTGGATCTGGCTGAAAAGCCCATGAGAGTATTTCAGGCATGGAAAGCCAAGACACTCTGGGAAAAAAAAAAAAAAAAAAAAACACCTAAATGAAAGATCTGTATGAGTGAGATCCCAGTGGAAAGAACAGGTCTTCAAAGAAGGAGGTACCTTTCTCTGAAGGGAGGAGAGAACTTCCACTTTGATTATGACCTTGTCTAAATAAGAGTCGGTAAACTCAAAAGGCTTCCATAGCCTTGGAAACTCATGACTGGAGCATAGGGAGATTACTGATGCCATAAACAGGAGTGCCAATTTGTAAAGTCAACAACAGGAATCACTGTGCACTTACTCCTCATGTAGGATCTCTGTCCTTAATGTGCTGTACATTGAGATTTAATGCTATAATGAGTACTCAAACAGTATTTTTCACTTTGTGTTTCTATGTGGGTGCAAACTGTTGAAATCTTTACTTAATGTATACTAAACTGATCTTCTGTATATAAAGAAAATTGAAAATGAATCTTGATAAGAATGGAAGGGGAGAGAGAGCAGGAAAGGGGAGGGTTGCGGGTGGGAGGGAAGTCATGGGGGGGGGGAGCCAATGTAATCCATAAGCTGTACTTTGGAAATCTATATTCATTAAATAAAAGTTTAAAAAAAAAACTGATGAAAAGAGCGGAAGGAGGATGGTAGACTGGGGGGGAGCAGGGGAAATGTCATTGTCTTCTTGGAATTGTACCTATGAGATGCATGAAACCTGTTCTCTTTGTATTAATAAAAAATGTTTTTAAAAAAATGGTTGCCAGGGGCCAGCACTGTGGCACAATGGGTTAACACCCTGGCCTGAAGTGCTGGCATCCCATATGGGCAGCAGTTTGAGACCCAGCTGCTCCACTTCCTATCCAGCTCTCTGCTATGGCCTGGGAAAGCAGTGGAAGATGGTCCAAGTCCTTGGAGCCCTGCACCCATGTGGAAGACACAGAGGAAGCTCCTGGCTTCAGATCAGCATAGCTCTGGCCACTGCAGCCAATTGGGAAATGAACCAGTAGATGGAAGATCTCTCTCTCTCTCTTTCTCTCTCTCTCTCTCTCTCTCCTCTCTCTGTGTAACTCTGACTTTCAAATAAATAAATTTTAAAAAATGGCTGCCAGCAACTCCAGGCTTTCATCCTCATTGGTCTGACACTCATAGTAAAGAAAAAGTATCTCTTAGCCGGCGCCGTGGCTCAATAGGCTAATCCTCCACCTTGCGGCGCCGGCACACCGGGTTCTAGTCCCGGTTGGGGCGCCGGATTCTGTCCCGGTTGCCCCTCTTCCAGGCCAGCTCTCTGCTATGGCCAGGGAGTGCAGTGGAGGATGGCCCAGGTGCTTGGGCCCTGCACCCCATGGGAGACCAGGAAAAAGCACCTGGCTCCTGGCTCCTGCCAGGATCAGCGCGGTGCGCCGGCTGCAGCGGCGGCCATTGGAGGGTGAACCAGCGGCAAAGGAAGACCTTTCTCTCTCTCTGTCTCTCTCTCACTGTCCACTCTGCCTGTCAAAAAAAAAAAAAAAAAAAAAAAAAAGAAAAGAAAAAGTATCTCTTCCCCTACTATATAAACCAAAATCCTGGATCTCACTCTCATTGGTTCGTATTTCCAGCTCTGAGCCAATCACTGCAGTCATAGGCATACCATGCTGGGATTGGACAGATCTGAGCCTCACATTCACTTATGACAGACTTTAGGGCATAGTCAAATCCCGCCCCCAGGGTCCCCTGCTCTGGGAAAGCTGAACTGAGAGGACTGGAGGATCACCATCATTAGAGGTTCACCAGAAGAAGAATTAACGGCAAAATAATTATTTTATTACACTGCTGAGCAGGTTTTATGAGGTCATTCAGGCTGGGAGCAGAGCCCCGGGTGGAGAGGAATCCCATGAAGCCAGGCTTTGATGAAAGAGGAGTCATGGCCTGGTGTCAGTGACTCCATGTGTGACACAGAACTGGTAGTGACTTTTGAGAACTTCAGACCTAAAGTCCTTAAAGACAAAGGATTTTGCATGTTTCATGGACTTGATATACAATAAATACGTGTAAATGGAGGGAGGGAGGGAAGAACAAACAGACGGACGGACAGACAGACAAAGGAGTAGACGGACAAAGAAAGAATGAATAAACAGATAAACCACAGAATTTAAAAACAGCTCAGCTAGTAACAGACTTACAGCATGCAGGGGAAAATATTCAACATCCAAAAACTTTTTAAAAATGTACTTCTTAGATCAGTCACTTCAGAAATAACCACAGTGAAAATCACATCGACCCTAAAGCCACACAAAACTAGGTACTTGGCTCCGCGTGACCTTACGCAAGGGATTTCACTACCCTACGTCTCAGTTCCTCATCTACAAAACTGGGCGGAGTTAGGACACCACCTCTGGGGGAAATAGCCAATGCAACAATTTCCTGAGAGGCTTCATGGGTGTTATTATTTTGCTGAATGTTAATGAAAATCCTCATTTCAACAGCACGTAGAGAGGGAAGCCATCGTCCAGACAGACTCACACTCGCCAAGCTAGAAAGGCACAGAGATGCTGGCGCCGCCGCAGCTCACTAGGCTAATCCTCCGCCTGCGGCGCCGGCACACCGGGTTCTAGTCCCGGTCGGGGCGCCGGATTCTGTCCCGGTTGCCCCTCTTCCGGGCCAGCTCTCTGCTGTGGCCCGGGAGTGCAGTGGAAGATGGCCCAAGTGCTTGGGCCCTGCACCTGCATGGGAGACCAGGAGAAGCACCTGCCTCCTGGCTTCAGATCAGCACGGTGTGTCGGCCACAGCGGCCATTGGGGGGTGAACCAACGGCAAAGGAAGACCTTTCTATCTGTCTCTCTCTCTCACTGTCCACTCTGCCTGTCAAAAAAAAAAAAAAAAAAAAAAAAAAAAGCACAGAGATTAACCAAGATGCCAGCATACTAATTTACTGGGGGAAATTATTTGGGATTTGAAATTACCTGAATATTTAGCTCTTTTCTCCCTGTCTGCAATGACCCCTGAGAAGTGAGACCATATCTAGAAGATTCCGTGTGATCAGACAAGGGCCTGGGGCCCAGCCTCAGAAAACACTTGAGAGAAAGTTCTTGGACGGTCGCAGTCAAGATTTGTCTCTGCCTTCTTGGATGAGTTCACACTTCTCTAACTTGTGCTATTACATATTTACATCTCAGAGCCTACCTTCTTTCCCTCATCTCCAGTCTTTTAGGGAAAAGCTGAGCTCAGCCCCTGTGGTAATAAGGAGAACCACAGCTTCCTCATCGTTGTAATGCGCACATCAGCTAGAAGGGTTTCTCTGGTTCTCTGGATCTGGGTCTGATGGCTTAACTTCCCCATCCCACAGCCAGTGAAAGTCCAAACCAAGCCTGTTCCAGACCTTAAAAAACCCTTGGGAGCTTGGTATTCCTCTGACTATTGTACCTCTGCTTCCTCACGTTCCGGCTCAGCATCACGTCACATAAATCATAGCTTCTTCACAAAACACATGAAAACAACCAAAAACCCCGCTCCCACGAAACAGTCATGAATGGACTTTGTTGAAGAAAAGAGGAGGCAGGGAGAGGTCACAGGGAGGATTTTTGTGTTTCACTCCACCCCAGACATCTCCATTCTTCTAAAGCCCCTTCTCAGCACCGTGACCCCAAGCATGGCTTTTTTTTTTTAAAAGGCAAAAACCACAAAATCGGGAGGGGAATACATGGTTGCTAGGATCAAGGGGGAATACATGGTTACTGGGGTCAAGCTGACCTAAAACCTATGTGAAATTAATATCAATTATAATCTTGGCAATACCAGTTACAATCAATATTAATTATAATCTTCTCATTAATCCAAATATTGGTTTTAATAATATGTAGGACATAGACAAATTACATTTTTACCATTAACCCAGGTGCAACCTATCTACTTTCAAGCTTGAGCAATCATGCCAACGGGATTCTATGCTCTGCCAAGTGTGATGCAGTTTGCTGTTATTGTCCAAGAGTTTTAGATCATAGTTTCAGACCAGAGTCTCATGGGGGGTGGGGAGGTGGGGGTGGGGCTTCCCAGAATGGAGTCTCGGGTGCTCCAAAACGGAGTCCCTACTGTCAAGGTGCTGCTTCCTTCCCCTCTTTGTATTTTGAGACTAATCAAATGTTTGATTCAGCCACATCATATGGATCAGAAAGGATATTCACAGCAGAGTAACAGGTATGCATATACATGAGTTTAACAGAAGCTATACTTTGTTTAATGAAATCTAGTAACCAGCTAATTAACCAGGGTCCCCCAGTCAGTCTGAGGAGGAGGACTAATGGTCCTGTCAGGCCAGTTAACAGGGTGGTCAGCCATGGGTTCCAATTAAACATACGACTACTCCATGGTTGTGAGTTTTGTTTTACCTCTTGGAAGGAGTCAGTTATAACTCCTGACTGATGAGCATAGAAACAGCAAGCTTCTCCCAGGGCCACACACAGGCCGCCACCTTGAGTCAGAAACAGGAGGTCTAGCCCCCTCCTATTTTGTAGCATCAAGCCTGCGAGAGAACTGACCTGGTCGTTAAGGCGTTCAGCAGAACACTGGAGGTGACCTAAGTTTGCATCCATGGCCTCAGCTAAATGAGTGAGACCCACTTCTCATGTCAGGGCAGCAGTACTCAGGGCTGCTGTTCCAGCAAGTCCCAAGCCTACCAGGATTGGGACAACCAGCGGGACTGCTCTTTTTGCTCTGTTTAATTCAGTGAGAGAATTGGAGAGGAGCAGGCCTCCCTCTACACCAGAATAGGCATACACCTGCAGAGTGCATGTACTGATACACATAAGAAAGGGGCTACAGGCTTTTCACTTGTAGGAAACTTCATACAGCGAGTGAAACCCATTGTGCAAGCAAACCACGAGTTATTAGCAGGGTGGTAATTTTGGGTACAGGCGATCACAGTGAGGAAGGAGGGATCATGTCTCAGAGCAAACCTTTTTGTCACAGCTTATAGCCTGCTTGTACAAGACATTTTGTTAAAACCTGAGGGGACCACAGACACTTAGCTCAACTGGATGTTCTCAGCTCCCCCCGCCCTTAATCCACACCCCACTATTGTAGGGACCCAGGATGTCGATGGCTACTTCCTACTGACAGGAGGTCGTTGTCCTGGGGGTCCCTTAGGGTGTGGAGAGGAGAATGGCAGCCAAAACAGGGTTCCAACAGAGGTGGCCTCTCGAGGGGGCTGCAGTGTCAGCTTGTAGAAACTGCTTTTATCCAAGGTCTCTCGTGCATGGCCATCTAGAGCTGCATTGTTTCAAGACTGGAGGAAACAAATCTAACAAGCAGATTAAATACACAGGGTCTAAAACAAAGGACAGAGGACCTATGGAAGGTGCTGTTCAAACCAGGAGGGAGGTTTTTTTTTTTTTTAGTATATATATATATATATTTTATTTAATGAGCATAAATTTCCAAAGTACAGCTTATGGATTACAATAGCTTCCTCCCCCCCGTAACTTCCCTCCCACCCACAACGCTCCCCTCTCCCACTCTCTCTCCCCTTCCCCTTCACATCTCAATTAATTTTCAATTATCTTTATATACAGAAGATCAATTTAGCGTATGTTAAGTAAAGATTTCCACATTTTGCTCCCACACAGAACCACAAAGTGTAAAATACTATTTGAGTACTAGTTATAGCATTAATTAAACACCTAAGAGTAATTGTGTATTAATTACAGAGCTCAACCAATAGCTTTAAGTAGAATATAAAATGCATCTTTTGTATTGTTGTGGCTTCCCCCCACCGACCTCCCTCCCTCCCGTGGCCCTCCCCTCACCCACTCCCTCTCCCATCCCGCCCTTCATCACGTTTCATTTTCAATGACCTTCATATACTGAAGATCAACTTAGTATATACTAAGCAGGGATTTCAACAGGCTGCACTCACACAACCGAACCAGGTATAGGGTATTGTTCAACTAGTAGTGTTGTTTTTGAGTTTCATAGTTAAACACATTAAGGACAGAGATCCTGCGTGGGGAGCATGAACCCAGTGACTCTCGTTGTTGATTTAACAATTGGCACTCTTATTTATGATGTCAGCAATCACCCGAGACTCTTGCTATGAGCTGTCTAGGCTATGGAAGCCCCTTGAGTTCACCAACTCTGAATTTGTTTAGTCAAGGCCATATCACAGTGGAGGTTCCTTCCTCCCTTCAGAGAAAGGCGCCTCTCTCCTTGATGGCCTGATCCTTCTGCTGGGGTCTTGTTCACCAGGATCCTTCATTTAGATTGTTTTTTGCCACCGTGTCATGGCTTTCCATGCCTGTGAGACTCTCATGGACCTTTTAGTCAGATCCGAATGTCCCAAGGGTTGATTCTGAGGCAGGAGTGCTGTTTTGGGCATTTACCATTCTATGAGTCTGCTGTGTGTCCTGCTTCCCCCACAGGATCATTCTCTACCTTTTGATTCTATCTTTCATTATTTGCTTACACTGGTCTTATTTGTGTAATCTCTTCGACACTTACCCTATCTTTTTGATCAGTTGTGTATTTATACTTATCACTTTACCAAGTGTGCTGGCATTGGTACCTGCCTCCTTGGTAAGGTTGAGTTGAAATCCCCTGGCACATTTCTAGTTCCACCATTGGAGGTAGGTCTGAGTGAGTATGTGCCGTTCTGTATATCTCCTCCCTCTCTTATTCCCACTCCTATGTTTCACAGAGATCAATTTTCTGTTAATTTTTAAACGCTTAAGAATGGTTGTGCATTGATTGCAGAGTTCAACCAGTGGTCTTGTGTAGAGCAAACTGAGCAAAAACAACAACAACAACAACAAAAATACTAAAGGAACAAAATAGTAAGTTGTTCCTCAACAGTCTAGACAAGGGCTGATCATGTCATTTCTCTCATAGTGTCCATTTCACTTCAATGGGTATCATTTTAGGTGCTCGTTTAGTTGCCATCGATCAGGGAGAACATGTGATATTTGTCCCTTTTGGACTGGCTTATTTCACTCAGCGTGATGTTTTCCAGCTTCCTCCATTTTGTTGTAAATGCCTGGATTTCATTGTTTTTTACTGCTGTATAGTGTTCCATAGAGTACATATCCCATAGTTTCTTTATCCAGTCATCCGTTGATGGACATTTAGGTTGATTCCATGTCTTAGCTATTGTGAATTGAGCTGCAACAAATATTGAGGTGCAAATGGCTTTTTTCACCCCTTGAATTCCATTTGGGTATATTCCAAGGAGTGGGATGGCTGGGTCCTGTGGTAGTGCTATATTCAGGTTTCTGAGGACTCTCCAGACTGTCTTCCATAGTGGCTTTACCAGTTTGCATTCCCACCAACAGTGGATTAGTGTCCCTTTTTCTCCACATCCTCGCCAGCATCTGTTGTTGGTTGATTTCTGTATGTAAGCCAATCTAACCGGAGTGAGGTGGTATCTCATTGTGGTTTTGATCTGCATTTCCCTGATGGCTAGGGATCCTGAGCATTTTTTCATGTGTCTGTTGGCCATTTGGATTTCCTCTTTTGAAAAATGTCTGTTAAGGTCTTTGGCCCATTTTTTTATTGGGTTGTTTGTTTTGATTTTGTGGTGTTTTTGATCATTGTGTAGATTCTAGTTGTTAATCCTTTATCTGTTGTGTGGTTTGCGAATAACGTCTCCCATTCTGTTGGTTGCCTCTTCGCTTTCCTGACTGTTTCCTTTGCTGTTAAGAAACTCTTCAATTTGAGGTAATCCCATTTGTTTATTTTATCTTTGATTACCCGTGCCTGTGGGGTCTTCTCCAGGAATTCTTCGCCTATTCCGATATCTTGAAGGGTTTCCCCTATGCTCTCAATTAGTTTCATGGTGTCGTGGCACATCTCTAGTTCTTTGATCCATGTTGAGTGGATTTTTGTATAAGGTGTAAGGTAGGGGTCTTGCTTCATACTGCGACATGTGGACATCCAGTTTTCCCAGCACCATTTGTTGAAGAGGCTGTCCTTGTTCCAGGGTTTGGTTTTAGGAAGGAGGTTTTTTTATTGAGAGGCAAACAGAAACTGACAGAAGAGCTTGATAATTACATGGTAAACTGGAAGAGACATTTTAAGGGAGGTATGAACCTCCTCAGGGCAGGCACCCACAGAGGAGGCCTTTAGGATGTTAGCCAAGGGGGTGCTCAATCCCATCACTAATCTTTGGTGGCCTGGGCTAGAAATGTGTTGTCACAGGCATGTATAAGATCAAACATGAAGACCACCTTAGCTGAACTGCTTTGAACCAATTGTTTTTGCTTTGTATCTCTCCATTAGTTTGGTTTGAAAAGGGAGGTTTTGCCTGTTTACTGTATCCATAGCAAAATAAATCTAGCTGTTATATGTGGCCAGGCATGACTACAGAAAAATGTTAGCCGTTTCTTTTATAAGGTCTGAAGATCAAACTGTATATCCTGATGGAGAATTTCGAATATAATCAGTTTTTCATCTTGAAGAGAATACAGGCTTTTCAGATTGCTTACTATCAATTATTTAATATTAAGTGAAAACTTAGCAAGCAATTTTAACTGTCAAATAACAACTTATGAAAGTATTTACCAAAAAGTTTAATGTCTTTTATAAATTATAAGAGTACCTGTAGTTGGAAATTTTTTTAAAATTTTTTTAAAGATTTTATTTATTTATTTGATAGGTAGAGTTATAGACAGTGAGAGGGAGAGACAGAGAGAAAGGTCTTCCTTCCATTGGTTCACTCAGATGGCTGCAAATGGGCCAGAGCTGCGCCGATCCAAAGCCAGGAGCCAGGTGCTTCCTCCTGGTCTCCCACGCAGGTGCAGGCACCCAAGCACTTGGGCCATCCTCCACTGCCCTCCCAGGCCACAGCAGAGAGCTGGACTGGAAGAGGAGCAGCCGGGACTAGAACCCGGTGCCCATATGGGATGCTGGTGCCACAGGCGGAGGATTAACCAAGTGAGCCACAGCGCCGGCCCTGGAAAATTTCTTTTTAATATCTAACACAAGTACAACTTATTTGACCAGCAAACCCAAGCATAAATATGTCATTGACTTAAAAAAATTTGGTTTCTCTGTACCACCAAGTTTAAACCATCTGAGACAGAGATTTATTTAGGTCATGTGAACCAAAAATGTATTTTGGGTTCACCTAGTAGTTTAAATTTATGAACAATCTTATATCTATAAGTCAATTAAAAGAGAGCTGTTAATAAATTTTTATGTAGACACCAATATGTACACACATATAACATGTGGTATACATTACAGGATAGAATAATAAAGCAGTCAGTAACAGCTTTTTAAGATCTTTAACTGTGTTTTTAATTACCAATAAATTATAATTGCTTTTTGTTTTTAGTGACCTGAATTAACCATACTTTTTTAGTTGGAACCTGTTAAACTTCGGCTTTATCTCTTTGTAGAGCCATACCAAAGTACTGAATACAATAAAGGTAGGAAACAGAAGTCCTTTGAAACCTAAAAGAGGACACGTTTAAAAACAGAACAACAATGTTTTAATTTTTATGAGCAGTAAATCTGATTTTTAATGTTTAGAGGAAAATGTTACTGTGAATGACAAAAGGCTTTCAGTAGCCATGGTTAAAATTATAAAACGTATTAACCAGCAAGAAGAGACACTTGTTTACTCCACATAATGTTTTAGAAAGTACCTGTAAGATATTATTAAACATTTATCCCTTTTTAGTCCTCTGGACCTCTTTTCATTAAGAAAGCCATTGAGAATGATAACACAACAAAATTATTAGACTTTTGTAACTTTTGCACATTTGTATGAGTAGACCAGATTTTATTGTTACAAAGTGAACATTTAAATGTTTTAGAATGAGTATATATTTAACCAAACCATAATTCTTTTAATAAAAACACAGCTGTTTTTAAACTCTCAGAATTTAAGGAGAGACAGAGAACAGCAATAGGATACAAAATTGATGTTTCTTTGTTGCTAAAATGGGAAATAAAATCCTTAAATATAAGTTAGCACATGGAATCATCCCATAACTTGGAACAACTGTAACAGAGTCAGAACTAGGAAAGATAAGAGAGCTTATTGGACCCGGCTAGAAAAAGGTAGAGTCACCAATTAAATAAAAACTATTAAAAGGATATGTTGTAGTTTTGTAACAGATTTTAAAGACTATTTAAAATATTTACTAATATATATGTATAAAAAACCTCATTGATTTATTTTTAAAGATTTATTTATTTATTTGAAAGAGTTACACAGAGAGAGGAGAGGCAGAGAGAGAGAGAGAGAGAGAGAGAGAGAGAGAGCGACTGAGAGTCTTCCATCCGCTGCTTCACTTCCCAAATGGCCGCACCGGCCGGAGCTGCGCCAATCTGAAGCCAGGAGCCAGGAGCTTCTTCCGGGTCTCCCAAGTGGGTGCAGGGGCCCAAGGACTTGGGCCATCTTCCACTGCTTTCCCAGGCCACAGCAGAGAGCTGGATTGGAAGTGGAGCAGCCAGGACTCAATCAGCACCCATATTATGGGATGCCAGAGCTCCAGGCCAGGGCGTTAATCCGCTGCGCCACAGCACCGGCCCCACCTCATTGTTTTAACAGAGGATCAGATTTTAATTAGTAGCTTTTGTATCCAGAAAATTTTTCATTACCTTTTGTGACTTTCTCACACCTTTTACAACTCAAACTTGTTTTTTTAAACCTCTTTTTACAGCTTAAACCTGTTCTTTCTTAACATCCTTACCAAGAGCAGTTTTATACTTGTGACCCCTTTTATCTGCTGATTTCTTGATTTATATTAATACTTTAAAAATCTGTAAATTAAGACAGCATTTTTAAAATAAGATAACACATCAAATTTTAACCTTAGTTACTTTTAAGCAGTCTTGAATTACTCTTTATATACGGACTCTAATGAAAACATTTTTGTTAGACACATTTATCTCATTTACCTATACCCAATTTATATTTAGCAGTTACACCTCAGTGACTTAACATGTTGATATTATATCACACTTTTATCTGAATTAAGGTCAAAATTACATTTACATGGAATTTTACTCTTTTTATTAAACTCCAGCTAGAAATCAATGACATAAACCAGAGACCGAAAAACACACATCAGGGCTGATCACCATTGTTATTTTTCATTCAGATCTGTAAAAACCAAGCCACAGAACTTTGGCAAGTGACAAGGCCATTTTTAAGGCTTTGGTCTTTCTAGATTTAAAAGAGAGAAACGTTTGAACATACACTGAAAAGGTGTCCCCTAGGCTGAGCAGAGCCCATGCTCAATGGAAGGGACAGAGGAGACAGAGAGGACAGGAAAAAGAAGTGACCTCCCAGGATTACGGTTGCAGAGAGTACATCGGAAAGTGGCCACAAAACAGGAACAGAAACCAGCTCATCCAGGAAAGGCCTTTCTTTAACCAGACCGAGCCTCCCGTCCTAACACTGTCGCACTCAAACGGACCGAAGACTGTATTGGCGTCTCGTCAGACCTTCAATCCCCAGAAGGCGCCCCCGGAAAATAGGAGTGGACTTTCCAGAGGACCTGAGGCCAACTGGTCAGTGAAGAGGTCGTGCCAAGCCTCCCAGGTCGGTGGATCAGGACGCGGGGCCCTGGAACATTATCAGAGGGCGCCTCCCCTACGGCCAAAGCATCAAGCCAGAAGGATCAGAGCGAGGTCTTCCCGGAGGTGGGAGGTGGGCTCCATATCTCGCTGGGGCTTCCACAGTGTCGTACTGAGGAGTGCAAACAGAGGAGCACCGCACACTGATACAATCTGATGTCCTTTATTGCTGGGTGGAGAGCGGGCTCATGCCCTGAAGAGCTCTGGACCCTAAAGCCCAAAGCAACAGGGTTTTTAAAGGCAAAAACCACAAAATCAGGAGGGAATACATGGTTGCTAGGATCAAGGGGGAATACATGGTTACTGGGGTCAAGCTGACCTAAAACCTATGTGAAATTAATATCAATTATAATCGTGGCAATACCAGTTACGATCCTAACAATATTAATTATAATTGACATTAATCCAAATATTGGTTTTAATCATATGTAGGACATAGACAAATTACATTTTTATCATTAACCCAGGTGCGGCCTTGAGCAATCATACCAGTGGGTTTCTATGCTCTGCCAAGTGTGATGTGTGACGCAGTTTGCTGCTGTTGTCTGAGAGTTTTAGATCATAGTTTCAGACCGGAGTCTGGGGAGGGGGGGGGAACCTTCCCAGAATGGAGTCTCAGGTGCTCCAAAACGGAGTCCCTACTGTCCAGGTGCTACTTCACTCCCTTCTCTCACATTGATTTATGCACAAAGGTCCCACCCTCCCCCCGGATCCTGCTCCACAGTGAAACCCAGGCCGGGGATGTCACCTTCTAACATTATTCAAAGGTGTTTTCCAAACAAAGATTGCTCCTTTCTGAAATTAATTGTGAAGCCATATCTCCAGAATATGAAAGTATTCCCCCACCCGATTATAAAGTGGCTGGGGTGCAAGTTCAACAAATAGGCCATCTGCGGCCCCTCTTCTCTGCATTTATGCAATACATGGTTGATCAACAATGATTACATCACCCCATGTTGTCTCTTCTCCTCTCCACATTCCTGTGTGGATTGAGAGCACACACTCATAAAATTCCTGGTTACATATATTTTCCTGAAAGCTGTAGACTGTCAAGGTTTGGTTTGGTGCCAAATACCAGCTCCCCAGTTTACCAACTGTGGCTTCTTGCACAAATTATTTAACCCCCTCTGGTCTCAGTTTCACAGTCTTTAAAATGAGGTGAAAGATCGGTGCATAGACTTCTTAAGAGGATTAAATAAATTCAAGTAAAGGGTTTAAGGCATAAAAAAGGGCTCAGTCACGGCTAGCTGCTGCTACTTTTTTCCTTTTTAAGCCCTTTCTCCTGGAATAATGTGCCTTGCTCCATTTAAAGACAAGAGAGTTTAGCTTTTGTACTTTAATGAAACCAGGCTTGGGTTAGAGACTAGGTTCTATACCACATCTTAAAATGGCAGGGTAGGTCGGCACTGTGGCTCACTTGGCTAATCCTCCACCTGTGGCGCCAGCACCCCAGGTTCTAGTCCCGGTTGGGGCGCCAGATTCTGTCCCGGTTGCTCCTCTTCAGTCCAGCTCTCTGTGTGGCCCGGGAGTGCAGTGGAGGATGGCCTGAGTGCTTGGCCCTTGCACCAACATGGGAGACCAGGAGGAGGTGTCTGGCTCCTGGCTTCGGATCGGCGCAGTACCGGCCGTAGTGCGCAGGCCGAAGTGGCCACTGGAGTGTGAACCAACGGAAGGAGAACCTTTCTCTCTGTCTCTCTCTATCACTATCTAACTCTGCCTGTCCAAAAATAAATGGCAGGGTCAGGGTTCCACCTGCTGGTCCTGTGGACCACAGCCACAAAGGTTGGATGGCCACTACCTCAGTTGGGGCCTGCCTCCAGGTATACAGAGACGAGGTGGGGGTGGGTGGGGACATGGTGAGAATATAATCCAACCTAGAGTAGCCTAAACTGGGAAGACACTGACTGCCTTGAGTCAAGTTCATTTCCAGGCCAGAGGACATGGATATCAACCCTGGCAGGTCACGACACTAGTTAGCATCCCGATGACCTAGTTTTCTCTAGATCTGTCCTAGGTCTGATGTGAGTCTCTCAGAGTCCACTCAAATTTCACAAGCAGATGGGAGGCTGTGAGACAGCACAGACCCTCCCAGAGAAGCCCCCAAGATTACTGTGAACACCATCTTCCCCATAACCCATCCATTCCCTGGAGACTCTGACGCTTGCAGGAAGAGACTGGTTGGACTGCTTGGTGCAACCTCTAGAAAAAAATAAGGTTAGGAATGGAGTGGGAGAGCCAGGTATGGGTTGGGTGAAACCAGAACCTCCCAAGGTGGCCGAGGCGAGGGGAAGGAAGAGGGAAGTGAGCTGCAGAGCCAGATCACAGGGCACATGGTGAGGACGGAGACTAGTGCATCTAGTCTTCTCTGCAGAAGGCACAGTTGTCAGGCCTGGACAGTGGCAAGGAGGGGTGGAAAAGGGGCTTGTAGGCCATCTCGAAGCTACACCGAGGGCAGCATCTACACAAAATCATTTAGAGTCATGTCCCTACTCCCTACAGGAGTACACGACCCATTCGGCTCTTCAGTCCTCCCTGCAGACACGGCTCTCCCTTTTGGGACTGTGGCTTCCTACTTGTCTGTGTTGCCATGGGTGTGTGGGGGTGGAGGGTGCAGGGACAGGGAGAGAAGCTGTGTGTTCTGACACTCCGTCCCCAGGTGTGGAAGCTGAGAAAGGTCTTGCCCCTTGGTGAGTTCTGACCCCTGCGCTTGGTGCCTGCTCTCCTGGTCCACTTTGCAGAAGTGTGTACTTTGAGGAAGCAAGGCCACCTGGGAGCTGGAACCCAGGGGAGTCCACAAGATGGAATAAAGCCACCATGAAAAAGCAGCGTCCCGGTGACCTGCTTAGAGTCCAGTCTCAGCCTTGGAAGGCTGAGAAGACCGTCCCTCTGTCCCTGGGCCCTGGCCTTCGAGGCAGAAGTCCCCAAAGGCTGCCAAAGCAGGTGCATCAAGTACACTCTTCTCTGTGAAGTCTTCTGCTTGGGGGAGGGCCTAGGCCTTGCTGCTCCCGAGTTATTTGACTTCTCTCAAAGCCTGGGCCTCTCTCAGCTCCTGGTCTCACCAGCTCGTGGGTCCCTGTGGCGTTTAAACCTCACAGATAAAGGCTCCCAGCCCAGTAATCACCTCCCACAGAACCCTCCTGGTATCCCACCCGCCTCATCCAAACCTGCCTTCCAGACTCAGCAGAATTTGGAAATGCGGTCTGGGCTGCCCGCGCGCTCCCTCCCAGCTGGGTCTCGACCCCTGCCAGGGCAAGACACAGGGGAAGGTCCCCAGCGACTGGGGGAAATTTTCGGCTCTGGTCAGGCGGCCGCGGTTGCGAGAGCCGCGTAACGCGGCAGCCAGGGGCGCAGGGGCGCGGAGCCAAGACGCCGCCGTGCGCGCCTGGGGCTCTGAGTCCCCTGCTATCCCCAGCTCCGCTCGGCCGGCGTGGGCGGAGCAGGGCGGTGCGCGGTGCCGCCTTCTAGGGCCTGGGGAGGAGTGGCCCGGGCCGAGGAGGTCACTCGGAAGCTGAACTGGCTGCTGTCACACGCGCTCCGAGCCCCGGCTCCGCTCTGCCCTCTCCGGCGCGCACGGGTCCCTGGCACACGCTCGCGCTCTCCGGGCTTGAGTCCCGGCCCTCCTTGGCAGCGACACGTCCCCGTCGCTGAAGCCAGCAAGCCCTCCAGCCCCCAACAGGCAGGTCACATGGCTCCCGAGGTCACCTGCCCGTGGAGGAACCACTTGTCTCGCTTCCAGATGAGGACCTGGATCGAACCCGTGGTGGCCTCGACCCAGGTGGCCTCCTCCCTCTACGACGCAGGGCTCCTCCTGGTGGTGAAGGCATCCTTTGGGGGCGGGGGCGCGGCGAACCGCAGCTCGGGCGCGTCGCCACGGGACACTCAGGAGGACCACCAGCAGACTGCCATCTCCAACTTCTACATCGTGTACAACCTGGTGGTGGGCCTGACGCCTCTGCTGTCCGCCTACGGCCTGGGCTGGCTCAGCGACCGCTCGAACCGCAAGATCTCCATCTGCGTGTCGCTGCTGGGCTTCCTGCTGTCGCGCCTCGGGCTGCTGCTCAAGGTGCTACTGGACTGGCCGGTGCAGGTGCTGTACGGGGCGGCGGCGCTCAACGGGCTGTGCGGCGGCTTCTCGGCCTTCTGGTCCGGGGTCATGGCGCTGGGATCCCTGGGTTCCTCCGAGGGCCACCGCTCCTTGCGTCTCATCCTCATTGATCTCATCTTGGGCTTGGCCGGGTTCTGCGGCAGCATGGCCTCGGGACATCTCTTCAAGCAGATTGCTGGGCACGCAGGGCAGGGGCTGGTGCTGACAGCCTGCAGCGTGAGCTGCGCCATGTTTGCCCTGCTCTACAGCCTTTTGGTGCTCAAGGTCCCTGAGCCGGTGGCCAAAACCAGCAAGGTGCTCCCCACGGTGGATACTGTGTCTGGGACAGTGGGCACCTACCGCACCCTGGATCCAGATCAGCTGGACAGGCAGAGCGTAGTGGGGCACCCTCCCCCGCTGGAGAAAGCAAAGCCCCAAAAAACCATTATAGCCCTGCTTTTTGTGGGTGCCATCATCTATGACCTGGCGGTGGTGGGCACCGTGGACGTGATGCCTCTCTTTGTGCTGAGGGAGCCTCTGAGTTGGAACCAAGTGCAGGTGGGCTATGGCATGGCCGCAGGGTACACCATCTTCATCACCAGCTTCTTGGGCGTCCTGGTCTTTTCCCGCTGCTTCCGGGACACCACAATGATCATGATTGGCATGGTCTCCTTTGCGTCTGGATCCCTTCTCATGGCCTTTGTGAAAGAGACATACATGTTCTACATTGGTGAGTCTGGCATTCCCGGGGTGGCAGGGGGTAGGTGACCCTCTGTGTCACGGGGCTGTCAGCAGGGATGCTGTGGTCTGGGTGTCCCAGATCAGTATTGGGGTTGCACCTGCTACGTGGGAGGCACAAGGGAGCTGGGAGTGCATGTGCACTTGAGCATAGCTGTGTTGTATTGTACATTATCGATATCGTTGCTTGAAAGCTCACCAAAGTGGTGCCTGTGACCCCAGGGCATGGGGATGGGGATTTTTTTTTCCTGCCAGGGGCCGTTTGGATATTTATAACATCATTCACCAGCCATACAGAATGGTCAGCTGAAAAGTTGGCCTGTTCTAGGTTTATTGAATTTCGAGTCCCATGTACAATTGCCTGGGCAGGGCCAGGCCAAATGTGTAAGGCAGGCCTTACGCTGCTCACGGCTGGTCACATGCCACCCCTGCAGGGGTCAAGGTGGTGTGTCCGGTGGCTCCCGGAGTCAGAAGAGGTGCTTTGGGATGGACTTGAATGGAGAAGATGGGCCTGGGTTTCTTCTCCCCAACTTTGAAAGGATAAACATCAAATAGTCCTGTTGAAAAGATCCCTGACTTAAAATCACATGGAACAAACAGGCGATTTCCAAAAATGCATTAAAATTCTCAGAAAATGCCTTCAGTGACCAGTGTAATAACCCCCCCACAGACACACACACACGCACACACACACAGCTGCCCAGGAGGCAGAAGGCAGTTTCCATCTGTGGGTGCAGGTCAGAGAACGAAGAGCAGAGAGCTCTAGACTGGTGCTCCAGTAGAAGTTTCTCTAGTGAGCGAGGCCGTCTCTACAGTCCAAATCCATCCTGTGCCAAACAGGAACCACTGGCCACCTGTGGCTCTGAACACTGGAAATGCGGCTGGCTCAACTGAAGGACAGAGCTTTGACTTTTATCTTATCTTATTTAAATTAAAGAGCCACACAAGATGATTGGCTAACATGTTATAAAGAACAACTCTAGGTGGTTATCAGAATCTATCCCTTGACCCAGGTCACATACCTCAGAGAAATGTCTAAGAAATGGCAAGATAACCTCCGGTCAGCTCCCACACAGACTATGCAGATGCTGGAATATCCCATTCTCCTTTCCTTCCCACCAATCCCCTCCCTCTCCCTTCTCTCTCTCTCTCTCTCTCTCTCTCTCTCTCTCTCTCTCTCTCTCACACACACACACACACACACACATCTGCATCTGGCTAATCAATAGGGCTTGAGGCATGTATGGCAGCTATGTTCGTAAGAACTATTTCTGGAAGCAGTTTGCCAAAGCTCCTGGCACTGTCTCCCAGAGATGTTCGAGAATGTCAAGGCCAGGCACTTCCCTCCCTGGAGAAGGATGTTGTGTCCTTTTGGTGGCACCAGCTCCAATTTCCTAAAATACCATTTAACTCTGCCAATTAGAGACACCTTCCACAGTCCGTCACATTGCCAAGTGCACCTTGCCCCCTTGCAGGGTGGCGTGCAGCATACATGCTATGTCAAAGCTGAGAGCATCAGAGTCCGGCTAGGGAGGGCAGCAGAGAAGTTCCTCGTTCCTGGCCAGGCCTCTCAGGGATGGTGGGGCTGGAAGGGAGGTGGGGCTGGAAGGGGCTTGATTCCGAGTCCCCCCTGTTCAGGGCTGGGCTGCCCTGTGCACTGTCCTCGTGTGCTCTGTTGCAGCTCGAGCCATCATGATGTTTGCTCTCATCCCCATCACCACCATCCGATCAGCCATGTCCAAACTCATAAAGGGCTCCTCTTACGGTGAGTGAAGCGGCTCTCTGGGATCCTCTGCTCCAGGCTGTTTCAGGGCTGCTGTGCTCAAGCCACAAACCAGCAGAAGGCACTCAAGAAAGTTCCGGAAGCATCTCAAACACACCAGGGACATACTGGTTTCCCTGCAGGGCAGAGGGAGTTAAAAACAGGAGGGTGGGAAAAGCTGAGAAAGCCAGTCACTGGGAGACTTCCAGCAAAGCAAGACACAGCCAAGTGCAGACCCAGGAGGGCGGGAGTCCTGGCGAATTGATCCAGGAAGACAGAAGGGAGTCCCTGGAAATGCAAGGGGTCCCCTGAGAGCTCCCCAGAGACTCGGCGAGTGGGGAACAAGGAAGGGGCAATAGCACACCTGTTGGTAACCTCTGTCCCTCCCACAGGAAAGGTGTTCGTCATACTGCAGCTGTCGCTGGCTCTGACTGGGGTGGTGACATCCACAGTGTATAACAAGATCTATCAGCTCACCATGGACAAGTTCGTGGGTACCTGCTTCGCACTCTCCTCCTTTCTGTCCTTCCTGGCCATTGTCCCGATTGGGTAAGATGGGAGCAGTGACTGCTGTTTGGGCGGGCCCTGTGCTGGGGTCAAGGAATGGCGGAACAGCCCAGATTGATCGATTTGTAACAGTTGTGCAGTGGGTTCTGAGGAGGGAAAGTAAAAGTCCTTCTGCTTCCTCAAAGTAATCAGCTGGCGATCTGAGAGTTCCCCTAAGTCACAGGGAAGGAACAGAGGAGCCCAAGCCAACTGGCTCACTTCCTGGCAGGTTTATTCATAGTAACTTCTTACACTTCCTTACCAGAGGCTGGGATGAGGCCCCCTTTTGAACCAACCATTCAGCCCTCTGTCCTTAAGCTCCCTTTAGGGAGAGCTCACCTTGCCTCACTTGAGTACCACTTCTCACCTGTGCCTTAAAGGACTCCCTGCTCCGGGTCTGAACCTGGTGTGCTCCCCTGGACGGCCGTGAGCAATTCTGTTTATTTCTCCGGGAGAAATTGTCTTGTTGGTAAAATAACAGCATTTAAGCCTGGGAGATTGCAGGAAGAGGGGAGAAAGCTGAGAAGTGAAGGGGCAGCGCCTGGTCCCGTGGCACCAGCACCAGCCTAAGCCAACAACATGGAAACCAGGGTTGGTCCGATTCTGCCTTCAGCCAGCCCGCCCAAAAGTGATATAGTGCAGGCCCCATTTGCGAGCCATATGGGTGATTTTGAACAGTCTAGTAGCCACAGTTAGAAAAGATAAATGGGTCAGGTGAATTAATTTTGACTACCTAGTTGATACCCACGATATCATCTCAACATGGAATCAACATACAAGATTAACTGATGAAATAGGTATATATGCTTAATAATGAAGTCTTTGAATTCTGCATGTACTGGAGCTTACAGTGCCTCTTGGAATGGATTTGTCACATTTCAGGTGTTCCGGAGCCCCCTGCGGCGAGTGGGTCCCACACTGGACAGTGCAGCTTTACACCGTTAGGCCCTTGTACCCCTCCCCTGAGATGAGGGTCTCTCACGTTTGCCAGTGCTGCCAGGAAAGCTATACATATCCATGTGATCAATATAGCCACACTAAGGCCTCTGGGGATTATAGATTTGCATGTTAAAGGAACCGGCCATGTAGCACATGCACACTCTAGATTTCCATAATGGCAGTAGTAGAGGCAGCCAATAACTGAAGGCAGGTTGGAAGGGGACAGCGATAAGCTCTTTGGGAATTCTCACATCACACCGTAACTTAGGCCCCTGCCTGCGTAGATTGAGCCTCCCTGATAGACACCATCCACCACTGGGGCTCTTTGCTTTACTTCACAGTTGAGAAAAACAAGACAATGAAGATCAAGCAGCCAGGAGGATTTGTACAGGCAGCAGGCATGACCAGCTCTCCCTTTCTCAGGGGAGGGGCTGGGACAGATCTGTCCAGCTTTTCGGCCTTTTCATGTGCTCCTGTTTTCATGTGAGTCATGGCCGAGTGGGCTGGACTTCCTGAGCTAGGGCCAGCATGCAATGCAAACTTCTGCAGAGCCCCAGCCCTCTGGTAACCGAGGAATGAATTCATAGTTTTGTGCACTTGAAGATCATCCAGTCATATTTTCTTGGTAGTTGAAATAGTCTCTTTACCTTAAACAAACACACACAACAATAATAACAAGAGGAAACAAGCCCTACTTGTTAATGTGTCATCAAGACAGACACACGAAAGCAATGCGAAAAATCACCCATCGGTTCCTTTCTGCAGATGAATCTGCTCTATGTATGTGCTACGTGGGATGCTTTGCCTTTGTTAAGAGACTGTAGGGCGCAGGAGGCAGGTGCACTGCCTTTGCCATCTCACTCCAATGCAACGTGAACATGCATTTGAACTCAGTCATACATTCTGTACGTGGAATCTCAGTTAGCCATGCAGGGTCTTCAAGCTCTTTTATCCACAGAAACAGAGAGCAAGCAACTGATGGTTTATGCAGATGAGGCACTTAAGTATTGCTAATTGCTTCCCTCAGTGGCAGGTATTTAGCAACAGAGAGACACAGGCAAACAGAGCTTCTCTGTACGTTGGACTCCTGGTGAAAGATTTAAAAATTCCTATGGCTGGGATCCCACCCCCCAGAAGTCTGGGGTGCAGTCTGGGCACAGGTGATTCAAATGTCCAACCAAGATTGAAAATCTCTGGTATTAAAATCTCTGGTATTACCTTTATCTTCCATGAAATCACTAAATAAATGAGATCTTGATTTTTATAGCTGACAGAGGCCCAGGCTGTACCATTAATTGTGAAGTGACAGCAACAGGAAAAACCAGTAGAGCTTTCTAACCATAGAAGGAAAAGCTACATTCCAAGGTCAGAAAAACCCAGGAAGGCAATGTCAGAGCAGAGGGGAACTGGGTGGGCGGACAGAGGGCTGGACTGGTCATAGCCTACATCCTTCTTCATGATGCCAGGAGAGCTCCTTGGGCCAGAGCTGCCAACAGCCTGTGTGCAATCCCAGATGGCTGTGGCCCCGCCCCCTCCTGGAACCAACCCACCCCTTCCTGCTTGCTCTTCTTTACAAACAGTAGAGAGATGCGGACGAAACACCTGAGTTCCTGCCCCTCTACAGCACCCCTCCCCTCGGCCCCCCGGACACACATGTCCTCGGCCAATGCCTCGTGCCTCATGGAGCACACAGAGGCCACAGAACATGACCTTCTCTTCTGTTCGCTGCACCCATCTCGTTCTCTTTCCTGTTTTAGAAAATGGTAACAGCAGACACTGACTAGGCACCAGGCACGACTTGAGATATTTCACGTATTTTGACTAATTTAATCTTCCCAGACAATCCCAGAGATAATTATTATTATTATCATCCCCATTTTGCCGGTGAGGAAACAGAGATTCCAAGCTATTTATGTAACTCGCTGAAAGCCACACAGCCAGGAAGTGGCAGGGCCAGGCTTGGAAGCGAGGCGTTTTCTCTTATGCATTACATGGCATACTTAGAAAAGCTGCTTCTCCTCCCTCATTACAGGGCTTCACTCCACTACACCCTGCTCTCTCTCCTGCACCCTTCCCACCCCCCAGGACTGACACATGACCCGCTCTCCTCCTCCTCCGCCTCTTCATAGCCAAAGTCTCCATGCTGTCCCTATCTCCCATCACTTTGCAGTCCACTCTGGTCTAATTCCCCACCTCAGCCCCACCAGACCTGCTCTCACAAAGCCCACTATTGACTTCTTGGCGACTGAAGCCAGCACACGTGCTGCGATCATTGTCTCACCTAATGCCACGGCTCACTTTTCCTTTGGGAGGTTATTGTCACTTAGTGTTCTTATTATCTTTTCTTATTTATGTGAAAGGCAGAGACACAGACCTAGAAACAGACACGAAGATATCTTGCATCAGACACAGAAAGATCTTCCAATCCACTGGTTGACTCCCTGGTTAACTCCCCAAATGGCTGTAACAGGCAGGGCTAGGCCAGGCTGAAGCTAGGAGTCTGGAGCTCAGTTGAGGTCTTCTAGGTGGGTGGCAGGGACCCAAGAACTTGAACTGTCACCTGCTGCCTCCCAGGGTGCACATTAGCAGGAAGCTGGAAGTGGAAGTGGAGCTGGCACTTGAACCCAGACATGCCAATGTGGGATGCAGGCATCCCATGTGGCACCTTAACCACAGTGCCAAAGGCCCACCCTGTCACTGGGTTTTCCTAACATCTCACTGTCCTGGTTTTGCCCCTATTTCTCTGATTGCTTCTTCTCTCCAAACCTCCAAGTGCAGGAGTTCCTTGGGGCTCTGCTCTGGGCTGTCTTCTCACCTTACGTTCTCTCTCTAAGCAACATCAAGTGCTCACAGCCTTCAAATTACCACTTGAATTTCCAAAATCGGGTTATGGCTGTCTTCCTATCTTACTGCACTCTTGTCCTTTCCACCTCATCCAATGGCACCTGAGATCAGCAACAGCCTCCTCGTCCTCCCCTCCCCTCCCCTCCAACCCATCAGTCCTCATTGATTCTGCCCCTCCAAGGATGCCTCAAGTTCATCCTTTTCTTTTTGTCTCCACCACTACCACTCCTACTCCAAAGTCCATGGACGAGGCCTCAGCCCTCTGGCCCGTTCTCACTCATCTCTCCCATCCCTCTCCACCAGGTGGCCACAGGAGTTCCTGACAGTGTCAATGTCACCTGCTCAACGTGCTGCACTTGGCTTTCATAGCTCTTGGGATACAACCCAAATGTCTTTGCCATGGGCCACCAGGTCCCCCATCATGTGGCTTTGCCAACTTCTCCGGTCTCCTAGTCCTGCCACCGGCCCCTTTTCCCGGCCCGTTGCACATCACCCACAGTCCCCTCCCCTCATGTTCTTCCCTTCTTCACCCACACCTCTTTTTTTTATATATAAAGAAATTAGTAAAGTGGTTCTTTGTTTTTAAAGATTTATTTATTTATTTGGAAGGCAGAGTTACACAGAGAGAAAGAGAGGTCTGCTGGTTCACTTCCCAATTGGCCGCAAAGGCCAGAGCTGTGCCGATCCGAAGCCAGGAGCCTGGAGCTTCCTCAGGGTTTTCCCATGTGGGTGCAGGGGCCCAAGCACTTGGGCCATCTTCTACTGCTTTCCCAGGCCATAGCAGAGAGCTGGATCGGAAGTGAAGCAGCCAGGACTCGAACCGGCGCCCATATGGGATGCCGGCACTGCAGGCTGCAGCTATACCAGCTACACCACAGCACCAGCCCCACCCACACCTCTTTCTTAACCCGACTAGTCAGCGTTCTAACTGAAACACCATTTTCTCAGCATTTCCATAACCCATCTCCATCTAAACTAGTCCCTCTGCTGTGTGCTCCCAGAGTCTCCTGTATGTTCCCCCCAGCATGGCACTTGGTGATCATTCAGTGATTATCTGTTAAACATGCCTGCCCAGTAGATTTGGCTCCCCAAGCACAGAAGTCATCATGTGTCCAGCAGAGAGCCAGCTCATAAGTGCTCAACATGGATTTGCTTAATGAATGTTCTGTCACAAGGGTGTGGCTCCTTCCAGCCAGGACCACTGGCTAGCCACCTCCCAGAGCTAAAGCCAGGGGCTGGCCATCATCACATGGCTGTGTTGAAGTGTGTGGTAGGGGGTCAGCTACACAGACAGGGCTGCAAGTTGACTTCCCACGGCACTGTCCCAGTTGTCTCCAAGTCTTCCCTCTCTACTTGCCAGCCCCATAATACAATGAATTTTGTTTGAAGTTCATTTACTGCCCCTTCCTGGCAGGCCCAAGGGCTCGTGGAAGGTGAGGAATCATTGAGTTGAGAAGAGTTTCTGTAAACCTTTCCCTTAGAAGGCTCGGATTTAAGCTCACAGCCCATCCAGCAAACCAGGTGTAGTGCATCCATCAAGAAAAGCTATGCCCTGGCTCAAAACCTGAGGATCCCAGAGCTAAAATGAGAAAACTGAGGTCTCCAGACACACAGACCCAAGACCTCAACTCAGAGCTCCTAACTGCTATGCAGCCATTCCTCTGCCAGTGTTTTGAAACAGTGTAATGGTGATTTGTGGAAGAGATGAAAGGGCTATGGAAGAGGAAAGAGGCAAAAGCCAATCTTGACCTTGAACTATACAAGTACATAGGTGTGTACTATTAGGCCAGAAGTGAGATGCCGAGAGATTCGAGGAAAAAGAAAACACAGATGCAAGGGGTCCACAATGTTTTGGGAAATGGGGGGACATTCATCATCTCAGGATTAGAACTCATCTGGGGGGAGAGGCCATCCCTCTCCACTCAGCGCAGCCTTCCGATGCCCTCATGGAGAGGACCTCTCAGTCCACGAGTGACGAGGTGGCCAGAGGCCCCCTTGACATCAGTGGGGAGGGGAAGGCATGCCCTTTGGCCCATTCCAGCTGTTCTCACGTAATTCTCTGTTGCACATTCTTACAGAATCGTGGCCTATAAACAAGCCCCACGGTTGCAATATGGAGACATCCCAGAGAAATGAAGGTGGTGACCTATGGGAACTGAAAATGCCAGCAACGGCCAGGCCTCCTTGAAGGCCAAGAAAATGGAGAACTGGTGATCAAAGCAACCCACCGCCCAAGAAACCCCAGTTCCCGCTGGAGACCTCGGAATAACCTACTCTCGCTCAGGGTCCCTGGTGGGTGGGGGAAAAGCACTTTCTTGGTGGTGGCAGATGCCCCGATTAGGCAAGAGGTTGGGTTCTGCAGACAGAAGAGTGGGAACTTTCAGGGCTGATAGGCTGGCTGCACGCACAGCCACCCCAAGTGCCAGAGAGCTTCAGACTCCGGCTGCAGCCAGCCAGCCCCTTCTCTTTCAGGGATTATCTCGAGGGCTCCAAGGTATGGCCACTTGGGTGCTGTGCTTCAAGTCCCTTGGGAGGATTCAAACCAAAGCATGCATTTTCAACAGCCTGAGTGGCATAGGGAAGGAATTTTTTGGTAAGAGTTGCCAACAGTTTTGTATGACCAACAGAATTGTTTAAATTCAAATAAAACCCTGGGAAAATGTTAGCTTTCTTTCCTGAGACTTCGTTGGCTGGAAACACTTAGGACAGCCATGGAGCTCAGGTCCTTGGCCTTTATGAAGAAAACATCTAGACTTTGAGAGAATATTCAACTGACTAGAAAGTAGGACTTGCCAAAGTGGAGGAGGGTGTCAAGGGAGAGGAGAAATGCTAAGAGCTATTGGAGTGTGTATTTACTTTTATGGTCTATTTTACTCACATTTATAAAAGCAAACTCACCTCCTAATTAAAACCAACAAAGAATGCATGTGTGAGCAGTTAAGAAGCCCGTGTTCCGTATCAGAGTTCCTGGGTTCAATTCCCAGCTCCAGCTCTGGACTCCAGCTTCCTGCCAACCCAGACCTTGGGAGGCAGCGGCGATGGCTCAAGTAGTTGTGCAACTGCCACCCACATGAGAGACCTGGATGTAGTTCCTGGCTCTTGGCTTTGGCCTGACTCAGTCCCAGCCTTTGTAGGCATTTGGGGAGTGAACCAGTAAATGGGAGTACATTCTCTCTCTCTCTAATAAATACTTCTTTACAAATATGAGTATGTAAATCTTTCTTTCCCAGGTCAGAGTCCCTCAGTAACCGCAGACATGGCATCACACTGGGATAAAACAGAAGCTGGAGAATGTATTTACATCTCGGGGCATTTGGGCTGAAAGAGCCTGAACTTTTTGCATCTTCTTGCAGGGAATGAAGAAAACTTTATGGCCCATCTCTGAGGGAACTTCAAAAAGTTGTGGAAAAGTGGAATTAAGAGATGTTTGTTTTGGTGCAAAAAAATATCCATGCATTGCTTTTTCATAATATGCATTGTCCATGAACTTTTTTTTTTTTTTTTGACAGGCAGAGTAGACAGTGAGAGAGAGAGAGACAGAGAGAAAGGTCTTCCCTTGCCGTTGGTTCACCCTCCAATGGCCGCCGCAGCCGGCGTGCTGTGGCCGGCGCACCGCGCTGATCTGATGGCAGGAGCCAGGTACTTATCCTGGTCTCCCATGGGGTGCAGGGCCCAAGCACTTGGGCCATCCTCCACTGCACTCCCTGGCCACAGCAGAGAGCTGGCCTGGAAGAGGGGCAACCAGGACAGAAGGTGGAGGATTAGCCTAGTGAGCCACGGCGCCGGCCTCCATGAACGTTTTGAAGTCCCCTCCTATGTGCATGGAGAAAAGCAAAACAGAGAGATGTGGAGAAAGATTTGGAAGCTAGAGGTCAACAGGAATTGGTGATGGATGGAGAGGGTGAGGCAGGATGACTCAGCTTTGGGGTTCAGGAGGACGGAAGGAGGGAAGCCCTTCACAGAGGCAGGCCCGAGCAGAGACGGCAGGTTGAGAAAGGCAAGTTCTAGGCCAAACACCCACCAACATATTCATTTCTCTTGACATCCTGCCTTCCACTCCAGCCCCCTTCCTGTTCCCCAACCTGAATGGTTGTCCTTCGCGCTGGAAGTCTTCTACCAGACACAGGGCCGGCTGCACCCCAACCTGCGCCGGACCATCCAGCAGATCCTGTCCCAGGGCCTAGGCCCCAGCGCAGAGCCCGGCTCCCAGCCAGGCAAGGAGCCAGCCTCGGCCCTGCCGGCCCTGCTGCTGGGGGAGGAGGCCCCCGGCGGTGCCCTTGCTCTCAGGGACGTCGATGTGTCCGCCTAGCCCCCGCCCCTCCGACGACACGACTGTGCCTTCCGTGGTCCAGGCCGCCGGGGCTGTGCCTTGGCTCTGGCCAGGAGCTCTGCCCGGGCCCTCGAGCCCCTGTCGCGGGCTCCCCCGGGCTGGGGTGTGGGGACGGGCGGGGGCCTCCTCATGTCCAGCAGAGGCCTGCAGACCCGGCCAGCCCCTCCCAGGTTTCTTGCACTGCAGGCCCCAGGCTGGCCAGCACACACCATGCCTCCATCTTGACACTGACAACGTGCCACGACCGGACACCAGCACCTGCCGGGCACTGCTCCAGGAGCCACAGCGCCCACGCGCCATGGCCACCACCACACTGTGCCTTACGTCTGCCGGGAGCCCCGCGCCTGCCCCCGCTGGCCCCTGGCAGAGGGACGAGGACACAGGCGTCCCCTCAGTGTGGGCAGGGGCTGCCAGCAGTGGGTGGATGTCCCCTCCAGGGCCCGGGAGGAGGTGGAGCCTGGACAGCTGTGGATGGCTGTCGGCCTGGGAGGCATGGGGTCTCCAGCCTGGGGCCGCTGCATGGGGTTCTCAGTGGTCATCCCATTAAACCTCCACCCTGCAGACCTGAAAAAAAAAAAAAAAAAAAGCATTGGCTTCCACGTCTACTCCTGAAGGGCCCATTCTTAACATCTAGAGAAACTTCCTGAAGTTCCCAAATTGGCCCTGCTGGGAGCTTGTGGTTCTGAATCTGAGCTGGAGCCCCTAGATCCTGGCTCCTTTTCAACTCCTCCTGTCAGCAGAGGGGCAGACCTTTGCTGCTGTCCCCAGATAACCCAGGTTCTTGGATAAGCAGCCTCAGCACCGCCTCGGAACCTGCTAGAAATGCAACTGCTGGGGCCCCGCCCAAATCAAACTCTAGGAGGTGGAGCCCAACCACTGGTGTTTTCAATAGATCCTCCAGTTTAGGAGCCACCATTCTGCCCTATGGGGCCTGGCGGCTCCTTAAGAACCCAGGATCCTCCTTGTGAGACCCTGACGGCCTCATCCCTGGTTCTCCTGCCAAATGCTATGGCTGACACCCTGGACTCCAGACCTTTCCCAAGAGGCCAGTCAACATCTCCACCTGAGTTTCTGCAAACGTAAATGTGCACCAAGCCCTCCTTCTCTCACCCCTTGCCTACGGTGATCACATCTCTTGAGGCTGTTCTAACTGGTATCAGCCTCATCCCCAGCTCCTAGGCTCAACCCCCGAGGCACCTCTGACCCATACTCCTCACCAGAGCTCCTCTCCCTCTCTGGACCATCTTTTGCCATGGTGTTTGTGTCCTATTCCTACCCATTCCACAAGTCTTCAGCCTCACCACAATCCTCCTTAAGGAAAACAGGGTGGAAATAGGTATATCCTGCTTACAACAAAACACCTCAACTCAAAGCACACAAGAAGAACTGTTACCTTTAGTATTTGAGCTGGTCATATTTCAACAATAGTGTGGGGAGCAACTGGGAGCAACTCGGACTAGACTAAGTTACTGGAATTAAGACTTATTCTATGCATCTGCTCTCCCACAATATGGCGCTGGGAGAGGAGTAAAAACAGCTTCTACACAGCTGCCTCCAGTTCAACCAATAAGCAGCAGGACTTGCTCCTGATTGGAGGAGAGCAGCGTACTCGGCGTGTGGGTAGCAGAGTTGGGATTGGCGGAGGAGGACTATAAAGGAGGAGAGAGACAACATGCACCAGGAAATCTAAGGGGAACACCTATCTGAAGGAACACCTGTGCAGCCCCCGAGAGAGCCGGCCGGCGGTGTGCCGCTCCCCCGCGGAAGTGGGGAAAAGTGGCAGGGGGCCCGCCCCTCCACGAAGGTGGAAGGGTCGGTAGCCAACCCGGGAAGAACCAGCAGCAAACCCGGGGAGGGCCGAGCAGACAGAAGAACAACGCAGGGTCCTGTGTCGTTCCTCCACGAAGAGGGGGAGCGACACAATGGTGCCGTGACTCGGATATGAAGCCTAGGCAGGGTTCAGTGTCGTTCCTCCACGAAGAGGGGGAGCGACACAATAGGAAGAGGCTTTTGTCCCATCAGGGCTGCCGTACAGTGAGTGCTCGCCAGCCACGAAGGTGCCTCCTATTCAGCATTGCCAGGACTGTTGGCAATCCTATGGGGAAGGCTTGTCTTCACTTCAAAGACCACAACACCAAAGACCCAGAGGGACCTGCTTTGCCTAAAGCCACATGGCTAGCAAGTGGAAAAGCTGAGCTTTGGTCCTAAATCTTATTCTACTTTGTTGATTCATTTGTGCGACTGTAATCTTAAATGTCTGCTCTCGGCCAGGTTCAGCTGCGTTGAAAGCCCATTTCCAATGAAAAATGCCATGGCTAGGTGAACTTAACAAGCACGCTGGCCTCACACTCTGACACTCTAACAAACCACTGACATTTCTTTTTTGCTCACAGATTCTTCAAAAGCAGCACAGCCAACACAAAGGTCAGGAAGTGACTGGCCCTGACCCAGAAATGGATGTGCTTTGCAATAGGAAGAAGTCTCTGATACAGTGCCTGGGCTGGCTGCCAGTCATGCTAGTGATTACATGGGGGAGTGTGGCCTTCCCTCCCCCCACTTATGCCAAGTGGCAATATGTAGGAGGGGGTAAACTGAGGCTAGGTCTGTGAAGTGAAGAGACGCAAGCAGACCAATGAGAGAAACATTTTCCTGTTGCTGGGGATATCCTGACTCTTGCAGGCCAACTGTTGTCTGTCCAGGGAAAATAAGAAAACACGTTTTTCTGTCCTACAAATGACAAATGAGAACATGACTCAAGGTAAAGAAAGCATCTTTGATAGGTTTATTGGTCCATAACTTTAAATTAATTGAGGTAAAGAAACTTTTTTAAAATTTACAAGCTAGTAGTTTATCAAGCAATACAAATATTTTTTTACTTCCAAATGTAATACTAATCCCATAGTAAACAATGGACAGTATTTTTATACACAGATATATGGAAAAAAAAAACTGGACCAGAACTTCGTGCCAGCATCTGTAATTCAACAGAAACAGCTTTGCATTTGTTTTACAATCTCTGGGTTCCACATCCACAACAACAGGGACATTCTTTTTCAAGTCCCAGTAGCTTTCTCATCAACACGCATTCTCTCAAGCACGTCTGTCTGTCACAGCTTTTGTTTTGGCTTTAGTGGCAGCAGAAGGCGACACAATACACGGAGGACTTTCTCAATGCCTCGGAAGGTGACTGCTTTTAAACCTTTAAACAGAAAGAGTGATTCCTAAAAGGAGGAGATACAATCCATAATTTGGACAGGTCCCAAGCAAAAGTGTGTTTTAAATCTCTAACAGTTAAAATCCAAGTTAGAAAGGTTGCTGGCAGTTTGTTTCATGGGAATGTATCAGATGGACATCATCTCTCCATGCATTCGACACTCAGAGATGAAGGGGGCAGGTGCACAAACGTACAAGGGACCCGGGATCTACGGGATCTACAGGACCAGGATCTCAAGAGGGGTCCAGGTGAACGGTGCTCACTGTTAAGAGCTGCTGGTTTGTTATCTAGTGAAGGCCCAGGCAATGTTTTGGACCCCTTCACATTTTTGTTGGCAAACTAACTTCCGGTCTCCCCTTTGCTCCTTCTAGTATCATTTCTGAGAGGTTGGTCTGAACGGTGAGCAAGCCGGCCCAATAGGGCAGTGGACAGGTGTCACCTGCTCCGGGCCGACCCACAGACAGCCCGGACTTACCTGGTGACAGGGCAGTGTCCCCCGGGAGAGGTACGTAAGCTATCTTCTTGATAACTGGTTTTACTAGTAAAAGCTCTGCTAAAATTGGCTCAATTCTGGGAGTCAACATACTCTGTTTTGCGTTTTTGGCATTTCAGCTGTGGAGAATTTCACTCGGAAACATGTGGCGCCGAGGTCCCCTCAGTACTGGAAAAAGCTGTTCTGTTCAGTCGGAGCCAACCTTGAACCCTGTTAGCATCCACAGAGTTCCCAGCTTCTGCAGGACGTGTTCATGGTGACTCCCAGTCCTCTACGACAGAGAGCGTGCCAAGAGGCACGAAGTCCACCTTTCGCACAAGGGTTAAGGAGCGGTTTTGCGGTCCCTGTGTTTCCTTACATTATCCAAAGTATCATTTGGCAATAGCAATATTAAGGTTTCTCCTCCCAAAAGGCAACCCTAATCATTTCTGGGGAGACTGAGAACAGAGGATGTCAGATCTCTAGTTTTTCAGCTGAATGACCGCTTACTTTTCTAAGACTCCTTCTACCCGGCATTTTAAGAACACGAGTTGAAGAATAAGGCATATTAGTAGGTGTTGACAAAGTCTCACCAAGGGTGGAGTTAGGCTTTTAACAGTCTGTGGCATTTTTTAAATTCTGGTTTTGTTGATTTTTCAAGTGCTAAATACATAGGACACAGATATGTTATTGGCCTTGTTATTTTCTTTCAAAGCACTTATTTACAAACCAGCTACAGTGGTTAAGAACTACCTGGGTGGCATCTCTTTTCTGCCACATAGAGAAAGCGTTGGATGGTCATACCCAGGATGCACTGCAAACACATGATGAAGAAAGAACAGTCAGCCGTTGTCACAAAGCCCCTCTCCCTCTCCTTTACTAGTGTCGACGGCCCTGCACACACTCTGAGATGTGCAACTATGGGGAGTCCAGACAGCCTTACAACCAAGCACGGATCCCTGATGGGCGGGTAGGTGAAAAATCGGGTCCCTGCAGTCAAAGCAAGAACAGAACAAGACAACACACCCAGCCCACACTGTTAAGTGCGGCCCGGGAGAGGATACAGCTTCTGAACAGGGAAACCAGAGGGCGAGTCCAACCCATGGCCACCTGGCGGACTGCTGAAAGTAAGGAGACAACCCCCACATTCTCAACTTCACCTTGTAAATGAGGCACTCAAAGCAGCATTACTCCAGCCCTATGATTTGCCTACTCAGTTTCTAAAAGCCCCAAGAGTAGGCGTCTGGGAAGGCAGGGTTGGAATGGGTGTGCCCTGCCTTGATGACAGGCAGGGAGGAGTCACCCTGGAGGGCGGCTGGCAAACCCACTGAGCCAGAGTGAAGGCAGTCCCAAGCCATCTCGGCATCGAAACAGACAAGGCCGACACAGTCCCAGAAGTCACCGCTGACCCTGTCTTCCTCCCCTCAACAGCTCAGGATTGGTGTCAAAGCAATGCTATTGATGGCAGGACCCTGTCACACACACTCACGGCGTTTCTTGGGCTACCACCCTGAGAGAAACCCCACTGCAGACTGCCACGTGGGTACCACACTTTCGTCCTGTTGCCCCATCACAGAGGCGAGCAGGTGTGCGTGGAGAGAACAGCCTCAACACCTAGAACGCACTCTGGCTGGGGTGGACGTGCACCATGGGAACAGACTCATCTTCCACTCGCCACGGTCCCCAGACTCACGCTGGGTTCCTGTGACATCAGCTGAAGCAAGGAGTCTGGAGTTCAGTAACTCGTAGGGTGACATCGCCTCCACCATCCCGCTTTTTCCCCAGGAATCACTAACCCTTACTGAAGAGTAAAGGCCTAGCCCAGCCCTGGCCCGGTGGGTGGCGAGTTCGCTCCTCAGTTCAGAGCTGCGGTTCCCTGTTTTGAGCAGAGCAGCCCAGAACCTTCCGGTAGAGCCACCACACTGCCGGGGAGGACTGGCGCCCACACCTGCTATCTTCCACAGCCTAGGTGTCTCTAAAATCTGCTTCTAGCAATTTTCTCTCCCGTAGCCCGGATTTTATTTTAAACTAGGTGAACAACTTCGACTCTCCAGGCTCGGGGCAGCGCTAGGGATGGCTTTCCAAGCTGCTGCTGCCTGGTGAGTTCAAGCCTCAGACCCGTCTATGTCAGTCTGCCTGGCGAAGGGGGTCCTTCAGAGAAAATCTCAAGGGAGATAAAAGCCGATAAGGACCGGTAGCCTCAGGACCATGACCTTCTGTGGAACCAAGAGGAGCGGGTGGGGAAACCTCTGCGAGGCTGTCTTTGGCTCAGCAGTCTCTGGGTTCCACTACTCAAAGGGAATCTCCCTCGAAGAGGCAAACACTGGGGCCTGCGGGGGCCACTGGGTGGGAACGGCTGGAGAGCCCCCTTCTCTGCCCACTGTCCCCTTCCTCCCGGGCCAGCCACCTTGCCTCATTAGATGCCAGTCCAAGGACAGGGGCGGGAGTCCCTTCTCGGGAAGAGCACTTCCCAAGCGTGGGGTTTCCTGGCTCAGCCACCAATAGCATGCCTGGAGGACAGAAAGCTCGCCTTGTTCCTCCTCTGTCATCTCAAAGCACAAGAGTACCACACAGGGACCAAACACATAGAGCAAGACAATCGCCAAGGAGGCGGACTCCCTTCAGAGCCCGTCTCCTGCCTGCCCGTGCAGCCCTCCCCCACCCACGGCTCTCAGCTGATGACTCTCTGGAAGGACTGCCTCCTTCCCAACAACCCATCGCATGGGGCTGTTTCTGGACTTTGGCAACTAGCACGTGTGAGGGTCTGACTTCCCGGCCACTCTTTCCCACGGTTCTTTCCAAGCGTTCATTACACCGGACAAACATGATTAAAGCACAAAACCCTACAAGGCAAAGCTTCAGGGGTTCCACAGACGAGCAGCCACTGCTGGGTCAGCCTGGCATCTTCCAGCGAGGATCAATAAGGAGCTGTCCACCCACTCACTCCTCGGGACACACCCCGGTTCTACCAGGCTCCACCCAGACAGCCAGACCCACACCAACACGATGGTTTAGAGGTAGAATGAGATGCTGACTCACCACTCGGGCGTGGATGGATTGTTCTTCACCTTCCACTTCAGTGAATCATTTGTAATTGTACTAAGCTGGAAATTCACATCTAAGGACTTTAGCATGGCACGAGTGGGGTTTAACAGTACCGGCAAGTACCAATGGATATAAAAATTGCCACTGAAACCGTGACTTTGTCAAACATGACACATACCAGAGTCGAACACTTCACTGCTGTCCAAGGCTGTCCCCGACAGCATCTCAGCGGTGGCCGATGCAAGGTTAACTGTACAATTCGAAGTAGGATGAAGTGACTTCCACACGCTATGTGCTGACCTGCCAGTATATGCAGGTGAACTTTGCGTACAAAGCAGTGTCTTAACACAGCTCTTTCATTAGAAACAACAACAATGGACCACCACCACTTGTTTGGGGCTCAGGTCTCTAGTTTTGTAGGGATGAGCCACAGGTAGAAGAACACAACTAGGACATGTGTAGCTTCATTTCAGAAGGGGGAAAAAGTGAATTTGATGGCAAATCCTGCTTGATGGTCTTGTGTTGATTTGAAAAGTACACCTGGTAATCGTCTGAAATGGAGAACTTTGCACACAGCCAGCAGCCCCCAGCAGGCCCCAGGAATTTAGCTGCAAATTGCAGAGGTCTGAGCTTAGCTAGAAGCAAACAGTTCACCATCACACTGATCTGTGAGGCCCACCTGGATACTGACTGTCCCTCCTGACCAGGAAATGTTAAGGGTCAAAGCACTTAATGCAGAACATTCTGTAGTAAATTTACAAATTTCAACTGTGGTTCACAATACAACGCCCCAACTCTCTCATCAAAAGGTTGCCCCAACATTCAGTGGACACAGTAGGAGAGAGCAAGCTAGGTGTTTGTGGCGAGGTAAAAGGCAAATTGCACAAAGCAGACGCTGGAGGTGGGCTTTGGTATCTGCCCACTGATTTCAGCAGGGGAGGGGCTGCTCTGACTCAGGACAAAGAGCTTCCCTATCGGGTGTGTTCCCTGTTCTACCGACAACTGGCAAGCAAAAGAAAAACGATGAAGACCTTCACGGAGAAAAACGCACCTTTTTTTTTTTTTTCATTTTACACACAAAAAAAGTTGCTAATCTATTGCATTCTGCTGTCAGAATCAAGTTCCAGGAGCATTCCCCTGGGCTCCCCGAGGCACCACACAGGACAGCGACTCTGGCTTGCTCGCTCAAGCACGGATGCATACAGACAATGATTTCAGTGGCCCTATGGGAACTGCAAGCAATCAAACAGCTGTCATTCAACACAGGCAGGCTGCAGGCCACGCTCAACAGCCACAGGCCACGAGATGTTATGGATTCTCCACAGAGGCGCCAGCACCTGCTTCCAGGCAGAGACAAGTCACGGCCCGCAGAGGTCCATTCCAGAGCTGCCCCATCTCCACGGAAAGCAACAGCTGCCTTCCATTCGTGCCTCCGTCCGATCCTGGAAAAGCAGGCCCCGGATCGCCTCCCACAGCGGGCAACGTGGCTGTCCCCAAAGAGAACACTGTCACAAGACGTGAGGACATCAGCTGCGGGCTGTCGTGTCCCTCAGGTCCAAGAGCTCTGTAGTGTTCGGTTTCCCTGGTTCCTTCGCAGCACGGGGGTTTGCGGCTTCTGCTGCGAGATCACCATGGCCTCAGGCTCCGCCAAGGAATAAATACGGATGGAAAACACCTGTGGGATGAAGGGGGAGGGAAAAATACACAGAGGAGAGATGTTTCTGCGGATGTTTCCCGACGCCACCTCTCTGGCACTGCAGAGACGCTCCGGCCCGGGGTGCCGTGCCCTGTGTAGGTAGATGAGTCTGTCCCAAGGAGGAGCTCACTTGGCCTCTTGCTTCTCCTGCAGCAGTGGAATAATCGACTCCCACGCCATGAGGCACTGCAATGACAACAGGTGCACACAGGGTCAGGATCAGGTTTCCGATCTCGGGGCCAGCTGCTCGGTTCCGTTCTCACCCACCTTTCCATTGTCAGTCCTGTTGGGTCACCTCAGTCTAGCAGCTCCTACAGGTATCACCCGTTACTATAATCAACAGGGAGGGCAGAGGCGCCTGTTTTGAATGCATAAGCCCCACCCCTGTGAAAGGTCGCAATGTCTCTACGGGGCTCAGATCCAGGGAGTGGACACAGACTCACGGGAAGTTAAGTCTTTCCCTTGAAAAAGCAGAACAGAGCCCAGGCAGGAAGGCCTGTGGAGGTCCTGGGTGACACCGATCCGGGCATGGACGGTGCTTGTGTAAGACAGCAAGGGCGCCAGTCATAATGGGATGGGCCGGTGACAGAGTCCCAGCAGTAGGAGCCCCACTCTTCTTCCCCAACCTCACATCTGCTTGTTTGGGCCACTGCAGGACTCCCCGAAAAGGAGAACGCAGGAAGGAGACCCAACGCCTGTTGAGTTTTATTACATCCAAACAGTTACATATTCTGCATTCGGTATCAACAGTCCTCAAAGCTTCTCCAGGAAGTCACACTATGATTCTCTCTTTCATTCACACTCACACACGCACACACACACACACTATTCATTTCACAGATGAGGAAAATGACACTTGGGTTAAAAAGCTGTGCCAAGACACAGAGCTCGTGATTCCACACTGATGTCCTTTCCACTACACAAAGCTCTTCTCACTCGAGACCCTGGAGAAAGGCCAAGCACGTGGAAGCCTCTGGCACCGTCCTCCGAGAGCGCCTGCTTCCCAGGGATGATCCTCCTCTGAGCGTGAAGGGGAGGGCAGGTGGACGGCGCTGGGCCTTGGTGCGAGTCATTTGGGGAGGCGTTCTGAGGAGGACAGGGGCACCATCAGGCCACGCGGGAGGCCTGAGTGGTGCAGTTGCTCCCTGACTGCTGAGTGCTGGGATTCATCACCAAAGGGAATGATGCAGACACTCGATCTGGTTGGTTCTGGAGCAGAGAGAAGCATGAGAGAGCCATGGGGGGAAGAGTGAAGGGGTCAAGGAAGCAACGCTTGCTGAGTGCCTACCACGCGCCAGCTGTGTTGGAAGTACCCGCATGTGCTCTGTTTGGCTGTATCTCCCCAGCCCTCCAGTGGGGAAGGACCATGCCCATGGCAGAAATGAAGAGACAGGCAGCGAGAGGCAAGTGCCTCACCTGAAGGCACGGCCTTGTTTTCCCGTGGGGTGACTGTTCCACCTCTGGGCAGGCAGCACTGTTCCCGAGGGGGCACGGATGGCCCTGTGCCCCTGGCTGAGAGCCGATGGGAACGGCTCCAACTCGTGGACGCATCCCAGCCAGCTCTGGTCTTGGCACAGTCACTCTCGAGCAGGGAGACCCTGGGCAGAGTTTTAAAACCGTGCTGCTCCTCAGCTTCTCTGGCTTTAGACTGAGGATCATGAATCCCACCTGAGACTGTTCTGTGCAGGTGAATTCAAGGAGGACCACCCGCAAAGCGCCCAGGGCAGTGCCCGCCCAGAACCATGACAGGGGCTCCCGGAGGCGGCAGCGAGAAACGGAGCACGCCACCTTTCTCCTTCTGCTTCGAAACAGTCCCTCCCTGCAGCCTGGCGCTCCCCGGCTCCACCAAATGAACTGGAGAAGACGCAGACACACCGCCTGCAGCCAGAACCATCAAGGTCTTCATGAGACAGGGAGGCTTCTAGTCTGGGATGGGGAGGAACTGCTGGGATTGCGGTGTTGAGCAGCTGAGTTAAAACTTGTCCGGAACACTCAGAGGCTGCTCTGCTGTTCTATTTCATGCCTACAAGTTACTTGTCGGACTATGATCAGGCCTTTGCTCCATATAATTGGAAGCTTCGAAGAAAACAAGATTCAATAGCAAAAAAGGATCTGGGGGTTGGACACACCAGGAGCAAACCCAGCTTGAGGAGACTGGGCTAACTTCCTGAGAGTCCCTGGATACACACAGGTACTAACCTTGAGGTCCACAAATCCAAGGAATCCTTGAATCAAACTTTTTTCATTTTTGTTTGAAAGGCACAGACAGATATAGACAGAGATCTTCCATCTGCCCCAACAGCCAGGGGCCCAGAATTCAATGTTGGTCTCCCACGTGGGTGGGGAACCCAAGTACTTGAGCTACCTCCTGCTGCCTCCAGGCACAGGAATGTGGGCAGCCCCAGGAGCCTCTTAACTGATGCACCAAACATCTGTCCCTAAACTGTTTTTAATTCAACTGCTTTGCTTCCTTTATTTTAGGTATTTAAAAACATTATTTCAAAGTCTATTTTCAAAAAAGACAGTATTTTGATTAGGAGCCCACAGGCATCACCAAATGACCCGAGGGGTCCCTGGCCCAGAGGAAGTGAGGAATCTGCATGCAGGAGCCCAACAGCAGACAGTAACCCCGAGCCTCTGCGCGCTGGCGGCAGCCGTGTCTCCCTGACTCTGCCAAGAGCGAAGAGGAAACCGCCACTTCCACCTGCAGTGGTGCAAGGGAAAGCCCCGTGAGCAGGCAGGATGGGGGCACGCCTGGCGCTGAGACCAAGCAGCCGAGGGAAGGAGCTGGAGCCAGCAGGATTCTTGCTTCTGGGTTCTGGGAAGCCCTCACCGAAGGCTCCATTAGAAACTGCAGCCTTGGGACCGGCCTTGTGGAACAGCAGGGAAACCGCCACCGCCTACAACGTTGACATCCCATACGGGCACCAGTGCAAGTCCCAGCTGCTCCACTTCCAATCCAGCTCCCTGCTGATGTGCCTGGGAAAGCAGTGGAAGGTGGCCCAAGTACGTGGCTCCTGCCATCCACGTGGGAGATCTAAATGAAGTTCCAGGCTCTTGGCTTCAGCCTGGCCCAGCCCTAGCCGTTGTGGCCATTTGGGGAGTAAACCAGCAGACGAAAGGTCTCCCCCACTATCTCTCCTTCTCTCTGTAACTCCGCCTTTCAAATAAATCAATAAATCTTAAGAAAAAATAAATAAATAAAAAGCAACTGCAGTCTCGTGGGGGCACATGGATTACCTTCTCATAATACTGGATGTTCTTGTCAGCCATGCCCATGAGCAGCTGCCTGAAGTCCTGCCTCTTGTTGTTCTGCCACCTCTCCATGTCGGCTTTCAGATCGGCGTTGAAACACTCCATCCGGTCCTGACACTTCTCCACGTCTGCCGGCACCTGGAAGGACGAGCCACACGTGGGTGCTGCATCTGGGCGATAGGCACCTCAGCCTCGCACGCCTCTGTTCACACAGGAGGGGAGGCCCAGGCACAACAGCCAAACGCCGTCGGTGCGCTCCTCCCTCCATGGGCGTTCGCTTGGAAGCACAGCCTTGGATTTTCAGCTCCAAGGAGGCGCTCTGCCTCTGTTAGGGCTACCCTAACCCAGGTCTGCAAAGCCATCCCAGCAGAGACTCGCGGGGGAAAACACCCCGCTTACAAACGTGAAGTCCCGGGTCTGTGATTCCCCACCTGTTTTTTTTTTTGTTTGTTTGTTTGTTTGTTTTTTTTCCAAATACACAGAGCACCTGACACTATTCTCCTACGTCCTTCACTGGAGCTAGCAAAGCAGCAGGTTTTCCTGGGTCCCAGGGACCAGGCAACTACATGTGCAGACTGATCATGCCTTTCCCTGTGAGTCAGAGACTTAATGCAGAGGACTTGATCGCCCTCTTCCTCTGAACATCACCTTGCAAATAAACTGAGACGTGTTTATGCTCCTCTAGATAGCACAGAACCCGAAACGCACAGTTAGACAAGTCTGAGAAAGGAGGAGGCAATGTATTTCTGTGTATCAAAAGAATCCGAAACATAACAAAGAAAAACAGGGTAGGCTATTTCGTGTTGTTCTGAAAGAGCTCTGGAAGACTCTCACGAAAGGGAGCGATGTCCTGTACATCACAGCTCGCACTTGGCTTTGGTGAGTTTCATCCGTTCTGCACAGCTGGAGAGGCCTTTGTGACCAGAGGGACTTCCAAAGCACAGAGTCACTCAAATGCTCCAACCGGGCCCTGGAGGGTGAGCAGAGGCTCCAGAAGCCCAAAACCTGGGCAAAAGCCCCGTGGCCAAGCACTTCCCAACAGCCACACACTTCCCAACAGCAGGTGGGGCCTTGTCTGTTTCCTGTGCTGCGGCCATGAACCCACACATGAACCCAGGCTGCATGGGTCAACTCTGAGCAACCAGGAAAGTTTCACACTCCAGCCTTAGGGGCAAGGCACTGACCAGCAGGGCAACAGCACCGCAATGCCGGGCCTGAGGGTGCTGACCACCTGCAGGACGCCTGGCCATCTGCCGCAACAGCCTGGAGATGGCAGAGGAACCCATGAGTGGGGGAAGTGGCAGAGCCAAGGCAAGGGGGTCCAAAGGCGCCCGACGCTGAGCACTGAACTTGGGTAAGGCAAGGATGAGTTGGCGAGAAAGACGGCCTCAGACATCCTGGAAAACTTAAAGGAACTTTTGGAGTAAGCATTTGGTGCAGCAGTTCAGACGCCACGCGGGACACCTGTAGCCCACACTGGAGTGCCTGGGTTCAAGTCCCAGCTCTGCTTCTAACGCCTTCTAACGTGCACCTGGGATGCAGCAGATGATAACTCAAGTACCTGGGTCCCTGCCACCCACATGGGGGACCCAGATTGAACCCCTGTATTTGATCTGGCCCAGACCTGGCTGCTGTGGGCATTTGGGGACTGAAACGGCAGATGGAAGATCTCTCTATATATATCAAATAAAATGAAAATAAATAGAACATTTTTGGATAAAAGGAACTTGTAAGAAGAGATAGGATGCCTTCTTCAAAGCACGTAAGCTTCTTCCTCGGATGCCAGGGCTGGAGTCACTTTTGCCCGTCGCTGCCGGTTCACCAACTGCTTCCCCTCTCTCCTCCTCCAGCCTCCTCTCCTGCCAGCGTCTGGGTGAAAGTGGCCGGCCAGCCACTTCCTGTTTATCTAACAAAGCTGCTACACAGAGGAAAAACCAGGCTCTGAAAACGAGCCTCACTGGTGCGCAGTGCGAATAGGTCTGATTCAGAGGGAGTCTGATTCAGAGGATTTCTCACCCAGGAAGGAGTCCTGGGTCCTGCTCTGCAGACAGGCATTCTGGTTGACCCACGGAAACTCGGTCAAAACCACAGCTCTGAACTACACGTACGAGTGCCTGAGTCCCCCTGGGAAATATCTGGCTGAACATTTTCACAACACTGTGCTTGGCCTTGGGGGACCGGAGGTGCTTAGGTCTCAATAGGCAAATCTCATCTCCTGATGCCCACAGTCCAGTTGGGTAGGAACTGGCCCAGAGGTGGAGTTGTGAGATGTGGCGGTGCTCTCCCTCCACCCCGAGCCTGGGGTCCATACGCCGAGGAGGAACGGGGGCAAATGAGCCGGGGTGAGGGCAGGCTCCCGAGGAGACAGCTCCAAGGCCACTCCTTCAAGATGGCAGCAGTGGGACAGGTGACCATGGAGGAAGGGCACCCCACGGCCACCGCACATGCAAGTGACCTAAGAGAGGAGATGCCTGGGCCCACCTGGGAAGCAGCTCCCAGGCCAGGCCACAGGGTCCTCAGAGGCTGTGGAGGGGTCTCCAGCTGGCAAGGCAAGGGCCAGGGGTAAGAGGACGAGAAGCCTGGAACTGTCCTGAAGGCAGGTGTTCTGAGGCCCACTTAACTCACGCGCGCGCGCGCACACACGTACTCACACACATACACACACATATAAACATGCGCACATATACACACACACACACACGCATACACACACACGCACACACACCCCCAGGAGAAAGGAAAGGCCTTGTGCCTCGTCTGTTGCAGCAGACTTGCAGAGTGTGAAATCCCACACCAACTACTTCCTTCCCACGTGCCTGGGCCTCTGCATGTAATAGCACCATCCACCTTGTGACACGGCTATGAGGTTCAGTGAGATACCTGGGGCCTGGTACATACACGAGCACTCCAAAAAGTTCACAGAAACAAGAATTTAAAAATTGGGTGTTGGTGTTTCTTGGCTCTGGCCTTGCCCACCCTGGCTGTTGTAGGCATTTGGGGAGTGAACCAACAGATGGAAGAGTGTCGCTCCCCCATTCGCGGAGGAACGACACTAGACCCTGTGCTGTTCTTTTGTCTGCTCGGCCCTTCCCAGGTTAGCTGCCGTTCCCTCACTTGCGGAGGAACGACGCCGTCCCGGGTTAGCTGCCGGCCCCTCCACCTCCGTGGAGGGGCGGCACCCCCCTCCCACCACTTTCCCCGCTTCCGCGGGGGAGCGGCACACCGCCGGCCGGCTCTCTCGGGGGCTGCTCAGATGTTCCTCAGGTGTTCCTGGTGCATGTTGTCTCTCTCCTCCTTTATAGTCCTCTTCCACCAATCCCAACTCTGCTACCCACATGCCGAGCACGCCGCTCTCCTCCAATCAGGAGCAGGATCAGCTCCTGCCATCGTCAGCCAAATTGGCGAGGCAGCTGCGTAGAAGTTGTTTGGTCTCTCTCTCAGCGCCATATTGTGGGAGAGCAGATGCATAGAATAAGTCTTAATTCCAGTAACTTAGTCTAGTCTCAGTTACTCCCCACAGAAGGGCTCTTTCTATCTCTGCCTTTCAAATCAGTTAAAAAAATATTTAACACCAAAAATTTTTGAAATCCATGCATAAAAGGGGAAGTTAATAGAAATGTATACTGTGAAGAAATTACGCATGAATTTCAAATTTTTTTCAACAAAATAAACACCACTTAATTCCATTTTCCACAAATGTTTTGAAGTCTCTTCATATAAAGATCAATAAATGTTTGTTAGTTCAATATTGTAAATGGCTGTTCACTGAAGAGTTAAAATTGTATATGTGTGGGTGTAAAAAGTTAAGCTTAAGCTTACAGGTTTAAACCTTCCTGGTGCAGCTGTGAAAATAAGACAGAGTGAAGTAGCACCTTGACAGTAGGGACTCCATTTTGGAGCACTTGAGACTCCATTCTGGGAAAGCACCCCCCACCGTGAGACTCTGGTCTGAAACTATGATCTCAAATAGTCGGACAATAGCAGTGCACTACATCACCCTTGGCAGAGCACAAAAACCCCCTAGCATGATTGCTCAAGCTTAAAAGTAGAAAGGTTGCACCTGGGTTACCTGGGCTAATAATGAAGATGTGATTTGTCTATGTCTTAAGATCATAATTGCTGACTGTAAGATTTTAGCAACCGCTTAGCAACCATGTATTCTCTCCCCCCTCCCGATTTTGCGGTTTTTGCCTTTATAAACCCTATACTTTAGTTCCTCGAGGCTCCTCTGTTCTTGTATGTTCAGAGAGCCCCAACATGTTGGATCAATAAATCTTTAACCCTTTGCTGGTTGCAGGAGAGAAAGTCTCTTGGAGTCATTCCTCAGGCGGTGGGCGTTTTCGGACCCTAACATTCACAAAAGATAATCTATCGTTTTCATAGCCTCTCAAGAATATACTATGGAGCTTTATCCCAACAAAAATTATTTTATTTTCTTTTTAAAGACTGATTTATTTATTTGAAAGGCAGAGTGACAGGAAGAGAGGGAGAGACAGACAGGGAGAGAGGGAGGGAGGGAGAGAGGGAGGGAGGGAGAGAGAGAGAGAGAAAGATATCTTCCATTTACTGGTTCACTCTTTAAATGACCACAACAGCCAGGGCTGAGCCAGGCTGAAACCAGGAGCCTGAAACTCCACCCAGGGCTCCCACACGAGGAGCAGGGCCAAGCACTCGGGTCATCCTCAGCTGCTTTCCAAGGTGCATTAGCAGGGAGCTAGACCAGAAGCAGAGCAGCCAGGACTCAAACTGGTGCTCATATGCGAATGCTGGCATTCCAGGCAGCAGCTTAACCTGCCGTGCCAAAATGCCAGCCTCTAAAATGACTTTCACTTTCTAAATATCAAGTATTACATGCATATGTTTGAATACGTTCTTTCAAATGTTATGCCACTCTGCCACACTATGCCACCTTGAGACCACATGAGGCATCAGACGAGGCAACACGAACTGGGAAATGGTATGAGATTGCGCCGGGCACCCGTGACCAGGGTGGTGACTTTCACACCAGAAGGTAGAGGAGAGAGGAAGATGCCACGATGAGGACAGAATGGACAGATTTGGCAACCAATTGTCCATGAGAAGTCAGTCACAGGAAGTCAGGGAGGAAACAAGTTTCTAATCTGGGTGACGAGGATGGCAACAGAGCCACACAGGGCTCAGGACAAACAACAGGCCCACAGAAAAAGAAGCTGTAGCCAGGGGAACAGCCCTTTCTCCAGAGACAACCTACAAATGGGCAACAAGGACATAACAAGATGCTTAGCATCCCTGACCACTCGAGAAATGCAAATCAAAAGGCCAATGAAACACTACTTCACACCCACTAGGATGGCCGCTATCAAGACACCGGAAGAACCTGTTGGAGAGAACGTGGGAAGGTGGAACCCTTGTGCAATGTTGGCAGAACTGAAAAATGGCACAGCTGGGACAGGCATTTGGCCTGCCGGTTAAGACGCTGCTTGGGAACCTTGCATCCCACAATGGAGTACCCGGGTTTGAGTTCTGGCTCTGGCCCCGAGTGCAGCTTCCTGCTAATACACACACAACCAGAGAGGCAGCAGGTGATGGCTCAAGTACTTGGGTCCCTGCCAACCATGTGGGAGACCTGATTCAGCCCTGGCTGTTGCAGGCATCTCAACAGATGGGAAATCTCTCTCTCTCTCTCTCTCTCTCAAATCAAATAAATACTGGTACAGCTCCTACAGCAAACAAAAATGTAGGTTCATCAAAAACGTAAAGATAGAATGAGCATATGATCCCGCAGGATTCCATGTTCACGGTAGCATTATTCACGACTTGGGGAAGCAACGGAAGCGACCAGCTATAGAGGAATGGACAGACCACTCTGGTCTACACATACAGCGAGATCTTACTCAGCCGTAAAAAGTAAGATGATTCTGAGCCTTGAGAAATGAGCTAGCTGCAGAAGGGCAGACATGTGTGCTTCTACTTGGAGGCCACAGCAGCCAAACTGATAGGAAGTAGAAGGGCGGCTGCCGGGGCTGGGGGGGGAGGGGTGGAGAGAGGCAGAGCTCTGGAGGTCGCCCGGCTGGCAATGCCCGTGGCTAACGGGGGAGCCCCGCTTCGTGTCATTGGGGCAGGCATTGCGGTGCAAGTGGGTTAAGTTGTCACTTGGGAAGTCCACATCCCATGATGTGCCAGGTTGAGTCCCTGCACCTCCACTTCTCATCCAGCTTCTGACTAATGCATCCTGGGAAGCAGCAGATGATGGGTCAAGTGCCTGGGCCCCTGCCACGCACACGGGAGATACAGATGGCATTCCTGCTCCTGGCTTTGGCCTGGCACCAGCCACAGCTGTTGTGGGAATTTGGGGAGTGAACCAGTGGGGAGATCTCTCTCTCTCTGATGCTCTGCCTTTCAAGTAAATGAAAATAAATACAGAAGCACATTCAAATGTATCACTGAGCGCTTTCCAAGTACCACGCAGGTACAGGCCCTACATGGAAGTCTAGCGAGGTTTGCTTCTTGGAGTTGGCTGGACGGGGCACATTATCCACTCCCACAAGGACGAGGTCAGTAAAATCGTACCAGAGGACACCAGGAAGACATAACCCCAAGACTGGGGGGAGGGGAGCTCAGAGCTGCTGTGGGACAGATTCAAGGACCAATGACAGAACCAGTCCCGGGTGGTGGTCCCCTCAGCCCGACACTGCCAAGACAGAGCTTCCTGACTGGCAACGTGGGGATGGCAGCAGCATAGGCCTGCCAGCCCCTGGGGAAGCCACAGCCCCTGGGCTGGTCACCTCGCGCTTCAAGCAACCAGCGTGTCACACAGCATTCTCACTTTCCAGGTGAGTGGCGTGGGGAAAAGACAGTTGGGAAAACACTGCGATGGGGAAGATCGAAAAGAGGCCACTGGAGCAGCCAGAATGTCACTTTCGGTAACCCAAAAGAATGCTTTAAAAATAAATAAAAATAAACTTCTGAGAAAGGCAGGTGAGGAGGCTGGGAGAGGCGAGTTCGTCGGATGCATCGAGAGCAGACACACTGAGGGCAGCAGAGCCAGGAGCTCACCTGCATGGGGACAGGAGACCCAAGGGACGGTGCACTTTCTCTCCCCGAGTTCCCTCATGGTCACCGTCACACACTGACAAAAGCCAGGGCCTGCCCATCAATGGAGCAAAGACTGCTGGGAGCCCTCGTAGGAAGAGGGAAAGGCCACTGACGCCAGCCAAACCGTTTATGAGCCGGGCACAGAAGCCACACAATTCCCCGAGCCCCGCTTCCTCATCTGTGCGACGGGAACCACGTAACAGAAGGCTGTGGTGGGGAATGAGTGAGCACTAGGGAGCTGCCAGGGCTCTGCCCGGCAAGCCTGGCTTTGCAGCCAAGCTGAGATCACGGCCGCCGTGGAGAGACCTGGGAAATACCAGGTGGTGGTCCTCACTTGCCATGAGTGCCTGGGGACCCCGGATGACTCGCTGAGCTCACATGAGCAAGCCTCCCTGCAGCCACTGCAGAACCACACCGCTCGCTGTCCGCCCCGTCTCCCCCATTCCGGAACGCTAACCATTCTGCTGGTTCTCGGGGCTTTTCCAAGTCCATGGCCTTGAAGAAGATTGTCCAGGTGAGCCTGGTTTCTATTTCCCTCCCCCCGCTTCTGCTCAACCGGAGCAGCTCAGCACATCCTGTTTGCTGCTCCTGTTCACCTCCAGGCAATACCTGGGTCCTCCCAATAGCACGCAGGCTCCTGCCCAGGGAGCACCTCCCCCTCCACGTCCACATCACCCACTCCCAGCAGCCTTTGCACCTGGCGCCACACCTGGGACAAGGCCACCTGTGGCTCAGGGCCTAACACAGCTCCTTATTTTTTTTTAAGAATTTAAAAATTTCAAGAATTTAAAAGGCAGTCCTCCTGGCATCCATTACTTCTTTTTGAACGAGTGACAAAGGTCTAAAGGAAGGCAGCCAGCTCCTTCCTAAGTGCTATAATTTCTCCAACCTCAGAACTAGAATGGGAACGAGCCAGGCGACACAACCCACAGCTCAGAGAATAAACCACCTCTGGGTCTGCGGCGTTTTCTCAAGCTCAAAACCAAAGCACAACTTTAAATTCTGCAGGAGAACATTTCCCCTCGGCTCCGCAGCGTCATCACACACACACACACTCACACACTCTATCCCCTAGCCCCCCACACACACACTGTGCCCTAGACACACACAGTCCCCTAGTCTCACACACACACACACACACACACCCCATCCCCTAGTCACACACACACACTCTATCCCCTAACCCTCCCCCACACACTGTGCCCTAGACACACACACACCGTCCCCTAGACACACATACACACACACACACACCATCCCCTAGTCACACACACACACACACACACACACTCTATCCCCTAGCCCTCCCCCACACACTGTGCCCTAGACACACACACACCGTCCCCTAGACACACATACACACACACACACCCCATCCCCTAGACACACACACACACACACACACACACACACACTGGTCCCTTAGCTACACACACCCAGCCTCTAGACACACACACACACACACACACTCCATCCCCTAGCCCCCCACACACTGTGCCCTAGACACACACACACACACAATGTACCCTAGACACATACACACACACACACACACACACCGTCCCCTAGCTGCAGGAACTCGCTGCTTTTCCCTGGGCCCCAGTTTCAGAATCACAGGGAGGGTCATGGGGCTGGTGAGCCACTTCCTTCCTTGGGGGAGAGAAAAGGGATCAGATCTGCACCCCATTCCATGGTTTCACAAAAACCAATTTCCCCTCCTCACTCTTTGGGGGAAATGTTTTCAAACTGTCCCTCCCAAACAAGGTAAGCTCCCAGCCCCCAGCAGGTGTGTTAACACACAAAGGCCCTCCGGTGGGGCTCTGGGGGTGGGGTGGGCCCTGAGCCACCTCCTCATACCCTGGCACTGGCCTCTCCACCTGCAGCCCCCAGCTGTGAACACAGCAAAGCTGGAGCTGATGCGCTGATGCCCAGCCACCTGCTGAGCACAGGTGGGGGGGGGCAGGGTGCTCCAACAGACGTGGGGGTTGCTGGAGGGGGAGCGCAAGGACACAGGGAGACGCCTGAAACAACGCGGCCAGAAAAAAGCAGAGATTTTTTTTTAAAACATGAGCGGCAACAAACCCAGAAAACTAAGTGCATCCGCATCCCTGGGGGAGGGTCTCCTCTGCCCACCCTGGGAGCTGCTGCCTCAGACCGAGAACAGGCGCACAGTTCCTGCTGCACCCACTGCTCAAGGACACTCCCTGGGCAGCATCACCACAGACCCCGCTTTGTCTTCATCCATGACAGTTGTTACGGAAGCAACCAAATCAGCCTTGGCCTGGCTCAATCCCACCAGAGGGAAGGAGACCGAAGAGCCTACCCAGCGTGCTAAGAGGAGGCGGAGGGGTGTGGGACCTTCCAGTAGACCCTGTGAGCTGGGAAGAAGCCCTTCCCCACTTGTAAGAACCCTTGTGGCCAAGAGGATGAGTGTAGGCACTCCAACAAGCACTGGCGGCAGAGGGTCACCCCGGTCAGCCGGGACACAAAGCTGGGTGCCCCAGCAGCAGAGCACTGCTCCAGGACTAATGGGAGCGGTGCTGGCCAGTGAGGAATTCCTTGGGCCGGTTATCCCTAACCTCAGCTCCTGGCTTTGGAAAGGATGAACATCAGAGAACATCACCAGCCTCTGAGAAAGCTGGTATCCCTACTGCGCACCAACAGGTGGGGACTGAACTACTTCAGTGAGAGTTCTGAAGGCCAGAGGCAGAGCTTGCTGGTTCTCCTTCCCTCCCTGGACAGGAAAAGTGACTTCAGCTTTGTTTTTTAAAATATCTAATTGACAAATAGTACACACACACACACACACACCCATATAAAGCATGTAATGTCTAAGAGTAGAGACACCGTGTAATGATTACCACAAATTAATTACCACATCCCTCACCACCCACACTGTGCATTAGATCCCCAGCATGTATTCATCTTGTAACGGAAGATTTGTCCCCTGTGACCTACATCTCCCCCATGCTCCCAGGCCCCAAGACCTGGAAACCACCATTCAACTCTGTTTCTGTAAGTTCAACCTTTTTAGATTCCACGTGTAAGTGAAGTCATAGTGTTTGCCTTTTTGTGAAGTGACTTTGATCTTCGTATCTTGGGGCTAAGGTATTAGAAGGAAAATTTAAAAACATAAACATACGGAGTTGGTATTGTGGCATAGCAGGTAAAGCCGCTGTCCACAACACCAGCATCCCGTGGGGCTCCAGATTGTGTCCTGGCTGCTGCACTTCTGATCTAGCTCCCTGCTAATGGTCTGGGAAAAGCAGTGGAAAATGATACCAGTGTTTGGGCCACTGCACCCATGTCAGATGAAGCTCCTGGATCCTAGCTTCGGCTTGGCTCAGTCCTTGTGGTTGTGGCCATCTGGGGAGTGAACCAGTGAATGGAAGATCGCTCTCTGTCTCTCCCTCTAACTCTTTCAAAAGAAATGAATAAATATTTAAAATAATGATAATAATAATACTAAAACATGGTTTCCATATCATCCCTTTAAATGAGACGGAGACAAGGGCTCTGCAGATGGCACCACGCTGCAGAATATCGCAGGGACAGTTGAGAAACTGACCGACTGGACAGGCAGCTGGAGACCCAGGGTGGCTGCGCACACAGCTGCACTTCCATCACGGCCTCCTCCTTGGCACACAGCATGGACAAAGGCCACCAACCTGCAGCAAGAAGAAGCAGAGGAGGGGCCCCACAGCACAGACTGAGCCAGGGACGAGAGCCCTGATCGTTATCATCTGACCTTTCATAGAGGTATGCAGCCCTCACGCTCTGGTGCATGTCACTATGGCGACAGGTGCAGCAACACAACACACGGGTAGCATGAGGCCTGCTGCGCAGGGCACATCTGATCCAGAGCCATTTGGCATCAAAGGGGTCGGGCGATTTATGGAGCCACTTGGAGCCTGATTTCTTGGGCCATGACTCTGGGGAAAGAACAATGCCTTCCCTCTGGGCCGCCAACGACTGTCTGTCGTGGCAATCACTGCACGTCGCATAAAAAAGCACTTCAGAGAGACAAGGAGTGCCATTTCTAAGCCTCAAAGCTGGTTCCTTTCCAAGTATGTCTCAGCATGGTGGCAGCAGCAAGAACCAAGGCAGAGGAAGGAAAAAGAAACAAAGAATGGTCCTGGAGTCCAACGATTTCCCTGAAACTTGGGTCATGCTGTGATCTTTTTCATCAGTTTCCCCACTGCCCCACCCTTTCTTTGAAACCAAATACACCTCCCAGTTACAACAAAACAGGAGCACAGTAACATAAAGGTAAGGGGCAAGACTTGAGAGTCCAACTGCGGGGTGTGAGCCCAGCTCTACAGCAAGATGACAGACGCACACGCACACACACATGCAGGTGCACGGGAAATGGAACTCAAAGGTAAGTTCAGGGGCAAGTGTTCGGCCTGGTGGTTGAAATACTGGAGAAGACATCCACGTCCCACACTGGGGGGCTGGATTCCAATTCCTGTCTCTGGCTCCTAATTCCAGCTTCCTGCTGGGCAAACACTGGGTGGCAGCAGTGGTAAGTCAAGTGGTTGAGTTTCTGACACATGGAGACCAGGATTGCACTTCTGGCTCCCAGCTTCCATCAGCCCGGCCCCATCCTGGCTATTGCAGGCATGTGGGGAATAAACTGGCCAATGGGAGCGCTCTCCCTTTATCTCCCCTCCCCCCCTCCCCCTCAAATTTGACAGGCGGAGAAAAAGAGGGAGTTGGCGCAAAGTCACTTGAAATCTCTGTACAGGTTTTCATAATCCACATTTTCCATGAACTTTCTGGCATATTCTCATGTCTACGTCTATATATAAAGTACTCAGTACATGGAAAGCACTTGGGCACTGGCCTCTGGTACTCTGGTTTTAAATCTGGCTCGGGGGGAATGAAAGCAACAAATGTGAGTGACCCAAACAACAGGTGGCATTTTACAACTGTGACCTTCCATCTGGACTCAGAACACCGGACTCCAAGGGCACCCACCACCCCCTCAAGCCAGGTCAGTGCTGCTCAAGCTCTGGAGGGTCAGCGACTACCTTTTGCTGGTATTTACTCCCCACCCGACCTAGCTGTGGCCCTACTGTGCATAACTCGCCCGCGGCACGGCCCTCTCCGTGCTACTTTGACAACATGTATCTAGAATGCTGAGCAACATGTGTTGAATGGGTCCTGGGGTAACGTCAAGTTGCCCCGAAGTTTCCAAAAGCTTTCTCCTAGCTCTGTGCTCTTCTTATCGTGGGTGGGCAACAGTGTGTGGACCAGTCCTGGAACCATACTTGGAGAGCACAGAGCTGGGCTGTTCCCTCTCTGCAATGCCGCTTTATGGAGCAAGGAACTACCAAAGAATGGCAGCGCTCAAAGTCTTTAAAAAAGAAAGAAAGAAAAAGTCCAGGAAACAGTAGGAAATCCAACACCCCCAACATAGCCTGGCTGCACGGAGCACTCTGAGGGGGATTCCCTGAGCACCAGACTCGAGGCCACGCCCCCTGACCTTGGGCCGGTCTTCCTTCCGCAGTGCCACGGCTTCCAGTTTGGCTTCGTACTCTGCTTGCACTTGGTCCCTCTTCTTTAGTACACTCTGTGGAGGCAGAGAGGAAAAGCATGTAACACGAGCACCTTAGAGGAGTTTTGTTAAACGTTTATTTTAGGTGACAAAAATAATATGCATATTGGGTAAAACATGTTCATAAAATACGTATACGTTATGCAATTGCTAAATTTAGTTAATGAACATATGCATTACCCCATATATTTACTTTTTTGTGGTGAGAACACTTAAATCCATTCTCTTAATAATTTTTAAGAAGATAGCACATAGTTACTAACCACAGTCAGCATGCTGCCAATAGATCTGAGAGTTCTTGACCCTTTAACTCATTGAGCTGATTCCTGGTGGACTCATTTTGCTAAAAGAGCTGTCTGTACAAGCCCTGGATTCATGGAACCACATGGCAAGGCTGCCAGGGTGAGCAGTACAGGGGTCCCAAGATAGCCAGCCCCAGTGAGGCAAGTCAGGTACAAAGGGTACAGAATTTAAGGAGGCCCTTGCTTTTGGGCTCTGGCAAGTAGAAGGCCAGCCCCTGAGAGTGAGGGCCTCCTTAAATCTGTGCCCTGGGCTCCTCTCCCTGCCTCACCCAGTCTTAGCGCTGCCACCAAGCCCCCACCAAGCGCAGCAGGAAAGCTCACAGTGGACATTCTAGAAAAGCGCCTGTTTCATCAGAAAGGGTTTCTTTTTCTCCTTTTTTAGAAGAACCACAAACAGCAAACTAGAAGCGCTAAAGACTCCCTCCTCCTAGCTCTGAAGCTACAAACTGTTCTGGAAGTTTCTGATCAGGAACTCTCCCATGCGGAGCAGTGCATGCGTGAGAGCAGGACAGAGCTCTCCGTGGCTAAGCGAGCGGTGGCTTCTCAGTGGCCTGGGCGAGGTGATAAAAGACGGTGACCGAATGGCTGAGAGCGCTCAGAGGTCAGACCACTAGGGAAGGGTCAACACCGGGAACCCTGAGCGTTTTACCCTGAAAAAAACCCATGATGGCTTAGCCACTCACCGTTCCCCTAAGTGTGCGGATGCTTTCCTGCCCACACTCATAAGCCTCTGGGTGGGAATGTTTAGGGAGCTGCTGAATGGGCCCGCCTGCAACCACACAACAGCTACTGGCCCCGCGGGAGCCCTTGAAATGTGGCTAGTGTGACAGTTTATTTAATTTTACTAACTGGAATTTAAATACCTATCCACGGCTAATGGCTACCATACTGGATGACATAAATGCATAAAGCAAAAAGGTTAAAAAAAAATCAGGGATCCTTTCTGGATTTCACAGAGGACGGCGAATAAGTTACACCTACTGGTCTGGGCAGAAGTAAAAGTCACAGTCCCCATCTCAGAGAAACACACACCCGGAGGCTCCTCGTGGGAGCCACGGAGCAGCAGGGTGGGGCTGCGGGAATGTTTGTGTGGTGTGTGAAAATGCCTCACGGCTTCCTGGGAAAAAGCGCACACACCCGGACTGCACTTCCAGGAATGAGTCCGGCTGGGGCACGAGTCAGCGCATGTGGCAAGAAACCCCTAATCAAAGCTAGGACGGCTCGTAGACAGTCTTGGAATACAGCTGGCACGCTGTGGCGCTTTCTGTCGCTCCTTCTGCACCAGGTCACTCTGCTGAGGCTGCCAGGGCCCTTGGGAAGCGAGGGGAGGGGATGCATCAACCCTACTGCAGCAAAAAACCGTCCAGATGCATCTCTTCCCATCAGCCTCCAGAGGAAGGCAGGCAGCCCCAAGATCCAGCCGTGATCCCTCCCCCCGGTTAGCCTGGGCCTTCCCTGGTCCAGCGGGAGCGGCAGGGCCACCATCCTCAGCCACTGCTACCCCCAGCCTCTCCAGGAGCAGCCAGAACGCTGTCCTCTCCTGCAGGCTGCCCGGGGCAGGGCAGTGCTACCTGCGCGGTGTCACCCGACAGCATCCAAGGCGCGAGGCAACCATGCAGAGGCAAAAGGGCACTGTCCTATTTGACAGACAGGGAGGCCTGGAACTCCTCCGAGGGCACTCCACTGGCTGACAGCACAGCAGTGACCCACCCAGACCCTTCCTGCTACTTCCGGTTTTCGGTTTCACAGCCTGACCCCATTCCACACCCGCCCCCACATAGACACTCGCGAAAGGCTGCACACGGGGGCATCCCAGCGCAGCGCCGGTGATGGTCGGCGAGGACAGCCTCCAGCTCAAGCAACGCGGACTCTGCTGACAGCACCGATCGCTGTGAGAGGCGGGCCCGAGCCTGTGCCGGGTGAAAGGGCCAAGGCGCTGGGTCAGGGTCGCCGACGTCCCAGAAGGCCGCTGTCGTCACGTGGGCTCCCCCCCAGAACCTCCCAGCAGCCTCTGCTTCTAGAGGAGGAGCCAAATCAGCAAGCGGAAGTGCAAGTGCGTGGCGGCGCCTTCCTCCTCACGCCGAGTGTCCCGCCCTATTTCCGGCCATCCACTCCTTGCTTCAGCCCTGCCTTATCTCACCTTCACTACCCGAGGTCTCCTGGAGCCTCCTCTCTCTAGAGGGGAAACAGGCAATAAACAAGGAAAGCACGCGGTGTGGGAGTGGCTCCAGGTTTGAGGAGGGGAAGGTAAAACAGGAGGAGGATTAGAACTACTGAGGCTTTGCGGGAGCGTAGTACGAAGGGGGGGGGGGGGGTCGCGTCTCACACTCAGAAAGTGACTGCTTTTGGGGCCGGCACTGTGGCAGAGGGGGTAAAGCCACTGCATGCAGTGCCAGCATCCCATATGGGTGCCGGTTCGAGCCCCGGCTGCTCCACTTCTGATCCAGCTCTCTGCTATGGCCTGGGAAAGCAACAGAAGGTGGCACAACTCCTAGGGCCCCTGCACCAGCGTGGGAGACCTGGAAGAAGCTCCTGGCTCTTGGCTTTGGATCGGCACAGCTCCGGCCGTTGCGGCCATCTGGGGAGTGAACCAGTGGATGGAAGACCACTCTCTCTCTCTGTCTCTACCTCTCCTTCTCTCTCTGTGTAACTCTGACTTTCAAATAAATAAATAAATCTTTTAAAAAAATAAAGTGACTTTTTTAAAAAAATGAATGAATGATTGATTTGAAAGGCAGAATGACAGAGGGAGGGAAAGACAAAGAGCTCTATCTGATGGCATACTCCCTCACTCCCCAGCCCAGGCTGGGCGGCTGAATCCAGGAGCCAGGAACTCCATCTGGGTCTCCCTTGCGGGTGCAGGGGCTCAAGGACTTGGGCCATCTTCCATCGCTTTCCCAGGAGCATTAGCAGGGAGCTGGATTGCAAGCAAAGCAACCAGGACTTGAACCAGCACTCCAGTATGGGATGCTGGCATTACAGGTGGTGGCTTACTTAACCTGCTGTGCCACAACACTGGCCCCAGAAAGTGACTTTTAGAGACATGGGAGAAATCTCTCTGTGATATGTAATTTTTTTTTTTAATTAGAGAGGCAGAGAGGGAGAAACAGAAAAAGAGAGCTGCCATGCTGTGCTTCACTCCCCAGATGTCTGCAATGGACGAGGCTGGTTGGACCAGGCCAAAGCTGGGAGCCAGAAATACAATCCAGGTCTCCCACGTGGGTGGCAGAAACATTTACTTGATTCATCACCACCGCCCCTTAGGGTCTATATTAGCAGGAAGCTGGAATCAGGAGCCAGAGCTGGGACTCAGACTCAGATACTACAATATGGGATATGGACATCCCAACCATGACTGTAACTGCTAGGTCAAATGTCAGCTCACACATATTTTTAAAAGATTTTTTTTTTTTATTTGAAAGGCAGAGTTACGAGAGAGAAAGAGAGAGAGAGAGAAACCTTCCACCTGCTGGTTCAGTCTCCAAATGGCTACAATGGCCTGGGCTGCTAGGAACTCCACCCGGTCTCCCATGTGTGTACAGGGTCCCGACTACTCAGGCCACCTTTCCCTGCTTCCCCAGGCACATTCGCAGGGAGCATCCGGGACTTGAACCAGTGCTCAAATGGGATGCCAGTGTTACAGGTAGCGGATTAACCCACTGCACCATAATGCCAGCCCCTCACCTATATATTTTTTAAAGTACAACATGTCATCATAAATTGATCCTAGTAATCTGGAAATTCACTATATTTGTTTTCCATTGAAGAGAGGACAAGTGACTCACATTCTTTCCTTTTTAAAGATTTATTTATTTGAAAGGCAGAATGAGAGAGAGAGAATCTTCCATCCACTTGTTCACTCCCCCACATGGCTACCAACAGCCAGGGCTGGGCCAGGCTGAAGCCAGGAGCCTGGAACTGCATCCAGGTCTGCCATGTTGGTGGCAGGTGTCCAAACACTTGGTTCACCTGCTGCTTTCCCAGGCACATTAGCAGGGAGCTGCATCAAAAGTGGAGCAGCAGAAGCTGTCACTGTGGCATAGTGACACCACCTGCAGCACCAGCATCCCAAATGGATGCCAGTTCGAGTCCTGGCTGCTCCACTTCCAATGCAGCTCCTTGATAATGCACCTGGGAAAGCAGCGGAAGATGGTCCAAGTGCTTGAGCCCCTGTACCCATATGGAAGACTCAGATGAAGCTCCTGGTTCCAAGCTTCGTTCTGTCCCAGTCCTAGCTGTTGTGGCCATTTAGGGAGTGAACCTGTGGATGGAAGACTTCCTCTCTCTCTCTCTTTCTCTCTCTCTCTCTCTCTCTCTCTCTGCCTCTCCCTCTCTGTAACTTATTTATTTCAAAATAAATAAATCTTAAAAAAAAAAAAAAAGGTGAGGCAGCCACAACTCAGACCAGCATTCATATGGGATTCCAGCGTTGTAATCCACTACACCACAACACTGCCCCTCAATTTAACAAATAAATTGCAGAGAAAAATAAATACCTGTGAGAGGGATTTTTAAATATTAAGTAAAGGAACGGGTTTGGCACAGTGATTAAGATGTTGCCTGGGGCCGGCGCCGTGGCTCAATAGGCTAATCCTCCACCTTGCGGCGCCGGCACACCGGGTTCTAGTCCCGGTCGGGGCGCTGGATTCTGTCCCGGTTGCCCCTCTTCCAGGCCAGCTCTCTGCTATGGCCAGGGAGTGCAGTGGAGGATGGCCCAGGTGCTTGGGCCCTGCACCCCATGGGAGACCAGGAAAAGCACCTGGATCCTGGCTCCTGCCATCGGATCAGCGCGGTGCGCCGGCTGCAGCGGCGGCCATTGGAGGGTGAACCAACGGCAAAGGAAGACCTTTCTCTCTCTGTCTCTCTCTCTCACTGTCCACTCTGCCTGTCAAAAATTAAAAAAAAAAAAAAAAAAAAAGATGTTGCCTGGGATGCCTCCATCCTGTATCAGAGTGCTAGGGTTTGAGTCCTGGCTCCACTTCCAATTCCAGCTTCCCACAGCTGCACACCCTGGGAAGCAGCAGATGATGGCTCAAGTCCTTGGGTCCCTGCCACCCACACAGGAGCCCCAGACTGAGTTCCAGGCACCAGGCTTCGGCCTGGCCCAGCCCAAACTGCTGAGGAGTGAACCAGCAGACGGAAAATCTCTGTGTGTAGGTGTGTATGTCTGTCTCTGCCTTTCAAATAAAGAATTAAAAAATATAAGTTAAAAAAATTGAAGAACTCTATCAACAAATATATGAGTCTTATTTAGATCCTAATTACACAACAACAACACCTGTATTAGGGGCTGGTGTTGCGGCACAGTGGGTTAAGCCACTGTCTGCAACACGGGCTTCACATGGGAGCTCCAGGTGGAGTCCCTACTGCTCCACTTCCAATCCAGCTCCCTGCTAATGCACCTGGAGAGAAGCCGAAGATGGCCCAAGTGCTTGGCCCCCTGCCACCCACATGGGAGACCCAGATGAAGCTCCTTGCCCCTGACTTTGGCTAGGCCCAGCTCCAGCTGTTGTGGGTTGAGGAATGAACCAGCAGATGGACGATCTCTGTGTGTGTCTATCTCCCTCTCCCTCTCTCTCTCTCTCTCTGTAATTCTGCCTTTTAAATAAATCTTTAAAAAAACTATATTAAAAAACAGTGTCTCAGACAATGTGAAAAACAGCTGAACAATTGAACATAGTATGAAATTGTTTGGATTTTTTGTTTTTACAGGTGTGATAATAACATGGGATTTTTTTTCTTTTTTAAAGAAAAGTTTGCATTTTAGAGATACGTACTAAATATTTTCAAATGAAATTATATGGTATCTGGGATTTGCTTTAAAATAATGTTTGGGAGCAGAAACAGAACATGAGAGAGAATAAGTGGCTGCGGTACCTTGGGTTTGCTGGACTGACTCAGCTTTTGGATATGTTTGAATTTTTCTATAATAAAATGGTTGGACAATGGAAATATAATACCTGTCACCCAAGATGTTTATAACAAACTGATAACAGCCATCAGGAGGGCTGTGATTGTATCATTCATGAACTATTTATTGCAAGCAGCCTTTATCTTACAGTGACAAACTTTCTAGAAGTTAGGTCAACAGACCCATTCTGTGGTTTGGCTCACAGCATCGCCTTTGGATCTTTTCCAAGAAAACATCACAATGGTCAGCCTCTATAGAAAAGTCCAACATCCCTTCTCCACCCCGAGAGCTCACACTCATGGCTTCATGGAGAGGCTGTGGGCTCACACACCGTGTGCAGGGCCTAAGGGGGTGCAAAATCAGCCCCAACACAGAAGATCAGCAGCTACCAAAAAGCCTCCTAAAATCTAGGAAGTTTTTCAGCTTCAAATCATCATGTAAGAAGGACATTAGCCTACTGGGCTGGGAGAGGATATAAAGCAAACACAGCTCAGCCAGAAGCAGGGAAGAGTGGAACAGCATGCCAGGAGATGACTCTCATGAGGTGTTTGTGTAAAGTGATGCAAAGAAACAAGCTGGAATGAGAACAGAAATAAGATACCCAGAACGCTTGAGGCCTGTTTGAGGAGGGCCTTTCGGGAGAGCGCTTTCTGGCAGGCAGAAAAGTAAGTGCCTTGGTCTTGGGGGTATCACAATTTCTGATCAAACGAATAAGATCAGGTTGCCCCTTGGACAAGTTCTTCTCACACATTCACTGTGTTGAGAACAAGACCACCCTGTGAGTTAAAAGTTCTAGGGATAAGTCGATAACACCAAAACCTTAACTTAAGAGAATATTTGTTATAGAAATTTTTAGGAAGAAAAAATGCAAAGGACAAAAAAAAAAGACACCAATAATCTCATCTCTCAGACACCATCAGTACTGCTAATACATTATCACTTCGACTCTTTTTTATTGAATGTTATGTCTTTGATACTCCCCATTGCTCTATTTCTCATCTTGTACTGATAATCAGATGTTGGACTTTAAGATCTGGTTCTTTATTTTTCGTATTTTTTCTCCCCAATTCCCCATCTGTCTTTTTGTTGCATTTTATGTGTAATTTCCCAAACTTTTTCTTCTAACTCTTCTACTGATTGCTTTTCATTCCTATCATCACTTTAATTTCTAAGACCTTTGTTCTTTGGATTAAAAAAAATCTTGTTTTATGGCTATGGCATCTTTTCTCTTTCTGAAGGTATTAACGATTTCTTTTTCCTGGAAATCTTCCTCTCCCTCAGTGATGTCTCTGATTTGTTTTTATTTCTGATATTCACATTAGAATCTTCCCTTAAATATTTGGTGACCCTTGTCTGCCTCCTTCTCCAAAAAGGAAACACAGAAGGTACTGACAGAGCTCCCTGCACACAGAGGACAGAGGGCCGGCTGACAGTCCTCCGCCGGGGCCTTCCTCAGGGCCTCGCCAAGCCCATGTCTCCAGGTCTACTCCTTCTGGCCTGTTCAGGTTTTCTAGAAAAGGCTCTTCTAATCCATGCATGGAAAATACAAGGCTGAGAGCCAAGCAGGGGACGATGCCTACAATCTCAACATTCAGGAATCTTTTACTGAACACCCTCAACTGGACACGATGGAGTCCAGGGGTCGGGAGAATACAGCCTCAGTCCTGCCAGTGTGGGAAGGGGCGAGGGCCCCCAGTGCGAGGCAGGAAGTGAAACGGGAAGCTCTGGTTCCTGAACAGATTCCGACTTGCGCTTATTTCAGGCTGTACTTCCCTCTCAGCCTCGGAGGGCTTAGGGCTATCAATTCCTGGCCTTTCCAGAAAGCTCCACCGGGTAAGCCAGATGGCTTTTGGGTTCCCTCCTCCCCACAACAATCAGCTTCAAAGTCAGATTTTTTGAGTTATTTAAGTTACTTCTCACCTCCTGATCTGATTCCTAGTGACCAAAATTGTATTGCTATTGTCTCCTTACCTGTTGGTCTTCGTCTTTAAAAAAAAAAAAATTCTAGTTTTACTCGGTGAGGTTTCATGAAGAAGGAGTTTAAGTCTGCATTCAGTCTTTTAAAACTGGAAATCTCTTTAATTTTTTTTATTTTTCTCGTTTGTAAAACATTTGTGATCACCATGTCCATTTCACATTTTCATCTTCATTGCAAGAAACTAACTCCACAATTTATAATTCAAGAGCAGGGACATTCCTTTCCCACGACAATCTTCCTTGGGGGAAAAATATCTGCATTTGACTTTTCCAAAGGCCCCAGACAGAGCCAACCTGAAGCCAGAGGTCATCTCCTTAGAGCCTGACTCACTGGCTCCACCTTGTGGTCCCAGGCGGGAAGAGGTGGGCACGGTGAAGAAAACACCCGACAATTTGGCATTTGAAAAGGACTATCCTGGAATGCTGCAAAGCTCTCTCCAACTCAAGACAAACTTGACCTGTAAACCCAAACTGCTGCACCCACAAGTCACCCCTCAGACTTCCCTGTGCATCAAATCCAACAGTGTATCACCCCTTTCTCCTGTAGGCAGGGCCTGCCTTTGTTCTACACCACAGCCACCACCCCTTCTCTGGCTCCTTGGCCACTTGCTCTTCCTCTTAATCAGGTGCTGACCCACTATACACCGTTCATGCCCCAGGGCAAAGCCCAGACACCCCCATCCCCCGCGCCAGCACGCTGGACTTAACTGCACACCCAACCACCATGACCTTGCCAATGTAATGACCCATCGGCCCTTTGATCCCAACGTGGCTGAAACAACCGCCCAACCCTTCCCTCCCTAGCCTTCCCCATCCCAACAAACAGTACCACTGTGCACTCAGTCGCTAAAGCCAGAATCTCAGCTCCTCCTTTTCTCCACATTAGTAGATGGCCCTTCGGCCACATATATCCCAAGTCCGGCTACTCTTCTGCCACCGCAGTCTGAGCTCCATCCTTGGGCTCCCTGGGAACGCCTTCTAGGGACATCACAGTCCTCATGACACGATTCACACACACTCAGGGGTCAGAATCCCAGAAAAGGCTCCCCTGCAGATGTCTGCAAGCTGTTGAACTTCAGTCCTGGCCTGGTGGGCAACCGGCACTGTGGGAGACACCCTCAACCGCCTTTGTGGCAGAAGCTGCTCTCCATGTTCACCGCCGAGACCGCACTGCACCCCCTGCTCCACGTGACCTGAGGATGACCCCACTGATTCTATGCGTTCTCTCCACCGCCGAAGGGCACAGCCTGTTCCCGGCCACGGCGGTCCTCCAGGAGACGTGGTGCGAGATGCTCATGCGCTGACCCCCTTGGCCAGTGGTAAACACACAGAGACTCCTCAGCTGGAAGGACGTCCATGGCAGTGCACTGAGAAGAGATTTACACCCCACCCCCCGGATTCTGCTTCATCTATAAGACGAGCAGGTTTGACACGATGACTGCAAATACTCTTTCAAATTCAGACAGGAGCCCCCCGCTGCAGCCCCATTAGGGAGTGCTTCTGTGCACACAGCCATTTTCCTGGGCATGCAGCAGACTCCAAAGCATGGGCACAAATCCTCGCCTAGGCCCAGTCAAGGCCATGATAAAAGGAGAGAATAGCTGAGGCCGGTGCTGGGGCATAGCAGGTAAAGTCACAGCCTGCAGGGCTGGCATCCCATATGGGCGCCGGTTCCAGTCCCGGCTGCTCCACTTCCAATCCAGCTCTCATTCGGGGAGTGAACCAGCAGGTGGAAGATCTCTCTCTCTCTCTCTCTCTCTCTCTCTGCCTCTCTCTAACTCTGCCTTGCAAATAATAAATGAATAAATCTTTAAGAAAAGAAAAAAAGGGAGGAGAGAAGGGGACTAAAAAGTCTCTGCCCCACCAATTCCCCACAAACACCCAGCCACTCTCAGCAGCTGGCGGGCCTCCTGCAAGCCCTCTGCCTCCTGTTCAGGGTCTCTGCTGAACGGCCCAGTCTGGCCCACACAGCACTGACCAGAAAGCTACTCTGAACATGGACTCACATGGGCCTGTGAGAGCGGATAAAATACAGTCAGGAATCCTGGAAGAGCAGCAGCGTCCAAAGGTGAGGGAGCGAGGTCAGCGCTGTGGCTCGGCGGGTTAAGCCTCTGCCTGTGATGCCGGCATCCCATGTGGGTGCCAGCTCCAGTCCTGGCTGCTCCACTTCTGATCCAGCTCCCTACTAACGCACCTGGGAAGGCAGTGGAGGATGGCTCAAGTGTTGCGCCCCTGAACCCACGTGGGAGGCCCAGAAGAAGCTCCTGGCTCCTGCCTGGCCTAGCCCTAGCTGTTATGGCCATTTGGGGAGTGGCCCGCTGGAGGGTGTCTCTCTCTCATCGCCTCTTCCTCCTCCTCCTCTCTCTGTAACTCTGCCTTTCGAGTAAATAAAAAGTCAGTCTTTAAAAAACTGTCTGTTAAAAGGTGAGGGAGCCACGTACAATGCCAGTCGCTCTCCTGCTGCTTTTGGTCCCAGCTGCATGGACCCCGACAATCCTATGAGGGTTTTGCCTTTGCCACCAAGTCGCTCCTGTCTTGCCCAGAGTTCTCTGCAGAGAAGTTTCCAGGCTGGAAAGTGGGGGAGTTGTAGCCCTGTTTCTTACTATCCAGGCCCAGCCCAGTGCACCGAGGGGCAGAGCTCGGGTTTTCAGAGAGAGCTGGGCAACACTTCCTCTTCACCACGCCCTTCCTGGCCTCCCTGCGTGCAATCCTGTGCTCCCAGCCTGATTAACTCGACAGATGTCTTTTCAGTAAACAAGAAACCCAATACACATGCTTCATATGTGGGGTGAAGAGAGTGAGCAAGTGCTTCTTCAATGTACAACCTCAATTACCCCCACAAGCTATGTCTCACTGGGTAATAAGGTTTTAATAAAGAGGCCAGCTAAATCCTTGCCAAATGACAATTCGAAATCTTGCTTTGAGCACAAGCATAAAGTACTAACACCCATGCTAAGCACAAGAACACGGGTAGCTGCACTATGCTATCCTACCCTTATATGTACGCACTGGGGTTTTAGTCTGGCAAGGTTAGGGAGCCCCTGATGAAGAGACAAATCCAGAGGCACCCCCAGGGATTACTGAAATTTATTTTTGTTCACAAAAACAGATACTATTAACTTCATCAAGAAAAGTGGAATACTCTGGTTCATGTTAAGAAAGTCCAGATGCCTCTCTCTAGCTGGTTCAGCTGCAGGATGAAAAATGCAATGTGCCTGTCTCAAGTTTTTAAAGAGAGAATTTTGCGGAGGAGAATGAGCTGCAAATCCGAAGCCAGAAGGTTTGGGTTTCGGCCTTAGCTCCGGTAACTACCCCAAAGTCGCTCCAGCAGATGATCTCGGATCTTGGCTCTGTCACCATCACCATTTCCTCCTCCTCCCCCACCACTGCCACCGTCAGCATTTTTACTTTATGGATAAGGAAGTTTGAAATGTTTCCCTGGTCACTGTGAGTTCCACACATAAGCCTGTCTTTGAAAGTGCTTTCTTGGGGCCAGCGCTGTGGCGTAGTGGGTGAAGCTACCGCCTGCAGTGCTGACATCCCATATGGGTGCCAGTTTGAGCCCCAGCTGCTCCACTTCCGATCCAGCTCTCTGCGGTGGCTTGGGAAAGAAGTGGAAGATGGCCCAAGTCCTTGGGCCCCTGCACCCACGTGAGAGACCCAGAAGAGGCTCCTGGCTCCAGATCAGTGCAGCTCCAGCTGTTGCGGCCAATTGGGGAGTGAACCAGTGGATGGAAGACCTCTCTCTCTCTCTCTCTCTCTCTCTTCCTCCCCTTCTCTCTCTGTGTAACTCTTTCAAATAAATAAACAAAATCTTTTTTTTTTTTAAAAAGTGCTTTCTTAGCAGCTTTGCAAAGAATTCAGGAGCCTGCAATTCATCTTACCAGGAACAGGCTCCATTCTCCATGGTCACACTTTAATCGGATCAAGAGCCATAAACAAGCACACCTGGTGGAACAAGGAAGCACAGGGAATTCCCAGGGAATTCCCAGGGCCTTTGCTTACGCTTGAAATTTCCCACAGTAAAGTTGGTCTTAAGTTGTTTTTTTGTTGTTGTTGTTTTGTTTTGTTTTGCTGAGAGGCAGAGACATAAATACACAGAGAGTATTCCCATTTGCTGGGTCACTCCCCAAATACCCACAACAGCCTAGGGAGGGCTGGGGCTGGGGTCAGGAGCCAAGAATGCAATCCAGGTCTCCCATGTGGTTGCCAGGAACCTAATGACTTGGTCAGTCACCACTGCCTCCCAGATTCTGTAGGAAGCTGGAGTCAAGAGCCAGAGCTGGGGCTGACACCATGGCGTAGTAGGTTAGGCCTCCGCCTGCAGTGCCGCATTCCATGTGGGAGCTGGTTCTAGTCCCAGCTGCTCCTCTTCACTGTGAGTTCCACACATAAGCCTGTCTTTGAAGTGCTTTCTTGGTGCCAGCGCTGTGGCATAGCAGATGAAGCTACCACCTGCAGTGTCGGCATCCTATATGGGTGCCAGTTCGAGCCCCAGCTGCTCCTCTTCCAATCCAGCTCTCTGCTATGGCCTGGGAAAGCAGTAGCTATGGCCCCTGCACCCAGAAGAAGCTCCTGGCTCCTGGCTTCAGAATGGCTCAGCTACAGCTATTGCAACCATTTGGGGAGTGAACCAGCAGATAGAAGACCTGTCTCTCTGTCTCTCCCTCCCTCTGCATGCCTGTCCACTTTCAAAGTTTTTGTAAACTACTCAATTTGTTATTTTTGAATCCCCTGTTTCAGTGATGGAATATTTTCACAGCTCTGGTTTTTCTGGTTTGCCATTGCTCCAAGCCAGTGTTGACTGACAGGTTTCTCTCCAAAGAACCAGATGGGCCTCCACCAGATCCTCCCTAGTGGGATGACCTAGGACTGCCCCAAAGCCAGACCGCTAAGCCATAGGTCTCCTCTGGGAGGCAGGAAGGGGGCCACTAGGTGATGGAGATGTTCACAGTGAGCCACGGACGTCTCCCTCTAGCTGATGCCGCCGTCGTGGGGGTCCCCTGAGCCCAAGTCCTCCACCGGAGAGTCTGTGCAGCTGGGGAGGTCTCGGGGTGGGGGTGCATTTCATCCTGCACCACACCCTTACTGAGCACACAGAAGTCAAGATGGGAAACCTTTTGTCGTCATAGCCCCGCTGTCTGTCCTCGTGCACTGCTCCTAGACCAAGCTGCTCTGACTCTGACTCCTTTGTACGCCACCATCTCCTTCTTTCTTCACAACGTTTCAAAATCTTGGCAGTTTTGTTTTAAAATTTCCCAAGGATGCACTTTGGGTGAGTTCTCTTTTCATGCCTTCAGCTAGGCAATCAGCACATTGTTTTTGTTTGTTTTTAAATATTTATTCTATTTATTTGAGGCAGATTTACAGACAGAGAAAGGTCTTCCATCCTCTGGTTCGCTCCCCAGATGGCCACAGCGGCCAGAGCTGAGCAGATCTGAAGTAAGGAGCCAGGAACTTCTTCTGGGTCTCCCACGTGGGTACAGGGGCCCATGGACTTGAGCCATCTTCCACTGCTTTCCAGGCACATTAGCACACAGCTGCTTAAGTGGAGCAGCCGGGACTCGAACTGATGCCTATATGGGATGCTGGCGCCACAGATGGTGGCTTAACCTCCTATGCCACAGGGCAGGCCCCAACTGTTTCTCCACTTGCAGACTTGCGTCTTCAGCTTTGGGAGATTTTCTTCCATTACTCCTGTCATAATTTCCCTCCCTTGGTTTTCCCAGTTCTTTCAGGAAACTGTCACAGTCGGAGCTGAGCCTCTGGGGTTAACCCCCTATGTCTCTCTTTTTTCTTTCACATTTTTAGTATTTTGGAATTTTTATTCTACTTTCCAACTACTTCTTCTGTCTGTCTTGCTTTCCAGGATTTCTTCAACCTCATTTTCCAACTTAATTCAATTTCATGTTCATATTTTAACCCCTGAGAGCTTTAATTATCCCACTGTTCTTTTTCCACAGCATCCTGTTCCTGTTTAGGAGATAGCTCCTCAAATTCTCAGAGAACACTAAGAAGAATTTCTTCCACGTCACGTAGTACCCAAATACATTTACATAATTTTCATCTATCAATTAAAAATTGAAAAATTGAAATGTATATATAGTTTTGGGAAAGTATTTTTTCCAAACCACATTTTTTTAAATTTGGCTCACATATTCAGTCCACTTTGTTTTCTATATATACACATGTAGGTCTACACATCTGAGTCCACACACCCAAGAAGAAGGAAACTCAAACCACAAGCAAACAGGCAATCACGCATCACTTCTGACCGTGCCTGGTACCCGGGAAGTAGGCAGTGCGCCAGGGAGGAGCTGGCTTACCTTCATGGAGTCGGAGTACAGAATGTATTCCCTGAGCACGGGCAGGAAGTCCTCTGTCATGTCATCCGTCAGCTCCTCCAAGGCCGCAGAGCAGTTTCCGATACAGGCCGACACCCCCTCCAGGGGTTCTGCCAGCTCACCCTCCAGCGCGCTCCACGTGGAGTACACGGGCCCGTACTCCCTCAGCTCTACCAGATACTCTGCAGCGCAGAACAGGAACCAATTAAGATCTGGCGGGGCTGCAAGCACTGGAATTGCCGACTCGGTAATGGGCACAACCAGGAGCTCCCCGTGTTCAGACAGGATTCCCTGGTCACCCGCTCACGGGAGCACGCTCCCCTTTAAACAAACTCTGGTCCCAGTGGACAAAAGCTGGCGGCACAGCTGACGTCACAAGAGCAGTCTGTCCCCGCCCACAATGGGAACGCCAGGCCACTGAACAGCAAAGCCCACGAGGCCTCATGGGGGCTCTCATCTCTGCTCGTCATCCCAGCATCGCGGTCCCTTCAGAATTACTCCACGTGATCCTCAGTGTGGACGGTACCCGAAGCAGCCTCTGCAGGCTCCACACTGACACCCTCAGTGGGTAAAGCAGAGGAAGTGTGCATGGGGAACACGGACGAAAAGATGTTGATTTGTCCCCACGCAAGGAAAATCTGGCCTGTCATTCTGTCACCAGGATTCTTGCCATTCCAACAGAATGTGGCTGTCATTATTTATTAACCAATAATAATGGTTAATAACGGCCGGTGACTCCTGGAGAATCCTCTACAACGTGTTTCATGTGCCAGCATGACCAGCGCCACTGCCCATGTCTGTCTGGTCTATGTGTGTGGAAGGCCACAGAAGACCTCATTCTGGGGTATGGCAATGCAAGTGGCCCTGAGAGGCATAGGCTTGAGAAGCCAGTGATGGCAATGGCCAGGAAAAATAAACACGGGATTAGACAGTGGCCCAGCTCAGGTGGCTTTGAAATGGGTGGACTGAGTGAGTCACTTTCAAGCCTACAGGCTCACTATGGTCAGAACCGTGGCAAGCTCAGGTCACCACGCTCTCCTTTTGAACCATCTCTCAGCCAGAAAAAAAATAGCTCAGTTTGTTGTTGTTGTTTTTTTTTTTTTTTTTTTTTTTTTGACAGGCAGAGTGGACAGTGAGAGAGAGAGACAGAGAGAAAGGTCTTCCTTTTGCCGTTGGTTCACCCTCCAATGGCCACCACAGCTGGCGCACGCTGCGGCCGGCGCACCACGCTGATCCGATGGCAGGAGCCAGGTGCTTCTCCTGGTCTCCCATGGGGCACAGGGCCCAAGCACCTGGGCCATCCTCCACTGCACTCCCTGGCCACAGCAGAGAGCTGGCCTGGAAGAGGGGCAACCAGGACAGAATCCAGCGCCCCGACCGGGACTAGAACCTGGTGTGCCGGCGCCGCTAGGTGGAGGATTAGCCTATTGAGCCGCGGCGCCGGCCAGTTTGTTGTTTTTAAAGTTCTCTCTCAGATAGATGAAAGGCAGGTGAGTCCCTGGCTCCACTTTCAAAGCTAAAATTAACAGCAATGAAAGAGGAACAAGGCCGGCGCCGCGGCTCACTAGGCTAATCCTCCGCCTAGCGGCACCGGCACACCGGGTTCTAGTCCCGGTCGGGGCGCCGGATTCTGTCCCGGTTGCCCCTCTTCCAGGCCGCTCTCTGCTGTGGCCAGGGAGTGCAGTGGAGGATGGCCCAGGTGCTTGGGCCCTGCACCCCATGGGAGACCAGGAAAAGCACCTGGCTCCTGGCTCCTGCCATCGGATCAGCGCGGTGCGCCGGCCGCAGCGCGCTGGCCGCGGCGGCCATTGGAGGGTGAACCAACGGCAAAGGAAGACCTTTCTCTCTCTCTCTCTCTCTCACTGTCCACTGTGCCTGTCAAAAAAAAAAAAAGAGGAACAGCCTAGACTCTCCAAAGCGGTTGCTTGCCATGGGAAAAGCAAACACAAGGCTGAGTTGCAGGCCGAATTATGGCGTGCAAAATTACACTCCAGTCCCAAGCGGCTCCTCCCCGCCTTGCATCTATTTGTTTTAGGGTGCAACGTGGCCTGCTTCTGTCACCCCACTGTGATTTCTGCAGCCAGATTCAGCTTTGCACACACGCACGCCATTTCTGCCACCATGGCCCCTGGGCGCGATGGGGATTAAAGAGCTCACCTATTTCTTCTTTGATGATCCGCTGGGCTATCCTGTCAATGGTTCCCAGTTTGAGCGCGAACGTATCCAAGTAGTCCCCAATGGCTGCGAACTCCAGAGGCCGGCTCCTCAGCTTGTAGCCCCCCGTGACGTGCTTGACAGACTCGCCCACGCGCGTCAGCAGCGCCATCCCTTGCTTCTTGTAGGCGTTCAGGTCCTAAGGATGACACGTGGATGACTCAAAGTGCTCGTTCGCCCACGCAGCCTGAACGCTATGAACCAACTCCTCCAAGCAGCTCCCATGTGGGGAATGGGGGATCCGGAAGACAAGGAGCCGAGCTGGGGGACTCACTGCAAGCATACCATGTCCCCTCCTGATGCCACGCCCACCCGACCCACGGCTCTGCGTGGACATTCACAGTCCTTCAGCAGAGCCGGCCGCCTACCCATCAATCAAAGCTCACTCACCTGGGCATGCTGTCCTTCAAACACGACCTCGTTCTAACAACGATTTTTAAAACCTCTGACTTTTTTTCCCCCAAAAAAATCTCTTTTTCCCATACATAACATATTACACTAACTTTAGGAGTGAAATTAAGGAGCCAAGACTCTGAGATTTGTCCCAATCATTTACACACACACACACAGATCCACATGATCCATTTTCATTCACCAAATCCACATACGTAGAGGGCAGAGAGCAGGGAATGGTGACAGAAGCAGCTAGAAAACTCTGGCCAAGGGGTCAGCATTGTGACGTAGCACGTTAAGCAGCATCCCAATCAGTGTGGTGCTGCAAGTCCCAGCTGCTCACTTCCAGTCTAGCTCCCTGCCAACGTGCCTGGGAAAGCAGCAGAAGATGGGCCAAGGGCTTGGGCCTCTGACTTCTGTGTAGGAGACCCAGATGGAGTTCCCAGCTCCCGGCTTTGGCCTGGCCTGGTCTAGTCATAGCCTTGTAGCCATTTAGGGTGTGAACCAGTGGATGGAAGATCTCCTTCTCTCTGTCATTCTGCCTTTCAAAAAAATAAAATAAATCTTTAAAAAAAAAAAAAAAAAGAAGGAGGGAAGGAGGAAGGGAGGGGAGGAGGGAACTCCAGCTATGGATAGATATAAACATCAAAGCATTTGAACTCTGAATTTCTTGTAGGTTAAGGCAAAAACAGGAGATACATGGAGTTTTATTATATCCCTGCCAGGAAAAACAAATTCCTTCTGATCATCAAACCACACGAGGGATCTACAGTCTCTTCAGGTTGCCCTACAGCACTCACTTCAACTGCACCTTCAAGAACGGTCTTACAGAGGCTGTGGGTGTCTGAGCCTCGCCTCTAGCGTGTCAATTCCCAGGGCCTTGGGAGGGCACACGGAAGGTGGCTCTAGCTCCCTACTGACGGGGCCTGATGCGGAATAAAGCGGAGAATGAGGAATTCGTGGTTAGCACAGCTGCCCCCTCTGACACAACCTCAGGCTGAGGCTCCCACCAAGGCAGGCAGCACAGATCCCTGGTGACTTCACTCTCTGCTCCGTGCAGCCAAGGCCTTCAATTCTGCTGCATCCCCCCCTTCCTCTCCATGACTTCCTCCAACCGAGACCCTTTTCCTATCAATCATCCCCCCCCTCCTGTCTCTCTCTCTCTCCAACCTCTAGTGCTCTGGCATGTAAAATAAAACCAGGGCTCACCCACGTCAATACAATAGCCTTCTTCTTAGGCCCGCTCCATCTCTCACCTTCCCTTCCAGGGCAGGCTGCCCGAGAGGGCTCCTCAAAGGTTCCATGCCTCCCTGTCCCCCACACCCCACACAAGCAGCATCCTCCCATGTACCAGGCCTTCACAAGGCCATCACTGAAGCGCCCGTCCTCGCTGCTACTTCTGCAGATAGTTCGTTTTGGGAGCAGCACCAGATCCCAATGGGCTCACTCGGCTGCGTAAGCTCCACTTTCAAGGGGCGCTTTGGAAGGGTGTCCTGGCGAATCAAGCGACCTGTTGAATGAGCTAAGTTGCTGCCAGGGCCTGCTGCTGCACCCATGCTGCCAACAACGGAAACACGGACTTGAACGCGGCTGACACTGAGCTTCCCCCACTTCTTCCACTGTCACTGGCTTCCCCCTACAGACACTTCCGGTCTGTGGTAAGATCACGTCATCACGAAGAAAGGGAGGCCCTCTGTGCACTCACCACTCAGAACACGTAAGCAGCTCGTGAGAACAAGATCGGCTGAAGGAAACATGGGGCAGGGGCCATCGGGAGCTGCTGTTTACTGGGCAGAGTTCAGATTCGAGGGTGAGAAAGTTCTGGAGGGTGGCTGCCCATGCAATGCGTACACTCCACACTACGGAACTGCACACTGACGAATGGCTAAGATGGCAAACTGTGTATCACATGTATTTTTTTTTTAATTTGACAGGTAGAGTTATAGATAGTGAGAGAGAGACAGAGAGAGAGGTCTTGCTTCTGTTGGTTTGCCCCCCAGATGGCTGTTACGGCTGGAACTACACTGATCCGAAGCCAGGAGCCAGGTGCTTCCTCCTGGTCTCCCATGCGGGTGCAGGGCCCAAGGACTTGGGGCATCCTCCACTGCACTCCCGGGCCACAGCAGAGAGCTGGACTGGAAGAGGAGCAACCGGGACTAGAACCGGCACCCCAACCAGGACTAGAACCTGGGGTGCTGGCACCGCAGGCAGAGGATTAACCTAGTGTGCCATGGCGCTGGCCCCACATGTATTTAACTAGTCAGAAATTTTTTAAAAAGAAAAGAAATTGCTATTTAGTGCATTTAGTTCAGTAAGAAGTATTAAAGTAGGGCTGGAATTTGTTCTGCTTAAAGCTGCCTCTCTGTATTCACTCACATTCAGTTGGATTTTAATTGAGATATTGAAAGACTTTATACATTTTTAAAAATCATTTTCACACTGCTTGGCCCAGAGATAGATAAATCAATCAACTGATTCTCTCTCTCTCTCACACACACACACACACACACACACATACTCTTTTCTACTTTTTAATTTTGGAGAGGCAGGGATACAGCAAGAGAGACATTTAGGCAGAAAGAGAAGGAGCTCCCGTTCACTGGTTCATCTCCCTTATGCCAGGAGCCAGAAACTCAGCCATGTCTCCGGCGTGGGTGGCAGCATCCCAACCACTTAAGCCACCACTGCTACTTCCCAGGGTTTGTGTTAGCGGGAAGCTTGAATTGAGAGCAGAGCCAGGAATTGAACCCAAGTACCTGGGATGCAGGTGTGCTACCCAGCATCTTACCCACCAGGCCAAACGCCCACCCACTACTTCATGCAAATCACTAGCGTCCGGCGGGCCAAGCTTTCCCCACTTTTCTCTTTCGTTCAGTAAAGATGACCAAGCACAGGGGCTGGAGTAAGAAAGTGAGCTGCAGAGCCGGCGCTGTGGTACAGTGGGCTCAGCCATCGCCTGTGGCGCCAGTTTGAGTCCCAGTTGCTCCTCTTCTGATCCAGCTCTCTGCTTTGGCCTGGGAAAGCAGTAGAAGATGGCCCAAGTGCTTGGACCCCTGCACCCACCTGGGAGACCTAGAAGAAGCTTTTGGCTCCTGGCTTTGGCCTGGCCCAGCTTCGGCCACTGTGGCCATTTGGGAAGTGAACCAAAGGTTGGAAGACTCCTCTCTCTCTCTGCCTCTGCCTCCTGTAACTCTGACTCTGCCTTCAAATAAATAAATACATCTAAAAAAGAAAGAAAGAAAGAAAGAAAGAAAGAAAGAAAGAAAGAAAGAAAGAAAGAAAGAAAGAAAGAAAGAAAGAAAGAAAGAAAAGGAAAAAGAAAGAAAGAAAGAAAGAAAGAAAGAAAGAAAGAAAGAAAGAAAGAAAGAAAGAAAGAAAGAAAGAAAGAAAGAAAGTGAGTTGCACTTTCGGAGAGCGGGATGGATTTTACTTTGAGTGTAAATTAAAGGAACTACATCTGAGGATCAGTTCACCCAGAAATAATTACTTTATAAAGCATACAAATTCAACCTGTGGTGAAAACGGCCTCTAGGAAAAACAGACAATGAACAGGAATATCAACAAGGCTAAATGCCAAATGAGGTTTCAGAGATAAAGACGAGACTTTGCCAAGTGGTTTCCACTGAGTGGAGGATGGAGCCCTCTCTAAAGCCTCCAACACCCACCAGGGGTACCTGCAAGCAATTCCCGACTTTGCAATTTAGAAAAGAAAACTGGGAAGCACGTGGGCCCTGATTGCCTTGCCATCACGGGACCCTCTGTGTCCGGCCGAGTATGGGAATGTGATACCTGAAACTAACCAGATGGACCTGGAAGGAAAGAGCAGGAGAGTTTGAACACGGGGCCCCTCTCCGCAGAGAGTCAGAGTGGAGCCCCTCAGATGTTCTGGTCAGTTCTGCCACCGGGAAGCACAGAGCAAAGCTAATGTACAACCAAACTGAGTTTGAAAGCCTAGGATCTGACAGCTAGGTAGGACCCAAAGATCTCTCTGGCGAAAGCTTGGGAAACGTTCACCGGACAAGAACGGGGCTGCAGGCAAGGGACGGTCAGCCTGATCCAGAGGGGAGGCGGGACCTCAGGGGCCAGAGAGGCCTGGCTGCAAACCCGAGTGATGCCGCTTGAACAAGCGGGAGCCCTCTGAGCTTCAGATCCCGTCTGCAAAGTGAGGCTGCAAGCAAGCGCAGCGTTCCTGTGGAGGGCGCTCTCTCCACGTGCGGCAATCTCCCTGCCCACTGGCTCCACGGAGCCAAGGCTGCCGAGGGGCGCTTCAGGAAATGCTTCCCTGTTTCTGACAAGTGAGAACCTCACTTCCTCCACTGGCTGCGGAAGAGGGCGGCTGGGGGGTGGGGGGGCGTCTCCTGAATTCTAACCCAGAACCAGGCACATGGGCACCCAGGAGTGCAGCGATCTTCCGGCACCTGCTACAGCGGGCCGTGTGCGGAGGTGGCTTGTGGGAGACCAAGCCGGGGTTTCCTGAAAGAGCTCGAGGAATGACAGCTGGGGGAGGAACACGCGCGATCCGTCCTTACCTTAGCAGTGAGGAAGACGTTAAAGTGTTCATTGAAAGACAGCACGGGGTGATCCGTAATTCTTTTCAGGAATTTATCCAACGCTTTTCTTCTGGTCTCCACAAACTCTTCCGAAAAGCGATCCACGACGCCTTTCACCACAAACTTCTCGGGAAGCGGCTGTGAGGAAACACGGAGGGAAACGTCCAGAATGACTGAGGGGAGGTGCAAGGAGAAGCGGCCAGGCCGGCACCCATTCCCAGCACCCATCTTAGCAAGACTGGCGTCCCTTAACTGATCAGGTTGGCTGGTAGCAGCTAATACGAACATTAAAAAAAATAAAACAGATGGAGTAAATCACCATTACTTTTTCTATTTCATAATGCAAGGAATAAAACACTATCCCCGAAACACAGAAAAGTGATTATCTATCCAGGAAATTTAATAGGTATAGTTTCATAGTTATAATCTAGTTTCATAGCTTATGAAATGCTTCATTAAAAATTCTTCTTCATTACTACTACCACAGAGAAACAGAGTATTTCTTATGCATAATTTTTAAATATTTGAGTTACAAAATGTTAAAAGAAAATTTACATTAAAAATGGGCAAATGGGGCCAGCCTTGGGGTGTAGTAGGCTGAGCCTCTGCCCGTGGCACCAGCATCCCATACAGGCACTGGGTTGTATCCTGGTTGCTCCTCTTCCAATCCAGCTCCCTGCTAATGGCCTGGGAAAGAAGCAGAAGATGGCCCAAGTGCTTGGGCCCCTGCACCCACACGGTAGACCCAGAAGAAGCTCCTGACTCCTGGCTTCGGGTCAGCTTAGCCCTAGCCGATGCAGCCATTTGGGGAGTGAGCCAGCAGATGGAAGGCCTCTCTGTCTCTTGCTCTTTCTGCCTCTCACATAAATAAATCAATCTTTAAAAATAGGCAAATGACCTAACAGATATTTCTCCAAAGAGCAGAAAGCCAACAAGCACATGAGAAGATGCTCAACAAGAGAGAAGTATAAATCAAAGCATACTGAAATACTATTTCACATCCACTAGGATGACCATAGTTTAAGAAAAAAAAATGTGAGGATGTAGAGAAATCGGGGCCCTTAGACAGGGCCAGAGTGAATGTAAAATGGTGTAACCACTGTGCAAAACACTTTGGTGGTTTCCAAGAAGTTAAATACAGAATTAACATGATCCAACGATTCTACCTGTATATTCCCTAAAGAATTAAAAGCAAGTGTCCAGAGACTGGCACTGTGGATAGTGGGTAAAGCTGCCACCTGCAGTGCCAGCATCCCATATGGGTGCCAGTTCAAGTCCCAGCTGCTCCACTTCTGATCCAGCTCTCTGCTATGGCCTGGGAAAGCAGCACAAGATGGTCTAAGTTCTTAGGCCCCTGCACCCACATGGGAGACCTGGAGGAGGCTCCTGGCTCCTGGCTTGGGACTGGCACAGCTCCAGCCATTGCAGCCATTTGGGGAGTGAACCAGCAGATGGAAGACCTCTCTCTCTGCCCCTGCATCTCTGTAACTCTCCCTTTCAAATAAATAAATAAATCTTTTTTTTTTTTTTTTTGATAGGCAGAGTGGACAGTGAGAGAAAGAGACAGAGAGAAAGGGCTTCCTTTGCCATTGGTTCACCCTCCAATGGCCGCCGCGGCCGGCGCACCACGCTGATCCGATGGCAGGAGCCAGGTGCTTCTCCTGGTCTCCCATGGGGTGCAGGGCCCAAGCACCTGGGCCATCCTCCACTGCACTCCCTGGCCACAGCAGAGAGCTGGCCTGGAAGAGGGGCAACCAGGACAGAATCCGGCGCCCCAACCGGGACTAGAACCTGGTGTGCCAGCGCCGCTAGGCGGAGGATTAGCCTAGTGAGCCGCGGCGCCGGCCTAAATAAATAAATCTTAAAAAAAAAAAAAAAAGCAGGTGTCCAAACAAAAATCTGGACATATATGGTCATTGTATCCCTGTAAAACAATGGCCAAAAGGTGGACACCACACAAATGTCCATCAATGGGTGAACTGATGAACAAAATATCGTATATCCAAATAATTAAATTTTATTTAGCCATAATAAGGAATGCAATACTGAAACATGCTACACTGTGGATGAATCCTGAACGCATGATTATGACAAGTGAAAGGACCTAGATACAAAAGGCAATATATGCTCTCACTTATATGAAATGTCAAGCAGTCGGCAGGGGCAAGTGCTGTGGCGTAGTCAGCTAACATTCTGCCTGCGATGCTGGCATCCCATATTGGCACTGGTTCGTGTCCCGGCTGCTCCTCTTCCCATCTAGCTCTTTGCTGTGGCCTGGGAAAGCAGTAGAAGATGGCCCAAGTCCTTGGGCCCTTGCACCCACGTGGAAGACCCAGAAGAAGCTCCTGGTTCCTGGCTTTGGATGGGCCCAGCTCCAGCCATTGCAGCTATTTGGGGAGTGAACTAGTGGATGGAAGATATCTCTCTCTGTCTGTAACTCTGCCTCTCAAAAAAGTGAATAAATTTTTTTAAAGATTTATTTTTATTTATTTGAAAGACAGAGTTACAGTGAGAGGTAGAGACAGAGAGAGAGGTATCCATCCGCTGGTTCACTCCCCAGTTGGCCGCAACGGCCAGAACTGTGCCGATCAGAAGCCAGGAGCCAGGAGCTTCTTCCAGGTCTCTCACATGAGTGCAGGGGCCCAAGCACTTGGGCCGTCTTCTACTGCTTTCTCAAGCCATAGCAGAGAGCTGGATCGGAAGAGGAGCAGCCGGGACTAGAACTGGCGCCCATATGGGATGCTGGCGCTTCAGGCCAGGGCTTTAACTTGCTGTGCCACAGCACCAGCCCCATAAGTGAATAAATCTAAAAAAAAAAAAAAAAAAAAAAAAAAAAAAAAAGAAAGAAAGAAAGAAAGAGAGAGAGAGAGAGAGAAAAGAAATTGGCAATCCAGAGAGACAAAGAGTGGACGAATGGCTGCCAGGGCTGGAGGGCCAGTGGCTTGGGGGCAGCTGCCTCATGGGTACAAGGTTCCTTCTGGGAGCAATGAAAATTGTGAACTCCAGAAGCTGGTGATGTACACTGTGACTGTGCTTGATGCCACTGCATTGTAGGCTTTAAATAGGTCAAAAAGGTTAACTTTAAAAGGCAGAGTGGCAGAATGACAGAAAGGGAGATCTTCCATTTGCTGGTTCACTCCCCAAATAGGACAACAGCTGGGGCTAATACAGGCAAAGCCAGGAGCTCCATCCAGGTCTCCCCTGTGGGTGCAGGAACTCAAGCACATGAGCCATCATCCATTGCCTTCCAGGTGCATCAGCAAGGCGCTGGATTGGAAGTGGAGTAGCCAGGACTCAAACCGGCACCCCAATGTATGAACTGGGCATCCCAAGTGGCAACTTAACGTACTGTACCACCATGCTTGGTCCCTATGTGTTTGTTTGTTTGTTTGTTTGTTTTTTACAATACAAAAGCTTATTACATATCCCTAAGTCATAAACAGGATGATAATGCTAGTACCATACCATTAATCTACTACTCACCCTGACAAGCAGAACACCACAACAAAGCCAGTGTCAGCTAATCACCAATCAGATCAAATCAGAAACCTGGCCGGTGCCGCAGCTCAATAGGCTAATCCTCCGCCTAGCGGCGCCGGCACACCGGGTTCTAGTCCCGGTTGGGGCACCAGATTCTGTCCCGGTTGCCCCTCTTCCAGGCCAGCTCTCTGCTGTGGCCCGGGAGTGCAGTGGAGGATGGCCCAAGTGCTTGGGCCCTGCACCCCATGGGCGACCAGGAGAAGCACCTGGCTCCCGCCTTTGGATAGGCGTGGTATTGGAGGGTGAACCAACGGCAAGAGGAAGACCTTTCTCTCTCTCTCATCTCTCTCACTGTCCACTCTGCCTGTCAAAAAAAAAAAAATCAGAAACCTGCCTCTTCCTATCCTCCACGAGGGACCACAACCCTACATTTTTTTGTTCCTTGCCTCCTAAACCTTATAGCATTTAAAACAATGCGTTGGCCAGCACCACAGCTCACTAGGCTAATCCTCCGCCTGCGGCGCCGGTACTCCGGGTTCTAGTCCCGGTTAGGGTGCTGGTTCTGTCCCAGTTGCTCCTCTTCCAATCCAGCTCTCTGCTGTGGCCCAGGAAGGCAGTGGAGGACGGCCCAAGTGCTTGGGCCCTGCACCCACATGGGAGACCAGGAGGAAGCACCTGGCTCCTGGCTTAGGATCGGTGCAGCGCGCTGGCCGTAGCAGCCATTTTGGGGGTGAACCAACGGAAGGAAGACCTTTCTCTCTCTCTCTCTCTCTCTAACTCTGCCTGTCCAAAAAAAAAAAAATGCATTGTTTGGCAAACTTGTTTTTGAACTTTATTAAAAACTGAACTGCTCTTTGCTTTTGTCATTCAACACTGGTTGTCTGAATTTATCCATACTGACACATGCTAGGCAGCAGGAGAATCACTTTCTTGCTCCACAGTCTCTCACTATATAAATGACCACTTGACAGCCTGTCCACCTGTTCCTCTGACTGTGCACATGGACGGTTTACAGCTTCGTGGCACTGCTAGCAACGCGGCAGTGAAGCCTCGCACAGGTGCATCACCTGGGCAGGTGTCCTTAGAGAACAAACCAAGGCAGGAACAGACAGTCAAGTGCCTTTTCCGTTAATATGTTAAGTGGGAAGTTAATACATTTTCTCAGGTTAAGCCAGCCTAACCGTTCAAGTTCAGAGTGATAGGAGATTAAATACAAGCATGTAATTCCATAAACTCCTCAAAATCCATAATATGTCAATAAGGAGATTTTGTGGACAAAAGAAACCAGAAATATATAGCAACAAGCACTACTGGGACTTAACCAACTTTAAAAAGTGGAATACTAAGCGGGAAGCTAAGAATTAGCCTAGACTTAACACAAAGCTTTAAAAGATGTAGAAAGTGACAACAGCAGCACCCCTGGGATATGAGGGAGTGCAACAGCCTCAACTTGAAAGAACTTTAAAGGTCAGGATGCTTTAGTTCTCAAGGGTGCCTTGCCTCCTGGGTTTGTCTTTTGCCTCCCCATTTCACCTGTCTGCCTTTGGCCAAATTGTGTGATCTCATGGGGCCTCAGTTTCCTCATCCATAAAATACAGGAAACAGGTTCTAGTCCCGGTCGGGGCGCCGGATTCTGTCCCGGTTGCCCCTCTTCCAGGCCAGCCCTCTGCTGTGGCCCGGGAGTGCAGTGGAGGATGGCCCAGGTGCTTGGGCCCTGCACCCCATGGGAGACCAGGAGAAGCACCTGGCTCCTGGCTCCTGCCATCGGATCGGTGCGGTGCGCCGGCCACGGCGGCCATTGGAGGGTGAACCAACGGCAAAGGAAGACCTTTCTCTCTGTCTCTCTCTCTCACTGTCCACTCTGCCTGTCAAAAAAAAAAAAAAAAAAAAAAAAAAAAAAATACAGGAAACACAGAACCCATTTCACAGGGTTGCTCCGAGAGTTAGATCAGTCACTAATCCAGAAAGGCTTTGAAAGACGCCTTCCGCAGAGTAAATACTCAGTGAGAACCTGGGTGCTTTTTGCAAGTGGCTGCAGCTTCAGGAACAGCCAGTGTTTATTTAACCCTGAGATGGTGGCAGGGTACAGAGGAGAGCCCTAAGAACACTGGGGGACAGCTTTAAAGCTGATCAGGCAGCTTTTTTTAAAGATTTTTTTTATTTATTTGACAGGTAGAGTTACAGACACTGAGAGAGAGAGAGACAGAAAGGTCCTCCCTCCGTTGGTTCACTCCCCAAATGGCCGCCACCGCCGGAACCACGCCGATCGAAAGCCAGGAGCCAGGAGCCAGGAGCTTCCTCCTGGTCTCCCATGCGGGTGCAGGGCCCAAGCACTTAAGCCATGCTCCACTGCCTTCCTGGGCCCCAGCAGAGAGCTGGATTGGAAGAGGAGCAGCCGGGACTAGAACCGGTGCCCACATGGGATGCTGACGCTGCAGGAGGAGGATTAACCAAGTGAGCCACAGCGCCAGACCCCGAATCAGGCAGTTTTAAGGGAATGATTTTGGAAATGAAAGAAAAGAGGGAAACAGAGTCCAGGATAAAATGGACAGAACCACATGGGAGGAGCAAGCCCAAGTTCAATGCCCACCGAAGCTTGTCTTTGGATGGAGTCTGGGAAAGGCACCCTGGGTCAGAAGTACAGGCCACCCAGCTCAGCGGCTGGCCAGTGAAAGCACTAAGGAGACTACCTCAGTAGGGTCTGGCCATCCTTTAGAACAACTTCCGTATTCTGGTCACGTCCTCTCTCATTCCTCCGGGCAGCCATTCTCATACTGCAACCTTCCAGGTTAAGCAGGTTCCCATCTCTCTGAAGTAGGAACCAGGTTTGAGAACATCGCGTGGAAATTCCCTAGCCATTCTGCTGCCTGCACAGCAACCCATGTACTTGGCACTCCTCTTGCCTGCATGCGTTAGATCCCTGTGGACGACACAGCCCTCCCCAGAGCTGTTTCATCTGTGTCCTTGCCCCGATTAACTCTCTATGGTGCACCTGTCATCAGCAGCTTTCTCTCCCTTGTACCTTCAACATCTGCCTATCCAGTTCTACTCCCAGAGTCTACACAAATATGGCCGGTTCTCTATCTGGAAAAAAAAAAAAAAAAAAAAATTCCAACCACCCCTTGACCTTACATTTTTTTCTTCACTCTCCTTCCCGTCTCAACATTTTCAAAAAGAGTCACTTGGCCGGCACCGCAGCTCAGTAGGCTAATCCTCCGCCTGTGGCGCCGGCACCCCGGGTTCTAGTCCCAGTTGGGGTGCCGGTTCTGTCCTGGTTGCTCCAGCTCTCTGCTGTGGCCCTGGAGTGCAGTGAAGGATGGCCCATGACCCGCATGGGAGTCCAGGAGAAGCACCTGGCTCCTGGCTTCGGATCAGCGCGGTGCGCTGGCCACAGCGGCCACTGGGGGGTGAACCAACGGAAAAAGGAAGACCTTTCTCTCTGTCTCTCTCTCTCACTGTCCACTCTGCCTGTCCAAAAAAAAAAAAAAAAAGCATCACTTTTCTCGACTTCTACTCTTTCCATTCTCAGCCCCAAGCTCCAGAACAAAACCAGCTTTGGTACTGCCTTCAGTGCTGCGTTTCCCTGCTCTACCCCCACTCAGTGGAGAAACTGATCTTTTGAAGATGATTCCACAATGACTTTCTAATAACTAAATCCAGTGGATATTTTTAAATTTTTTTTATTTTCATTTTATTTGAAAGGTAGAAAGAGAGAGAGGACAGAGACAGGGAAACAGAGCGTTCAGCTGCTGGTTCACTCCCTGTATGCCTGCAGCAGCCTGGTCTGTGCCAGGCCAACACGAGGAGCCCAGAACTCCGTCTGGGTCTCCTACATGAGTGGCAGGGTCCCAGCTGCTTTATAGCCATCATCGTCTACCTCCCAGGGTACGCGTTCACAGGAAATGGGATCAGAAGGGGAGACGGGACTCAAGCCAGGCACTCCGATACAGCAACAAGCAGTCTCCGTAGATACTTCTGTTCTTCCCTCCTGAGTCCTGCTGAGCACACCCTCATTTAATTCTGCTAAGACTGGGGAGGAAGGCCTAACGAGCAAGTAACTGGTTACATGTGCCTCCTACAACATCACAGGCGGCCTCTGGAAAAAGTAGTCTGTTCCTAAGATTTAGTGCACTCATTTTGTGTTTAATGCACTGGGGAACTTGCCATTTAAGGGACCCCTGGGGTGAATCCTTCTGCAAAGAGAATTTCCTTCTGTACTGAGCCTCATTACTCCCAGATGGCTACTTCCAAAAACTTGGCTTCAGAAATGTGTTCCCTCCTTTTTCAAGCTTCCTAATGGGGCAAACCTACTCTAAGCCTTACCGTTGCTACTTTCTGGGTTGTTTATGCATAGGAATCTGGGTGGCTGGTGGACTCAGTGGTGTGTAAATGAATGAGGGCATGGAAACGAAGAGCCCCATGCCCCACACAGCTCCACGCACACATTAGATCCCTAATGAACACTAGGTATTTCTATGAACTTGAAAACACTGCAGACAGAAAGTAAAAACAGGTAGAATGCAGGGTGTGCTTCCATGGATCTTTGAGGTCAAAATGTTTTAAGAAATCATCTGGGCTACCACAGCATGCCCACCAGGATAGTTGTTTTAAAAATGGAAAATAACAAAAAAGAATCACACTGCATATTGCTAGCCAGGGAAAAGGTAAGAATTCAAAGTAATGTGTGTGCCATGCATCCATAACCAACTTATCTTTGACAAAGGATCTAAAATCAATCTGGAGCAAGAACAGGCTCTTCAACATGGGCATGCTGGGAGAACATGCAGAGGTATGAAGCAAGATCCCTACCTTACATTTTATACAAAAATCCACTCAAAATGGAGTAAAGACCTAAATCTAAAGACCCAATACCATCAAATTACTAGAGAACATTGGGGAAACCCTGCAAGACATTGGCACAGGCAAAGAGTTCTTGGAAAAGACCCCAAGGGCACAGGCAATCCAAACCAAAATTCACAAATGGGATTGTATCAAATTAAGAAGTTTCTGGTCAGCGCCGTGGCTCACTAGGCTAATCCTTCACCTAGAGGCGCCGGCACAACGGGTTCTAGTCCCAGTCCGGGCGCCGGATTCTGTCCCAGTTGCCCCTCTTCCAGGCCAGCTCTCTGCTGTGGCCAGGGAGTGCAGTGGAGGATGGCCCAAGTGCTTGGGCCCTGCACCCCATGGGAGACCAGGAGAAGCACCTGGCTCCTGCCATCGGATCAGCGTGGTGCGCCGGCCACAGCGCGCCGGCCATTGGAGGGTGAACCAACGGCAAAGGAAGACCTTTCTCTCTGTCTGTCTCTCTCTCACTGTCCACTCTGCCTGCCAAAAAAAAAAAAAAAAATTAAGAAGCTTCTGTACTGCAAAAGAAACAGTCGGGAAAATGAAGAGGCAACAGACAGAATGGGAGAAAATATTTGCAAACTATACAACTGGTAAAGGATTAATAACCAGCATATATAGAGATCAAGAAACACAACAACAAACCAAAAATATAGTTAAGAAATGGACAAAGGACTTAAACAAGCATTTTTCAAAAGAGGAAATTCAAATGGCCAACAGACACATGAAAAAATGCTCAGGATCACTAGCTGTCAGGGAAATGCAGATCAAAACCACAATGAAGTTTCACTTCACTCTATCAGAATGGCTTTCATACAGAAATCAACAAACAACAAATGCTGGCGAGGGTGTGGGGAAAAGGGTACCCTAATCCACTGTTGGTGGGAATGTAAACTGGTATAACCACTGTGGAAGACAATATGGAGATACCTCAGACATCCAAATATAGACCTACTATATGACCCAGCCATTCCACTCCTGGGAATTTACCCAAGGGAAATGAAACCAGCATACGAAAGAGTTATCTGTACCTCCATGTTTATTGCAGTTCAATTCACAATAGCTAAGATATGGAATCAACCCAAATGCCAGTCAATTAAAGACTGGATAAAGAAATTATGGGATGTGTACACTATGGAATACTATACAGTGGTAAAAAATGAAATCCAGTCATTTACAACAAAATGGATGAATGTAGAAAACATCATACTTAGTGAAATAAGCCAGTCCCACAGGGACGAATACCATATGTTCTCCCTGATCTATGAAAACCAACAGAGCACCTAAAAGGAAACCTGTAGAAGTGAAATTGACAATTTGAGAAGCAATGATTTTAAAAGCCCTTGTATCGACTGTTGAGGAACAGTTTTTTTATACTATTTGTTGAACTCTACTTAACATAGAGTTAAAAATATATGTATAAAATCGATTGAAAATAGATCTCAGTAAAAAATGAGTGGGAATCAGAGGCAGGAGAAAGAGGGGTGGGAGTATGGGTGGGAGGGCAGGCACAATGGGAAGAGTCACTTTGTTCCTAAAGTTCTAGTTATGAAGCATATGAAGTTTGTAACTGTAAAGCTGTTTAGTTCTGCATACATTCCTTCGGACTCACTTCTAAGGATACAGTTTAAAAACTTGCCATCAAGGCTGGCACGGCAGCTCAATAGGCTAATCCTCCACCTAGCGGCACCGGCACATGGGGTTCTAGTCCCGGTTGGGGCGCCGGATTCTGTCCCGATTGCCCCTCTTCCAGGCCAGCTCTCTGCTGTGGCCCGGGAGTGCAGTGGAGGATGGCCCAAGTGCTTGGGCCCTGCACCCCATGGGAGACCAGGAGAAGCACCTGGCTCCTGCTTTCGGATCAGCGTGGTACGCTGGCTGCAGCGCACCAGCCATGGCCGCCATTGGAGGGTGAACCAACGGCAAAAGGAAGACCTTTCTCTCTGTCTCTCTCTCTCTCACTAACCACTCTGCCTGTCAAAAAAAAAAAAAAAAAAAAACCTTGCCATCGGACTCCAAATCTCCTTAAGCTGAGTGGTGAAAATGCCATCTTATGTGTTAAGGAGGAGAGGGAGGGGTGGGAGGGAGGGTACGCTGAGAAGAATGAAGAATCACTATACTCCTAAGGCTGTACTTACGAAATGCATGAAGTCTGTATTCCTTAAATACAAGGTTTCTTTAGGGGGAAAATAAATAAATAAAATGAAAGTATGGGATATGTACACCATGGAATACTACACACAGTGGTAAAAAAACAAAAAAGAAATCCAGTCGTTTGCAACAAAATGGATGAAAATGAAATCCAGTAATTTGCAACAAAATGGATGAAACTAGAAAACATTATACACAGTGAAATAAGCCATTCCCAAAAGGACAAACACCATATGTTCTCCCTGACCTGTGATAACTAATCGAGCACCTAGAAGGCAATCTATAGACATGAAACTGACACTTTGAGAAGCAATGAGTTTGAACAGCCCTTGGCTCGACTGTGGAGGAACAGCTTTGTTTTTCATACTATTTGTTGAACCTTTACTTAACATAGAGTTAATCATATATGTATAAAGTTAATTGAAAATAGATATTAGTAAAAAATAAGGATGGGTATAGGAGAGGGAGGAGGGGTAGGAGGGCAGGTACAGTGGGAAGAATCATGTTCCTAAAGTTGTAAATATGAAATGTATGAAGTTTGTATTCCTTAAATAAAAGATTTCGGGGGGGGGGGCGGGGGCAGAGAAGTGATGTGTGTGGCCTTCATGCCAAAAATCTGAAGTTACATCAATGTAAGTCAGGAACTGTCATATATATGTTGGAAATGTCCCCTAAAAAATCCTATATGCAAACCATTGCAATACCCACGAAATACACAAAGGTTTAATCCTGGAATATTGACATTTTTATAACACCTGAAACTTTGGCAAAGAACTTGCACGTATATTATATTCCACAGTAGTTTGTAAACCTGTTTTGTAATCTGTAAAACAAAACTACATTCCCTGAGGTGGGCACTGTGGCCAGCAGACTGAAGCGCAGATGGGAGGCTCACATCCCACAGTGGAGCACTGGTTTGAGTCTCAGTGCTCTGCTTCCGATCTGATTTCCTACTGTTCACCCCGGGAGGCAGCAGATGCTGGCTGAAGTACTTGGGCCTCTGCAACCCACACGGGAGAACAGCACAGAGTTCTGGACTCCTGGCTTCAGCCTGGCTGTTACAAGTATTTGGGGATGAACAGATAGAAGATCTCTCTCTCTCTCTCTCCCTCCCTCCCTCCCTCCCTCTGTCACTCAGCTTTCAAATAAAGAAATATATCTTCTTTCAAAAACACATTTCCTTTGTTACTGAAAAGCTATTTCTGGGTAGGAAATCTGGACAAATATTGCAATTGCTAACTCCTGCAATGTCCAAGTTCCTCTTTTCTGCATTTGAACAAGTATATTTAGTGCACATCTACTACATGACAGAAACTGATTTTTCCTATCTTTGTCAAATCAATATAAACCATCACTTCTAGGAAAATATTGCCAAATAAAGGAGCATCAAGATTAAAAAATAACCACCAGGACTGGCACTGTGGCATAGCATGTAAAGCTACCGCCTGCTGTGCCAGCATCCCAAATGAGTGCCAGTTCTAGTCCTGGCTGCTCTACTTCTGATCCAGCTCGCTGCTATGGCCTGGGAAAGCAGTAGAAGATAGCCCAAGTGCTTCGGCTCCTGCACCCACGTGGGAGACCTGGAAGAAGCTCCTGGCTCCTGGCTTTGGATTGGCCCAGTTCCAGCTGTTGTGGCCATTTGGGGAGTGAACCAGCAAATGGAAGGCCTTTCTCTCTGTCTCTCCCTTTCACTGTCTGTAACTATACCTCTCAAATAAATAAATAAATAAAAACCTTAAAAAAAAAAAACCTATGTATATGTAACCATTAACAATCAACTAGAGGAACCAACTAGAAAAATGAAGGTAGAATTTTTATGAATTATTTCATATTAAGAAAAACAGCTGTTGCATTACAGATTTCTTCTCATTAATTCCTAGGAGAGTTTACTGATGTTCAAAAGAAAACCGGGTATATATAAATACAAATACATCCTTCCAGTAAAACTTCCTTCATAAAAATCAAAGCAAATACTAAATTTCCAAGTGAAACAAAACACTAACAAATGTGTTTGCTTTCTCTTCCAAATCTACCTGTGCCCTCCTCCTCCTGGAATCTCTCTGCCACGTAGCCTGCAGCGAGCCAGCCAATGAGACAAATACGGAATGGGACGCAGGGTGGCAGCTGCCAAGGATGGGAGGGGGAGTGAGGAGCAGGTGTTCAGGGAGACAGAGTTCCTGCTGTCCAAGATGAGCATGTTCTAAACATCTGCTGCACAACGTGGTACCCGTCACTAACAACAGCAAAGTTCTGAGCCCAGTGTTGTGGCACAGTGTGGTAAGCCGCTGCCTGAGAGGCCGGCATCCCACATGGGAACCGGTCAGAGTCCCAGCTGCTCCGCTTCCAATTCAGCTTCCCCGCCAACGTGCCTGGGAAAGTAGAGGAAGATGGCCCAAATACTTCGGCTCCACATCCACACTGGAGACCTGGATGAAGATCCTGACTCCTAGCTTCAGCCTGGCCCAGCCCTGGCCATTGCGGCCATGTGGGGAATAAACCAGTAGATGGAAGATGTCTGTTTGTCTGTCTCTCTCTCTCTCTCTAACTCTGGCTTTCAAATAAATAATCTTTTAAAATAAACAAATAGGGGCCGGCACTGTGGCACAGTAGGCTAATCCTCCACCTGTGGGGCTGGCATCCCATATGGGCACTGGTTCGAGTCCCGGCTGCTCCTCTTCCGATCCAGCTCTCTGTTGTGGCCTGGGAAAAGCAGTGAAAGATGGCCCAAGTCCTTGGGCCCCTGAACCCGCATGGGGGACTGGGAAGAAGCACCTGGCACCTGGCTCCTGGCTTCAGATCAGCGCAGCTCCGACTGTAGTGGCCATTTGGGGAGAGAACCAACAGAAAGAAGACCTTTCTCTCTGTCTCTCCCTCTCACTGTCTGTAAGTCTACTTCTCAAATAAATAAAATAAATCTTAAAAAATAAAATAAAATAAATAATAAAATTTGTTAAAGAGGCAGATCTCCAGACCAGCGCTGTGGCACAGTAGGTTAATCCTCTGCCTGCAGTGCCAGCATCTCATATAGGTACAGGTTCTAGTCCTGGCTGCTCCTCTTCCAATTCAGCTCTCTGCTGTGGCCTGGGAGAGCAGTAGAAGATGGCCCAAGTCCTTGGGCTCCTGTACCCCCCATGGGAGACCCGGAAGAAGCTCCTGGCTCCTGGCTTTGAATCAGCGCAGCTCCAGTTATGGCCATTTGGGGAGTGAGCCAGAGGATAGAAGACCTTTCTGTCTCTACCTCTCTCTGTTACTCTACCTCTCTAATAAATACATAAAATCTTTAAAAAAAAAAAAAAAAAAAGAAACTGCTGAAGATTGTAGAAGTATGCAAAACACAATTTTATATATATAAAAAAAGAGGTAGATCTCATGTTAAATATTCTTACCACAAAAGCAGACACAAGGAAACTTATAGAGGTGATGGCTATGTTTATTCCCTTGATTGTGGTATCCATATAGTGAGTGTATATAAGTTCAACAAACTGCGCACATTAAATACAGATAGCTTCTTCCTATATCAATTATACCTTAGTTAGATATTTTTAAAAACTGAGCAAAGAAAGAAAAGGTCAGAGCAGAGACTTTCTGGTGGTGCCAACCATCACATAACAAAGCAAGCCACAGGGAACTGCCATGATAAGATGACAAACACACCTAGCGCATTTCTAGTTCCAAACCAGCACTGGAAGATTCCAGAGGCGGGCGTTGGGTCAAGAGGCTAAGATGCCCTCCACCCAGATCAGAGTTGCTAGATGTGAGTTCTGGCTCAGCTCCTGATCCCAGCCTCCTGCCAATGCAGACCCTGGGAGGCAGCAGGGATCATGGCTCAGCAGCTGGGTTTCTGCAACCCATGTGGGAGACCTGGGTTAAGTTCTTGGCTCTCAGGCACATGGGGAGAGAGCCAGAGGATCGGGGCATGCCATCTTTCTGTCTGTCTCTGTCCCTCGATAAACACATACATTTTTAATTCCAGGAGGAACAAAGCAATACAAAAAAAAAAAAATTTGTCATAGCACCAGAAAACACAAAAGGGCACTGATAATGGGCCAGAACTTGTTAAAGACACAAAACAGAAAAGATCAGCTGGAGAGAAAAGTCAATCAACAATCTCGTGATTCTACTCAGGGAGTGAGAGGCTGGGTGTCTCCTGCAGAGTCCTCAGAGGCAGCCAAGTGCAGAGCCCCAGGGACAGGAAACAAGGGTAGCCCTTGGGACCGTGGGTAGCAGGCAGCTCAAGGTGTGGTGCCTACCCAGGGCTACCCACTGGCTGGCCGCTCAACTGCAACTTCACGCGGTCCCAGTGAGGCCAGCGAAAGTCGGGATTTTATCTCCATGCTCCTAATATAAACAGCTGAAAGCTCACTAATTCTCAAATATTTTTAACAACAGCTGGCTTAGGACAGCAAAAAAGAAAAAAAAAAAAAAAAAAAAAGGAACTAACCACCATTCCTCCAGATTTCCCAACTGAATTGAAAAGACCCTGAAGGTTCCCTTGAAAAATGAAAGACGTGTGAACAGTTCGAAAAGCTCTAAACGGCAGGTGTACGGGAAGAGGGGGAGGTGGGGGCAGAGGCAGGACTTCCGTAATCAGACACTGAAATGCGCTGTGGAGTGACAGTAACCACACGCGGTGGAGGGGCACCAGACCAGAGATATCAATGAACCTAAAGGCTCAGACACAGCCCCCGAACACCCAAGTCTAACTCTCGCCACAGCCGAACACCTAAGTTATGATACAGGTGACTGACTGGTCACAGCTGGCTCTGAAACAACTCATATACCATTTGGAAAAACAAAATCCTCACATCAGAATAAGGTCTAGATTTAAACTTAAAAATGAAAGCATAAGCGTAATAGAAGCGAATAGCAGAATATATATATATAACGATCTAGGTTTAAAAACAAGTTTTAGGGGCAGGCATTCAGCCCAGCAATTAAGATGCCAGTAGGACTCCCAGCCCCAGCCTCCGGGTAATGCAGACCCTGGGAGGCAGCAATGATGACTCAAGAAAGTGGTTCTAGGGCTGGTGCTGTGGCACAGAGGGTTAAAGCACCGGCCTGCAGCACCAGCATCTTTTATAAGCGCCAGTTCTAGTCCTGGCCACTCCATTTCTGATCCAGCTCTCTGCTATGGCCTGCAAAGGCAGTAGAAGATGGCCCAAGTCTTTGGGCCCCTGCACCCGCACGGGAGACCCAGAAGAAGCTCCTGGTTCCAGGCTTCAGATCAGCTCAGCTCTGGCCTTTGTGTGAGTGAACCAGTGGAAGGAAGACTCTCTCTCTCTCTCTCTGTAACTCTTTCAAATAAATAAATAGTATTCTAAAAAATAAAAACAAAGTGGGTTCCTCCCATCCATGTGGAAAACTAATTGTGTTCCCAACTCCTAGCTTCAGCCCTGGCCCAATTCCAGCTGCTTCTGGCATTTGGGAAAGGAAGCAGCTATGGCAGTGTTTCTCTCTCTCTCTCTCTCTCTCTCTCCCTCCCTCCCTCCCTCCCTCCCTCCCACATAGACAGCTAAATGCTTAATGGAAAAAAGAAGCAGGCTTCGAGGCCAGGAACTGAAAAGGAAAGATTAACCCGGATGAGAGAAAAAGAGTCTTTATTTTTAATGGAACCAGCTCTAAGATAAATGACATCTAAAGGAAAAACCAGATACTCCCAACTGAGGTACCACTAAGGAAGAAGGAAAAAAAAAAGTAGGGAAAGGAAGAGCATTTCACAAAGGAAATGTCAGTATCTAACAAGCCATGAGCAAATACCCAACTTAATGTCTAGAAATGAATTCAGAATGGATTAAAGATCTCACAGAGAGAGTGAAAACCTTAGAAGAAAATACAGATGGATCCCTGTGACTCTGGATTTACCCAGTGGTTTCTTTTTTAAAAAATGTTTAAATTGTAAATGTTTATTCATTTTCAACAGATTCAATATGGTTTGTAGCCACCGTTCTGTTATCTCCTTCCTCCCTCCCTCCCTTCTTTTCCCTCCCACCCTCTTTCTTTCTTTTCTTTTAGTTTTTGAGATAACATATTTTAAATTTACATTTTGGCTTAATACTTCACCAAATAAAGTTTAACAAGTAAAAAGCAAAAAGGACCCGAATTTAGTGGGAATAGGCAGTGGCTATAAACAATAATTGAATGGAAAAATGACCAGTTCAGGACCGGCACTGCAGCACAGCAGGTAACCTGTGGTGCCAGTATCCCATATTGGCACCGGTTCAAGTCCTAACTGCTCCATTTCCTATCCAGATCCCTGCTAATGAGCCTGGGAAAGCAGTGGAGGATGGCCCAACTCCTTGAGCCCCTGTACACACATGGGAGACCTAGAAGAAACTCCTAGCTCCTGGCTTCAGATTGTCCCAGCTCCAGCCATTGCAGCCAATTGGGAAGTGAACCAGTGAATGGAAGACATCTCTCTCTCTCTCTCTCTAATTCTGCCTTTCAAATAAATTTTTTAAAAGGAAGGAAGGAAGGGAGGGAGGGAGGTAGGGAGGGAAGGAGGACCATTTCATCCATATACAGCCAATTTTTTTCTTCAGATTTATTTATTTATTTATTTATTTGAGAGGAAGAGTTACAAACAGAGAGAGAGAAACAAAGAGATCTTCCTTCCATCTCCTGGTTCATTCCCCAGATGGCTGCAATGGCCGGATCTGGGCCGATCTGAAACCAGGAGCCAGGAGTTTCTTCCATGTCTTCCACGTGTGTGCAGGGGCCCAAGGCCTTGGGCCATCCTCCACTGCCTTCCCAGGGCATCAGCAGGGAGCTGGATCAAAAGTGGAGCAGCCAAGACTCCAACTGGAGCCCACATGGGATGCCAACGCCTCAAGCAGAGGCCTAACCTACCACGCATGCCACAGCGCCAGCACCACATAGAGCAAATTTTAAAGTAATCGCATGGGCCGGTGCTGTGGCGTAACTGGTGAAGTCGCAGCCTAGAGTGCCAGCATTCCATATGGGCGTCAGTTCGAGTCCTGGCTGCTCCACTTCAGATCCAGCTCTCTGCTATGGCCTGGAAAGCAGTAGAAGATGGCCCAAGTGCTTGGGCCCCTGCACCCTGTGTGGGATAGGCACAGCTCCAGCCGTTGCGACCAATTGGGGAGTGAACCATCAGATGGAAGACCTCTCTCTCTCACTTTCTCTCTCTCTCTGCTTCTCCTCTCTCTGTGTAACTCTTTCAAATAAATAAATAAATATTTTTTTAAAAAACTGTATTTTGAAAGAAACCACCAAGAAACTAAAGAAACAACCAATCTACTGAATGGGAGAAGATTTTTGCAAATCATATATCTGGTGAGGGACTTGCATCTAGACATATAAAGAACTATTAAAACATAAGAATAAAAATACAACTCATTTTTTTAAAAATTGAAGAAGCAGAGAGGCAGACAAACAGACAGAGACAGAGAGCTCCCATTCGCTGGTTCAATCTCTAAACACCTGCAATGGCCAGACAGGGCCTGGGTGAAAGCTAGGAACTGGGAATGCAATCCAGGTCTTCCACGAGCTGCAAAGAGCCCAGTGACTGCAGGCATCACCGCTGCCTCCCAGGGTCTGCACTGGGGGAAGCTGGAGTCAGGAGCCAGAGCTGAACGCCAAACTCACGCTCTCCAGTATGGGAGGGATGGGGCATCTCACTGGTGTCTGAGCCACCGAACTAAATGCCCACCCCAACAACCCAACATGTAAGTAGTCAAAGGATCTGAATAGACACAAGGGGTTTTAAAAATTTCATGGAAAATGGAAATTACTAAAAAGCTGTGCATGAATTTTTTTTTGCACAAAAATTGATTGCTACTACAGGAGCTAGTGTGTAGCACTAAGAGTACCACACTACTTTGAAAGGAGGCCTTATCAGAGCAACTGGAATTCTGCTAAGGCTGAAGCAAGAACAAACATCAAATAGACGGCAAGGCTTGGGTGGAAAAACAGTGAAATCACTGTTGCTTTCTGACAGGTTTATGGAGACAAGACCTCCCCCAGATCAGCAGGTCATACACCAGTAACCTGCTTTAAAAAGGGACAAGATGGGGTCGGGAACATGGTGCAGCAGCCCATACCCCACATCAGAGTGGCTGGTTCAGGCCTGGGCTCCCCCCCCCCCCAGCTCCGACCCAGCTTCCTGCTCACGCACACCCTGGGGGGCAGCAATGAGGGCCCCTGCCACCCACGTGGCAGACAGGAGTGAGTCCTTGGTTCCTGGCTTTAGCCTGACCCAGCCCTGGCTGCTGTGGGTATCTGAGGAGTGGGCCAGTGGATGAGAGGCCTCTTTCTATCTGTATCTTTCTCTCTCTCTCTCTCTCTGCCATTCAGGTTTTTGAAAAAAATGAAAATAATTTTTTAAAAGGCCAAGATGATGTTGAAGACGAAGCCTTCGCCAACAGACCAGCCACGTCAATCTGCCAGGAACAAAATCCAGATTACGCACACCCTAGCTGAAGAGGACTGACAGCAGACGCCCCAGCAGGTCAGCGTACACACTGACACAGCAAACCTCCTGCTCGACGGGTCAAGCTGCCGTGCCCGGGGCGGCTGCACACGAGAGCGCGGCTGTCCGTGGAAAGCTGACGGAGGTGGGAGAGGCGAGCCTGCAGCATTTCTCCACGGGACGGGAACAGCGGCAGAACCACGGCCCGACCAGTGTCCTCCTGAAGACAAAGCAGTGGCTACCAGGAGGCGGCAGTGGCCCAATCAAAGCCAGGAGTGGAAGGCTCAGGGCCAAAAACTGACCCTTGGTTTTGGGGGGATGCTCAAGGAATTCCGTTTTTGTTTTGTTTTGTTTTTTACTTTTAAAGGCCAAATAGTGATAACTTCTGCATATCTGGAGAAAGTCAGCCAAAGCTGCACCAGTGACATGCCCAGAACAGCCTCACCAGAGCCCTGCCCCCCCCGCCACGTCCCTGCTCATTCCTCTCATCAAACAGGGTCTCGGGGAATCATAAATCCACCTGCCAGTCCTCACCTGGCTGCTCTGACGTCTGTTTCCTGATCTAAAAAAAAAAAAAATCTTCAGGGGCCAACACTGTGGCATAGTGGGTAAAGCCGCTGCCTGCAGCGCCGGCATCCCATAAGGGTACAGGTTCAAGTCCCGGCTGCTCCACTTCTGATCCAGCTCTCTGCTGTGGCCTGGGAAAGCAGCAGAAGATGGTCCAAGTGCTTGGACCCCTGTACCTGCATGGGAGATCTGGAAGAAGCTCCTGGCTCCTGGTTTCAGATTGGCTCAGCTCCAGCTGTTGCAGCCATTGGGGGAGTGAACCAGCAGATGGAAGACCTCTCTCTCTCTCTCTCTCTTTCCCTCCTTCCCTCCCTCCCTCCTTCTCTCTTTCTCTACCTCTGCTTCTCGGTAACTCTCAAATAAATAAAAAATCTTTAAAAAGAAAATCCTTAAGGGCACCCCATTTTCTTCAGCTCGGAATAGAAACAAGACTGCACGGACACGGGTGAATCCCCAGGAAACACAATTCTTCCGGGATGGGCTAAGAGGCTGACATTTTCCTTACAAAAATGCCTTTAACTTGATGGAGTTAACATCAAGAAATAAAGTTTAGTTTTTAATTCCATGTTTCCACGAGCTGGCGAAGGCACCCTCAGAGCTCTCCAAGGAAGATGTACATAGGTGCAATAAATATGAAAAGACTCTCGACGACATTAACAAAAATGCAAGTCCAAACCGGCATGAGACCCCACTGCACGCCCACTGGGACAGCTACAACCATCACAAAGATGATAATAACCCGCGGTGACGAGGACGCGGAGAAACTAGAACTCCCAGGCGCTGCCCGTGGGAAGGCACTGTGATGTCACCACTTTGCGAGACAGCCAGGTGATGCCTCAACACGTTCAATGTAGGATTACATAGGATTCAGCAGATCCACGCCTCCGCGTACCCCCGAGAGAAATGAAAGCCCACATCCACGGGAAAACCTGTACACACACAACCACAGCAGCATTACTCGTAGTAGCCAACAGGCAGAAGGTACACTGTGTCCACCCAGGGTGCTTGCGAAGTCAACGTGTCATCCATCCACACGCCGAGACACCGCCCAGGGCACCGATTCCCCCCAAAACCTGCGGGCACCATTGACAGCATCACGCTGAGTAAAAGAACCCGGCCACATGGATCACTCTGCTTATAGGAAATGCCTGGGGTGGGTCAACCACAGAGACAGAAAACACAGGAGTGGCTGCCAACGGCTGGGAAAACAAGAATTTAAAAGTGACAACTAAGGGATATAAAGTGTGGGGTTTTTTGTTTTTGTTTTACTGATGAAAACTTGTGCTGATGGCCACACAACTCTATGAATATTCTAAAAGACACTGAGACCAGCGTTGTGGCACAGTGGGTTAAGCCGCCGCCTGCAAGGCCAGCATCCCATATCAGAGGGCTGGTTTGAGTGCCACCTGCTTTGCTCCCGATCCAGTTCCCTGCTGATGCACACGGACCCAGCACTCCAGCCCCTGACACACACATGGGAGACCCAGATGAAGTTCCAGGCTCCCTGCTTTGGCCTGGCCCAGCCCTGGCCTTGGCAGCCATTTGGGGGATGAAAAAGCAGATGGAAGATACCTACCCCTCTCTCTCTCTTTCTCTCTCCATGTCTCTGTCACTTTGCCTTCCAAATAAATAAAATTTAAAAAGGCAGATTCTATTGTATGTGACTGTCTCAATAAAGCTCTCCAAGGAAAGAGGAAGGGAGGGAGGAAAGGCAAGAAAGAGCAAGCAAGTTTACAGCGTCTCCATCTGAACCGAGTTCCCAGGGCAGGCGTCCCTGGTCTGACTCACAACCCCTCACTCACCCTCTGCTCCTCAGCAGGGTCACACACCAGGCCAGGAAAGTGATTAACACAAGGCTGATGCTTAGTAACAGAGAAATACCACCTAGCAGACTCTACAAAATGATGTAGTAGGGGAAAAGGGGGGTAGCTTCTGGTTTGACTTCAGTGTCTACAGCAGAGACGCTCTCCTATATTAAATCTGTCTCCAGCAAGGTGTGTGTGAGAGAACCAAGAATTTATAAAGAAATCATGTCTAATGATGGCTTCTACAGGACCCTCACCCTCCATGCATTCACCCTCACTTTAAATGCCTTGGGCATTCTGAAGCCTCTTCCATTCTCTGTGGCGTCAGCATCTGTGGACCTGTGTCGCCATATCTCACCAGCAGGTGTCGCTGTCTGACCTGCCATCTCCAGGTACCAAGCGCCAACATGCACTACCTGCCAGGAGGGGGCGCACAACCGCCCTGATGCATAGCTAGGGCAGCATATAAAGAGCTACTTCCTCCCTAAAAATACAGTGTGGGAAGAGAGAAGAGGAGAGACTATATTGGGGGTTGGGGCTGAGACCTGCCGAGTACCACCTCTGGTCAGGTGACCGGCTCACCCCACTCCCGGCAGTGACACGTGGTGCCGACAGCGGGCGCCCTTGATGTGATGTGATGAGAGTGGCAGCTGACTGCTGTGGCTTTCCTCCCCACAGCACATGACCCCAGTCAAACCACAGGGAAAATGTCAGACACCACCAGAGTCTGTAGTCTACAGAACATCTGATCAGGAAAAAACACGGGAGGACGGGGCAGCCAGGTGGCCGGTGGTTAAGCCTCTGGCTGGGACACCTGCGTCCCATATCAGCGCCTGGGTTCAATCCCTGCTCCACTCCTGATTCCAGCTTCCTGCTAATGCACACATGGGAGGCAGCAGGCCACGGCTCAAATAGTTGGGGCCCTGACATACGGGTGGGAGGCTCCCTGCTTCAGCCTGGTCCAGCCCCTGCCGGCTGTTGTGGGCATTTAGGGAGAGAATCGCAGTGAATCCGTGATGGACAATACCTCTCTTTGTCTCTCTCTAGCTTTCGAATACATAAATGAACAAAAGTTTAACTTCTTTTAAAGTTCATATGTTACGTAGTAGATCATTTCTATGCTGCTTCAATAGTGTCAGGTGGTTTTCTTGTTTTGAGGTCTATTTATTTGAAAGGCAGGACTATAGAAAGAGAGACAGACAGACAGACAGACATCTTCTATCTGCTGGTTCACTCAACAAATGGCTACAACGGCTGGGGCTGAGCCAGGCCGAAGCCAGGAGCCCGGACTCCATCCAGGTCTCCCACATAGGTGCAGAGGCCCAAGCACCTGGGCCACCTCTGCTGCTTTCCCAGATGCATTAGCAGGGAGCTGGATCGGAAGTGGAGAAGCTGGGACTCCAACCAGCACCTACATGGGATGCCGGCATTGCAGACAGCCGCCTAACCTGCTGCACCGCAACACTGGCCCGTTTTCTAGTTTTTCAAATGAAAAGCTGTGATTGAAAGAGACTGTGTAGCCGGCGCCATGGCTCAATAGGCTAATCCTCCACCTTGCGGCGCCGGCACACCGGGTTCTAGTCCCGGTCGGGGCGCCGGATTCTGTCCCGGTTGCCCCTCTTCCAGGCCAGCTCTCTGCTATGGCCAGGGAGTGCAGTGGAGGATGGCCCAGGTGCTTGGGCCCTGCACCCCATGGGAGACCAGGAAAAAGCACCTGGATCCTGGCTCCTGCCATCGGATCAGCGCGGTGCGCCGGCTGCAGTGGCGGCCATTGGAGGGTGAACCAACGGCAAGGGAAGACCTTTCTCTCTCTGTCTCTCTCTCTCACTGTCCACTCTATCTAAAAAAAAAAAAAATTAAAAATTAAAAATTAAAAAAAAAAAAAAGAAAGAGACTGTGTGCTAGACTGCTGATCCCTGGGTTTTGGCGTATGCAAAGAAAGTCCAACCATGGGGCCGGTGCTGTGGCACAGGGGTAAAGCTGCTGCCTGTGGTGACAGCATCCTATATGGGCGCCAGTTCAAGTCCCAGCTGCTCCACTTCCGATCCAGCTCTCTGCTATGGCCTGAGAAAGCACAGGAAGATAGCCCAAGTCTTTGGGCCCCTGCACCCACGTGGGAGACCCGGAGGAAGCTCCTGGCTTCTGATCAGCCCAGCTCTGGTCTTTGCAGCCAATTGGGGAGTGAACCAGTGTATGGAAGACCTTTCTCTCTGTCTCTCCCTCTCTGTCTGTAACTCTACCTCTCAAATAAATAAAAAAATAAATCTTTAAAAACAAAGAAAGTCCAGCCCTTCTTCACCTGGTGCAGGGGGCCAGAACTCAAGGACAGAGAGACTAGCAATGGGGAAGAGAGCTTCAGTAGGACTTACACTCCGGACTTTCAATCTTTAAAGAGGCACAAGTGAGAACCAGAGAACTCTCTATACCTCCCCCCAAATTATCATCCTGAAAGTGTCTACCCAGCCTCACCCAAGAAACTGACAACCTGTCTAGCCAATCAGAAGCCAAAACCTCAAAGGCGAGACACCCCACAGAGTGTCCATAAACATGCTTCCCACACATGTGATGGGCGGACCTGGGGTGAAATGCATGCCTGGGTGGGCTGCACCTTTAGGGGCTGGGCCGAGTCACACCTTCGGGAAAGATGGCGCGGGGAGTGAGGAGAGGAGCTGTAACGGCTTACTACCTACGGGAATGAGATGCGTGGGCTGCGATTCTTCCAGCTTGTTCCTCAGCCAGTCGAAATCCTGGTATCTGCGGCGGACGGAATATTCTGGCAGGTCAAACTCCACCCGCGTACTCTGCAAAATAAGAGGATGGAAAAAAGTCAGCGAGGGGTAACAGCAGCAGGCCTTGGCTGGGGGGGAGAGGGAGGGCTCCCTCAGAGGAAGTACGCTGGGCACGAACACGCGGTCCTCCCAGCCGGCACACCAGCCAAGGGGCAGAGCTCACCCCACGCCGCCACCGGACCCGGGGTGGAATTCAGGGGGTGAAAAGGCCAGGGCCCTTCTCCCGAGACCCCTGGCAAACGGAACTCAACCATCCCTTAGGATTATTTAGAAACATTGGGTTCATTTCCTGCAAGCTTAACTCAGAATCTCTCTCGGCACAGTCATTCCCCTTTGGATATTGCTACAGAATCCAGATCTGCTTTCTACCAAAAATGCTGACAATTTCTGCCTACGGCAAAGGGGGAAACAAACAAGAGTGGGGACAGCTGACTGCCCACTCAGGGGGCGGATGCGGTGGAACCAGAAGCTTCGCTCAATCTGACGAAACCATAACCTGGAAACTGTATCTACAGTATTTGAGATGCACAGGAAGAAAAATCTAGAAGCAATTACCAAAAGCCACTCTGCTCCAGAAAAACGTTCGCAATCTTACCCCCTCTCCTGCAGTTTCTGTGATGTAATTACAGCCCTTTAATGAACGCCAATGTTAAATAAAATGCACTTGGTTTACACCAAAACGAGATTTTCACTCCTTAATTTGCCGAAACTAAAATCATGTCTCAGATTAAGCCATTCAGAGAAAGTGCAAGATTCAAATGCACATTTTATAAACTCTCCCAATGCACAATGTTAAGAAAATCTTAAAAACACACGAATAAGAGTCACTAGTGAAAGAAAAGGCTGCCAAGAGCTTTGACATTGAAGACTACGGTTTCAGGAATGGTCGTTCCGCCCAGTGGTGAAGCTGTCTGAGTTGGACCCCCAGCTTTGACCCCTGACTCCGGCTTCCTTCCAATGTGGACCCTGGAGGCAGTGGTGATGGCTGACCTGACTGGGCTCCTGCCACCCTGCTGGGAGACCCGGATCTCATCACCCACTCCGGACCCCAGCCCTGATTCAGAACCAGTGCTCGCAGGCATTTGGGGAGCGGACCAGCTGAGAACAGGGCTTGCTCTCACTCTAATAAAAAAAATTTTTTTAATTATAATTTCATCTTCCCCAAAAGCTGCACTTGCAGTCTGAGCAGAATTGTTCCGGAAAGAGCCCTGACTTGGACTGACCCCTAACACAATGCACCACTTCCCTTTTCAGTTCCACACACCAGGTGCCCCCAGGAACCACAGCCTGCTTCCGAGGCTGGGGACCGGGAGCGCGGGAACACGTGCGGAAGTCCATTCAACTGACCGTTTGTGAACTATCGGAAGACACCCCCAACGAATTGGCTGTGAAGTGAAGGGGAGGGGAGGAGAGGGGAGACGACACCCAAACCCAAAGGCCAAGTCACTGCGGAGGGAGAGCAGGGGGCCTGATGGGGGGAATGAGGAAGCTGCACGGTCCTGGCACCCACCCCCAGTCTCCCCCACCCCCAGATGCACCAAGCCTCACTGAGCCCTCATTTCCTGAGTGATAAAGGACAGTGGGAGGGACATTCTCGAGGATGCTCCAGGAGACAACCTGCAGGTGACCCCAGGCCCGGCCGTGCTTGTCACCTTCCTAAATGTTACCCGACCGGAACACCGACCCAGAGTTTCTCTCAAATCCACGTCACAAAGTATACAGCTCATGGAACACTTTTACTCCAACCTCCAAATCAACATTTGGTAGCTACAGAAAGCAGTATAATAAAACACACATTGTGTTTTTGTCCCAACCCATTTCATTTTTGGGGAACTGGACTTTTTCCCACTTCTTCTATCTATGCAGGGATATATTTCTTTTAAAATTTCAGGAAAAATAAAGGAATTTTAAAAACATCAGTCATATCTCTCTAAAGAGAAAAACACAATTAACATTATGGTATTCTATTATTCTATTATATTCACTCATTCACTCCTTTTTAAATCATTTTTATTTATTTATTTTATTTAAGACAAAGAAGGGCTGGCGCTATGGCATAGTGGGTTAAAGCCACCGCCTGCAGTGCCAGCATCCCATATAGAAGCCAGTTCAAGTCCCAGCTGCTCCACTTGCAATCCAGCTCTCTGCTGTGCCCTGGGAAAGCAGTAGAAGATTGCCCAAGCCCTTAAGCCCCTGTACCCATGTGGGAACCCAGAGGAAGCTCCTGGCTCCTGGCTTCGGATCAGCGCAATTCCAGCTGTTGCAGCCAACTGGGGAGTGAACCAGCGGATAGAAGATCTCTCTCTCTCGATCTCTCTTTCTCCCTCTCCCTCTCCTTCTCTCTGTGTAACTCTGCCTTTCAAATAAATAAATAAATCTTAAAAAAAAATAAAAGACAAAGAGACACAAAAAGATTTCCTGCCCACTGGCTTACCCACCACATGCCTACCACAGCTAGGGCTGGTCCAGGTTGAAGCCCGGAGTCTGGAATTCAGTCCAGGTCTCCCCCACGGGTGGCACAATCCCCAGTACTTGAGCCATCACCTGCTGCCTTCCAGGGTGTGCAGCAGCAGGAAGCTGGAGTTGGAAGCAGAGCTGGGACTTGAACATGGGAACTATAATACAGGATGTGGGTGCCCCAGTAGTATCCTAACCACTGTGTCCACATCTGTTCCACTTCATTTTCTATATCTCTTAAATGCATCTTGGCCATCTTCCTAGTCAGTAAATTCAGATCTATGACATCTGGATATATATTTAGCATAGTATTTCAATGAACAATTATACCACAATCAAACCAAATCCCCATTTAACTGTTTTTTCAATCAATCAACAACGCTACAGTAAACATACTGGGCACCTATCTGCTGATAATACCCTTAAAATAAACTCCTATGAGCTAGAATTTCTGAATAAAAAGAGCACAAAGATTTTTTACTTACAAACCGCTTCCAGAAATACAGCAATTTATAGTTTCCCTACATATTCTCAGGAACTAGTTATCTTTAATCTGAGAAATTCCATATCACCTTCCTTTCGCTTTGTTACTTTGAATAACTACTGGGGTTGAACATTCTTTCAAACATTTGCTGGCCACACGTTTCTTTTCTTTTGTCAAGGGCTCTTTTTGAATTATGACTCAAGTCTTTTTTATTTGTGTGAACTCTTGATTGCCATTTGCCTACATAATTTTCCAAAAGGTTTTTGAGACACACAATTTTTTCATTATTCAAATTACAATCATTCTTTCCCTTGAAGGCTGCTACTACTGCAAACTTTTGAAATATTCCCCTGGACTCTCCATCCTGTATGGTTTTCTGTCTTTCATCACTTATTCTACTTCTAGGAAACTGCCATTGGAAAGGGAAGATACTGTATAGGAGCCAGCGCTGTGGCTCATGGGTTACAGCAGCACTGGCATCCCACATGGGCGCCTGTGGGAGTCCCTCTGCTCTGCTTCCGATCCAGCTCTCTACCAACGCACCTAGGAAAGCAGCAGCAAATGGGCCCCTGTACCCAAGTGAGAGACCTAGAAGAAGCTCCTGGCTCCTGCGTTGGCCTGGCCCAGCCCTGGCTGTTGTGGCCCTTTGGGGAGTGAACTAGCAGACAGAAGACCTCTCTGTCTCTCCTTCTCTCTCTCTCTCTCTCTGTAACTCTGCCTTTCAAATACATAAATAAATCTTTAAAAAAAAAAGATATTTGTATAATGGTCTCCATTACAATATTATTTAAAATAACAGAGGAATTATTTCCCTTTTTTTATTTAGTAAATATAAATTTCCAAAGTACAGTTTATGGATTACAATGGCTTTCCACCCCATAATTTCCCTCCCACTCACACCCCTGCCACCTCCCACTCCCTCTCCCATTCCATTCACATCAAGATTCATTTTCAATTATCTTTATATACAGAAGATCGATTTAGTATATATTAAGTAAAGATTTCATCAGTTTGCACCCACACAGAAATACAAAGTGTAAAATACTGTTTCAGTACTAGTTATAGCATTACTTCACATTGGACAACACATTAAGGACAGATCCCACATGAGAAGTAAGTACACAGTGACTCCTGTTGTTGACTTAACAACTTGACACTCTTGTTTATGGCGTCAGTAATCTCCCTAGGCTCTAGTCATGAGTTGCCAAGGTTATGGAAGCCTGTTGAGTTTGCCAACTTCAATCTTATTCCAACAGGGTCATAGTCAAAGTGGGAGTTCTCTCCTCCCTTCAGAGAAAGGTACCTCCTTCTCTGATGGCCCCGATCTTTCCACTGGGATCTCACTCGCAGAGATCTTTCATTTAGGTCTTCTTCCCCCCCCACCCACAGAGTGTCTTGGCTTTCCATGCCTAAAATACTCTCATGGGCTCTTCAGCCATATCTGAATGCCTTAAGGGCTGATTCTGAGGCCAGAGTGCTATTTAGGACATCTGCCATTCTATGAGTCTGCTGTGTATCCTGCTTCCCATGATGGATCGTTCTCTCCCTTTTTGATTCTATCAGTTAGTATTAGCAGACACTCGTCTTAGTAACAGAGGAATTGAAGCAACCTAAGCTTCAGCAATTTAAAACCTATTATGGAAATTTTGGTATATTTATTCCAAGAGAACTGTCCTCTTAATACTCAAATTTAGTTCCAAATTTTATACCATTTTCAATATAAGATTTTTATAGTAACAAAAAGATGCTCATTTAAAAAAATTCTTTATTTATTTTGAAAATCAGAATTACAGAGAGGGAAAGATACAGAGAGAGAGATTTTTCCATATGCTGGTTCACTCTCCAGATGGCTGAATGGCCAGGATAGGGCCAGGCTGAAGCCAGGAGCCAGGAGCCTCATCTGGGTCTCCCACACGGATGGCCGGGGCCCAAACACTTAGGTCATCCTCTGCTGCTTTCCCAGGCACATCAGCAGGGAGCTAGATGAGAAGTGGAGCAGCAGGGATTTGAACTGGTGCCCTTATAGGATGTGGCATTGCCACAATGCCATCCCCAAGATGGCCATTTTTTAAGGGATATCTTAAAAACCATAGGGGAGGGGCCAGCACTGTGGTGCAGTGGGTTAATGCCCTGGCCTGTTGCGCCGGCATCCCATATGGGTGCTGGTTCGAGTCCTGGCTGCTCCTCTTCCAATTCAGATCTCTGCTGTGGCCTGGGAAAGCAGTAGAAGATGGCCCAAGTCCTTGGGCCCCTGCACCCACGTGGGAGACCGAGAAGTAGCTCCTGGCTTCCAATTGTCCCAGCCCCAGCCATTGTGGCCATTCGGCCATTCAGGGAGTGAACCAATGGAAAGAAGACCTTTCTGTCTCTCCCTCTCACTGTCTGCAACTCTACCTCTCAAATAAATAAATAAAATCTTAAAAAAAAAAAAAGAGCCATAGGGGAGTCAATACACCAAGAAAAACCCAATTTTATGCTTTGGAAAGCAGCAAGGTTAAAAAAAAAACAAACTCATGAAACAGAGGACGCTCATGTTCTCACGTTTCCTGACTGAGTATTTAGTTTACTTATCACTACCACAGCTTTTTCTAGAAAAAAACATAGCGAAACGTAAAATACAGTCAAATGACATAAATTATAAGTAGGTGAGAAAGACAAAGAGAAAATAAGGACAGGGAGAAAAAGTCGGGCCAGGAATGAGGCTAGCAAAACCCACTTACAACGGAACGCCACACACTTGCTAAAACTGGGCCACAGGCAGGACGCTGAGGTTCTGAGGAGAAACCCAGATAAGGGACGCACAGTAATAAGACACTCAGATCAACGACTGCAATGGCGAGCTTGTAGTACGTGTTTGCTCTGTGACACCCTGGGCCTAATTTAGAAAGGAGAGTAAAGGAAAGCTCTTTCTCTATTTGCTGGTACCTGCAGTCAACAAGCAAAGAAAAGAAAGCGTGCACCCACAATCCCATAACCGGAGACGGCCGCCACGTCACTGCGCTCTACGTCCTGCCACGCCATGCGCCCCATGACCGCCGGTCACGCGGTCATGGATACACAGCTACACTGAGATCTGAGAACGGCTAAATGAGCCCGAGTGTTGGAGCAAAGAACATTCATACTGGCTGCGCTGGAGGGTCAAGGGCCTCACCTCCATGTGAACAGCTCTCTGGTCGTCTCTGCACATCCCTGGCCTTCTCCTTTTCTTTCTGGAGGCTCAGCACTTGGGCAGACCTACACGGAGTGTCGATCTAACCCGGGAGTAAGGACTGCCCAGCCCCAGGGCCACAGAAGGCTTGAGAAATCGCTTGGTCCAGCCCTGCCAAGGCAACGCAGACAGGACTGGAAGTGCAATGCGCCCACAGCAGGCTGGTTTTTAAGCTGAGGATTCTGTAGGGCCCACCAATGATGCTATAATTATCCAAATGGCCCTTGGCAGGAATCCCTGGATCAATCTCGGTGCTCCTTCCCCACCACCCATTCACCCAACTCTGGCAAAAACTGCAAGCAGCCACTTCTCGTTGAACCAGGCCCAGGCCCATGAGTTCACTGCCAAAGGAAAACCACAATCAGGCAAACACACAGATCAAAGCAAGAAATTCTACTGGACCCTCAACACCACCAAGCAGTCTTCAAACACTCACTTGGTCTGCTCTCTCCCTTACTGAGCACCCCAGGCACTGCAGAGCCCGCAGCCGTTTTAAAATTTCTAAGCTGGGGCTGGTGTTGTGGCTTAGTGGGTAAAACCGCCGCCTGCAGGGCTGGCATCCTATATGGGCACAGGTTTAAGTCCCAGCTGCTCCACTTCTGATCCAGCTCTCTGCTATGGCCTGGGAAAGCAGCAGGAGATGACCCAAGCCCTTGGGCCCCTGCACCCACGTGGGAGACTTAGAAGAAGCCCCTGGCTCCTGGCTTTGGATCAGCTCCGCTCTGGCCATTGCAGCCATCTGGGGAGTGAACCAGCATATGGAAGACCCCCCTCTCTCTCCCTCTGCCTCTGCCCTCTTTAACTCTGACTTTCAAGTAAAATAATAAATCTTTAAAGTAAATAAATACATAATGAAATTTCTAGACTCCACTTCAACACCTCCCGCTCTGCTCTCAGCATCTCCATTTATTCATGGAGAAAACTGAAAAGGAAAATTCATGCAGCCATAAGCAGAGATCCCTTCGACTTCCTGCTGCAAGATAAACTTCCCCTTTCTCTGGAAACAAGGGCAAAAGTCCACCTCCTGCCACAGGAGGCTACGTCCTCTGCTGGAGTGAGGAATACTCTCTCTCTCCACCTCTCCCCCGTCCCCTACCCACCCCCGCTGGTGGCTTCCACCCTGCACCCCCTGACTTCAACTTAGCATCACTGCTGCTCCTCTCCTGATGCTGCTCGTCTGGCCCTGAGGTCTCTTAGACAGGTCTCTTTCATCCTGGAGCCTGCACCAGCCCCCAGAGAATGTTCCAGGTGCACTTTCCTGGCTGGACTGCCAAACGTTCAGGTCCTGGCTTGCTCACCTCCTATCCCCTACAACCCCCGGCAGCCACAGAACTGCTCTCTTCACAGTCACCAACAACTCGGCCAGCGCATCCGACATGCACTTGTCATCCTTATTTATGAGCTGGCCTCTGAGCCGTGCCTGGACCCTGCTGACCGCTGGGCTGTCCTGAGGGAGGAACCACAAGAGAGTAAGGTCTGGTGGGGACTGGTGGGGACAGCCTGGAAAGGGAGCTGAGGGTGCCTGCTCCCTCAGCCTCAAGCGTCTTTCCTCACCGTAAGTATCAGCAGCCAGGCCTCGGGGCAGGTGCGGGAGCATAGTGCTGCTGTGACTCCGTGCACCCGTGTCCCCCTGGAAGAGTCTGTCTACGGCAAGGAGACGCTGGTGACTAAGGGCAAGGATTCTACAATCAGGCCAGCTGGGCTTGGGCTCTCACCCCACCACGTGTTAGCGGCATGCCTTTGAGCAATTTTTTCTAATAATAGAAGCATCACTATGCTTGGTATTTTTTTAATGATTATTTATTTATTCATTTATTTATTTGAAAAACAGAGTTAGAGAGAGAGAGAGACAGAGAGGGTGTTCCATCCGCTGCCTCACTCCCCAAACGGCCGCAACAGCTGGAGCTGCACCAATCCAAAGCCAGGAGCCAGGAGCTTCTTTCAAGTCTCCCACGTGAGCGCAGGGGCCCAAGCACCTGGGCCATTTTCTGCTGCTTTCCCAGGCCATAGCAGAGAGCTCAATGGGAAGTGGAGCAGCCGGGACTTGAACCAGCGCACATATGGGATGCCGGCACGGCAGGCGGAAGTTTAGCCTACTACGCCACAGCGCAGGCCACTGAGCAATTTTTTAATATCTTTTTTCTCAGTTTCCTCACTGTAAAATAAGAACATTACCAATATCACTGAGAGCTAGGATTAACTGACAATATACTCAAAACATAGAGATACAAAATGACAGCACATTCATACAAAAGAACACTGTTGTAGTTTTACAAATGTTAGCATAAAAGTGTGCTCACCTGGGGGCCAGCATTGTGGGGTGGAGGGAAAGCTGCTGCCTGCAAGGCCAGCATCCCATAGGGCTGCTCCACTTCCTACCCAGCTCCCTGCTGATGGTCTGGGAAAAGCGGTGGAAGATGGCCCAAGTGTATGGGCTCCTGCCACCCAGGTGGGAGACCTGGAGGAAGCTCCCGGCTCCTGGCTTTGGCCTGGCCCTGCGCAGTCCATTGCGACCACCTGGGGAGTGAGCCAGCCATTGGAAGATCTCTCTAACTCTTTCAAAACAAATAAATCTTAAAAAAAAAAAAAAAAAACAAAAGTATGCTCACTGGTGTTTACTAGTGTGGAAAGATGTTCACAATGCAGTAAGTGAATCAGAAGCGTAAAAAATGCACATTTTTGTAAAAAGAGAAAAGCAGTACAGAAAGTTAGCAATGATGATACTGAGCCTATAGGTATTCTTCTATTTTACTGTTTTAGCTTACTTGTATTTTCTAATTCTTCTACAGTGAACAAATATGACTTTAAAAAAAATGTAAGTTAAAGGGTAGCTATTACAAGAAAGAGAAAAAGGCCAGCAGGCGGCGAGTACACGGTGATCAGCCATCATCATGGTGTAACTTTCTAAGCATCTGGAGGAGCCATCTACCCTGGGAAGGCTTGCGCTGGCTCACCTGGAGAGAGAAGACACTGCTGGGTGGAAAATTCTTTGCCTACACCAGCTCTCAGCCCTGGCTCATTTAACTCGGGCAGAAGGAGGTCAGGACTTTGTTAAGCTTTGGTCATCAAGAATACGAACTAGACTTGGGAAGTCAAAGGCTCAAAGTAACCAAGCGGCCAGGTGAACAGCTTTGTCCCCTGACCGCAGTCACTAAGCAGCCATGTAAACAGCTTTGTCCCCTGACCGCAACTGCTGGGGGACCTCAGCAGGCGTGTGGATCGGATGCTGAGATTCTGCGTCGCTGTGGGACCTCTGCCATCCCCGCGCACCCCTACATAACCTCTAGCCCAGCTCGCAGAAAGCAGGCTCTAAATGCACCTCCAGGCCATGATACTTGCTGCCGCCGTTAGAAACAGGGACAGAAGACTGTGCTGGCTTGGCATCAGACGCGCAAGAGCTGGGAAGCCATACCACTTGGCACGGTCCCAAGTTCATCCTGAGTTGTTGCCGTGACAGACAGGTGAACCGCGGGACTGGAACTTGGGAAAGGTTACCCTAGGACATTCTCTGCCTTCTAGGTAATCAAATAACCCCAAGAGAAGGGGTGGAAATAAGAACACGGGTGGGAACAAGTAAGAAAGGAAGGGACGAGCAGGCAGCTAAGGAAATCCGGGGAGCATTCGCCCATAAAGCTGCGGACGGACATCCTACAGGACTTGCACAGGGATGGCAGCCAAGTGCAGGGCCAAGGAATCAAGCAGCAGTGGGAAGCCACCAAGGCAGGCGAGCGCTGCTGTGCCAGCCAGGCAGTCACCCGGGCAGCTGGCTGTTTACGGCACCAATTCCAGAAAAACAGGTTTTCCATTTCACTGATCACGGGATAAAAAAAAAAAAAAAAAGTGAGTTCATCCCGGGGGGGGGGGGGGGGGATAAATGGAAATAATTGCTGGAAAATTGCACATCAACGTAGGACCTCTCAGGAAATAATATACAGGTGAGCACCTGGACCGACAGCGGGGAAACTGCAGGCAGCCAGGGCAGTGGTAATGGGGACGGACTGCGTGCGTTCACATGAGTGTGCACATGCGCACAAAGGACAGAGCAGCAGTACTGAGAAACTGGGACAAGCTTAAATGTCCCTACAGAAAAGATACTGTAGCGTCACCACGAAAACAGTTAAGACTTTGAAAGAGGATACAGAGGCAGGTGCTGTGGCATTGTGGGTGCCGGCATCCCATATGGGCGCCAGTTCAAGTCCCAGCTGCTTCACTTCCAATCCTGCTCTCTGCTATGGCCTGGGAAAGCAGTGGAAGATGGCCCAAGTGCTTGGGCCCCTGCACCCACGAGGGAGACCCAGAAGAAGCTCCTGGCTCCTGGCTTTGGATCAGCGCAGCTCCAGTCACTGTGGCCATCTGGGGAGTGTATCAGCAGATAGAAGACCTCTCTCTCTCTGTGTCTCTACCTCTCTGTAACTCTGCCTTTCAAATAAATAAATAAATCTTTTAAAAAGAAGAAGAAAGAAGCTACAGTCACATAAACATGGAAGAGTCTTCAAAAATTGTAAAATAGAAGTAAAGCTTAGAAAGCAATTTACACCAAAATCTAAATAATATATATTCTAACTGTGTGTGTGTGTGTGTGTGTGTGTGTGTGAGAAGAAAATGAATGGGAAGACATAGGACAAATTTTAGCAACAGTTGCTTGGTGTTAGAATAATCTTGGTAAGAAGGGCTAAGGAAGACAGCTCAGTTTTCTACTGTGAATTTGAGCTTTTTTTTTTTAAGATTTATTTATTTATTTGAAAGTCAAAGTTAGGCAGAGAGAGAGAGAGAGAGAGGTCTTCCATCTGCTGGTTCACTCCCCAACTGGCTGCAATGGCTGGAGCTGCGGCGATCTGAAACCAGGGGTCTTCCTCTGTGTCTCCCACATGGGTGCAGGGGCCCAAGGACTTGGGCCATCTTCCACTGCTTTCCCAGGTCATAGCAGAGAGCTGGATAGAAAGTAGAGCAGCCAGGACTGAAACCGGCATCCATATGGGATGCTGACATTGCAGGAGGCAGCTTTACACACTACACCACAGTGCCAACCCCTATTTGGGATTTAATACTGTCTTATTTATTGTTTTACAATAATACATGTATATTACCTATGTCGTTGCATTTTATTTTACTTTTTTGAAAACCAGCTTTTAATTTTATTATTTATTTAATTTTAAAGAGACAGAGCTACAACATCCACTGGCTTACTTCCTAAATGCCCACAATGGCCGTGTGCCGGGGGTTGAAGCCAGGAGCCAGGAGCTCAACCCAGGTTTCCCACGCTGGGGCAGGGATCCAACAACTTGAGCTATCACCTGCTACTTCCGAAAGCGTGCATCAGCAGGAAGCTGCCACTGAGACTCAAACTCAAGCTTTCCAATATGGGACGCAGGAGCCCAAAGCAGCATCTAACCACTGGACAAAATGAATACCGCTACACATGTATAATTTTTTTTTTTTGACAAGCAGAGTTAGTGAGAGAGACAGACAGAGAGAAAGGTGTTCCTTTTCCGTTGGTTTATCCCCCAAGTGGCCACTACAGCCATTGTGTTGTGGCTGGCGCGCTGCGCTGATCCAAGCCAGGAGCTAGGTGCTTCCTCCTGGTCTCCCATGCGGGTGCAGGGCCCAAGCACTTGGGCCATCCTCCACTGCCCTGCCAGGCCACAGCAGAGAGCTAGACTGGAAGAGGAGCAACCAGGACAGAATCCAGCTCCCCAACCGGGACTAGAACCCCGGGTGACGGCGCCACAGGCGGAGATTAGCCTAGTGAGCCACGGCGCCAGCCCACATGTATAAATTTTTTTTTTTTTTTGACAGGCAGAGTGGACAGTGAGAGAGAGAGACAGAGAGAAAGGTCTTCCTTTGCCGTTGGTTCACCCTCCAATGGCCGCCGAGGCCAGCGCATCGCGCTGATCCGAAGCCAGGAACCAGGTGCTTTTCCTGGTCTCCCATGTGGGTGCAAGGACCCAAGCATTTGGGCCATTCTCCACTGCACTCCCGGGCCATAGCAGAGAGCTGTCCTGGAAGAGGGGCAACCGGGACAGAATCCGGCGCCCCGACTGGGACTAGAACCCAGTGTGCCGGCACCGCAAGGCGGAGGATTAGCCTAGTGAGCCGCAGCGCCGGTCACATGTATAATTTTTTTAAAAAGATTTATTTTATTTATTTGAATGACAGAGTTACAGAGAGAGGTAGAGACAGAGAGAGAGGTCCTCCATCTGCTGGTTCACTGCCCAGATAGCCGCAATGGCCAGAGCTGAGCTGAGCCAATCCGAAGCCAGAAGCCAGGAGCTTCTTCCAAGTCTCCCATGCAGGTACAGGGGCCCAAGGACTTGGACCATCTTTTACTGCTTTCCCAGGCCATAGCAGAGAGCTGGATCGGAAATGGGGCAGTCGGGACTCAAACTGGCACCCACATGGGATGCTGGCACTGCAGGCAGCGGCCTCACCCGCTACCCCACAGCACCAGCCCCATATGTATCATTTTTAAAACACAACATTTTACTTAAATCAAAGATGAAGAGACAAAATGTGAGTGTATTTTACTCTCTGCTTTTCTTTCCAAGGAATTTTTCTTTAATGTTTCTTTTCACCTACTAAAAAGGCAGAACAACAGAGAGAGTGGGAGAAATCTTGCATTGCTGGTTCACTCCAAATGCCCACAACAGCCAGGGCTGGATAGGTCAAAGCCGGAATCTGGAACCCTACCTGGGTCTCCCACATGGGCAGCAGGGGCCCAACCATTTGACCCATCATCTGTTTCCTCCCAGGATGCACTGGCAGGAAGTGGGATCAGAAGTGGGAGTAGCTGAAACTCAAATTAGCACTCCAATATGGAATGCCAGCACCCACTATACCACAACACCTGCCCATCCAAGGAATTTAAATGAGTACAAGACCTAGTGAACTCTAATGATTTAAAAAAAAAAAAAAAACTTTTTTCAACAAAGAAAACAAGAAGAGGCTCTCTTAACATCATCCACAAAGGCACCTTCATCTGTTTAAAACTTCTGGAAAGATCTGTACGTCCCTGAGGTCTGTAGTAGGGAGAGAGTCCAAGAAATAGGGTGGTTTTTCTGACTAAAGCACATTTTTAAATTCAGAAACATAAAATGAGAAGTGATTTTTCTCCCTGCTAGTGTAGAGAACCTAGGTCAGTGGTTTTTGACCAGGGGCACTTTTGTATCCCAACGAACACCCTACAAGGTCTGCAGATGGCTTGGGTTGTCACAACCAGGAGCTGGGTGTGGTGCTACTACCAAGGAGTGGGCAAAGCCACAGATGCCACTCAACATCCTGCCAAGGGCCGGCCCACAGCAAAGGGTTACTCAGTCCAAAGTGTCAGTGCTGCCAAGGCTGAGAAACCCTGCTCCAGGGCCAGAATTTAGTACTATTTTAAACAATCAACCTGTAATTTTGAAATAAGGGGCAGCTGTCTGACCTGGCAGTTTAGACGCTGGTTAGGATGCCTACAACCCACATCAGAGTGGGTTCAACACCCAGCTTCCAATTCCAGCTTTCTGACAATGCCCTGGGAGGCAGGGGTGATGGCTCAAGTATTTGGGTACCTGCAACCCACGCAAGAGACCTGGATAGAGTTCCTGGCTCCCAGCATTAGCCCTGCCCAAGGGTTGGCCGTCTGTCTGTCTCTCTCTCCCTCTCTCTAGCCCTAAAATAAAGAAATAAAATGTGGGGGCTGACACTGTGGCGTAGTAGGTTACACAACCGCCTCAGTGCCAGCACCTACTATGGGCACTGATTCAAATCCCAGCTGCTCCACTCCTTTTTGTTTTAAAGATTTATTTTATTTATTTGAAAGACAGAGTTACAGAGAGAGGTCTTCCATCTGCCGGTTCACTGCCCAGATGGCCGCAAGGGCCAGAGATATGCCAATCCAAAGCCAAGAGCCAGGAGCTTCTTCCGGGTCTCCCACGTGGGTGCAGGGGCCAAAGGACTTGTGCCATCTTCTACTGCTTTCCCAGGCCACAGTAGAGAGCTGGATCGGAAGAGGAGCAGCCAGGACTAGAACTGGCGCTCATAAGGGATGCCAGTGCTTCAGGCCAGGGCTTTAACCCGCTGCACCACTGTGCCAGCCCAGCTCTGGCCATTGAGGCCATCTGGGGAGTGAACCAGAAGATGAAGACCTCTCTCTCTGTAACTCTGCCTCTCAAGTAAATAAATAATAAATCTTTTAAAAAGGGAAAATATTTTTAGAAATCATCAGTCATACTTTCTCCCTCATTTTAAGATTTAAATTCTCTCTCTCTCTGATTTTCAAATAAATAAATAAATCTTTTTAAAAAATTACTATGAGGCTTGTGTTGTGGTGCTGTGGGTTAAGCCACCACTTGTGACACTGGCATCCCATACTGGAGTGCTGGTTTGAGCCCTAGCTACTCCCCTGTGGTTTTTTTTTTTGTTTGTTTTATTTGAAAGGCTGATTTATAGAGACAGAGAGATTGTTCCATCCCCAGGTTCACTCCCCAAATGCCACAATGGCTGGGAGTGGGCCAGGCCAAAGCCAGGAGCAGGAGCCTCAATCTGTTCTCCCGTGCATGGCAGGGGCCCAAGCACTTGGGCCATGTTCTTCAGCTTTCCCAGGCACATCAGCAGGGAGCTGGATTGAAAGAGCAGCTGGGATTTAATCTGGTGCCCACAGAGGATGCCTATATCGCAGGTGGCAGCTTAACCCACTGTGCCACAATACTGGTCCCACTACTCTGCTTCTGATCCAACTCTCTGGTAATGTGCCTGGGAAAGCAACAGAAGATGATTCAAGTGCCTGGGCCCCTGTCACTCACTTTGGAAGTCCTGGGAAGAGTTCTGGGCTCCTCGATGAGGCCTGGCCTAGCCCCTGCTCTTGCAGCCATTTGGGGAGTGAACTGGCAGATGGAAGATCGATCTCTCTCTCTCCTCCTCTCTGTGTTTGTACATGGTTGTGTGTTTTACTCTGCTTTTCAAATAAATAATTTTTAAAAAATGCTATATGTAATCCTTTTAATTTGAATTCTTCCACTATCTCCAAAAACCATACCCACATTATAATAAATTGAAGAAAAGTGGGCAAGAAAGCAAAGGCAGGAGCCTTGGAGACAGAAGCCTGAATCTCCAAGATCATTCAACACATCAGAAGATAGAGGAGGCGTCTACCTTGGTGGTGATCCTATACGTGATGTAGGTCTCCATCGTGCAGACATGCTTCTTGGGGTCATCGACCGTGACAAAGAGATCCCTGGTCTCACCGTCAATGTCATCATCGAGCTGAAGTCTGTTGAGAAGGGAAGATGAAGACGCCGGGCTCGAGGTGCCTGCTGGAGTGCCACCGTTAGGCAGAATGAGATCCTAAAAGAGAGAAAGAATTGCCTTACAAATTCAACGGAAACACACACCGGAGTGTCAGCACAAGCAGCCGGTTCAGCCAAACCAAGAAACACTTCCAAAACACACACACACACACACACACACACACACAAACACTTTCAAAACATCCAGGCCTCTCCGTACACAATGGTTCTTGAGTGGGACAGATCTTTTACAACCAATAGAAACACAGAATGGCTATGCTCTAGGTCTAGTTCATGTCATGTCATCCTCCAGGAAGTGCTGGAGAAACCAACCCGGCCAAACAGCTCGCGGACAGAGAACCTAACAGCCTCATCTTCGTCAGCCAGCCATAGAGAAGGAACTCTGGGAGCTCACCCTACACTCTGAAGACCACAGCCCCGGCACAGGAAGACATGCAGGGGCCTGAGCGTCTTGCATAGTTAGCACATGTGTTAAAGCTCACCAACCAGCACAGAGAGACAACCACGAACTATGAGCCTCCTGAAGGAAGCTTGCGGCCGCCGCTACAAAGCAACGTTTGCCAAACTCCGGACCAAATCCTGAACGCGCCTCTAGACACAACACCCCTCTGTGGGACACACAGAGGAATGAGGAAGGTGTGGAAGGATGCGGCCTGCAAAATCCACAGCACGTGAAATTCTGCGTCAACAAATACACTGTGAGGAAAGAAAAACAGCGGGGGAGAGAAGGAGCGCCTACAGATGCAGAGAAACTCGGGAGATCCATCAGCCAATTGCATTAACGTGTGAAAAGAAAAAGACTCAGGGAAATTTGAATACTGACCAATGAATATTGAGATTAAAGAATCTTAGGTGAGACAGTGGAAACATTAGGACTTTACAAAGCCTTCATCTTTTAGAAATATACTAAAATGTTTATGGATGAAATGACGCCCGTCATTTGGTTCAAAATAACTAAGGCTGGGTAGGTGAGGACGTGGAGGGTACAGGTGCTCAGGAGTTTATAACTGCCGAAGCTGGTGGCTGAAGGCTTGTTATACAATCCTCTCCTCTTTGGTAAATGATTAAAATATTCCAAAATGTTGAAAAAGCTCTTGGAAAGCAGTCGTGCCCGGCATTTGGCCTGCAGTTAAGATGTCCACTTCCCACGTCAGAGCGCCTGGGTTCCACAGCCAGCCCGGCTCCTGAACCCAGCTTCCTGCCAATGCAGACCTCAGAGGCCACGGGCAGTGACTCCAGTCGTTAGGTTCTGGCCCCACCTGGGAGACCTGCACTTAGTTCCTAGCTCCTGGTGACAGTCTCTGCCCAGGCCAAGCCTAGCCATAGAAGCCAGACATGTGAGGAGTAAACCAATGGATAGAAGCTTTCTCTCCCTCTCCTCCTCCGCCTCCTTAACTCCCCACCCCCATAAATAAATAAATAAATAAAGACAGGAAGTGGGTGTGGGGTGAATACCAGGAAAGAAGAATTTTCTTGTAGGCCTTAACTGGAAAATCACTTGAATAAATTAGGCTCCTTACAAGATCCAGAAAGAGAGTGTGAAATTTAAAAGGCCCAGGCTTACAGCACCCTATGCGTCTGAAGGTTTGACTGTGGAACAGAGAGCTAACGGTAGGTGGGACAGTCTCTGAGTGTCTGGAATCAGTGGAGACCAAGCCCAAGGAAGAACGCGATGTGCCACCCCGGAGAGGGCTGTGGCGACCCCGCTGTGGCGACCCCGCAGTCACAGATCACAGGCATGGAAGTGAGGTGCTGGGGTCCCCTCTTCCTGGAGCTCTGCAGGTTGGAGGTGACCAGTCCCCACCCCCCACACAAACACACCCAGAAAACATACAGGAAGTGAGAGGTCAACCCAGCAGTCACATCCACCCCAGCTGGCCATGGCACGTTTGAGAAGAGGGATGGGAGGCAGGGGGAAGCCCATCTCAGGGTCAAGGGCGATGTCGCCCATGGGTGGGTGGCAGGAGGCACACAGAAAAGGCACCTTCCTTTGTCTCCCGTCTCTACCGACCAAAAATCAGTGAAGCACGTACTTCAGCGATGTTTCAAAAAGACTTTTCTGTGATTTCTGACAGGTTATCACTTTCATGTCTGGACTCGCCACCCCACAACCACTCAGCTATGGGTCTGAGCCCAGGGCAGGCCGGGAGCTGGTCAGCAGGGACAAGGGGACATGAATTGGGCAGCAACGCCACCCTGCCTGCTCTCTGGCTGCACGGAGGCGCCAGGGCATGCAGCATCCACACCCCAAACGACCTCAGAGGGGACCGCACCTCCTGGGGACTCAGATAACCATGTCAGTTCAGTAAATATTTAAACGCTGACCTCAGGCAAGACACAGTGTGAGGCAGGACAGGGACCCACCCCTCTGTTTCACCAACACCAGTCCCCAGGCCTCGGACCAGCTCTGTCAGTGGCTAAACATGGCACAAAACAAAGAAAGGATTCCACGCTGCTGGGCAGACCCACCAACCTCAGCTCAGGCGGCGGTTCCCACGGTCCTGCCTGGACTGACCTCAGCCCGGGGACCACCTCCAGACCCCACCCACACCCCTGGCTCTGAGGTCTCCGCACGCCTTGCAGGCATCTACTTCACCTTCTCAGTATTTGCACAACGACTCCACTAAAGCAGTGTTCACAGCCTCCGTCATTTGTGTGCACGCCTACCTTACGCACAAACACTGTGAATCGAATCCCCAGGGACTGTATCTGTGCCTTGCTCACCCGTGTGTGCATGTGTGCGCACATGGGACGGGAGTGTGTGCAGTCGTCTGCTGTCTCTCCCCAGCTCTGGCAATGGCTCTCAGACGAACTCCCTGAACTCTGGCCCAGGGGACCTCAGCCAGCAACCTCCCAAAAGCAGCCCACAGGAATGTCTGCAGTGTGTGCACTAAACAGTTCTCCAGGCAGCTGCTGGGGCAGGGAAGGAGAACGTGGGTTAATCAGGTCCACAAATGCCTGTGTTCCCCTGATGCTGCCCCTCACACCTGTGCGTCCCATTCTCATCCCGTCAGCCCCTGGTGACAGCCTCGTGGGGCGAGCAGGACACACACCATCCTGACTCACAAGACAGTGGACTGTGAGAGCCCTAGAACTTGCCCAAACGCAGAGGTCGGCACCTGCCGCCCAGGCGGTTCTGAGGGTCCAGGTTTCCTCCCCAGCGGAGCCCCTGCGCGTGGCTTTTCCCCCAGTCCTCCGTGGTCACCCCTCATCTCCAGCCTCTGGCCATGAGTCCCTCCCGCTTCTGGTATTTAAAGCCCAGCCAAGGGAAGCTAATATTTTTCCTCAGTGTCTCAAGACCAGTTCATCTCAAAATGACAGCCCTCAAGACACGGCCCCCATGAGAGGACACAGACATGGAGGGAAATACAAAAGCCCCACCAGGAAGGCACAACTGGGGAGGCGCGTGAACCACGCAGGCTCCTCCCACTCTGAGGTCCTCCTGCCACGGGGTCTGCCACACCCTCCGCAGGGGCCGCGCCGCGGCTGCACCTTTAGGACCAACAGGAATTAAGAGTCGAGGGAAGCCCGGGAAGGAGGCCAGGGAATCCCTGGCTCCACACAGGCGCCTCCCGCTCTGCTCAGCTCTCACCGCCGCCTCAAGGCGCTCTCTGCAAAGTGTGAACTGAAGTCCCCGCACACAGCTGCGGGCGACGGGGTGCTACACACGTGTGCCACGAGAAGGATCAGATCCGGCAATCGGGGTGCTACACACGTGTGCCACGAGAAGGATCAGATCCGGCAATCAGGGTGCTACACACGTGTTCCACGAGAAGGATCAGATCCGGCAATCGGGGTGCTACACACGTGTGCCACGAGAAGGATCAGATCCGGCAATCAGGGTGCTACACACGTGTGCCACAAGAAGGATCAGATCAGGCAATCAGGGTGCTACACACGTGTGCCACGAGAAGGATCAGATCCGGCAATCAGGATTTCCATTACCCCGGGCACTGATCAGAGCTTCGTGCTGGGAACACCCGGCATCCTCTCCTCTGGCTGCTTGGAAACTGATGGAAGCAGTAAACTATACTCAGCCCGACCGTGCTGGAGACCCTCAGAACTCACCTGTTCCGTGACCTCACTCCCTCTTCCCTCCACGCCAACCCTCCCAGCCTCGGGTCACCGCTGTTCTACTCGCTCAAATTTTTTTAAATTATTATTTATTTTATTTATTTGAAAGAGTTACAGAGAGAAGTGTAGAGAGAGAGAGAGAGAGGTCTTCCATCCACTGGTTCACTCCCCAGATGGCCGCATGGCCGGAGCTGCACCAATCTGGAGCTAGGAGTTTCTTCCAAGTCTCCCACACAGGTGCAGGGACCCAAGGACTTGGGCCATTTTCTACTGCTCTTCCAGGCCACAGCGGAGAGCTGGACCGGAAGAGGAGCAGCCGGGACTAGAACCAGTACCCATATAGGTGGCCAGGGCGCTTCAGGCCAGGGCCTCAACCCACTGCCCCACACGCCAGCCCCATACTCTCTCAAGTTTTAATTCCCACAGACACGTGAGAATGTGTGGTATTTGTCTTTCGAGGTCTGGCTTATTTCAATTAATATAATGCCCTCTAGTTCCATCCTTTCACGAATGCTGCTATATTGTCTGAATAATATTCCATTGTGTGGATACCACATTTTCTTTATCCACCCATTCACTGATGAGCATCCCATACATATTGTCTGTCCCGGTTGCCCCTCTTCCTGGCCAGCTCTCTGCTATGGCCCGGGAGTGCAGTGGAGGATGGCTCAAGTGCTTGGGCCCTGCACCCCATGGGAGACCAGGAGAAGCACCTGGCTCCTGGCTTCAGATCAGCGCGATGCGCCGGCTGCGGCGGCCATTGGAGAGTGAACCAATGGCAAAGGAAGACCTTTCTCTCTGTCTCTCTCTCACTGTCCACTCTGCCTGTCAAAAAAAAATTTTTTTTAAAATAGTAAATGAAACTTGTCAGTAGCTTGTTCAGAACTCTTGAAGACATCCCACGGGGGTGGTTGTTTGGCACACACCACTTGGGACACCCATGTCCCACAGCAGAGTGCCTGATCCAGTCCTGTTCCCCTGCTCCCAAGTCCAGCTCCCTGCGAGTACACACCCTGAGAGGGAGCAGATGACGGCGCAGGCTGAGAGCCCAGAGGGAGAGACCCAGACTGAATTCTCATCTCCTGGTTTTGGCCTGGCATGTCCCAACCCTGGCCTTTCCAAGCATCTGGGGAGTTAAACAGCAGACGGAAAATCATTCGCCTGTTTCTTTGCATTTCAAATAAAATGAAAATAAATAAAAAAAAAAAAGACATTCCCATCTCATTAATAAAATCCACACTCCGCTCCATAACCAACAGCAGCCGACGCCCCCGCGCCTCCCCTTCTCTCTGACCTCACCACCAACGCACTCCCCACAGGACAGCTGCTCTGGGACACTGGTCTTCCCGGGCTCATTCTGACCTCAGTGCCCTTGTACCTCCCGCTCCTTCTATCTGGCAACTCCTTTCCCTCCTGGTCCCCGGGTGGCCGGTTCCTCTCTTCACATAGGGTTCTGCTTAAACAATAACTATGCAAAGAGGGCTTCTTAGCTCAGAAAACCTGAAAACATCCCCCACTGCTCTCTGGTCCCTTCTCCGGCTTTATTTGCTTCACAGAACTTATCACTACCCAAAAACTTACTCTACTGTGTATGCACTGATTGGCTGTCTGAATCACTGGTCTACATATTTCATAAAAGCAGAGACCATGCTACCCTTGGCATATAACAGCTATTAAGTAGTTGATGAGTAAGTGAATGAGAATGACCCAACTCAATTCCTTGCCAATACAAGGCACTCGGTCGATGTCTGTGGAATGACAACACGACAGAGGCTAACCTGGGCCAGCCCGTCTGGTTTTGAATGCCAGTTCCATCACTCATTACCAGCGTGTGGTTTCAGGGAGTTTCCTAAGCTCTCACTCACTTCTCTCTGGCCTCACTTCTTCCTTTCTAAGAGGGTATGACAGCACTGAGTGAGCCTGTATGTGGGAGCAGTTGGAATCGTGCCTGGAACACGGTGGAGGCTCCCCCTGTGCACTCACACCGACATCAAACCTGCCTGTGTGTGCTCTCGCCTCCCCTTACATACTCTGACACTAGGTTCACGGCAGACACTTAACAAATGCTGCCAAGGATAAAAACTACGTTAAGAGTCATAGCCGGTGCCTCAGATGCAGGCTCTTCATGATTTTGTTACAGTGTCAGGTATCTAGAGTAGCCTTGGGAAGGATTACAACAACACAGTTGATAAATAAATGAAATCCCTCCCCATTGCTACCAAGCATCAGTTCCCGCCCTGCAGGCTTCAAGTTCCCAGGGCATTTCTTCCTCATTCCCTCTTTTTCCACCCTAGAAGGGAGCCACCCAGCTGGGCTGCTTACAAAGCAACGTCTGGCTCCAAGGATTTCAGTTTTGAGACCCCCCTTTGTGTGGGTCAGCCAGCCACAAGACAGGTTAACATCAATGACTGGTGAAGTTCTATATTATGTTAAACGAATGGCTTATGAAAAGACAGTAGGAGCCTCGTGGATTTAATAAAAATACAAGCCATGCCAGATCAAATATTCCGATCCCTCATTTTGGTACTATTAGAGGGAGGGGGCCTGGCTTGGGAAGAACCTGACCCAGCCCCCGGGCGCCTGCTCTCACTGCACTGACCCCGCCTTGCTCTGTCTGTGTTCCCCAGCCTCCGGCCAGGTCCACAGCCGATGCCTGGAGAATGAACGTGTCCCACACAAACTAAACAGAATACACCCCACCATGGGTCTGTTGTAAAGTTCCACCCAAGCCCACTTCGGAGAACAAACTCCAAGGGGAAAAACATCTCAAAACGCATCCTGCTCAAAGACGTTCACAAGAGAACCAGAAACACAACGAAACCTGGGGAACAAACAAAATACGCAAGGGCTCCAAACCAGGAAAACCCATCGTGTTTACATTGCCAGATGCAAAATGTTACATGCTCACTTAGTAGTTATAAACCCAGATTTCCAGTAAACTCAGCAAAGTAAGCTAAGCACCAGACTTTGCTCCTTCCCCTTCCCGCCCTTCTTAGCTTAACAATCTAGACAATGGGAGCCAAAGGGGGAGGGGGGTAAGAACACAGTGACTGGAGTCCCCTCCACCCTGGATGTGAGCAAAGAAGCTGATTAAAGGCATGGACTTTCCAAGAGCTGCACTGGATAGGAAAAGAACTAAGGGGTATCTTTAGCTCACGTCACTGAGATCCCTTAAGGTTATTGACATTATCTATGAAGTCATCCTGAGGGACTGGTGTTGTACAGAGAGTTAAGTGGCTGCCTGTGAGTGAGAGTGCAGGTTCGAGTCCCGGCTGCTCCACTTCTGAGCCAACTCCCTGCTAATGTGACTGGGAAAGCAGTGGAAGATCACCCAAATACCTTGGTCCCTGCACCGTGTGGGAGACCCAGAAGCTCCTGGCTCCTGCCTTCAGATAGGCCCAGCTCCAGCCACTGCAGCCATTTGGGAAGTGAACCAGCGGATAGAAGACCTCTCTCTGTCTCTCCCTCTCTCTGTCTGAACTCTGCCTCTCAAATAAAATAAATATTTAAAAAAAAAAATAAGCGTAATTGAAAGGTGGGAGGGGAAAGGGAGATGTGGAAAGACCACCAAGGGGTTCTCTGCAGTGACCCAGGGGATGGCAAGCAAGGCAGAGACATCAAGTGTGGGCCACCAGCAGAGGGCACTCCGCCCCCACAACTGATCTCACCAGGAAGGGTAGAGACTCAAAAACCATGTGTGCATGTGTGCGTGTGTGCATGGGGGGGTGGGGAGGGTGGAGCAGGGGTGTGGGGTGTGCAGCCACTGGGGCACTGGTTGGGGCTCAAGCCCCAGCTCCACTCCTGATTCCAGCACCCTGCTAGTGTGCAACCTGGGAGGCGGCAGGGGATGGCTCAAGTAGTCGGGTCCCTGCCCCAACATTGGATCCTGCTTCAGCCCAACCCAAGGCTGGCTGTTGTGGGCATTTGGGAGAGGAAGGCATTGAGATAGGGGGATAGGGATAAACCAATGGGTGGAACATCTCTGTCTCTCTGTCTTGCTGCATTTCAAATAAATTTAAAAAAAAAAATTCAAACAAGGAAAAAGGCTGGAGGAATGTGAAGACCTCTGGCTACTCTGGACATGTCCAACAAGCACAAAGCAAGAGTGACTGAGAGGAAGAGGGACAGGGTGCCACCAAGATGGGGGGTGGGAGGCAGGGTGCCACCAAGATGGGGGGTGGGAGGCAGCTGCATCAAGAAGTATGCCAGACCGCAGGGGCACTGGATGCGGAGAAGAGCCAGGCGGAGCTGCCCTGACCCGGCCGCCCAGGGCCCTGCTGCCAGATCACTCAAGTGGTAACAACCTAAGGATCTGCTGTGTTGACATGCAGGGGGTCCCCAGGAGTTCACGTGTTGGAAGCCTGGTCCCCAGTGCAGTGATGTTAAAGGGTGGTGGGACCTTTAAGAGGTGGGGCCTAGCGGAGGTCATGGCGTACCTCCCTGGAAAGCAGAAGGCAACTGTGTGGGGCCAGCGGGTTAGTCCTCTGAAAGGGCTGTTAGGAAAGACCAAGCCTGGCCCCTCCCCGCCTCTCTGGGCTCCCCATCTTGCGGCACGGTCACTCCCTCTCACCTGCACTCCCACCACGGAGGGGCCATCGGCCAGGAGATCCTCACCAGAGCCGAGCCCAGGCTGGGGCCATGCCCTTGGACCTTCAGAACTGTGAGCTAAATAAAACCTTTTCTCTGTGACGTACCTGGCCCCAGGCACTCCGCTGTAACAACAGAAAACGGACAGACATGAGTAGGGTCCAAGAAGGCGCTTCTAACATCATCAAGTAGAAACAGGGATCTGATAATTTACTTGTTCCGACAGGCGGCCGAGAGCAGGCCCGCGGCGCAACCTCACCAGACACACGTGAACCGAAAGGCCACGCCGGCCTGCACTGTCTCAGCGTTCAGGCCCCAAAAGCCAAGACCCGAAGGCAGCAGCAGAGGGTACTAGAGGCCAGGCACATATGAAGAAGACTCATCTGTGAACCAGAACATGTCACAAGCACTACTCTGTGCTCCCATTTTTAAAAAAAAGCCAAAATAGAAAAAGTATACACTGAATATACAGAAAAGCACAAAAGTTATTTAAAAGAAAAAAGATTCTTCTAAAAGATAAGTTAGGGCATTGTGGCTCATCAGGTTCAACGGCTGCTGGGGACACCGGCATCCCATGTCAGAGTGATGGCGACGTCCAGATTCCTCCGCTTCCGATGCAGCTTCCTGCTAATGCACCCTGGGAGGCAGCGGTTGACGGTGCAGAAGTACTGGGTCCCTGCTATGTGGGAGCCCTGGACCGAGCTCCATCCTCCTGGCTTCAGCCCAGCCCAGCCCTGGCTGTCGCAAGCATCTAGGGATGGAAGAGATCACTCACTCTCTCTTTCCGTGTCTCTCTTTCACTCTCCCCCTCCCTCCATTTTTCCCTGTCACTCTGCCTTTCAAGCAGATGAAAATAAACAAAGATTTTTTTTTTTATATTGAATATAATATCTGACACTGTTTATTGAGAATTTATTATGTTATAGATATCATATACACAAGCAAGTAATCTTTGCTTCATACAAAAAATGTAACACAGAAAATACTTGCTAATACATCATGCCACTGTGTAAGGGGGATATTTCTTTTTTTTTTTTTTTTTTTTTTTTTTTACAGAATGTAAATAAAGAAGTTTTATTTTAAAATAAGTGGTCCACGTTTTACAGCACCAATAGCCAATTTGGATACAGAGTTTGACAAAAGACAGCTACTTTCCTCTTTGTGCAGAGGAAAAAACAGGAATAAGGCAAATTTCAATCTCTGTCTTCAATATATTTCACTTTGTGTTTCTATGGGGGTGCAAACGACTGAAATCTTTACTTAATGTACACTAAACTGATCTTCTGTAAAAAAAAAAAAAAAAAAAAAAAGAAAGAAATTTTCAATTCCCAACTTGACTCTCACTGGGATTAAACATGACAATAGGTCTGATCTGATTTCATCATCATTTTAAAAAAAATCATCTATTATTTTTCACTTTATGTTTCTGTGTGGGAACAAACTGTTGAAATACTTACTTAAGGTATACTAAGCTGATCTTCTGTATATTAAGATAATCGAAAATGAATCTTGATGTGAATGGAAGGGGAGAGGGAGTGGGAAAGGGGAGGGTTGTTGGTGGGAGGGACGGTATGGGGGGGGAAGCCATTGTAACCCATGAGTCGTACTTTGGAAATTTATATTCATTAAATAAAAGATAAAAAAAAAAAATAAAAAAAAAATAAAAAAAAAAGAATCCAAATCTAAATTACCACTTTCATCACAAAGATTCATTGATACTTTAAGAATTTTTTTCAAAGACATATAAACAAAGATTTTTAAAAATAAAAGGTGAATTGGGGCTGGTGCTGTGAAGTAACCGGTAAAGCCACCGCCTGCAGTGCCAGCATCCCCTGCGGGCGCCGATTCAAGTCCCAGCTGCTCTACTTCCTATCCAGCTCTCTGCAATGGCCTGGGAAAGCGGCAGAAGATGGCCCAAGCTCTTGGGCCCCCGCACCCGCGTGGGAGATCCGTTGCGGCCAGTTGGGGAGTAACCAGTGGATAGAAGACCTCTCTCTCTCTCTCTCTCTGCCTCTCCTTCTCTCTATGTATAACTCTGACTTTCAAGTAAAATCAATAAATCTTTGGGGGAAAAAAAGTGAACTAAACAAGCTAGAACCTCAGAAGCCCAGAGAAAAATAAAGCAAGTGGTAACCATGAACTTTACCTATGATTATAGAGAAGGATGTCCTATGAACAACACACACATTTGGAAATCTATATGAGCTGGATGCTTTCTAGGAAAAAAATATGTGGCCAAAGTGAAGTTCATTAGAGGCAGAAAAGCTGAGCAGATAAATAAACCACAGAGCTGTTATCAGAGAACACCCACTGGAAGGCAGGCCAGGCCCCAACACTTTCACCACTGGGCTCTGAGGAAGCTTCAAGGCCTAAGTCCTATTTTATTCAAATATCCCAAGACGTGTAATTAAAATACGAGTCACTTGATGAAATTTTACCTCTACCTAATACCAGAAAGGGAAATCATATGTTAGTGTAAAGATCCTTAATAAGGTAACAGTGAATGGAACATTAAAGAGTGCAAAGCCGGGGGGGTGGGGTGGGGGGGTAGAAACCAGAATCCAGTCAACTGTGTTCCAGGAAAAGTAAAAATGACTGAACATTAGGAAATGTATTAAGGCAATCCATTACATTCCTTGATTGTGGGTAATAATAATTGCAGATAACCACATCCTTAACTATCAAAATGTTTACTGCTATCATTCATCCGTAAACAGCAGCCACTCCATTAAGATCTCTTAAGTAAAGTTAAGGTCCTACAAAAGGGAAGCTCCCGACTACACACATGTTATTGTTACAGGAGCGCACATCAGAAAGCACTAGCCATGAGCCTTCAGAGCATCATTCAGAGGGCGGTGCCCGATGCAAGAGGCCACGCCACGGAGTCTCTGATTCCACTTACTCGAACCCAGGGATCGATCCCCTGGGGGAGGCGGCCGGGATGGGGGAAGGGGAAGTGGGGGGTTTGGCTTAATGAAGACAGCATTTCATTTTGCTGCGGGGACGGGGGTGACAAACAGATTCTGGAATTAGTAAAGATGGTTGTACACCCTGTGAATCTACTGAACACCACGCAGCTGTACAAATCAGGGGATGAATTTCATGGTGTATGAGTACATCTTCATAATAATAAACGAGCAGGAAACCACATGAAACACTGGCGGCATACCTCCTGAATTCAGAAACAAGTTTCTCATACCTCGCATTTGCCATTCTAGAGATTCTAAGAAACGCATTCTAGAGATTCTAAGAAATGCAATGAGGTACAGAAGATTACTTGAAAATCTGTGTATGATCTGCTATATCGCTTCCCGGCAACAGGTCAAGTCCCCTCCAAAATTAATCTAAAAGCTCAATACACATAATAAGGAGAAAATGTCGTTAGAGCATTTTAAGATGATAAACTCGAACGGAGGTGTTCACTAATGTTCAGTGAAAAAAGTAGGACACGGGCTCCGTGGCAGCCTCAGTTAACCTACGCAATCATTAGCTCAAGCCTCCTTACCACAGCCAAGGGTCTTCCCACAGGAAGACACCCCCCAGCCCTCTGCCTCGGCATGGCCGTGGACTTGCAACAAATACACCAGGAGCATGGCAGACCCTGCAGACGCTGCAGACGCCACTGTCCTCTGCCCTGAACCCGGCCTATCCTCAACAGGGGCTGCTCCTTCTGAATGGGGAGAGCTGTGGGAAGCAGCCGCGGCTGACGCACAGCCACCAACAACTAGCCTGGCCTAGCAATTAACGTTTGTTGCAAACCTTGGAATTCTTGGAGCTGTTTATTACCACAAGGCCGACTGACTAGTCCTTGTAATTACAGAAATTTCCATATCATTTTTAAAAATCTCGATAGGAAAGAGTGATATAAACAGGATGGAATTTTAAGATGCAGAGCTTTTATTTTTCTTTCCCTGAAGAATTATTCAAATGCATCTTAACTTGTAAATCCCATGTTCTGGGACCCTCCTGGCTTGCTGGTAGGAAGTTCAGGGCCCCCTCCACCGCCCCAGATTCCCTCTCAAATATTCCAAAGCAAGGCCTCCAAGGCTGCTTGCACAAGTCTCCAGCAGCCCGGGGGCTCTAGGCCAGCCTCTTCCCAGAACAGTTTCACGTTTTCCTACTTTGATTTGTGGGCCTTTTCTTAATTGGGCAAAGACTCTCCATTAGACATGAGCTCAGGGCCCATCTGTTTCAAAGCTTTCTTTACTGGTTAATAAAGTGGTTTAGAAACTAACAATCTCTCCCCAGCTTTTCTATCAGAAAGCCTGCCCTTCGAGTAAAATCCACCCATTGGCCTGATGCAAAAGACGCCAAGTCCACAGGCCTGGGCCAGGCTCCTGGGCTCTGATGCTGGCTTTTTCTAAGAACCTCCAGACCAGCCTCCACTTCCCCAGCCACCCTCGTGATTCCCGGGAACAAAGATTTTTCCCTAACTCCCAGCTGAATGTACACCCGATTCCTGTTCTTTCCTTGCAAGGAGGAACCTCTATTATTGGAACACCTGATACACTAACAGGATGGAGAGAACCTGTGTTTAAGTAACTCAGTCTAGCATGGACACAAAAACCTTTACCTGTGATGCAATGATGTAACTGGTTACAACAGAGCCCCAGGCTTTGAAGGAGGCGAGCAAAGGATGCTGGGATAGGTGAAGATTCATTTGCCAAAGAGAAAAACAGTGCTGAGGGAGAGCTTGGCCAGGACCTCCCAGGATGAGGCACCATCACCACTAAAGGAAGAAAGGCGTTTCCAAAAAGCTCGTCCCTGGCTGAGTGAGAACGAAGACTCACAACGCAAACATTCAGCCTCTGCTGCTGGTCACATGCCCGTGTGTCACCTGCAGGACTCAAAGTCCTCCATGCACTCAGCTTTCTAAAGACAGATCAAACCTCTGCAAGGGACACACGGCCAAAGAGAACATGATTCTACCTAAAAACTGACTCTTTCCTCCCACCTTGACTCTGTTCTCCGGATCCTGCCAATGGCAAACCCGTGAGGCTAAGTCAAGCATTCCTCTACTCTGCTGACAGTTTCGCACCCAAGTCACACAAGGGAGTGGGTGTGGAAGAACCCCTCGGAGAGAATCCAGGTTACAGGTGTTAGGTCTCTTGTGCAGGGCTGTGCATCACCATGCTCCAGAGCTGCTCCTCCTATTTGAGATACGAAGAGGGTGGGTGACACAGACAAGCAGACGAAACAGTTCAGAAAGACCAACTGAGAACAAACTATATTAATAGATATGATAATTGGGGGCCGGCGCTGAGGCTTAGTGGGTTAAGCCACTGCCTGCAGTGCTGGCATCTTATTTGGGCACCGGTTCAAGTCCTGGCTGTTCCACTTCAGATCCAGCTTCCTGCTGATGTGCATAGGAAAGCAGCAGAAGACGGCCCAAGTCCTTGAGCCCCTGAACCCATGTGGGAAATCTAGAGGAAGCTCCTGGCTTTGGATTGGCCCAGCTCCAGCCATTGCAGCCACGTGGGGAGTGAACCAGAGCATGGATGATCTCTCTTTCTCTCTCTGACTCTCTCTGTAACTCTGCCTTTCAAATAAATAAGTAAATCTTTTTTAAAAAGAGAGATGATAATCAACACAGGACCAATGAAGTTTCCTAAACACCATGAAGTTAACCTGTTATACGTGCTCAGTCTAACAGAGCCTCATTCCTGTGCTTTCCCTACCTTAGTCTATTTTCTGTTGCTACACGAAGTACCTGAGGCTGGGTAACTGGCAAAGAAGTTGACTTGGCTCGTGATTCTGAGGGCCAGGGGGCCCAAGCAGCACGGTGTTTGTGTCTTGGCCAGGGGCCTCAGCAAAGTGGATAAGGAGCAGCCGCAGGGGCAGAAGGCGCCAAGCACTTGGGATGGCTTCACTGTATGACAATCTGCTCTCAGGAGAACTCACTTCACGAGTCCAGCATTAATCCCTTCCAGGGAGAACACCCTAGAGGAGTAAGCACCCTCCACCAGGCCCCATCACCTCTCAACTACGCCACACTGGGGACCCAGCTTTGAATGCATGAACCTCTGGGGACACATTCAAACCATCTCCAAACCACAGTACTACCCCAGCCGGCTCCATCACTCGAGTCTTTTTATTACTAAAGATTTATTTATTTACTTGAAAGAGTTACCAAAAGGAGAGAAAGACACACACACACACACACACACACACGGAGAGAGAGAGAGAGACAGAGAGAGAGAGAATATCTTCTACTTGCTAGTTCATTTCCCAAATGGCCACAATGGCCAGGGCTCAACCAGGCCAAAAGCCAGGAGCCAGGAGCTTCATCCAGGTCTCCCAGTTGGGCCATCCTCTGCTGCCTTTCCCAGGCCATCACCAGGGAGCTGGATCAGAAGTGGAGCAGCCAGAACACAAACCAGAGCCTGTCAGGGATGCTGGCGTGGCAGGTAGTAGCTTCATCCCCTACATCACAACACTGGCTCCTATCACTGATCTTCAACAGAAAAGGCAAGGAAGGAAAACCTGGGCTCTGCTCCTTTCTAGGCCCTGGCGTTAAGGTCCTCGAGCTCTTTGAGCCTCAGTTTCCCCATCAACACCACAGAAGGGGTAAGGATTAAGAGAAAGCATTTGATGGGCCAGTGCAACACCTCTATAAATATTAGCTGCTTCCCTCCTTTCTAGTTGTACATCCCCTCGTCTTATAACACGGGGTTCTAGCTGGCACGTTTTGCTGCTGTCATCTGGCAGAGGACAACACACGCGGAGCACACTCAGTGTCTGATGAAACCAGTCAGATGTTCAAGGAAAGGACTTTCTGGGTTTTCAGAAAAAGGATCTGGGAGAAACGATGCACCACACGAAGTTGGCCGAAGTCCTGGGAGAGCAGACACTTGTTGATTAATCATCACCTAAACGAAACCTTCTCAAGGGCAAAAACCACTCAAGTGGGGAACGGAAGAGGGCCGGCGCCAACCACCAACAGCAAGTGCCACCTGGTAACCGTGGGGTCCGCTCCTCCAGCCCACACTGCTCGAGGGCGCTTAAAGATTCCTGCACTCTGAGCGAGATGAAGTGTCCTTGCCTAAGCGTCACCAAAAACTCACCATGCCGCTACTACAGCAACTTCTTCTCTGAATCTGTAGTCTCAAAAATATCTAGGGGCCAGAAAGCAAAAGCTAACTGTCTCTGCAACGTGCTTCCACCTCTGTGAGATACCCAAACCCAAACTGCCCCCTGGGGAGAGGACCCCCACATTCAGCCATCTACGAGATGGACGCCCTACTTTGGAGTGCACATGTCCGGAAACGCTCAGCCCAACATAAATCTAACCCAAGAATGTGCTAAGTTAGGAGGAAACGTGTGACTATTCAAATAGAACACACTTCCTTAAATTCAAATTTTTTACTGGGTGTGCATTTGACATAGCAGTTAAGTCGCCACTGGGGACAGCTGCATCTCCTGTCAGAAGGCCTGGGTTCAGGCCCTGGCTCTGTGTCTGACCTGGCTTCCTGCCAGCGTGCACCCTGAGAGGCACCAGGTGATGACTCAAGTACTTGGGTCCCTGCCATCCACATGGAAGACCTGGGTTCAGCCTGATCGGCCATAACTGTGGAGAATGAACCAGCAGATGGAAGATCAATCTGTGTGTGTGTGAGAGAGAGAGAGAGAGAGAGAGAGAGAGAGACTCTCCCTCTCAAATAAATGAAAACAAAAAGTTTCCACTTCATTTTCCCCCTTGTATAGAGCTGGATTCTCTCGGTGTAGGTCGCATACCCCTAATCCCCAAACCCGAAATCCAAAGACACTCTAAAATCTGAAACATTCTGGAGCATTCTGGATTCTCAGGTTAGGCATGCTCAACCTGGGAAGTCTGTGCAAATATTCCCAAATCCAAAAAACTCCAAGATCTGAAACACCTCTGGTCCCAAGCATTTCAGACAGGGATAGTCAACCTGCCCTACCTAGTTTTGTGTCCTTGAACAATGTCGTGTGGGTTCAGCGCTGCGTCTTACCAAGATGAGCCAGAAGAGGCGATTTCCTGCAGCTCCCCTCAAGGCTGAGCCCCAGTGTCCCCCACAGTGTCCATTTTAGGAGCCTGAAGCGCACATGGGCTTCCAGGCTGCTCCAGACCCGATTCCCACCTTCCTGCTGACACAACTCAGACTGAATGTGGTGGTTTCTTTTTACGTCTGTGGTTCATTTACTCATTGAAAAGGAAAAAGGCACTCAACCAACAAATTGATCATAGTCGACACAGTAGGGAGTAAGAGAAAAATAGCAAGCTAGAATGTTCTAAACCAAAACTGCTCAGAAGAGCTGCACAACCGAGGAACCAGACAAGGACAGGTAAGGAAAGTAGAGAAAAGGCACCAAGAACAGACACACAAGAAAAGGGCCTTAAACGTACTACTGATCACAGTCTCGCCCTCCCATGTGGGCATTCTGACCTTGGAGACAGAAAGGAGTTCTGCAGACGTGGCAAGTGGACAGGTTCCAGGCTGTGCACAGATGGAAGAGAGGCGCAGATGCAGATAAAGGACGAAGGCCAAGGAATTAATGAGGAAAAAAACCCACCACCTTTGTACCGTCCTGTTTGGACTGCTACGACAAACACATAAGCTAGGTAGCTTATTTTTTTTCAAGTTTATTTATCTTATTTGAAAGGCAGAGTTACAGAGAGAAAGGGACAGGGAGAGAGATATCTTCCATCTACTGGTTCATTCCCCAAATGGCTGTGACGGCCAGAGCTGGGCTGATCCAAAGCCAGGAGTTTCTTCCAGGTCTCCCACATGGGTGCAGGGGCCCAAGTCCTTGGGCCACCCTCTGTTGCTTTCACATAGGCACATTAGCAGGGAGCTGGATTGGAAACGGAAGCTGAGACTTGAACCGGTGTCCATATGGGAGGCCAGCACTGCAGGTGGAGGCTTAACTGGCTACTCCATAGCACCGGCTCTGCTGGTAGCTTATAAACAACAGAAATGTACTGTTCACAGTTCTGGACGCTGGAAAGTCAAGATCAAGGCTCCGGGGGCAGGCGTTTGGTAGAACAGTGAAGATCCCATTCGGGATGCCCACATACCCTACTGGAGAGCATGGGTTTGAGTCCCAGCTCCACCTGCAACCCAGCTTCCTGCTAACACACTTCCTGGGGGCAGATGGCTCAAGTCCTTGGGTTCCTACCACTGACAAGGGATTGAGTTCTGGGCTCCTGGTTTCAAGCCTGGGCCAACCCCAGCTGTTGTGGGCATTTAAAAAGTGAATCGGCAGATGGATGATCTCTATTTCTGTCTCTCTGTGTGTCTCTGTGCTCAAATACATAATAATAAAATAAAATAATCAGGGCTCGGGCAGATTCTGAGTCTAGGGAGGGCCTGCTTGCTAATACTCATAGACGGGGCCTTCTCACCATGTTCTGGTGTGGTAGGAAGGCAAACAAATTCCCAGGGGCCTCCTTTTTAGGCACTAACCCCATTCACGAGGGCTCTGCCCTTACGGCCTGGTCACCACCTTCCATCCGCTGGTTCACTCCCCAATTGGCCGCAACAGCCAGAGCTGTGCTGATCCAAAGCCAGGAACCAGGAGCTTCTTCCAGGTCTCCCATGTGGGTGCAGGGGCCCAAGGACTTGGGCCATCTTCTACTGCTTTCCCAGGCCATAGCAGAGAGCTGGATCAAAAGTGGAGCAGCCAGGACTCAAACCAGTGTCCATATGGGATGCCGGCACTGCAGGCTTTACCTGCTACACCACAGCCCACAGAGGGATCTTAAATTAACAGGCTTCAGAACCCGACAGGCGCCCCATCGTCACTGGCTATGCTGATGGGCAGGAAGGCAGCAATCATGTACGTGTTTTACCAAGAGATTACAGAAGGGGCACACAGAACAGATACAGAAGGCCAACAGGGAAGATGAGGAAGGGAGCCGAGTTAACTGTCCAGACACACATCAACCTCCCCGAGATGGCCCTGATGCCAGGCGAGGCTGGGACAGGGCAGTGGTGCGGTCAATGCTAAGGGCTGCTCTGCAGAGCGTCTCCTGGATGGAAAATTCAGTCTGGGCACACCAAGCGAATCGTGTTTCAAACACAGGTAGATTACATAGGATCAGAAACTGCTGTTTCTGGAAAAATCTAGCAAACCGGTGCTCAACAGCCCTGAGTGCCGTCCACGGGGCCCATCCTTAGGACAAGAGGGAGAGTCCCAGTGACGTGACTGCATTCAGCAAAGGCTTAAATCGGTGTCACCGGCACTTGACACCCTCTTAGCCACACGAGAGCCGCCTCCTTCGGTCCCACACCTTCAGTCCGCTTGGGCGATGCCTGGTTTAGACTGCTTTTCCCACTGGCATGGGCCAGCAGCCCTTGATGCAGTAACTCCCATGGATGGAGAATCCTGACCATGATCCTTTTAGGAGGCCGGAGGCACAAACAGTCCACATGCTGTCACCACAACCCAGCTCTCATCTGGGACGCAGCGCTCCCCTGGAGACGTCTGACCCACTCTCAGCAAGGAGCAAACAGTGGCCTGCTGAGCACCTGGGGGCCCAGGCTATGAACTGACTCAAAAGAAAAAACACAACAAAGCCCCAAATTCAAAAACTCTCGGGGCTAACGAAGATTACAGGGCTGGGAGAGAAGATCCATACTTTTCACGGCAATGTACACAGACAGCTCTCAATCAAGGGATGAGAAGATAAACGAAACGTTTTAAGCTCATACTCCACCAGGCACTGTGCAAGCTACCTTACACATTATGTCTTATTTAATCCTAAAAATAACTTGGGGGGTGTTTATGATCCCTGTCTACTACCAAGAGAACAGGTGAGGGACCAAGGAGCTTAGAAGATGGGCCCCGCGACAAGCAGAGGCACAGGGGAGCCAGCCCCCAGTCTCCAGAGCAGAGGCCGCCCGTCTTCCACCATCCACCTCTCTTGCTGCAGATTTCAATAATCAGGCTCCCCTCCACAACCACCACGTTCACCGTTGCTCTTGCGGCATCTGGGAAAGTGCCGGGCACTGAGCAATCCTCGCACGGGTTTCTTAAAACAATGAAATTCCTGACCCGCCAGTGTCAGAGAAATAAATCAAGCCCCTTCTCCCTCACAGGATGGTAGGAGCGAGCCAGCTCCAGAGAACACGTGACGTAAAGGACAGGAGCCATTAGCAAGCAGCTCCATCTAGCCATCAGCAATCCCCCAGGGCTCCAGAAAGTGCAAACAAGACCCTGCCACAGCGGCTGCACCCACAAGTGAGTTTGCAGGTTGGAGAGCTTTGTGCACGGGCACATCCGACTTGAACACCCTCTGCCTAATGGATATCTTGTCCAGATAAGTTGAAGACTCATCCTGTTGCTCCCCAAATTGATGGAACGGATCTGAGTTTTAATCCATGGTGACTATGAAACTTCAAACAGGGAAGACAGAATAGGTCATTCAATAAATGCCTATAGAGAATCTGCATAACTACTTACAGAACAATTAAGTTATAGCCATCTCCGATGCTAAGTGCAAAAGTAAAAGGTCATTTAGAGAACTCCATGCAAGATGGAAAAATACTAAGAGGGCCAGATGATGATTTCTATCAGGAGTGAGCACACTTCTTTTGTTAAGGACCAGAGAGTAAATATTTTCCACTTTGCAGGCCACATGGTCATGGCTACAGCAGCTCAAGCCAGCTGCTGTAGAGAACAGGTGGGTAAACCAACTCAGGAGGCTGCGTGCCACTAACACGTGACTCATGGAGGCTGAAGTTTTCATGCCACTAATTTTCACATGGCACAAGATAGTATTCTTTACATTTTTTTTTTCAGTCATTTAAAAGGTACTCTTAAGACTAACAGTGGGCTAGCACCGCAGCTCACTAGGCTAATCCTCCGCCTGCAGCATCAGCACCCTGGGTTCTAGTCCTGGTTGGGACACCGGAGTCTGTCCCAGTTGCTCCTCTTCTAGTCCAGCTCTCTGTTGTGGCCCAGAAAGGCAGTGGAGGACAGCCCAAGTGCTTGGGCCCTGCACCTGCATGGGAGACCAGGAGGAAGCACCTGGTTCCTGGCTTCGGATCGGTGCAGCGTGCCGGCCATAGCAGCCATTTGAGGGGTGAACCAACAGAAGGAAGACCTTTCTCTCTGTCTCTCTCTCTCTCTCACTATCCACTCTGCCTGTCAAAAAAAAAAAAAAAAAAAAAAAGACTAACAGTGATAAAGAGTTAGGGATGGGAAACGGGGGTGGGTGTGGCAATAAAAGGAGAGCAGGAGGGAGCCTTCCAGTCAAAGAGCCCTTCTGTATCTTGATGTCAGTGTTGTGGGTCACCAAAATCTACACGTGTACCAGAACTGCACATGCGCACACACACACACACACACCAGAAATCTACATGTGTGATAGAACTGTGCACACACACACACCAGCAATCAATATGTGTGACAGGACTGCACACACACACACACACACACACTGCAGTGATGTCACCCAAGATGTCACCATGAGAGAAGACTCAGTAAGGTGGATCTGGGACCTCCTTCTGCACACTTCTTGTAATTTTCTATAAATCTATAATTACATCAAAATAAGTAGTAAAGAAAACTGACAGGAAAAAAATTCTTAACTCACTGGCTATATATAAAAACATGCAGCTAGCCAAATTTGGCCTTTTGCCTTAGTTTGCTGATTTCTGAAATTTAGAAGAAGGGTATTCAAAATCTTGTGGTTGGGAAAGGCTTTCTAAACCCCAGAGTAAAAGCAGAATTCCTAAAAGACTAACAGATTTAATGCTTCTCTCCTTGATGTCAAGAAGACACAATTAATTACAATGAAAAGACAAACAGAAAACCAGGGAAAGGATATTTAAATATATAACAATAGACTGTTTACTTTAGCACTGTAAGGGGTTTTGAGAACCAGTATATAAAATGAGACAGAGTCCAATACAAAGCTGAACAGATTATGTTCATAGGGGCAATAAAAACAATCATTGTTTAACACCAATATTAAATAGGGGCCGGCACTGTGGCACAATAGGTAAAGCCGCCGCCTGCAATGCCAGCATCCCATATGGGCACTGGTTCTTGTCCCAGCTGCTCCACTTCCGATACCGATCTCTGCTAACGACCTGGAAAAAGCAGCAAACCAAATGCTTGGGCTGCTGCTACTCACATGGGAGACCCGGAAGAAGCTCCTCAGGTCAGCCTGGTCCAGTCCTGGCTGCTACAGCAGCTTGGGGATTGAACCAGCTGAGGGAAGATCTCTCTCTCTCTCCCCAACTCTCTAAGTCAGACTTACAAGTAAATAAATAAATCTTAAAAATATTAAACAAGGGGCCAGTGCTGTGATGTAGAGGGTAAAGCTGCTGCCTGTAGTGCTGACATCCCACATGGATGCCAACTTGAGACCCAACTGCTCCACTTTCAATCCAGCTCTCTGCTATGGCCTGGGAAAGCAGTGAAAAGATGGCCCAAGTGCTTGGGCCCTGCATCCAGAAATTCCTAGCCTCGGTTCAGAGCAGCTCCACATTGGCGCAGCTCCAGTAGTTGCAGCCATTTGGGGAGTGAACCAGTGGATGGAAGACCTCTCTCTCTCTCTGCCGCTACCTCTCTGTAAGTCTGCTTTTCAAATAAATAAATAAATTGGGACCAGCACTGTGGCGCAGTGCGTTAATGCCCTGGCTTGAAGCGCTGGCATCCCATATGAATGCCGGTTCAAGACCTAGCTGCTCCACTTCGAATCCAGCTCTCTGCTATGGCCTAGGAAAGCAGTAGAAGATGGCCCAAGTCCTTGGGCCCCTGCACCCACGTGGGAGACCCAGAAGAAGCCCCTGGCTCCTGGCTTCGGTTCGGCTCAACTCCGGCTGTTATCACCAACTGGAGAGTGAGCCAGCAGATGGAAGACCTTCTCTCTCTCTCTCTCTCTCTGCCTCTCCTCTCTCTGTGTAACTCTGACTTTCAAATAAATAAATAAATCTTTAAAAATAAATAAATAAATCTTTAAAAATATATATTAAACAAAATATTTACAATAATAAACAAAAGATGACAACAGAAACAAGATACAGTCTCTCCCATCAAGTTGGTAAAGATGGAAAAGATCACCTCTGGCTCCACGGCCACAAGGTGTCTACTGAAATATTTAGGACCACACCAACCACATTAAAGCGCCCTCTTCAAAGCTCCGTTCACAGCTGCAAGAGCAAAGAGGGACACAGCACAACAAAAGAGCAAACGTGGGCTGCATAACAACACCGGGCTGGGGGACTCCATGACTGGTTCGACTATCTGAGCTCAAGGGAAAACATCCCTGGCACTCAGGTTCCCTCTCCAAACACCAGCCATGTCTGAGTGTCAGACACCCATGTTGGGACAGAGGCTGCTCCCACAGCCATCTGCCCAGCGCCCCCCGGGCTTTTCCTCTGTCCACTGTGACTGATGGCAGATGGTAGCGTTTATACCAAGGGAATCTCATCTCGCTGTGACACTCAAGCCCCAGGAATGCTTGAGATCCTCCAAGTTACCCTGGGGAGCACACACCACAAGCGGCAGGCGGCCGAAGGCAGCACTCGGTTCTGTGCACAATGGTGCTACCACACCAAGGGAGGAGCCTGCATGGAGAGGGCAGGGAGCCTGTTCTTCCTGGGCTTGGGTGCAAAGGAAACAGCTTCCAAAAGCTCTAGCAAATGGCTGGGAGCACCCCTCCAGCCCCCAGCAGAAAATCTGCACACCGGGCTTTTTTGGGAGTCCAAACTCGCCTCCTTGGGCTGTGCCAAGCAGGGTCTGTGACCCTCTTCCTCTCCTTTGTAAACTGCAGTAAAATATATATGACATAGAAGTGACCATCCCCACCCCCATTGTGTGCACCATTTCCCTGAGCTTGGTACGTTCACATTGTTGTAAGAGTGACCTTCAAAACACTGTATACCCCCTTCTCAGGTAACCAAAGGATTTTTTTGGCTGCAGCTGGGTTTGCCCCTCACCCACCCCTGCCTGCATGTGCAGAGGGACATGCGAGCAGGATCACATGAACACGCAGCAGTGATACTGTCACTGCCTGGGGGAACGGCTCCCCAGGAAGACAGAACCAAGAGATGCCCAGGGCTGCAGACCAGAAATGGAAGCATTGGGCCTTAGGAGGCCAGGACCATCATCTCGGACACTTGTCCTGCAGATCAGCAGGGGACCGGAGGCATTCAGGGAGGTGGGGACAACCCTGCCCTGGATCCTCGCCAGCGGAGAGACCCGGCTCCCGCTCAGAGCCCCTGTTTCCTCGTCAGTACTAAAGGGCCAACAGCACCTGCCCTGCAGCGGGGATGCAGCCCAGAGGTTAAGACAGCCATTAAAACGCCCAAACTCCACATGCAAGTGCCTAGGTCTAATGTTCAGTCTTGACTCCAGCTCCCTGCTCAGGTGCACCCTGGGAGGCAGCAGGGATGGCTCAAGGAATGGGGCTCCTGCCACCCACAAGGGAGGCCTGTGTTGTGTTTCCAACTCCTGGCTTCGGCGCCGGTCATTGAAGGCATCTGGGGAGTGAACCAGCAGAAGGGAGTGCCCTATCCATCTATCTATCTCTATCTCTGTGCCTCTCAAATAAACAAAAATTTAAAAACAAACAAACAATGCCTGTAAGGAAAGAAGAGAGCCTGCGGGAGGCCCAGCCAAGCGCCCGGCACGGAGTAGCTTCTGCAGCAGCGGCCCCATTCCCCAGCCTACCCCTCGGCTGCCCTTCTCCTTTAACACACCCCTCCCACTGAGGGTTCGCTCGAGCTACAGACTGGGAAGGGAAGAACAGAGCAAGTAACAGATAAGACATGAGTGATGGAGAGTGGACAGGGTCCAAGACAGGACCCCCAAGGCAAAGCTGATGAGCTTGCCCTCCCTGACCCTGCCCTCACACGGCCCACCCAGCACCCCAAAGGAGACACCCAGATCTTCCACCAACACGCTCTGGACACAAAACCAGACAAAGGTCCGTCAGAGGCCAGGCAGGCCCAGGGAGTCACAGGATCGGGAGGCTGACCCCACCTGTGCTACCTCCCGTCCCTTCCCTCACTCTGGTACCACCCAGTTAGTTCCTTGTCAGTCCCCTGTCCACCAGCAACTCCCTGACGTGCTGTGAGCTCTCAACTCTGACAGAGGCTTCCCACAGCACAGTTCCTCTCCCCAGGATGCATTCTGCCACCCTGTCCACCTGACTAATGCCCACTTGTACTTCAAAACATGGATCCATTGGGCCAGCACTGTGACACAATGGGTAAAGCCACCACCTGCAGTGCCAGCATCCCATATGGCAACGGTTCAAGTCCTGGCTGCTCCTCATCTGAGCCAGCTCTCTGCTATAACCTGGGAAAGCAGTAGAAGATGGCCCGAGTCCTTGGGCCCCTGCACCTGCGTGGGAGACCCAGAAGAAGCTCTGGCTTTGGATCAGCACAGCTCTGGCCATTGCGGCCATCTGAGGAGTGAACCAGTGGATGAAAGACCTCTCTCTCTCTGCTTCTCTGTAACTCTGCCTTTCAATAAATAAATCAAAAAAAAAAAAAGTGGCTCCAAAGAGATCTCTTCAAAGATGCTGCTTCCTCTACCCACCTCCCCCGCACCAGCACTTGTCAACCAGGTCAACAGTTCCCTCCAATGCTCCCTCCCAGCTCCTATACCTCTCCTTCTCCTAACACTTATCTGCACTGTTACTGCCTATTTTTCTACCTGCCCTGCCCCTGTCGCTGACCCGGAAGGTATGGGGAAGTAGGGACCTGGTTTCCATTATCTCCTCTCCAGCCTGGTCTTTGTGTTAGTTTGTATTTTTTTTTAAAGAATGTTCGTAACTGTATCTCCCCTCCCATGTGCTCACCTGTAACAGGACCTGGCTGCTGCCCCATTAAAAGCTGGAGTCCATCACTGCAACCTGCTGAATCCAAGTGGGCCCCCGACTGCTCTAATCAAAAGAATACAGCAGAAGTGATGTTGTAGCGATTCTGGACACAGCCTTTAGGTGGTCCAGAAATTTCCATTTCTTATCACCTAGAATGCTCTTTTTTCTTTAAGATTTTATTTATTTATTTGAAAGGTAGAGTTACAGACAGTGAGAGGGAGAGACAGAAAGGTCTTCCTTCCATTGGTTCACTCCCCAATGGCCGCAAAGGCTGGAGCTGCACCAAAATGAAGCAAGGAGTCAGATGCTTCTTCCGGGTCTCCCATGTGGGTGCAGGGGCCCAAGGACTTGGGCCATCTTCTACTGCTTTCCCAGGCCACAGCAGAGAGCTGGATTGTAAGAGGGGCAGCTGGGACTAGAATTGACAACCATATGGGATGCCAGCGCCGCAGGCGGAGAATTAACCCACTGTGCCACGGTGCCAACCCATAGAATACTTATTTTTAAAAGGTTTGTTTGTTTGAGAGGCAGAGAGATGGTGGCTCACTCCCTCAAAAGCCTGCAACACCTGGGGGTGGGCCTGGCCAAAGCCCAGAGGTAAGAACTCAATCCAGGTCTCCTATGTGGGTAGCAGGGACCCAGCCACGAGCCATCACTCACTGCCTCCCAGGGTACTGGAAGCTGGGATCCGGGACAGAGCTGGGATTCAAATCCAGGCACTCGGGTTGGGATGTCAGCATCCCAAGTGGTGTCTCAAACGCTGCACCAAGTGCCTGTCCCAAAATGCTCATGCCAACCCTCACACCCAGAAATCCGTACACCACACTACAGGGCAATGTCACATGTTGGCACTGCAGTCAACTGCCAACTGCAGTCAGTCACTCTGGGCACCCAGCCCAACAGAGCCTCCGGCTGACTGCGGCACCAATGGACATCTGACTCGAACTGCAAGAGTGACCCCAGCAAAAACCACGCACCCAAGGCCTGTCAACCCCGGAACCACAGGAGGTGAAAGCAAGTCTGTGTTCTAACCTACTCTGTTTTAGAGTGGTTTGGTAAGCGGCAGTGCAGAACCAGAACAACGTCTACCTGGTAAATGGGGTGAAAAATGAAAGAACAATTAAAGTAGCTATGATATGGTACATGGCGCAAAGCAAACACTCAAGACAAATAGCTGCTTCTATTATAAAACTTGTGTGGGAGGCAGGTGCTTGGCCTAGCAGTGACGATGCTAGTCAAGGCACCTGTGTCCCACTTTAGAGTACCTGGGTCTGAATCCTGGCTCCACTCCTGATTCCAGCTTCCAGCTACTCCATACTCGGCCAGGCAGCAGGTACAGCTCAACGGTGGGTCCCTGCCACCCACATGGGAAACCAACATTAAGTTTGAAGCTGAGGCCGGTGCTGCGGCTCACTAGGCTAATCCTCGGCCTGCGGCGCCGGCACTCCGGGTTCTAGTCCCGGTCGGGGCGCCGGATTCTGTCCTGCTTGTTCCTCTTCCAGGCCAGCTCTCTGCTGGGGCCTGGGAGTGCAGTGGAGGATGGCCCAAGTGCTTGGGCACTGCACCCACATGGGAGACCAGGAGGAAGCACCTGGCTCCTGGCTTCGGATCAGCTCAGTGCGCCGGCCGTAGCAGCCATTTGGGGGGTGAACCAATGGAAGGAAGACCTTTCTCTCTGTCTCTCTCTCTCACTGTCTAACTCTGCCTGTCAAAAAAAAAAAAAAAACACAAAAGTTTGAAGCTGAGCCTGTATACAGAGCCTCTGATGCAGGTGCTAGATACCATCAAGTCCTATTCTCCCACGGTCTCCCAGCTTCCTTCCCTTAGCTGAAAGTTCCCTTGCCTCACTTTTAATGAAATTAACTAAGTTCAAGGAGTGGTCCAGCTGGTCCCACAGGGTCCCTGCTTACAAGACTTATGAAGTCATTTACCTCCTCCTACGGATAACATCTTGATGTTCGGTCTTGCCTTTAGCGTTTTTCCAGGCACCCAGCCCCTGAGCAGGGTATAACTATCCCTTCATTGACTGGAGCCTTCATCCAAATTTCCAAAAGAACCATGGCACTGCCGCCCAGTCAGAGGAGCATTACCGCAGCCGGCGTGTGGTGCAGTTACCGCATCCTGAGTGGGACTGCCAGTTAGGGTCCTGGATGACCTGCTGCTGAGCCCGCTTCCCACGGACGGGAAGGCAGCAGAAGGTGGCCCAAGAGCTGGACTCCCTGCCACCCCCACAGCCCCAGCCATTGCCGTTGTTTAGGGAGTGCACCAGCAGACAAAAGATCTCTTGTGTCTCCCTGTCGCTCTTTCAAATAAATTTAAAAAAAAATTTTTTTTTAAAAAAAGGGAGGATTACAGCACTGAAGACCAACCAGAGACCTGCACAAACCTGAACATGCACCTCTTGAGCTCAACTTGAACCTTTACCTCTAACCCCTCGAGGAGCCTGGGAACTAAGCAATAGCTGCCCAGCTCCTAGCTCTGTACTTAGCAATAAACGGCTACTTCTTCTAATATCCCAATGTCAGTGTTTGGATTGTTGCACATCAGGCAAGTGGACACACGTCCCCAGCTCCCAACTTCAGCCCTGGATCGGTCCCAGTCATTGCAGGCAACTCAGGGAGCTCCATCTGCCTGTCTTTCTCTCTGCCTCTCAAACAATTTTTTTTTTTAAGATTTATTTATTTATTTGAAAATCAGAGTTACACAGAGAGACGGAGAGGCAGAGAGAGAGAGAGAGGTCTTCCATCCACTGGGTCACTCCCCAATTGGCCACAACAGCCGGAGCTGTGCCAATCCGAAGCCAGGAGCCTCTTCTGGGTCTCCCATGCGGGTACAGGGGCCCAAGGACTTGGGTCATCTTCTACTGCTTTCCCAGGCCATACCAGAGAGCTGGATCGGAAGTGGAACAGCTGGGACTCGAACCGGCACCCATATGGGTTGCCGGCCCTGCAGGCGGAGGCTTTACTCGCTACACCACAGTGCCGGCCCCTCAAAATACTTTTTAAAAATTATTTAGAAGAAGAATACACTAGGAGAGATTCTGGCTAAAGAGGTCATCATACCCCTGCTAGCGAGAACTAATAAGAGGCATGAAGTCCACAGCGATGCTGGGCTGAGCTCTGCGTTTGACTCTCAGGTCACTCCAAATTCCAAGTAAATGACAAAAGTAAAAAGGGTCTTGGAAAAGATTATGCATGGATTTCAGGCTTTCTCTGCACTAAAGTAATCTTATCTTTTAACCCCATTTTTCCAGAAATTTTTGAATCCCACCATACAAGAACAAACGCATCAAAAAGCCAGAACACAGGGATGAGTGCCACAGAGGCAATAAGAAAATATGAGGAATTTCTGGGAGACATACAGCAGACAGGAGCAAATTCACAGGAAAACAGAAACAAACTGGATTTAGCCCGAGTTGAAAAATCAAAACCTAAACAGGCCACAGTGGGAAATGCTGGATATGGGGAGAGACGAGATTTTCTTACACACGGTCTGGGAAAGAATTCCGAATTCAGAGACCTCGGCAACTGAGAGCAGGCACAGGCATGGGAAAGGCCGGCGGATTGCTGAGTTGCTGGTGCAACTTAAGGACAAAAAGAGGAAGGGTATTTCGGGAACAGATGTGAAATTCTCATCTGCAGGGTAACTCTTCCTGCTTCCTCAATCGAGCAGGGCCCATCTGGCCTATTGTCCTGTTATCACCACACACCCAGACAGAAAGCCCCTAGGAGCAGTTCCAAGATCCAGTTCCCATTCTCTGCCCTCCCCCAACACCAACCCCAGACACGGCAGACTTGACAAAGGTCTACCGCAGAGTCTTGGTGCAGACCAGAAGAGAATCCTGGGCACCACCCAAGTGTGGTCATGAAGTGTGCACCTGCCAGGGTTTGTTTCCCTCCTTAACTCATTCACATTCAGCACCCTGGAAACTAAGTTAAAAGACGGCTTCGTTCAAGCAAGACATCTGTTAATGGTGAGCTGATACTACCGTGAAGCTTGTGGCAATAGTTTAAGAAAAGTATTCATTCACAACTAGAAGGGATATTAATTTAAAAAATTAGCCACAAGCACAAACTCAAATTCAGGATGATATCCCACAAAATAAATAAATAAATAAATAAATAAATGTAAAGGTAAAAGCAAACCTAAAAGTCCCTTCTGTTTCTGGAGAAAGTTACAGTTACTAATTAAATCTGCCAACAGTAGAAAAATCTAATTATAAACATTAGTCAAATAGAAACGGGAAATGCAACCTGGAGAAAAATAAAATGGAACAAAGCAAATTTGATCAACCAAACTAAAGTCAGCAAGAGGAGAAAAGGGAGAAAAAAGAAAGCATACTAAACAGAAAATAAAGAATAAATCCAAAATATCATACAAAACACTAGTGAACTAAACCCAAGACCAAGGAGGATTTATCACGAGTACAACTGTAAACATAGCTAAGTATTATGAAATCAACTATTATATTAACAAAATCATGGAGAAAATTCAAATGATCATATCTGTAGATGCTAATAAATCACTTTATTAAATCCATTCCATTAATTCCTGATTTTTTAAAAATTGTTAAGCTATGACTAGAAAAAAAATGTAACCTGTTAAGAAACCAAGAGCAAACATTATATCTGACAAGAACACACTCAATACATTCCCTTTAACAAAGATCAAGATAAGCATGTCCTCAGTATTTTATTTTAGAATTTCCATAGGCCTGGGCCAATGGAATAAAAAAAAATTAGGAAAGCTGGAAACCATTATGCTTACTGAAATAAGCCAGTCCCAAAAAGACAAATATCACATGTTTTCTCTGGTATGTGGCAGTTAATATAAAATCCAAAAAAATACATAGGAATGAAATGGATAGCTTGTGATGTGATTGATTTTAGCCCTTGTTTATACTCCCGTGGAACCGTGGTCTTCCTACTTTTAGTTGTTGCATATTATGATTAGTGGTGAATTAAGCCTGTGATTACAGGGAGGACTAAAGCTATGTCTTGGCAAAAATTAAAGAAAAGAAGAAGGAGGGAAAGAGGGGAATTGAGGGAAGGAGGGGGAAAGGAAGAAAGCGTGGTTATCATTTTAGAACTGTACCTGTGAAATGCATGCAATCTGTTCCCTTTCTATTAATAAAAATGTTTCGAATAAAGAAAGCATCAAGAGTTGCAAAATACTGGGACCAGCATTGTGGTGCAGCAGGTTGAACTGCTGCCTGCAACACCAACATCCCATGAGCACAAGGTTGAGTCCCAGCTGCTACACTTCTAATGCACATGGGAAAGCAGAGGACAAAAAGGAGCAACTAGTAGACCCCTGCCACCCACACAAGAGACCCTGATGGGGGTCCAGGCTCCTGGCTTCGGCCTGGCCCAGTCCTGACCATTGTAGTCATTTGATGGAGGGACCAGCGGATGGAAGATCTCTCTTTCTCTCTGTCTCTCTGTCTCACGCTATAACTTTGCCTCTCAAAGGAATAAGTAAAAATTTTTAAAAGTTTCAAAATACATGATTCCCTTAGATAATCTTTTGTTTAGAAGTTTTATTTATTATTTGAAGATCAGAGTTACACAGAGAGAGAAGGAGAGGCAGAGAGAGGTCTTCCATCCACTGGTCCACTCCCCAGTTGGCCCCACAGGCCGGAGCTGGGCCGATCTGAAGCCAGGAGCCAGGAGCTTCCTCTGGGTCTCCAAGCAGGTGCAGGGGCCCAAGGACTTGGGTCATCTTCCACTGCTTTCCCAGGCCATATTAAAGATTTGGATTGGAAGTGGAGTAGCCGGGACTTGAACAGGGGCCCATATGGGATGCCGGCACTGCAGGCAGGGGCTTTACCTGCTAGGGCACAGCACCACCGCAACCCCCCCCCCCCCAGATAGTCTAAGTAGCCAATGAACTAGAAAGTGATTCAACAGGTGTTAGGAATGTACTAAGATGGCAAAATGTAAGCTAGAATACAAAAATCAAAAGCTTTCCTACACACTGGCAATAAGCAATCAAAAACTGGAAAGAGTAATAATTTTGGTTTTATACCTTTATCTTCTTTTTTTAAAAGATTATTTATTTATTTATTTGAAAGTCAGAGTTACAGAGAGTGAGAAGAGAGACAGAGAGGTCTTCCATCTGCTGGTTCACTCCCCAAATGACTCGCGTATCAGAGATCCCTGTTCCACTTACTGGCATCGTCATCTTCATAGTGAATGAGTCAAGGGTAATTCACTCTTACTGAGACAAGATGAAAATGCCTGTCATAATCAGGTTACAGTAATAATCATATCAATGCAATGTAAATACAGCTGTATTGACTGCAGGCTGTTTGTTAAGGCTCTCTCCACTTTGGCCTCGAGGTCAGTGGGTCTCAGAGGTGACTCAGGGCTTTCTTCCCCCAACTTACACACTCTTCTGCAGAACTGGGTCTGTTTCCTCTTCCCTCTTTGCCCTCTGCTTTATAAAAACCCTTCACTATACAACCTTGCTGCTCCAGCAAAGCATTTTTCTTTTCTGTCATCTTTTTCCTTCTGGATGTTGAAGGTACCCCGACACTGTAAGATGCTCTCACTCCTACCATCAGTATCTGTCAAAACTAGGTGAAGAATTTTCCTTAAATGCATCAAAAATATGGTTTTCATGAGGTATCAGAACAGCTTTTGGACCCTGTTATACACAAACTCATCATTATTGTTCTGAAAAATCATATTATCCCATTTTTTTTCTTGATGGGACAGAGAGGGTCAGAGGAGGTAATTGACCTGCCAGCCAGTAAGTGAACACAGCGGGGTGCCCTTGACCAAGTGCCTCACACCTACCCTGCTCTAGCCAACCTCTCCAGTGTAACAGTTCTAAACTTCCTAGCTGTGGAACCAGAGGTAGCAAATACACTGTATATGTTCATCTACTGGCAACATTGCCTCTCACAACTAATGGGTAATATTCTCCCTCCTTACCCATTGACTGCAACATCACAAACCCACAGCAGAGATTCACAGATGTGTCAACTGCAAGACTTTTCTTGCAATGACAATGCAAATACAAAGTTTAAAATAGAAAATGGTGGAGTCCACAAAAGCTGCCGCCTACAGTGCAAACATCCTACATAGGGGTGCTGGTTCGCGTTCCAGCTGCTCCATTTCCGATCCAGCTCCCTGCTATGGCCTGGGAAAGCAGTGGAAGATGGCCCAAGTGCTTAGGCCTCTGCACCCAAGTGGGAGACTCAGAGGAAATTTCTGGCTCCTGGCTCCAGATTAGCCCAGTTCCAGCCATTGTGGTCATCTGCAGAGTGAACCAGTAAATAGAAGACCTCTCTCTCACCCCCCTCTGCCTCTCTGTAACTCTGCCTTTCAAATAAGTAAATACATCTACTAAACAATAAATAAGTGAAAAATAAAATAGAAAATTAAGGTGCAAACATGCCAGGGTCAATACTTGAAAACACATTCACCTCCGTGATACCACCGCTGGATTATGGGAAACACAAACATTGCTTCTACCATTAAGTCTGGAAACACAGCAAAGTGTCTTTGGTCAAAGTACCCTTTCCACTGACACTCCGCACCGCCTACAGCGGAGTCAAAGAGAATGAGAAGGATCGGAGGAAAACAAACACAACCACAGCTGCCTTTTCTTCAGAATTGAGCCGAAAGTGGAACTGGGGCCATTTTGCTCAGACCACAGCCTGCGAGACGTGCTTGGGAAGCTGCAGGGATACACGTGGGTGCCACAGCCCCAAACACGGCTATCAGGCGGTCCCAGAGACTAATCAGTGTCCAGTCTGGATCACTCTCCAAGAACACTCAAGAATACCTAAAATAAAGTGTCATATCTCATGCACACGTAGGGAGGAGAATTTGGCCACAGCAGGACAGCCAAGGCAACTCAGCTGCATTGTCTCACACAGGGGCGCAGTGACGCTGGGCAAGCCCTCACTGGAACAAGGACTGCTGTGAGGGCAGCTGGACAGGAAAAGGGCCAACGGCACTGGGCTGAAGACCTGTCCTCTTTCATGGAGACGGGCAGTGTTTCATGTGCCAGGTAGGAGAGGGGCAAGAGCAGGAGATGAGGGTCCAGTAAAACCTGGACAACAGAGAGGACAGAAGGTCCTGTCCCTCCTCCATGGCATGGGCCAGGAAGGAAAACAGCTCTCAACCCAGGAAGAAAAAAATGGCTCGCAGAGTTGAGTGCAGGGAGTGAGGACGAACTCGCCATGACTGAGTAACCACCTTCTTTTGATCAGAATGGATTAAAAGCTACCAGAAGAGCACTGTCTCTTTCCTCCCTGTAGTTACGGGTTAGCACCACCTCTCCCGGGTCCGGGGCAGTTTAGACTTGCTTTTTGAGCAGGGACAATATACGTGTCCACCAGACAGCAGTGTGAGAGCTTCTTTTTTTTTTTTTTTCCCTGAAATATGATCAGGGGTTAATCAGGAGTTGATTAGTCAAATTTTTCCTTTTTAATCAATATCAACCATTGTTAACCAGGTCAGGAGGGAAGAGAGAGGCTTCTTTGTCCCTACAGCAGTCAAACAGCCTCGATGGGAGAGAGCCTGCACTCCCACAGGGTCACAGAATGGCCCTGGCAGGAGGCAATGCCACATCCTTCCAAGGCTGCCACACACAGTGACACACAAATGCATGCCCACTCACACCAACGATGATAGACTAGACACAGTTTGCATTTTTTTTTAACACAAGACATTCTGCCATTGTGGCATATCAGTATGAGTCTCCAGGAAATTCATGGACAGTGCATATTATCTTTTCATTCTATTTTTCTATGAGTTTTCTGAGGTCTTCTCATATGTTCAGGGCTGCTTTATTCTTTTCATTACAAATGTACTTCAAAAAGTTGTGGACATGGAATTAGAAGGTAAGTTCATTTTGGTGCCAAGAAAAGTTTAAAATTCATGCACAGTTTTTTTTTATAATATGCATTTTCCCTGAATTTCTTTTAGACCTGTTGTACTGCATTTCACGAATTACTATGGTTTGGTCAGGCACTGTGTCCCAGCAGCTGAGCCATATGCAGCTCATACTGGGAGTGCCCGTTCACGTCCCTAATACTTTGCTTCCAACTCAGTCCCCTGCTAATGCAGCTGGGAAGCCGCGGCAGGTACTGAGGTTCCTGTCACCACACAGCAGACTCGGACTGAGGTCCTGGTGCCTGGCTGCGGACAGGCCCAGCCCTGGCCATTGTAGCCATTTGGTGAGTAAACCAGTGGACGGAAGATCTCTCATTTTTCTCTCTCTCTCTTTCTCTCTTTCCCTCTCTCTCTCTTCCTTCCTCCCCCTCTGTGTCTGTGTGTCACTCTGCCTTTCAAAGAAAAAAAAAAAAAAAGAAAGAAAGAAAGAAATTACCATGACTTACAAAACTGGCTCTCATTTAAGGTCTTTCTATTGCCACTAAAAATAACGAGAGGTGTCTTTATTGAGTCAACAAATATTTGTGTACCCCCCCCCATCCTAGGTTTTGCTCATGCACTGATATGACAACAGTAAGCAAACCAGATAGAGCCCCTGCCTTCCAGGAGTTTACAGCACAGTAGAGAAAACAGTAAACTGAATATGCCCAGCGGTATAAGTGCCATTTGGTAAAATCCACAGGGTAAACGGGAGACTAATCAGGCGAGGAAGAGCTACTACTTATAGGATGTAAGTAGACAGCTGAAGTTTAGGTGAGCTGGAATTCTTGTACTCCCACAAAATAATGCCATCTCTTTCACTGTCGGCTTGATACGCCCACCTTCCCAGGATGTCCCTGTCGCATCCAGGGCCAGGGTACGTGCTAGACCCCAGCCAGTTAGTATATATATGAAAAGAGGTGGGGAGCAGGGGTGAGGCCTCTTTCCACCACTGCAAACACTCAGACGTACCGTTCTTCTTCTCTCCCTTTTTCTCCACAGACCATGCTTAGAGGTGTCATACGCATTTTCTTTTTTTCTCTTTTTTTGACAGGCAGAGTGGACAGTGAGAGAGACAGAGAGAAAGGTCTTCCTTTGCCGTTGGTTCACCCTCCAATGGCCGCCGTGGCCGGCGCCCTGCGGCCGGCGCACCGCGTTGATCCGAAGGCAGGAGCCAGGTGCTTCTCCTGGTCTCCCATGGGGTGCAGGGCCCAAGCACTCAGGCCATCCTCCACTGCACTCCCATGCCACAGCAGAGAGCTGGCCTGGAAGAGGGGCAACCGGGACAGAATCTGGCGCCCCAACCAGGACTAGAACCCGGTGTGCCGGCGCCACAGGCAGAGGATTAGCCTAGTGAGCCACGGCGCCGGCCTCATTTTCTCCTTCTTGTTCACAGGCAACCCTTTGGCCCACCAGGATGGGTATGTCTCTGTGTAGGGTAGCCCATGCTTTGAGTGTGAAATAAACTCTGTTCCTATTTGAGCACAATACTGGCCTCTGTTTAGTATTTTAATCTGTATGGGAGACAAGAACCTGGATTAGAAATCCATATACCCATTGGCCATGTCACCAGCAGTTTACATCAGGTGGCTGGAGAAGCCCTGTATGGTCAGATAACTTTTGGAGGCCTGAATGGAACATGGGTGTTGAGGTTGATTTTTTCTGAGAGGATTGGTTCTGAGAGGAGGAGCATGGTGGGGGCAAGAGGCGAAGAGGCGCAGAGTCATCACACAGACCTCGGGAGTCGATTCATTTATTTCAGTTACTACAGCTGCTTATATAGCCAAGGCAGCCAATCCGGTCAAGGGGCGGTTTATGCCTTAACCAATCACAGCCTGTTGCCAGGCAGTTTCCAAAGCCATCCAATCACAGCCTATTGCCAGTCAGGCTCTGTTACCAAGCAGTTTCTGAAACCATCCAATCATGGCCTGTTGTCAGTCAGGCTCTGTTGTCATGTGATTTCCGAAGCCATCCAATCACGGCCTGTTGCCAGGCAGTTTGTTGTCAGCGGCCATCTTGGCATGACCTTTTCACCTCCTCATTCTACCACACATGGGGACAAGGCTTGACGCTATCTGAGGAAAGAACATTCTAGGGAGAGGGGACAGCAAGTGCAAAAGGCCTGAGGCAAGAGAGGAAGAAACAGGTGGAGGGCAGAGAAGCAGCCAGGGGCCACCCTGAAGGCCACAGTGGGTTGGAAAAGGGCTGTGTCAGAACTGAAGTCTTTGGAGGCTTTTTTTTTTTTTCAATTTATCTATTTATTTAAGAGGCAGAGAGATACAGACAAAGCCAAAGAGCTCCCACCCAAATGCCTGCAACAGCCAGAGCTAGACATGTTCAAAGCCAGAAGCCAGGAACACTACCCAGGTCTCCCGTGTGGTCTCAGGACCCAGTCACCAGAGTCATCTGGTGCCTCCCAGGGCGTATCCAACAGGAACCTAGAATCAGGAGCAGAGGTGGGAGTCAAACCCAGGCACTACGATACTGGATGGTTTTAAGCCAGGGGGTGGGGAACATGTGGCCCAGAGACTGTCTTGAGGTCTGCAAAAATCATTCGGTCTGGCCCTGCCAAGGCAACCACGGGAGGAACTCAAAATTCAACAAACCTACAGCAGGCTAATGTTTAAGTTGATCATTTTTATATGGCCCATAAATGATGTTATAAATGTCCAAATGGCCCTTGGCAGAAAAGAAGTTTCCTTGCTCCTGTTTTAGGCAAAGGCAAAGACATGGCAGAACTTCTATTAATTGCCTTGGTTGCTGGGAACCAACGGTAGGTGGGAAGGGCAGAAGCTGCAGGACCAGCCAAGAGGTTGCAGCCATAATCCAGGCAAGAGGGGGGTGACCAGGTCAGGGCAGCAGCAGTGGAGATAGTAAGAAATGATCAGATTCTGGCCAGTGCTGCAGCTCAATAGGCTAATCCTCCATCTTGCGGTGCTGGCACCCCGGGTTCTAGTCCCGGGCAGGGCATCGGATTCTGTCCTGGCTGCTCCTCTTCCAGTCCAGCTCTCTGCTGTAGCCCGGGAGTGCAGTGGAGGATGGCCCAAGTGCTTAGGCCCTGCACCCCATGGGAGACCAGGAGAGGCACCTGGCTCCTGCCTTTGGATCAGCGTGGTGCGCCGGCCACAGCAGCCATTGGGGGGGTGAACCAACGGCAAAGGAAGACCTTTCTCTCTCTCTCTCTCTCACTGTCCACTCTGCCTATCCAAAAAAAAAAAAAAAAAAAAAGAAAGAAAGAAAGAAAAAAGAAAAAGAAATGATCAGATTCTGGATATATTCCAAAGGGTTTGTTGATGGAGAAAAGCCAAGTACAATTCCAAGGGTTTGGGGTGGGGTGAGGGTTTTGTTTGTTTTTGGCTTAGCAACTGGAAAAACAGAAGTGCCCGTTTTTGAGACTGGAAAGCCTGAAGCAGAGGTGGTTTTCCCATCTCCAGCACGGGTGAACAGCTTAGATGGCCTTCTGCCTGAGGGGCCTCTGAGAGATGCAGGTCTAGACCTCAAACAGGCCGTGGGAAACAGGATCTGGAATTCAGGGCAGAGATCTGTGACCTGAGGTCACGAGAGCACAGGTGGTACTGACCACCGTGAGGCCGGATGAGACTGTCCAAGGGCACCAGGCAGACGAAGAGAGGCCACATCGCGCTGAGTCCCGGGGCACCCCGATACACAGAGGGGGGGAAACGAGGAGAGACCAGCAGGAAAGGAACACAGGGGACCAAAAGCGAGCGGGGTCCCAGAGAAGGCTCGGCTCTTGCTGTGTGTGCCTGGGTGACACACGGTCCACACCAAGTGACAGAGGTGCTCCAGCCGTGCCCTCAGGCTGACTGTGTGGGAAACGGGAGTAGCGGCAGTGACGGGGACCTGGGACATGAAGCTCTTCCAGTAGTGGGCACCCTGCAGGGAAGGAAGGAGAAATACACCAAGTGCCCACCCCGTAATGCAGGGCCCCATGTGGTCACGCACGTCTGCGAGAAGGGAGAAGACACGAGGGACTTCAGGGAAGAGGTCTTCAGTGACGCTAACAGGAGTGGAGAGAAAGGGCTTTCCGCTGCATGTGCTGGCTTATCCAGGATAGACACCAACAGAAAAGGCATGACTGATCAGAAGAAATTAGAATTAGTGAGTTTAATAAGTGTTGCCTAACTGCCTCCATAGGCGTTTATACCAGCAGTCATCTACGTCACCTACTGGGCACAGCATTAAGAGAAAAGCTGAGGGGCCGGCGCCATGGCTCACTTGGTTAATCCTCTACCTGAAGTGCAGGCATCCTTTCTCTCTCTCTCACTGTCTAACTCTATCAAATAAAAAAAAGAGAGAGAGAGAGAGAGAGAAAAGCTAAGGATGCTTGTCTGAGGGCGAATCAGAGGATTCTCCCAAGGCAACTGATCTCAATCTCGGCTGTTCATTAGAACTATCTGGAGAATTTCTTTGTAAATGACTAGTGCCAGGGCCATCCTAGCAAAAATCCTAGCAAATATTTTGAGGTGAGGAGGTTTAAGAAGTCCTCATGTGAGATGACTGCTCAGTTAAAACTGAAAACCTCATTCTAAGACAGTAACTATATTTCTTAAAGATTTATTTTATTTATTTCAAAAGACAGAGTTACAGAAAGAGATAGAGACAGAGAGGGAGACCTGCTGGTTCACTCCCCAACTGGTCGCAACAGCTGGAGCTGCGCCAATCTGAAGCCAGGAGCCAAGAGCTTCTTCCAGGTCTCCCACGTGGGTTCAAGGGCCCAAGGACTTGGGCAGTCCTCTGCTGCTTTCCCAGGTGCATTAGCAGGGAGCTAGACAGGAAGTGGAGCAGCTGGGACTTGAACCAGCACCCATATGGGATGCTGGCACTGCAGGCCAGAGCTCTAAACCCCTGTGCCACAGTGCCAGACCCAGTGACTCTATTTTTAATGTGTACACAAATCACTTAAGGACCATATGGAAACACAGATTCTGATTCCGTAGGTCTGGAACAAGGCCTGAGATTCTACATTTCCAACAAGGTCCTAGGTGATGCCAATGTCACTGCTCCATGGACCACACTTTGAGTAGCAAGGTTCTAGAGAAACAAAAGGCAGCAGCTGGAGAACACACCAAGGGACAAACTTGGCAAAGGTGAGCCATCAAGAACTCCTATAACATGCCAGGCAGCTCATAAGGAAATCCTTTGGCAAAGACACAAATTCTAGAAGGAGGCCAGAGGGGAAAGTAAGTATCTGATCATAGAAGACCAGGCTAAGGACTCTGACAATTACTGTGTAAGCAGTGGGGAGGCAGTACTTGAGCACAGTGGATTCTGGCTACAGAGTGCAGAATTCAGATTAGGGAGCAGGCACGTAGCCCAACAGTTAAAAACGCCCAAGTCCCACATCGCCACCCCTGGATTCAAGACCCAGATCTGGTTCTTGATTCCAACTTCCCACCAAAGCAGACCCTGGACAGCAGTGGTCATGGCTCAAGTGACTGGGTTCCTGTCACCCACCTGGGAGACCCCTGGCTTGGGCCCTTTGTCAATGTGGGAATTTGGGGAGTGAACCAGCAGAAGAGAGTTCTTCTGTCTCTCTCTCTTTCTCATCTCTCTCTGCCTCTCAAATACATTTTTTTTAATTTTTAATTAAGTCATTTAAAGATTTAAAGATTTCTTAGGAAGGACAGATTGGACCTAGCAGCGTGGAGGGTGGTGAGGAGATGAAGCCTGACGGACTGAAAGCAGAAGACCAGGCAGCACATCAAACACCTTGATTAGGACACTGACCGTGACAATGGAAATGAAGAGAGACCTGAAACAGTGATCCTCGGGGCCGTTGCTGTGGCATAGTGTGTAAAGCCATGGCCTGCAGTGCCAGTATTCCATATGGGCGTCAGTGAATTCAGCTGCTCCACTCCCAATCCAGCTCCCTGCTGATGGACTGGGAAAGCAGGGGCAGATGGTCCAAGTGCTTGGGCCCCTGCACCTGCATGGGAGACCTGGAAGAAGCTCCTGGCTTCTGGCTGCTCCTGACCTGTTGCAGCCATTTCAGGAGTGAACCAGCGGATAAAAGATCTCTCTCTCTCTCTCTCTCCTCCTCCTCCTCCTCCTCCTCCCCCCCACCCCCCACCTCTGAGTAACTCTGCCTCTCAAAAACAAAAAATACAGAGAAGAGCCATCCTTACAAAGGGATGGAATGCTCAGAAAGTGTCCTAGTCCATTTCTTCTGCTATAACCAAATAGACAACGCTGGGCTCTTCATAAAGGAAAGAGCTTGACTTGGCCCATGACTCTGATGGCTGTAGGGTCCAACAGCGTGGTGCCAGCACACTGATGAGGGCCCCGTGGCTGTGCCACAGTACGGCAGAGACACACGATGGGGTCAGCAACGTGCAGGAGGGCCCAGCACAGCGGGTGGCAGGGGCCTCACTTTCCAACAACCTGCTCCAGTGAAGATGCACTCGCCCCATGAAACCAACACGCACCTCCTCCTGGGGTGATGCCCCCACGACCTCCTACAGGGCCCACCCCCGCAACATCCCCACACTGAGAATCAAGCCTCCCACACACGGCCCTCTGGGGGACAGACTGCACCCAAACCACAGCGGGCAGAGGGGAAGAGAGGCTGGGGTTTTCCACACTCTCATCACTCAGCAATTTAGAAAAATATGCATTTGTTTGAAAGAGAGTTACAGAAAGGGGAGAGAGAATCTTCCATCTGTTGGTTCATTCCCCAGATTACTGTAACAGCCTGGATTGGGTTAGGCTGAAGTAAGGACCCAGGAGCTTCATCCGGGTCTCCCACATGAGTGCAGGGGCCCAAGCACTTGGGTCCATCATCTGCTGCTGTCCCAGGCCAATCAGCAGGGAGCTGGATCAGAAGCGAAGCAGCCAGGCCTGGAACCAGAGCTCACACAGGATGCCGCTGTGCCACACCGGCCCCCATAGAGTGATTTTAAGGTACTAAAGGCAAGAACCATAGAAACACGCGGAAAGGTACGCTGGCAGCTAGAAATGAAGGTGCGAGAATCCCGAGCCCTGAGGGAGCAGGAAAGCCTGTCCAGACACACACGGCACTGAGCGCCGGCAGGAGCCACGGCTGTGCGGGCCCAGGAGGCAAACAGCAGGGTCCAGAGACCCAGAGGCAGGCCAGGGAGGACCGGGACAGGAAAGGATGCACTCGGTGACTATTTGCTACGCGCCTGCTGTGCTCCAGGCACGGGCTGGGTAGACAGCACTGAACAGAACAGAGCCGAGAAAGGACAGCAGGGAAGAACACAGTGGAGGGAGCCCAGTTTGTGACCTCAGTCAGGGAAGACTGGTCCCAAAGCAGAGTCCCGGAGACCAGCGCTGCCACAAACTCGCACGTGGACCCTGGTCTAACAAATCATGCTTCTGTCTGAGCCAGAGTTCCCTCAACGGCAAAACTCGAGACTTGGAGTGGAGGGGCCTCCCTGGCCTCTGCAGCTGCAAAGGCCTGGGATTTTCTGATTGAAAACAGCTCCTGGATCCTGCCAAGCAGAGAGAGGAGGGTGCAGGCCCTGTGTCATGGCGGGGAAGTAGTGTTGAGGAAAAAGGACACAGATGGCAAGGTGGAGGGGAGCAGCGCACGGAGACCACGCATCCAAGGCGCCTGGCAGGGATGGCAGAGCATGCAGGTGGGGGCAGTGAGCCTCAGAAAACTCCTCTAACTGGGGACACTGGTACCATGGAAGCAGACGTCAACAATGCTAGAAAGCAAGATGAGGGAAGACACACGTAGTCAGTGTTGGCCTAAAGACTGTGCTCTGCCTAAGATACGCCACACATTCAGCACAGGGCCAGGCCTGTAGTAGTGGGGGTAGTGACGCCTGGGGCAGGAGGACAGACTCAAGTTCAAATCCCAGACTCTGGGCCGGCACTGTGGCACAGTGGGCTAAGCCTCTGCCTGCAGCGTGGGTATCCCGTATGGGTGCCAGTTCATATCCCAGTTGCTCTACTTCTGACCCAGCTCTCTGCTATGGCCTGGGAAAGCAGTGGGAGATGGCCCAAGTGCCTGAGCCCCTGCACCCACACGGGAGACTTGCAAGAAGCTCCTGACTCCTGGCTTCAGGCTGGCCCAGCTCCAGCCATTGTGGCCATTTGGGGAGTGAACCAGCAGATGGAAGACCTTTCTAACTCTGCCTCTCAAATAAATAAATAAAATCTTTTAAAAAGAAAAAAAACAGTTGCATGCATATATTAAACATGAAAGCTACACACAGGAGAGGCCACATTAAGTTTTTCTAGAAGCAGCAGGGGACGCTAGGGAGACACATTGTGAGCAGGAGTGGAAGTAGTGCAGGCAAGCCCCATAGTCAACCAACATGGGAGAAGCAAGCCCGGGGCCAGGGGTCCCCAACTCACATGCAAGTACTCACCCAGAGAACAGGAATAGGATGGGCCTTGCACATCAGCAGGGACAGACAGTGACTGTAACAGGACCTGGAAACCAGTTCCTCCATAAGATACACTTGGGGCCAGCTGCCTGGACATGCAACCTGGGCCACTGCACAGCACCCTGCACTCAGAAAGGACCTGCACTGCATTCAATGCCCTGCTGGCACCATCTTGAAATTCTTAGTGATTTTTTTTAAAGGGAGAAGCATTTGAATTTTCCCCTGGGCCCCACAAACCATGTAGCCAATATTGGGAAAAAAAAATTCTTTGGAGGATGGGCATTTGGCCTAGTGGTTGGGATGCTGGTGAAGACACCCACATTGCACATCATACTGCCTGGGTTTTATCTCTGGCTCCACTCTTGATTCCAGCTGCCTGCCCATGCAGACCCTGGGAAGCAACAGGGATGACTCTAGGAGTTGAGTCCCTATCACCATGGGGGGAGACCGCCACTGAGTGCCCAGTGAGCATCTGGGGAGGGAACCAGAGAACGCGTGCAGCCTCTCTCATGCAGGTGTTTTCTCTCTTTTCTCCCTTCTCTCAATCTCTCCACCTCTCTACTTCTCAAATTAAAAAAAAAAAATTTAATATTCATTGTATTGATATATAGATAATAAAATGTAAGGATTGAAAAGTAGTAAAGATTTCTCATTGTCACCAGTCCAGAAAACGATTCAAATTCTCTTTGGAATCCCAACTGACCATTAAGTGAAAACACAAAATGTTACCCATAATAGGTAACTCAGGCCCCCTTCACCTGCGCATTACTTAAACTCAGAAAATGCCACTCTGATGCCCCTTGGCTTCTGTGTCCACACCAGCATAAACTGTGCGAACCCACAGTCCCTCGCTCGCACTTCCCCTCCCTTCCTTTCCTGGACCTCCAGCGCCCAGAAGGTACATTCGCCACCTTCCCCTGCGTGTCCCCAGGCATGGCACAGTGTGAGCCCACACTGAGCAACGCACAAAACGCCCAAGTGCCCTTCACCGTGGCCGACGCAGGTCGGGAGGCGAGGTCTCCCGAACCAACGCTGTGTGTCTGCGGCACGCACGCTGGCACCAGCGGGACAGCTCAGCGTCAGCACACACCTCTGCCCTGACTTAACAGCCCTGAAGACGGCCTTGGCTTCCATTCTTGCAATTCAACAACTACCCCACAATCATTTTTATTCTAATTATAGTGACGGCTTGCTTACAAGGGATGTCTGAGACGCGACCTGTACCAGACCCATGTCATTTCCAAAATTTAGATATCTTAACTCCCAAGGAATGTAGTGCCTTCCACTCTACAGAGAAGATACTCAAATACTGGTGAATAAGTTCATCCTAGCACTTCAAATATTAATGTATGTCAGGTGTCAATTTTTGTGAGAAATAAATGAACTTTAAAAGTACTTGCACCTGGGTGTAGTGGATAAAGCTGCCAGCAACAGCGCCAGCACCCCATATGGGCGCCAGTTTGAGTCCGGCAGCTCCACCTCGAATACGGCTCTCTGCTAATGCTCCTGGGGAAGCAGCAGTGGATGGCCCCTGCACCCATGTGGAAGACCTGGAGGAAGCTCCTGGCTCCTAGCTGGCCTAGCTCCAGCCATTGCAGCCCTCTGGGGAGCGAACCAGCAGATGGAAGATCTGTCTCTGCCCCTCCCTCCCTCCCTCTCTGTAACTCTGCCTTTCAAATAAATAAATCTTCAGGAAAAAAAAAAAAAGTGCACGCACCTTCAACATGGAAAGGACAGCCTTTCCAGCCAGTGGTGTTGAGTGGACTGGACAGGACGTCCATCCACACAGAAAAACACGAGGTTGGGCCCGCACCTTACATCATGCACAAAAATTAATCAAAAATGGATTAATGCTCCAAACATCACACGTCAGACTATAAAATCCTAGAAAAAAACATAAGAGAAAGCCCTCATGGCAATGATTTATTGCATATGACACCAAAAGCATAAGCAGCAAAACCAAAAATAGACACATCTAAAAATCCTTTGTGGGACACAACAACACAGTAAAAAGGCAACCTACAGAATGGGAGAAGATATTTTCAAACCTTAAATCTAATAAGTGGTTAATATGCAACAAAAAGAATCTTTAAATGGGCAAAGGGCTTAAATAAACATTTCTCCAAAGAAGATATATAAATGTCCAACAAGCATATGAAAAGATACCAACATCACCAGAGAAACACAAATCAAATCCACAAGATATAACCTCACACCCACTGGGATCACAACCACCAACAGCAACCAAAAACCAAATGAAGAAACAAAATGATCGTTGGTGATGATGTGGAGAAACTGGAACCCTGTGAACCGCTGGGGGGATTATAAAGTGGTACAATCACCTTGGGAAACAGTTTGGAGGTCCTCGATTAAAACCAGCATTATCAGAGGATCCACCTGCCCCTTCCAGGTGTATCCCCAAAGATTTGAACAGAGGATCTCAAAGAGAAATCTACACATTCATGTTCATTCAGCACTATTCACAAGAGGAAAAAGCAATCGAAATGTCTATCAGATAAATAGATAATGAAGGTATGGCACATACCTTGGGATATTAATTATGGTCTTTGAATTTTATCAACTTTTTAAATAAAACACACATATGCCTTAGAAAACATGTGGTTTGGGGCCAGAATTGTGGTGTAGCAGGTTAAGCCTCCACCTGCAATGCCAGTATCAGGCAGACATCACACACTGCTCCACTTCTGATCCAAAAGCAATAGAAGATGGCACAAGTCCTTAGGCCTCTGTACCCACAAAGGAGACCTGGAAGAAGCTCCAGGCTCCTGGCTTTGGCCTGGCCCAGTCCTGGGCACTGAGGCCATCTGGGGAGTGAATGAGGAGATAGAAGATCATCCTCTCTGTCTCTCCTCTCTGTAACTCTGCCTTTAAAGAAGAAAGAAAGAAAAGCTGTGGTTTAATTCTTGGCCTACTTCTCCTCAAATTCCTGTTTTATTTTATTTTCCTTGAGAGGTAGAATACAGACAGAGAGAGGGAGAGACAGAAAGGCCTTCCATCCACTGGTTCACTCCCCAAATGGCTTCAATGGCTAGAGTTGAGCCAATCTGAAGCCAGGAACCAGGAGCTTCTTCCGGGTCTCCCACATGGGTGCAGGGCCGAAGGACTTGGGCCATCTTCCACTGCTTTCCCAGGCTACAGCAGAGAGCTGGATTGGAAGAGAAGCAGCCTGGACACAAACCAGCGCCCATATGGGATGATGGTGCCACAGGCGGGGGCTTGGCCCACTAAGCCACAGTGCTAGCTCCTGTTTTACTCTTCTATCATCATTCCACCAGCAACTAACACAAGCGTCCATGCTGTCCTCCGTGGTGATGTTTTGCTGTTTGTCCAGCACACTCTGTGGCATTTCTGGGACCCTGTCACTAGAAAACAGGCCACATACTGATTTAGACTCTTCCCCCTGCCATGGCTGATTGGTCTAAAGTGAGCTCCTGGACCAAGTTGGACCTATCATAGCACATGACTCTCAAGACCCAGCTGACTGGTGCAAGGATGGGCAAGTGACCCAAGCCAGGCTTTGACATTCCGCCCCGAGCAGAGAGCTTCTCTCTGTCCCTGGAGGCAGAGCTGTGAAGTGTGAGGGGTGCAAGCTGCCAGTTGTCACAGGCGCCCCCACCAACAAGCTGGGAGTTGCATTCCAAGGTTCTGGCTCACCACTCTGTTAAAGCAAGCCTTCCAGTAGGTTCCTCTGTTCTACTCAAGTTAACATGAGCTCGTTATCATTTGCAAACAAAATTCCTGACCAGTACACTCCCCAAATCCAGGGAGTCCAAGCCCCCCTGAGACTGCCTTCTGCAGCCTCCTGTGTCAACAGCCTTCTGCCTGGCCTCTCGGCCTTCAGGCTCTACCCACCTGATCCCTGCTAGGGGGAACAGAGACCTCCAACCACATATATGGTCCTGCTCTCCTCACTCCCACACCCCCACCCCTTAAAAGACTTCACTGGCTTCCCAACTGCTCTGGCGAAGGCCCCTGGATTTGCTGCTACAGACCCAGCCTGCTACCCACCCTGCCAGCCAGGTCATCCACCAATCCCCTTGCAGGTCATGTGCAACATCCTCTGATACTGGTAAGCTTGGGAACATGCTGGCTTTCCTGCCCAAATTATTCTTCCTTCCTCTGCCATTTGTAGAGAATCTACTTCTTCATTCTCCATTTCAAATATCACACCCTTTGGAAAAGCCACCATCATCCTAAGCAAGGTCACTGCTCACTTGAGTGTCAGTACATACCTTTGGTGATACCTACAGCAGACATGTGAGGGTCCCATCCATACATCCTCCTTTTTTTTTTTTTTTTTTTTTTTTTTTTTTTTTTTTTTGACAGGCAGAGTTAGACAGTAAGAGAGAGAGAAAGAGAGTGAGTGAGAGAGAGAGAGAGAAAAGTCTTCCTTCCGTTGGTTCACCCCCCAAAATGGCTGTTACAGCCGGCGCACTGCCAGGAGCCAGGTGCTTCCTCCTGGTCTCCCATGTGGGTGCAGGACCCAAGCACTTGGGCCATCCTCCACTGCCTTCCTGGGCCACAGCAGAGAACTGGACTGGAAGAGGAGCAGCCGGGACAGAATCCGGTGCCCCAACCGGGACTAGAACCTGGCGTGCCGGCACCGCAAGGCGGAGGATTAGCCTAGTGAGCCGCAGCGCCGGCCCATGTATCCCCTTACCCCAACCACTTCAGAGTCCACTGACCCTACTTCCCAAGCCAGCATCTGCGTTTCTCCCCCTGGCTGCTGAGCCTGCTCTGTCACTTAAACACCACATCCTCTCCACACCTCACTCACGCACTTCCTTCCCAATCCCCACTCTCCCTCGTCACCTCAAGAGGGGCACCTGTCTCCTGGACTAGAAACCCAGTCAGCCCTACTCTGCCCAAACCAGTCACCCTGACGTGTTCTAAGCTCTTTTCTTCCAGGCAACAACTCCAACCTAAGCCAGGCTCACCTCTTTCCCCACCCCCAGCACTGGTCACATGCTCCCCTACTCAGAATCCCTCTCAGGCTGGCTACTTCGGGAAGTGTAAGTGCTAACCGCCACATGCCAGCACTCAGAGCAGTCTTCAGTCTGACCCGTCTGCCCACCTGCTCCCTCACTGAGCGCCACTTTGAGACCCTCCAAACCCACTCCCCGTGCGTGGCCCCACTCAATCCTCCTGCAGGGAGCGCAGGTCTTTCCCTCCTTGGAAGCTTAGTCCGAGCTACCACTTCCGCCATGGTGCTTTCCCCACCCTGCACCTGAACTCTTCAAGCCCCTAGGACCCAGTACAAATGCAGCTTCTGCCACCTGAGCTGATTTTCAGACATAAGCCCCCAAAGCAGGGACTGAGCAATAAGATTTAAACACCTCCCAATACTCCCAAAGTAAAATGCTATTTCTACTCTGTGTGTGTGTGTGTGTGTGTGTGCATGAAAGGCAAACACACGGAAATCTCCTATCTGCTCCTTCATTCCCTAAGTGCCCACAACAGCCAGGGCTGGGTCAAATCCAGAAGCCAAAAACTCAACGAAGGTCTCCTACACAGGTGGCAGGGACCAACTACTTGGGCCATTATCTGACGCCTCCCAAGGTGCACGTTAGCAGGAAGCTGGAGTTGGAAACAGAGCCAGGACTCAACCTACATACTGCAATACAGGATGCAGGCCACCCCACTGGCATTTCAACCTTTCATCAAATGCCTGTCCTCCACTTTATATTTTTTAAAAGTTTTATTTTATTTATCTGAAAGGCAGAGTTACAGAGAGGCAGAGGCATAAAGAGCAAGAGGTCTTCCATCTGCTGTTTCACTCCCCAGATGGCCACCACGGCCATAGCTGTGCTGATCCGAAGCCAGGAGCCAGTAGCTTCCTCCATGTCTCCCACACAGAAGCAGGGGCCCAAGCACTTGGGCCATCTTCCACCGCTTTCCCAAGCCCTAGCAGAGAGCTGGATCTGAAGTGGAACAGCCGGGACTCAAACTGGCATCCATATGGGATGCCGGCACTGTAGGTGGCAGCCTTACCCACTAAGCCACAGAGCTGGCCCCTCCACTTCGCATTTTAAGATCAATGTATTAGTCTTTTGTTTGTTTCAAGTAACAAACCAACTAGAAAATAGTGTGAAAACTGGGAACTTATTAACTCCTACAACCAAGAAACCATGCTGGCTTCAGGAACAGCTGGCTCTAGAATTCAAATGATGTTGCCCTTCCTTCTCCCAGCTCCAATTCTCTTTCTGGCTTCATTCTGCTTTTTTGTTTTTGTTTTTTGTTTTTAATTTGAGAGGCTGAGAGAGAGAGAGAACAAACTCCCATCTGCTGGTTCACTCTCCAAAAAACAGAGGGCCAGAAATTCAATCCAGATCTCCCACAAGGGTGGCTCGGATCCAACTACTTGAGTCAGCACCACTGCCTCCCAAGGCCTTCACTGGCAAGAAGCTGGAGTCGGGAGCTGTCAGCAGGTACCAAACCCAGATACTCCAATATGGGGTGCAGATGTCTTAACCACCAGGCGAAACACCCACCCCTCCGGCTTTCTTCCTAAGCAGGCACTCTGCACACTCAAAAGCTAACAGGAAGAGATGCTTGCCTCTGACATCCACCTAGAGAAATCTCAAGGATCACTGGCCACTCGGGAGTCACACGTATACCAACAAGGATACTCTGGCCCCTAGAAGACGCTGATGAGAGATCAGAGGCAGGACAAGGAGGGAAGCCAGGGTTATTGCTCTCCTAAATCCAAAACCTTTTTTCTGCTTCAGATGAGGGGACTTCAGAGAGTGGTAGAAAATGTTAAGTTTCGGCCGGCGCCGTGCTCACTAGGCTAATCCTCCGCCTTGCGGCGCCGGCACACCGAGTTCTAGTCCCGGTCGGGGCACAGGATTCTGTCCCAGTTGCCCCTCTTCCAGCCCAGTTCTCTGCTATGGCCCGGGAGTGCAGTGGAGGATGGCCCAGGTCCTTGGGCCCTGCACCCCATGGGAGACCAGGATAAGCACCTGGCTCCTGGCTTCGGATCAGCGCGATGTGCCAGCCGCAGCGCGCCGGCAGCGGCAGCCATTGGAGGGTGAACCAACGGCAAAAGGAAGACCTTTCTCTCTGTCTCTCTCTCTCTCTCTCACTGTCCACTCTGCCTGTCAAAATTTTAAAAAAATAAATAAAAAGAAAATGTTAAGTTTCTTTTGGTAAAAAGTTTTTGAAATCCATGCATAGTTTTGTTTTTTTTTTTCCCCATAAACTTTTTGAAGACCCCTAACAGGCATGGAGTTGTTTACACCAAAATAAACATCTTTTCATTCCATTTTCTGCAACCATGCTGAAGTCCCCTCACAGTGTCCTTGCGAAAGACAGCTGCTTCCTCTCCTGGGCTCCCTTCCTCCACGGCCCCAGCCCTGGCTGAGCAGTCCGGGTTCTGCTCACACGGCCTCCTCCCATTGACCCTCCAGCCCCAAGGGTGGCACAGCACCCCGGGTGGCCTCCCCCATTTTCTATCACCTATGTACCCGATTCCCTAAATGCTCACTCTGAGTGAAATACCTTCAGTGATTTTAGTTCCCTGATCAGACCACTAAGACAGAGAAACAGATCAAGAATAGGTGAAAATGTTGGAATAAAATCTTGAGAGCCCACTATCAAGGAACAACAGGTAGAACACCCACCTCACCCAGACCAATGTCGGAGGCACCAGTCTAAGTGGGAACTCGCTGGGTCTTCGGCAGCTCGGTGACTTCTTTGAGTCCCTTTTTACAGGTGAGAAAGCCGAGCCCAGGGAGGTTAAACAATTGGCTGGTACTGAGACTGTGAAGGGTGCGGGTGAGATTGAAATCCGGACGACCTGGCTCCAGCCAAGAGGAAGTGTTTCCAGCAGGATCAAGTGTTACCTGCTGAGACATCACGTGAGGTGAGGGCCCAGAAGACACACATTGGGTTTCCTAATAAGGAAGTCACGGTGGGGACTTTGAACAGCCTTGACAGAAAGCACACTGCAGGAGGCACAGGTGTAAGCCGGGGGTTAGGAGGTGAAAGGCAGCAAACCTTCCTTCCAAAGTTTGGGAAGAGGGGCCACAAAACAGGGCATGGCACGGAGAAGAGCACACCAGAGCAGTTTTCTTTACTCTTGCTTCGGTGTTAAAACTGAGAGCAACTGGAACGTGTTTAAAGATTGACAGGAATGAGCCAGGTGGGAGGCAGGACAGGCAGAGGAGCGTCTGCAAGGAGTGGAAGGGCTGGGCTAGCCCCAGGATTTGCCTTGGAAACTGCTCCACTTGGTGCCGGTGCCGTGGTGTAGCGAGTAAAGCCACCACCTGCAGTGCCAGCTTCCCATATGGGCGCCGGTTCAAGTCCTGACTGCTCCTCTTCCAATCCAGCTCTCTGCTGTGGCCTGGGAACACAGTGGAGAATGGCCCAGGTCCTTGGGCCTCTGTAACCACGTGGGAGACCTGGAAGAAGCTCCTGGCTCCTGGCTTCGGATCAGCACTGCTGTGGCCAGTTGAGGAGTGAATCAGTGGATAGAAGACCTCTCTCTCTCTCTCTCTCTCTCTCTCTCTCTCCTGCCTCTGCTTCTTTGTAACTCTGCCTTTCAAATAAATAAATAAATCTTTAAAAAAATGAAAAAGAAAGAAAGAAACTGTTCCACTGGAACAGGGGCAGGAAAGAACGGGTCACAAGACCGATACTGCAGCTGGTGTAGAGGGTAAAGCCACTGTCCGTGACGACGGCATGTTCCACTTCCCATCCAGCTCCCTGTACTGTGCCTGAGGAAAGCAGCAGAAGATGGCAAGAGCTTGAGCCCTTGCATCCATGTGGGAGACCCAGATGAAGCTCCTGGCTTTGGTCTGACCCAGCCCTGGCTGTTGCAGCCATCTGGGGAGTGAACCAGAAGAAGGACACTCTCTTGCTCCTTCTCTCCTCCCTCTCCCTCTCTCCTTCTTTTCCTCTCTCTTTCTCTGTAACGCTGCCTTTCAAATAAACAAATAAATATTTAAAAAAAAAAAAAAGAAAAAAAATGGGTGGCTATGGATCTACACCACTCACTCCTTAACTTGGTGGTGACAGACAGCTCTTCAAGGGGGCACTGGAAAAGGACAAAAGGTGGAAGGGGCAGAGAGAAGCTTCATACCAGTTGTGTGCGGAATGTGGGCTCGCCGTGGGAATGGCAGAATGCCCGGCATCACCAAGGCCCCAGCTGTAGGTGGAGCCGTGCATGTACATTGGCAGCAATGCTCACCATGCCCCCCACCCTGAGCATCGGAGAAAGCCCTGCTAGAGCGGAATGCTCCAGGCTGGGCACGAAAGGAGAACAGCAAGGGGGCTGAGGAAAGGACAGCGGCAGGAGCAGTACACGAGCTGGGCCACAAAATGGAAGCGGGGAGGGGAAAACCAGAGGTCAGAGGGCAGGTCACATCCATTATGGCTGGCTCAGAGGCCTGCAAAGATGGAAGGAGAGACCAGAGAAGACGGTATCCTTGGAGAAAAGGGAACTCATGCACACGGCTGGTGGGAATATCAATGGACACTGCCAGTATGGAAAACAGGAATTAAAACTAGAAGAACTGTGTGACCCAGCAATCCCAGATCCGGGCATGTGCCCAACAGAAATGCAATCACCACCCCGTAAGGATATCTGCACTCCCGTGTCCTCTGCAGCGGGATTCACAGCAGCCCAGATATGCAAACAGCCACGGTGGCCACCAACAGGTGCAAGGAGACCTACATATGCATACGTGACAGAGTATCATTCAGCCCTTACAGAGAACATACTGCCATCTGCTACAGTGTGGATGAGCCCAGAGCAGCCAGGATGCCGAGTGAAGTAAGCCAGGCAGCACAGAAAAGGAAATACCCCAAGATCTCATTTATACCTGGAATCGCAAAAAGAATGCAGATTATGTACATACAGAGCTAGAAAATAAAAACAGTGGCTGCCAGAGGTGGGGAGGAGGATACAAAGTAGCAGGCACATAGGACAAAGAACTCTAAAGCTCCAACACACAACACTATGACTGCAGGTGGTAACACTGCACTGTATAGGAGACGCATGCTAAATGACTAGTTTTTAGCTGCTTTTGCCACCAAAAACCAAAAAAGGGTAACCATGTGAGATGACAGATATGCTAAGTTGCTTCACCATAGTAACCATTTTACTATCTATAGGTTCCCAAAACATCTTGGTGTATAACTTAAATTTACACAACAAAATTTTCTTTTTAAACAGATGATATCTAATGGCATTATTTCAGAGCTAGAACAGTTCCAGGTATTACCTGCAAGGGTGTGGCCGGGGGGGGGGGTGCTGACCTTGAAAAAAGAGGTGGAAGTGATCAGAGACAGGAAGGTAGCGACTGACCGTTTCAGATCAGCCGTGCGAACGGTTAAGTCCTCTGTTCTGAGGACATGATTTGAGAAGACAATAAGTTGAAAGTCTGTGGATTTTCATGAATGAGAGTGAGAAGCAGTGAAATCAGAAAACAACAGGGCAGAACAAGGCGGGGGCGGGTGTGTAGGAGCCGTGGGTGCCTCCTTGTGCAGACAGCACTGATCCTGCTTTGGAGACCACCCTTTCGACCCCAGGCACAGAGCCGGCATCCAAAACACTCACTGTCAGAATCCGGGAGCTGGGAACATGAGCGCTCACTGGATGATTCTTTAAACAGTACAGCTATTTTATTCTTTAAACCACACACGCTTCATGTATATATTTCAAAATAAAAATAAATAAATAAATAATCCCCCTTTTCATTCCAAAGGTGAGCACCTGATTCAGGTCTGAGCAATCAGTCACAAAGACAAGTTTAGGCAGCTGACCCAGTTCTGACTAAGGGGACAGCAGCCCAGAGCTTCTGCTGCAAGTGTCGGGAAAGAGGCGTTCTCCTTAAACTGACCCTGGGAAGCTTGTCTGTAGAACGCGTCCCTTCACTGGCCTCAGAATAACGCTGGCACAGAAGAGAGCAAGGCCCAGCGGTGGCAAGCGACAGATTCATGACACCATTTAAATACCTTGCTCCAGACATTCCTGAAGCCGATTTTGACAACACAGTTTTGTTTCTCCTTTAGCCAGCCTGCAGGCAGGTTATGTCCTCTTGACTAAAGCAGAATCCTCATTAATTCAGTTGACTCAGCAAACAAAGAATTCTCAATTCCCCAGCCCCTGTGATAGCTTTCCAACACGTAAGTCAAACATTGCCCTCTTCCTGTTCAAGACCTTGTAATACCCCCTGCCCCAAGGAGCACTGAGGCCAAATTCCTCAAGAGGCCCAACCAGGCCCAGCACAGTCTGCTCCCCACTCTTTCCTGCCCTCACCTTGTAACTCTCCACCAGGCTCCACCAGGCCCAGCCGCACTGCCTCACAGCCTTCAGCTGCTCCTGTTAGGCAAGAAGTTAAAAAATAAGCCTCCGTGTGTGCGAGAAGGACCTGCAGACCAGCAACTACTGTGGGAGCTCCAGAAGCCCAGCATTTTGCAGGTCAAAGTCCTGCCCTGTCCTGATAACTTTCCAGGTGGTCCCAGCCCTCCCCCCAAGGAAAGCTCCCAGAATTCTCTCCGCTCAGGACCAAACGGGTTACCTGACCTGATAACGTGGGGCCATAAGAAATGCAGTCTAGGAGGGGGCTGATGTTTGGCACAGCATGTAAGTCACTGCTAAAAGCACCCACATCCCACACTGGAGTGCGTGGGTTCAAGTCCTTGCTACTCTGGCTGCTAACCCAGCTCCCTGCTAGTATGTCTGGAAATGAGCTGATGATGGCTCAAATACTTGAGTCCCTGTCACCCTTGTGGGAGACCAGATTGAGTTCCAGGTTCTTGGCTCTGGCTTGGCCCAGTCCTGGTTGTTACGACCATTTGGGGAATGAACCAGCAGATGCAAGATCTCTCCCCTTCCCCCCACTTTTTAAATAAAACAAAAAGGAAGTGGGTGATGAAGGCAGAAGGTTTAAGAGGAAAGCACACAGCCATTTCAAAGATTTCAGGGGGAGTCCAGGAGACCGAAGGGGTGGGAAGTTGGTTGCAGGCTTAAGAGGTAACGGATGCGGGGAGAGGTGGTAACCACAGAGCAGGGCTCAGGTATCAAGTGTTGGGAGGCAAACAGAAGTTGGAGCTGAGTCACAGGAGAAGAGCTGGGGCCGAAGTGATTTATTTATATTGTAGGGGGAGGGGGAAGATGCAGCCTGGTGAGTTAGCTGGCATCGAAGAATCAGTCTTGGCAACACTTGGCAGATAAAAAGCATTCCTCCCGTCACACGAGGATTTGAATGACTTGAGAAGCTGGCCGGCGGAAAGTCCATCACATGCGGTCTTTCTCTCCTACCCAAGCACCACGAAGGCCAACCGGGGTGTCAGCCAAATCAATACGCAGGGCCACCCTGTTCATGGCACCATCCCAGGCCACAGAAAGCAATTCCCTCCACGTAACCATCCCAACCCATGAGCAGCCTTTGAATAAAGATACTCATGCTCTCCCAGAACTGAATTGACACTGAAAGCCAGTCATCCAGGATCACAAACCCCCAAAGTCCAACAAGGCTTCTTTCCGAAGACCAACAATGACTTTCCGACCGGCCCCCTGAGGACCCCACACTCCCTAGGAAAGAGAAAGCCAGGCGTACAGCACTTCCTGCCACCGCTGTGAGTCACCTCTGGAGCGCGCTAGCTTCTCTCCGCAGACGTTGCTCCAGAGTCGCAAGAGCGCATGTGCATGCCAAAACTCAAGGAAAATGTTACTCCCCGTCAGAGAAAGAAATTACCATGCTTGCCCCTAAGGGAAAGTGGCTTGCTATAAATCAGACCTCTGAGACCGGTGTCTACAAGACACTCTCCATAGCTATTAGGAGCCTTATTAAATATTCAGTAATTAATAATAATGCCTACAAGAGCGTCTCTCCCAGAACTGATCCTGCAAAGGAAAGCATCAGGATACAGAATGGGCCTCACTTCCCACGGACCAACCAGATTTTGGTGGTACGGGGCGTTTGTCTCTAAGCAATTAAATGTCCGTCCTTCGAGTCAGGTGTCATCCAACAGCACGGCATCAAGCGAATGTGTAAAACAGCCAACTGTATGGCAGCCTCCACCACGGCCCCGTGATCCCCAACCCCTGGCAGTCAAGTCCAAGTATTCACACTCTTCCCCATGGCACCAGCACTGGTCTGTGTGACGGACAAGACACGGCAGAGGTACCCCCTTCCAAGGCTAGGTTATACAAGACTGGTTGGAGTCTTGGGCTCTCTTGGATCACTCTGGGGGAAATCAGCTGCCAAGTGGAACAGCCCTATGGAGAGTAAGGCCTGCCAAGAGCCACCAGGGAGCTTGGAAGAAGATCCTCCTCCAGTCCAGCCCAAATGACTACAGCCACCGGGGCGCCCTGAGTCTGGGGAACCTGCGCCCAGCTGTCTGACCCGCAGGTGCTCTTTTCCGGTGCTAAGCTGCAGGGTAACTCAGCACACAGCAATGGATCATCAACACACCACCCTACACAGAACAGAAAATCAGAAGATTTCACTCCACTTCCCATCCTACACTCATGTAAGACCAGTTTCTCTGTCCATAGGAAAGCAACCAATGATTCAAGTCATTCAACAATTAACTTTTTGAACATCAGCTATGAGCAAGACACTTCCAACCAACATAAGCCTTCATATGGTAGCCTATAATCTTCTATAAAGAGTAATAGCCACACACACACACACACACACACACACACACACTCCTTGAGTTGCTCAAGCCAACAGTTTCACGTGCCTTTTGAGTTTTCTTGTTCTTAATTCTTTGCTTTCACAAACCCTCTGGGAAGCCACTCGTAAGTTAGTCTGAGCGCCCAGAGCCCTTGGGGCTGTAAGGCTATCGGGTTTTATTTTCTCAGACTCGTTTTTGCCGTATCACACACCTTTACATCTCAGGAGAGAACGAAGTCACAGCTCCCTTGATCCTAGGAACACTGGACAAGGAGGAATTCACTGAGAATTCGGCCAGGACGCGGAAGTGCTGGGGACCAGGCTGACTTAGGAGCAGCAGCAGCCCCGACACAATCGCTGAACTGGCAAGGGGGGCAGGGAGATGCCGCCCCTTGCCCTTTGCCCCTCAAAGCAGCAGGGCAGCTGTGCGGCGCTGAGACCATCAGGGGCCTCCCCGTGCACAAAGAAGGTCAAAGGGCGAGCTTTCTTTCCCTCAACCACAAAACCTGCCCCGGCCAAACCTAAATTGTGCGGTAGGCGTAGGCCGTCGGAGACCAAGGGAGCCCCAGACGGAAAACCACAGACAGCCTCGCCAGCCGGGTCTGGGTCAGGTGACCGCCAGGGCAAACAGCAAACTAAACAAAGATCACTCCACACACTACCCACCGGGCAGGAGGAGGCTCCCGCAGGCACACAGCCGCGGAGTCGGGGAACTGGAGGCGCCCCAAGTCCCTCGGCAGCTCGGCTCCCACCCAGGACGCGCGCCCCACAACGCACACACGTCTCCGCCCCCACGCGCAGGCTGGACCCCTCCCCAGCAGCTGTCACCGGCGCTCGCGCCCCGACTCAGCCACGGCAGCGTCCTCTCCGGCCGCTCTCCCCTCGCCTGCGACCGCGACCCCACGGGGGGCGACAGAGATGCTTTACCCGGGCGCTCCGGGGGCGAGCGTACGCCCGTCCTCCGGAAAGGGGCGCGCCACGCTGGGCGCGACCCCGTGCCCAAGGTGGCTGCGGATCCATCATCTCTGCCCCCACCCCCTGCCCCGGACGGTCCCCAGCCCCGTGAGCCCCACCTTGTCACCGAAGCTGCGGGCCATCAGCAGGTCCGGGCTGGGCGTGCTGTCGCCGCCCATGGCCTCCTCGCTGCTGGAGCCGGCCAGCGGGTGCTGCACGTCTCGCAGGGATTGGGGCCCCGTGGACGGCAGGGCCTTGGGGGGCCCGCCCGCCATGGCAAGCGCCGTTTGGGACGCGCCGACAGCTCCCCGCGCGCCCCGGGGCCGAGGCCCCGCTCAGCCACCGCTCGGTCGGAGGCCCTGCACTGCTGGGGCTGGCAGCCGCTGCCCGCCGCTCGCCTCTGCCCGCGTGGGGCTGGGCTGCCAGGCTGCTGGGCCGCTGCGCGCCGCGCGCCCCCGCTCCGCGCTCGCGCCCGCGCCCGCGCCCGCCGCGGGTCCGCCGGCACCTTGGCCCCAGCGCCCGGCCCACCCCGCCACGCCGCCCACCACCCGCTCGCGGCCCCGCCCCCTGGCGTCTCAGCCGCCCGGGAGGGGGCGGGGAGACGCGCGGCTCCGCCCCCGCCCGGCGCCCGGCAGGAAGTGCGCGCTGGGCCCCGGGCCGCGGACCTCCGGGCGTCCAGCTCGCCCGGCTGGGAGGCTGGCTCGGTGCAGGCTGAGCGAAGCCCCCAGGGCAAATGTTTAACGGAAATCCCCGGTGGAAGGATCCTGTTCCATTTCGCCCGCGGCAGCCACGCCTGGGGCCCAGGGCTTGGTGGGCCCGGGAGTGGAGGTGTCCTGGCCCCTGTTGCACGTGCAGAAGGGACCCAAGATAGAAGGCTCAAGGGTCATGAGGGTCAAAGGAGCCGGGGAACGCCCCCAGGCCACCTTGCTTCCTCCGCTGTAAAGATCCGCATCAATAAAGAACGAGAAAGGAGAAAGGGCTACCGATGACTTATGACTCCTAGACTTAGACTGCTAAGCTCAAGTTGTTTGTTCTGCTTCCTTCCCAGGCCTTTGGCTGAGCTGCTTAATCAGCTTTACTTGCTGGCCTGGTGGAGGATGTCCGGGCATTACTTCCAGCTCTTTGGGGTGTAGTACGTTCACCTCCTTCTGCCACCTCACTTTGTCTCTGCAGACAAAGTAGAAACTGACCCAATATACAGTCACTCACTGAGCTTCAAAGACCTGCCTGGATCTCCCCCGGTCTGCTTCAGGCAGTTGGACCTGTAGCCTTCAAACTGTGTTGGTTTATGTCTCCCACGTGGTCTGCCATGGCTGGGAAAAGAAGGTGCTGGGAACAATGTTAAGTGCTGCATCTGGCTCACAGGCATGCTGGCATCTGGGCCTCTTGGAGCTGGGTAAAACTGTCAGAGCCTTTAGATTCCGGGGCAGTTTACAAACCACCACTGAATTAGCACTAAAATATACAGCACCAGGCAGGCATCTGGCCTAGTGGTTAAGACACTGGTTGGGTTGCCCATAGCCCACGTCGGAGTGCCTGGGTTCCAGTCCCGACATCCTGCTAATGTGCACCGTGGGAGGCAGCAGGTGATGGCTCAAGTATTGGGTCCCTGCCGCCCACCCACGTGGGAGACCCAGATCAAGTTCCAACCACCATCACTTTTGCAGCCATTTGGGGAGTGCACTAGCTGATGAAAGATCTCTCCCTCCCTATCTCTCTCTCTCATTCTCTGTTATTCTGCCTTTCAAATAAGATAAATCTTACATTTAAAAAAAGTGCACACACCTTTCTCCTCAAGACACCAGAAAAAAAGGGAGGGGGCAGAGAGACCTATATTTGAATTCCTGCTTCATCGCTAAAGTGACCATGAGCAAGTTCACCTCAACAAACCTGTTTCCCAACCTCTGATGGAAAGCAGGTAGTAATACGTTCTGAGAGGTGGCTTCGAGAGAGAAATAGCACTCTCCATGTCGTGTGCCTAGCAGAATGCCGGTGTGGGGTCAGTGTTTGCTGGATGGCGCTCCTTTCCCCATCAAACATCCTCCACTACTCTTATTATGAAGTAATAACCAAAGGGTTTTCATAATTAGATATGCTGCACTCCAAACTCTGCTCACTTGAGGTCAGAGTATCGCCTTTCTATGCTCCCCAAAACAAAAACAAACCTGAGTTTTATTTTCCAGTTTCCTGGTTGGTCAATGGCAGCTGGCCACAGTGACCAAAACCCAAGAAAGTGAACTTCTATGGAAAATATTTTGGTAGAAAGTTTCCACCACTCAAATTTAGCCCTGGCTTGCCAGTTCATCTCCACGATTTCCTGTTGCAGTTCAGTGTTCCTTGCGGTGGGAAATGGTCACTAAAATAGCATTAAGTGTCCCAGGGCATCTGACTACACTTCTAAAAGCAACGTGGTGGTGAGGAAGAAACACGAAGGTTCTATGTGGGGGCAGATGGCTGGGGTGTTTGTTGGGATTTGTGGAGGGAAGTTTGGATGTCTAGGGCTGGGTGCTGAGATCTTAGATGTAGGCGGAGGCTAGGGCAGATCCCTAATGCCACCCCAACCCAAGAACGCGGCACAGGACCTTCCCCATCCCCTGGGAATATTGGGCACTTAGGCTGGCCCCAGAATCTGGTAAGTTCGCCAAGCTAGAATCCTGTAAACCACACAGGCAAGCTCATCAGGGCTGTATATAAGCAGCCAGACCCCAGAAACAAAGCAGTCTCAACTAAGTCTTCTCTCATCTGTCCCCTGGCACTGCGTGTGCTTAGGCCTTCTTTATGTTTGTGTTAGCTGCTTATCCTCTTCTGGTTCTTAATACAATTGTAGCTTTATTCTATATGGCATCCCAAACCCTGCCTCAACACAACACCGCCACTTCTGAAGCCGACGGCTGAGGAGGACAAAGAAGGTTTTCAGGCAGGGTTCAGAGTGACATGCAGCAAGCCACAAAGGGATGTCGCAAACAAGGAGGGGCAAGAAGAGGGCGCCATCCCCCAACAGAGGCCAAATTGTGTGGCCAGTTTAATGCAGCGATGATGTCACAGAAAAGAAGCAGGGTCCACTTGAGGCTAGGATGTAAAGAGTTTTGCAAATAAAAAATTGGAACTTGACCCAGAACCAGCAAAAGGGCTTGTGGGTGAACAGTAGGATCATTTTCTCCCTCCAGAGCATGGCCCCACAAAGCATGGACACCCAAGTGCAGTGAATAAGGCAATGCAGGCTTGGAGTCAGTGCTGGGAATCTCACTTTAGCGATGAAGCAGGCATGGAGTCAGTGCTGGGAATCTCCCACCTACTCATGAGCTATTTAAAATGCAAGTTTTCAGGTGTTCTGCTTCTGGGGCCACAGTACTTTTACAATTTTAATGAATTTAAAGTTAAAATTAACTTTTAGTTTTTGAAACACCTCCAAAGTGATGTGATGCTACTCTGTAGACCACCTTGAGAAATGCTGTTCTCATGGCTCCACCCATTTCTCTAAAACCATACACTGACATTCCGAACCTCCTTTTGCAAATAGCCTTTGATACGTGCTTACTTTGGAGAAATTTCCGTGTTTCTCCAAAACCTTCTTAAAAGGCAAATTTCTAAATATAACAAAATTCTGCCGGCGCCGCAGCTCACTAGGCTAATCCTCCACCTTGCGGCACCGGCACAGCGGGTTCTAGTCCCGGTCGGGGCGCCGGATTCTGTCCCGGTTGCCCCTCTTCCAGGCAAGCTCTCTGCTGTGGCCCGGGAGTGCAGTGGAGGATGGCCCAAGTCCTTGGGCCCTGCACCCCATGGGAGACCAGGAGAAGCACCTGGCTCCTGCCATCAGATCAGCGCGGTGTGCCGGCCGTGGCAGCCATTGGAGGGTGAACCAAGGGCAAAGGAAGACCTTTCTCTCTGTCTCTCTCTCTCACTGTCCACTCTGCCTGTCAAAAAAAAAAATTCTATTAGTTAGGGTTTTTGCCTCTTAACCTTCTTGGTTATTTTTATTGAGCATGACAAGTTAGAAGGTGCTTAAAATTTAGGAGTGTTCAGATGAGCTATCTATTGACAGATTCATTTCCTAACTCTGGCTGTGAAGTGGATCACAGAGCAGTGGATATTATCCAGAGCCCCCCAGAACTTCTGCAGGCTCCTAGTAGCTGGGCTTTTCTCATCAGCAGGATCTCGTACGTTTGTCTGTGTGGAGGGTTGTGTGTCCCTTTGTAGCGTGTGCTCATCAGAGGAGAGGCTGGGTTAGAAAAGATGTTGGGCTGACCAATTTTAGAAGTCCTGAGTCTTATTAGCAGTGAATCTAAGCATAGAATGGAAAACCTATCTACTGGCTGTGTGTCAACATGATGGTGTCTGGTTCCATCACTACCAAAGTTCCTTCAAAGGCATCAGGAGACCCGGATGAAGTTCCTGGCTCCTGGCTTCGGTCCACCCAGCCCTGGTCGATGTGGCCATTTGGGAAGTGAACCAGCGGATGGAAGATATCTCCCTCCCCCTCTCTGTAACTATGCCTTTCAAACAAATAAAAAATAAATCTTTTTTTCAAAAAAGGCATCCAGAAGATGAACACTCATACACCATGAAACACAGAAGTTCCATTCCCAGCACCCAAGAGTAACATTGGATCCAGGCTCTCCACAGCAGTGCTATTTGTAGTAGCCATAACAACTAACATGACTGTAGAAACAACTAACAGGGCTGGCATTGTGACACAGCAGGTTAAAGCCCTGGCCTGAAGCGCCAGCATCTCATATGGGTACCGGTTCGAGTCCCGGCTGCCCCTCTTCCAATCCAGCTCTCTGCTATGGCCTGGAAAAGCAGTAGAAGATGGCCTAAGACCTTGGGCCCCTGAACCCGTGTGGGAGACCTGGAGGAGGCTCCTGGCTCCTGGCTTCAGATTGGCGCAGCTCCAGCCGTTGCGGCCATCTGAGGAGTGAACCAGCAGATGGAAGACCTCTCTCTCTCTGTGTCTACCTCTCTCTGTAACTCTGTCTTTCAAATACATAAAAATAAATCTAAAAAAAAAAAAAAACTAACATGACGGTTAACAGTGGGATGCACAAATGGACATCATATATTCACCCATGGAATACTATATAGCAGCGAGAATGGAAGGACATGGTACATGATTCTCACAAACAGGGTGAATGAAAGAAGCCAAATACAAAAAATATCTACTGTATTATTTTATTTATCTAAAGTTCAAAAACAGTCAAAGTTAATGTGCTAGAAGTTATAGTACTCAAAGTGTCTGACAATATTCTGATGTTTGATCTAAGGGCTGGTTCTTTGTAAAAATTCATCAAGCAACACATTTGTGACTTGTAAACCTTTGCATTCCACTTCAATAAAAAAAAAGTTTAGGTATAAAACAGGGCATCTATAACCCTCACTTCATAAATGAGGAAGCTGAGGCCCAGAGACAGTAAGTTACTTGTCTGAGGTCAGTTAGGTCGTACTCCCTTCTGCTTGATGTAATGCACACTGGATTTGAGGAAGGTAAAAGGAGAGAGAGAGAGAGAGAGAGAGAGAGAGGAGCCACTATTAGTTGCCGACCACACAATCATCTGTCCCCGCCGTATTGCCTGTCTCCCTCCTCTCCCTTCCTTTCAAATGCACCCTTGTGTAGACCGATGCCTGCAGCTACTACCTGTACACCATCTCATGGCCATGAGCAGACACATTTCCAGCACCCTGAGGATACTGAGAAGACAAACGGAGCTTGCCTTTGATGGGACCATTTGATCACTGCACCTAACTACAGCCTTCTTCGGCAAAAAATAAATATCCCTATGGTCTCAGGTTGCCTAGTGGGGAATCTTTGTAACTTGCAGCTGAACTTAGCCTTACAGATCCAGAAGACAAGGAATACAACCAAATGGGACAAAGTCTAAGAGAGCCCTCCCTTATGGGTTGCAATGTTGAGTTGCACCAGGCTTCTGTAACATGCATTCTCCAAAGGGGCAACAGCGCCCCCAAGGGGATGAACAGTGGTGCTTGAGGTAAGGAAGTAATCTTAGACACTAGCACGGTGGATACCCCTCAGCTCAGCCCAACTCAACAAAATCTTGTTCCTTCGTATTTAATTTTTCTTGATATGGAGAATTTAAGCCTAATTATCTCCTCCTCCTTAGGGACAATGTAATGAAATTAGTTGAAAAATACCACTTTATAAAGGTGCAGGAAAAAGCCATGAAACCATGGAGTTCCTGACTTCCTAAGGCAGAGCTCCTGAGTCTTCCCAAAGCCTCTGACTCTTCCCAGATCCTTGCTCCAAGTTCTCCTCCTGTGACAGCTGCAGCAGGCCTGCTCTGCTCAGTCCCTCCTGAACTTTGTATCCCAGGGGATAAATGACTGTAGAGGTCCTTCCTACAAAGAGGTAGCGGGACTTTGTATGCACGAGCCCATATCTTTAGACATAAGCTCAGAGTGGGATCTTAGTAGATTTTGATGGTACTAGTAGTTTAGTTTTTTTTTTTTTTTTTAAGATTTATGTATTTATTTATTTATTTGAGAGGCAGAGTTACACACAGAGAGAGGGAGAAATAGGAGTTACACACAGAGACAGGAGTTTCTTCCGGGTCTCTCATGTGGGTTCAGAGGCCCAAGGACTTGGACCATCTTCTACTGCTTTCCCAGGCCACAGCAGAGAGCTGGATCAAAGCAGAGCAGCAGCCTGGGGGGCCTGTGCTGTGGCGTAGCAGGTAAAGCAGCCACCTGCAGTGCTGGCATCCCATATGGGTGCCAGTTCAAGTCCCAGCTGCTCCTCTTCAGATCAGCCCTCTGCTATGGACTGGGAAAGCAGTGGAAGATGGCCCAAGTCCTTGGGCCCCTGCACCCATGTGGGAGACCCAGAAGAAGCTCCTGGCTCCTGGCTTTGGATCGGCACAGCTCTGGCCCCTGCGGCCAACTAGGGAGTGAACCAGTGGATGAAAGACTCTCTCTCTCTCTCTCTGCCTCTCTTTCTCTCTGTGTATAACTCTGACTTTCAAGTAAATAAATAAATCTTAAAAAAAAAAGAGTGGAGCAACAGGCACTAAAACCAGCACCCATATAGGTGGTTTTACACCACGGCACCAGCCCCTACTAGTAATTTAGCTTTTTGTTTGTTTGTTTGTTTGTTTGTTTGTTTTTTGACAGGCAGAGTGGACAGTGAGAGAGACAGAGAGAGAGAAAGGTTTTCCTTTACCATTGGTTCTCCCTCCAATGGCCGCTGCGGCTGGTGTGCTGTGGCTGGCGCACCACGCTGATCCAAAGCCAGGAGCCAGGTGCTTTCTCCTGGTCTTCCATGTGGGTGCAGGGACCAAGGACTTGGGCCATTGTCACTCCCTTGCCCGCAAAGGAACGACACTGCTCCCAGCTCATCGGTCTTCAGTAGACTTTTATTTAAACAGGATAGAAAAAGAAACCCTTGAGCAAGGGGAGCTCCGAAAGAAAGGGGAAGCTCCCGTTACTATTTCACGAACGGTTTATACAGTATATCATTGCAGAAGCATGTAATGCAAGCTTAGTCCATGCTACAGTCCATGCAGCGGCGCTCCAATCGGGTGCCTGATCACGCACAGTCCATGCGCTCCTTGTCCAACCATAAAGGTGATCGTGTGTCTTCATCCAATCAAGCTCCTGGTCACGTAGCAGGCGGCTTGGACACCAGCAGAAAGCTTATCGTTGCTCCACCTGGTGTTTTCTCAGCCTTGGTCAGTGGGAAAAGAAGTACGGGAAGCCCCAAGGCCATAGTTGTTGACTCAACCCTGGGGTTATGGAAAGGTCCCCATATCGCAGCTCAACAGAAACCATAAACATCCACACGGCAGTAACTAATGCCAATGGTCAGCAAGCCAAGCCTTAGCATGTGGGCCCATGGCCGGCTCATGGGTCCCCACAGGCCATCCTCCACTGCCTTCCCTGGGCCTCAGCAGAGAGCTGGACTGGAAGAGGAGCAACCGGGACAGAATCCGGTGCCCCAACCGGGACTAGAACCCAGGGTGCCGGCACCACAGGCGGAGGATTAGCCTATTGAGCCGTGGCGCCAGCCTACTAGTAATTTAGTTTTGATGATACTAGTAATTTAAGCAAAAGTCTAACTTCACCTCAACCACGGTGTTTCTGTACAGTCTCAGAATTAAGGTCTGTGCTCCTGACTTCTGTTCTTCCATCAGCTCCCTCTTGCCCAGAACCCCTGGGGGTGTTGAGGTATGGGTACATGGCCAGTATCTTCTGGGTATCAGGGAATTGACTAAGCCATGTCACTGCTTCCTTGAAAATACAGAAGACTACAAAATCAAAATTTGATATCAGTGTAATTACTGATAGAATAGTATGTTTGCATAGCTACTTGCATCTAGAAGCTCCTTATTTTTCTTAGAGGGTGTCCCTGATATTGGCTCATGTTGCCACTGATGGTATCCCATCACTGCACAAGAGCAGTTACACAGTGTCCTCTCCTTCCAGCTGAGACACAGGTGAAGTGAAGGAGAGTGGGAAGAATATCTCCCACACGCAGTTCTAGGTGATAGCAACATGAAGAAGTTGTACAGAGCTCAGTGAAACGAGGAGCCAAGATCAGAAAACCAGAGTAAGGAGTCTGAATTGGTCACTAAAGCAAGAGGGTGGTGACAGTGGCAAAGGCAAGAGTTAAAGGACAAGAAAAGACCAAGGTCTCAAGAACCAGGAGCAACAGGTCCGAAAAGCAAGCCTTCTGGTAGTCCTGAGCACCATATGGACAGGTGTTACACCTGTACACCAAACTGGGCTGGCTGGGGTGGCGTGTACGCGTGGACCGGACAGGCAGAATCAGCTCTTCTAGAAGCCTTCTCTGAGCTATCTGGCAGGATTTGGGCAAGGGAAATTCTTCATAAACTTCTTTCTGAACACATACATAATTTGTTCAACATTGACCGAAGGTTGTAGAGGCACAAATTCTGTTTCCCAAGGCAGGATGCTTTCTTGGCTTAGATACGTCCCCTCGAGACAGGTGTGACAGCAATAATCACCCCCCATCTCCCTAAACTTTTTATTTTAGAATAGTTTTAGCTTTTCCAGAAGTGTTGCAAAGATAGCACAGGGGCTTAGCACATTCATCATCCAGTGCCTCCTAGTGTTAGCATCTTGTATCATTATGATACATTTGTCACAACTGGTATGTTGCTATTAACCAAAGTGCATACCTCATTTGCATGTCCCTAGTTTTTCCCTAATGTTCTTTCTCTGTTGTAGAATCCCATCCATTTTGTGGTCATGTTCTCCTGAGCCTCCTCTGGCTTGTACCAGTTTCACAAACTTTGTTTACAAGGACCTTGACAGTTTTGAAAAGTATTGATCAGGTATTTTGTAGAATGCCCTTCGGTTTGGGTTTGTCCTGTTTTTCTTATTTTTAGAGCGAGATGATGGGTTTGGGGGATGAAGACCTCAGAGACAGGGAGCCATTCTCAGCACACTGTATCAAGGGCACAGGCTAGCGCCATGGTTTATCTCTTGACAGTCACCTGGTCAAGGCTGTGTCGGCCAGATTTCTCTACCCTGAAGTTCCTCTCCTCCCCACTTCTCATGCTGTAATCTTTGGAAGCATGTTGCTGAGTTTGCCTGACTGTGAACTCATGCTGTTGGGACCTCATTTTTAATTCTTTATGGAAAATGAAAGTCACGTGTTTAAGGCAGGTCGCAAAGCACGACCCGAGCAAACAAGATATACCCTGCAGCAACTACATGTGGCCTGAGCAGGATTTTTGCCTTTCTAAAAGTTTTATTTTAAAACTTTTTGATTAACATTTACATCTTTGTACACTTATATAGGACACGATGCAATATTCCAACAATGGGTACAGTGTGAACTGATCAAATCAATCAGCATCCACCCCCCACCCCCACCTCGTACTTGCTCCATATTTGGTGAGAGGCCAACTCCTCCTTGCCCCTGCCTGCGGGCCTCATCCTCGTGGATGTGTCTCCCTCCAGGTCTGCTGATAAACTTCTCTCTCGCTAGTTCATTTCTTCCCCAAATCTAGTCAAGAACCAGGGTGTGGGAGGATGTCTACTTGATTAACAGCTACAGAAAGATTAAAAATTAATACATTCCAGATGAATATGGAAGTCTAAATATATTTTATAAACTATTAGCAGAATATTTGTATAACCTTGAGTGGAAGGGGAGACCCTAATTACACTAGAAACTGAAAACCTAAAAGCTGTAAAAGAAGAGAGATTTGAGTATAGGAAAATTAAGGAAACTTGATATTTAAAATTACATATCTCGAAAGACAAATTATAATGGGGGAATTGGTAGTGATAACTATAGAGTACAGAATTTCATTTTGGTGTGATGAAATGTTCTAAAATTGATTGTGGAGACAGTTGCACGACTCTCTGAATATAGGAAAAACCATTGAATGAAACACTTTAAGTGGGTGAATTGTATAGTGTATGAATTAAACTTCAGTAAAGGTTATTAAATAAGACAAATGATAATCTGGATAAAGTTATTTGGAAAACAAATGATCCACAAGGTGTTAATATCTTTTATACACAGAGTCCCTACAAATTAATAAGAAATAATCAAAAAGTGGAGAAAGGGATATGGATAGTCAATTCAAGGAAGAGGAAATACAAGTGGCCAATATATGGGTATGCACACACACAAAATTACTATGAAAACTTCATGGAAAATGGAATTAAAAGATAAGTTTCTTTTGGTACAAAAGAAATTGAAATCCATACATATAAGGAGTTTTCAAAAATTTCATGAAAATGTGTTTTATTGAAAAGCTATGTATGCATTTCAAATTTTTTGCACCAAAATAAACTTATCTTTTAATTAGATTTTCCATGAACTTTTTGAAGTGCTCATATATACACTGATGTATATATATATGCATATATACATATATGAGTATATAGTATGAGTATATAGTATATATGTATATAATGTCTCAGTCTATATAATGTCTACATAGTATATATGTATACAATGTCTAGTATGTTGGCATTTTTATGAAATTTTAGAACAATGTAATAGATCTGTAGGGATTCCATGTAGTAAAATTTCGAAGATTTGTACTGAACAATAAGAACTAAATTCAGGAAAGTGATGACGTCAGAGAGAGAGGGAGATGATGGAGGAAGAGGGTCCAGGAGGATTAAAATGTATTAGGAATGTTTCCCTTTTCTGCTAGGCAGAATGTTGAAAGGTGTCTATTATATTATTAACTGTATTTTTATAAGACTGAGACATTTCATTACAATGCAACTCAGACCAAAAACAACACCAGTGTTTTTCTAGCATTTGTTTCCAGATAGTCTCACTTGAGCTCTGAGCTACAGCAGCTGTAACAAATTACCATACACTTGGTGCCTTAAAACAACAGAATCTTGGGGCTGGCATTGCGGCACAGCTGGTCAAACCGCTGCCTGGTACTCTGCTCCTCTTCCCATCCAGCTCCCTGCTAATGGCCTGGAAAAAGCAGCAAAGGATGGCCCAAGTGTCTGGGCCCCTGCTACCCATGTGGGAGACCCAGATGAAGCTCTCCTGGGTTCAGCCTGGCTCAGGCCTGGCCATTGCAGACAACTGGGGAGTGAACCAGCAGATGGAAGATTCTGTCTCTTCCTCTCTTTATAACTCTTTTAAATAAATAAATAAATCTTTAAAAACAAAACAACAGAAACTTATCCTTTCTCAGCTCTGGAGGCCAGAGTCTGAAACCAGTTTCATTAGGGCAAGCTCAGGTGTCATCAGGGCCACACCCCTCTGGAGGCTTACGGGCAGAATCTGTTCCTTGCTTCCTCCAGTTTCTGACAGCTGCCAGTATTCCTTGGCTTGTGGTTACATCACTCCAATCTCTGCCTCTGTAATCACACTCACTGCCTTCTCCTCTTCTATGTCACAACTCCCTCTGCCTTTTTTTTTTTTTTTTTTTTTTTTTTTAGAGGTAGAGTTACAGACAGCGAAAGGGAGAGATCTTCCATCTGCTGGTTGACTCCCCAAATGGCCGCAACGGCCAAAGGTGAGCCCATCTGAAACTAGGTGCTTCCTCCCGGTATTCCATGCAGGTGCAGAAGCCCAAGGACTTGGGCCATCTTCTGCTTTCCCAGGCCATAGCAGAGAGCTGGATTGGAAGAGCAGCCAGGATTAAAATTATTAAAATATAGGATAAATATTAAAATATAGGATGCAGATTAAAATTATTAAAATATAGGATGCTGGTGCCACAGGCAGAGGATTAACCTACTGTGCCAGCCCCATGCCTCTGTCTTATAAAGACACTTGTGATTCCATTTAGGACACACCTGGATAATCCAGGATACTCTCCCTACCTCCAGAGCCTTAATTTAATAACACCTGCAAGCACTCCATTTCCATATAGGGTAAAATTTACATGTTCCATGGGATTAGGACCTGCTGGCAAGTACCTTTACCCTAAGGTTGGAATGGAATAAAATTAGCTCAGGGGTAGCAAACAAAAGGCACTGATTAACTATCAAGGAACTTTAAGAATGCTCAGGGATTTGGAGCTTGCAGCAAAGGGCTGGTATTTTGTTAGTCATAAATTTAAATAAGTGCCCTTCAGCAAATTGATTAAACTTATAAAGGTACTGTTAGAAGGAAAATTCCTTAGACCAATTAAGTTTAATACAGTTTATTACAGTAAAACAAATAAAACGTTCATGAATCAGGAAGTTCCCAGAACAAGAACAGGTTGAGAACTCCCACCGACAATGTGTTCACATGGCATTTTAGGAAAACAGAAGAGACACGGAGAACAATTTAATTGACAACAACCTAGCCAATCAACCAACTGGTTACTGCTTAACTAGTTAACGGTTTATATCCAAATCAGATAACAGGCTACAGGGCCTCCTGAAACCAGCTCAAGCAACACTACTATGATTTAAACCCTCTATTGGTTGGGTCTGTTGGGCTGGTGCCGTCCAAATCCATGGCCTCCTATAAAGTCTCATTTAACAGCACACAGAGCCAGAGGAACTGTTAACAATACTAGTGCAGCCGGCGTCCCGGCTCACTAGGCTAATCCTCCGCCTTGTGGCGCCGGCACACCGGGTTCTAGTCCTGGACGGGGCGCCGGATTCTGTCCCGGTTGCCCCTCTTCCAGGCCAGCTCTCTGCTGTGGCCCAGGAGTGCAGTGGAGGATGGCCCAAGTGCTTGGGCCCTGCACCCCATGGGAGACCAGGAGAAGCACCTGGCTCCTGCCATCGGATCAGCACGGTGCGCCGGCCGCAGCGCGCCAGCCACGGCGGCCATGGGAGGGTGAACCAACGGCAAAGGAAGACCTTTCTCTCTGTCTCTTACTGTCCACTCTGCCTGTCAAAACAAACAAACAAACAAAAAACCCACAATACTAGTGCAATAATTTGAGGAGTACAAACACTTTGGGTTTTGATGATCAGTAACACTGAAGAATATACTAGTGGCATCAATCACTGATTTGAAGTGTTTTTTGTTTCCTCAAAAAACTCATGCTGAAACTGAATCTAGGGGCTGGCGCTATGGTGCAGCAGGTTAAATAAAGCCCTGGCCTGAAGCGCCTGCATCCTATCTGGGCGCTGGTTCTAGTTCCAGCTGCTCTTCTTCCAATCCAGCTCTCTGCTACGGCCTGGGAAAGCAGTAGAAGATGGTCCAAGTCCTTGGGTCCCTGCACCTGCATGGGAGACTTAGAGGAAGCTCTTGGCTCCTGACTTCAGACTGGCCCAGTTCTGGCTGTTGTAGCCATTTGGGGAGTGAACTAGTGGATGGAAAACCTCTCTCTTCTCCCCACCCCCTGCCTCTGCTTCTCTGTAACTCTGCCTTTCAAATAAATAAAGAGAAAGAGAGAAAGAGAGAAAGAGAGAGAGAGAGAGAGACTGAATCCACAAGTGCGGCAGTATTGACAGGTGGGGCTTAATGGGAGATGTTTAGGTCATAAGTGCTCCACCCTCATGAACGGATTGATGCTGCTACAAAATGGAGTGGAGGGAAAGGGGCAACATTGTGACAGCAGACATCCCATATCAGGGATGCTGGTTCGAATCTTGGCTGCTCCACTTCTGATCCAGCTTCCTGCTGGTAGCTTGAGAAGGCAGTGGATGATAACTCAAGTGCTTGGGCTTCTGCCATCCATATGGGAGACCAGGACCGAGTTCCTGGCTCCTTGCTTTGGCCTGGCCCAGCCCTGGCCATTGTAGCCATTTGAAGAGTGGACCAGCAGTTGAAAGATCTTTTTCTGTCTCTCCCTCTATCCCTCTATCACTCTCCCTTTCAAATAAATAAATGTTTTAAAGGAGGGGGCTCCTAGTAGTGGTCTCTCTCTTCTTCTGTGAAGGCACAGGGATCCCCTGCCCCCATTGCACTTTTGCCACGTGAGGGCACAGCAAGAGGGCCTCCCCAACACAGATACCAGCACCTTCATCACAGGCTTGCTGGCCTTGAGAACAGGGAGAAATACATTTTTATCATTCATAAATTACCCAGTCTTGGTATTCTGTTATCACAGCACAAAATGGAGTAAGACACCATGAGAGGCCACATAGCATTATTTGACGAAAGGATTACATCAGCTTTTAAAGCAGTGGAAAAGCACAGGCTGGATTCTGGCTTGCATGCTCAAATGCACCTTACAGACAAGGACAAATTATTTTGTCTATATTTTCAGGGCATGGTACAGCATATAATTCATTAAATGCTTACTGATCAAATGAATAAAAGGGCACATTTCAGCCTTAATTGGATTTTAATTAAAGATCAATCAGCAAATGCACCCGTCTAGCAGTCTTCTAGGCACTCTGAAGACACTAAAATGTGCTAGAGGGAGCCTAGTGGGTAAGATAACCGTCTCCCACACTGGAGGGCCTGGGTTCAAAACTTGGCTCCATCTTCCTGCAAATCAGATCCCGGGAGGCAATGGTGACAGCTCAAGTAATCAGTTTCCTGCCACCCACATGGGAGACCCAGTTGTTGAAGGCATTTGAGGAGTAAACCAGCTAAGAGTTGGGAGTTTGTCTCTCCAATTCAAATGTAAAAAGATTAAATGTAGAAATCTGGTCCCTTAGAGATGACCAAATGAGACGGCATGAAGTGTTACGCTGCACTCACACTGCTGTTCTCCAGGAGTTTAGTGCAGTTCAACGATGCCTCTTTCAGAGACCATGTAAAATTCCAAGGTTCAACCTACTTAATAAAAGGGCGGACCAGTGGCAAAATAACACCCAGACTTCTAAGAGTCAATCAAGATGTTAAATTTTTTTTTATACATATTTTGTTTTCTTTCTTTTTTTTTTTTTTTAATTTTTGACAGGCAGAGTGGACAGTCAGAGAGAGAAAGGTCTTCCTTTGCCGTTGGTTCACCCTCCAATGGCCGCCGCTGCAGCCGGCGCACCGCGCTGATCCGATGGCAGGAGCCAGGAGCCAGGTGCTTTTCCTGGTCTCCCATGGGGTGCAGGGCCCAAGCACCTGGGCCATCCTCCACTGCACTCCCTGGCCATAGCAGAGAGCTGGCCTGGAAGACGGGCAACCGGGACAGAATCCGGCACCCCGACCGGGACTAGAACCCGGTGTGCCAGCGCCGCAAGGTGGAGGATTAGCCTACTGAGCCACGGCGCCGGCTCAAATTTTTAAGATTCTAATTTAACCTTTACCCACTCTTGTGGACCTCCTCTCCTCATCCCACCTGAGGAGGACCCCTTTTCTGTTTCTCTGCGGGGAAGGAGGCAGGGTGGGGGCGGGGGGGACACCTTGCTATCTGTGCTACACAGACTTGGCCTGCAAGCTGTGGATTGGACCCGAGCTCCAGAACGGAGAAGGGACTCCAGCCAGCACAAGCTAGCAGCAAGTGAGCCTTTCTCACATTCTTACCTTGACCACTGTTAAAATATAAGCGGCAGTTTCACCTAGCAGTCTCATTCACAGTTGTCAACAAAAAACGGTGGTATCTTGGTCAAGTTCTTTCATGTCTCGAAGTCTCTGCATCTGTCAGATAGGAAGGCAATCATTGGTCCTGCTCAAAAGTTGGCCTTGAAAGAAAGCATATGGAATCCTCCCACGTGGTAAGGATCTGATAAAAGATGCTGACTTTTTCTAAAGTTTCTAGAAGTTTCCCTTCCATGGTAAGCAAGTTCCCCTTCATCCAACTGTATGACCAACAGCAGATGGAGGACTGATCATTCGGCAATTCCAAGATTAGGTTATAAAAGATCCAAGGCTTCTGGTTTGGTCACCCTCTCTCCCTCTCATGTCACTTGTTATGGTTATAGGCTGCCAAGTTATGAGCAACCCTATAGAAAGACCATCACAGTGAGGAACTGATACCTCCTGCCATTAGCCTTGTACTGGCAAATGAGTTTGCAAGCAGATCCTCCCTCCCAGCCAAGCTTCTAAATGACTACAGCCCCAGCCAGCATTTTGACTGCAACCCAAGGAAGAGCCTAAGCCAGCACCACCCACCTATGCTGCCTGGATTCCTGCCCTTCATAGATAGATGCTTATTGCTTCAATCTGCCATGTCTGACGGTAATTTGTTACTTAGCAATGGATAACTAATAATTGTCTCAAACTTTTACACAGTTGATTTTAATGGGCATTGAGGCCAATGTAGCTCCCATTAATACCGAGGAGCTAGGCGGATTCAGTTAGAAATTGGGTCTACTGTCAAGTTTTTACTTTCTTTTTTATTTATTTATTTGCCAGGTAGGGTTATAGACAGTGAGAGAGAGAGAGAGAGAGAAAGGTCTTCCTTCCGTTGGTTCACTCCCCAATTGGCTGCTGCGGCCGGCGCTGCGTCAATCCAAAGCCGGGAGCCAGGTGCTTCCTCCTGGTTTCCCATGCGGGTGCAGGCACCCAAGCACTTGGGCCATCCTCCACTGCCCTCCCGGGCCACAGCAGAGAGCTGAACTGGAAGAGGAGCAACCGGGACTAGAACCTGGTGCTCATATGGGATGCCGGCGCCGCAGGCGGAGGATTAACCAAGTGAGCCACGGCACTGGCCTCAACTTTTTACTTTCACATTGAAGGTCTGTAACCACAGTGGTTTCAGGATAAAATAATTCACACTGCTCCCTGGCATTTCCTTACCAGTTAATGGAGCCACGGGCTGCAGCTGGTACTGCTTTGGGCTTGGACTTTTCCCCAGTATATATGTAGGATCCATGTATTCATCAGTTGACCTAGAGAGCAAGTACCAGGATGCCCAAACACAGATTTTTTTTTATAAAACACAGTTTCTAATAATACTGATAGCTGACATTTACTGAGTGCTTACTATGTGCTGGCTTCTATCCTAATAATATAAACTTAGTCATTTAGTTTTACTCCCATTTTATAGATGACAGAACTGAGGCACCAAAAGGCTAACTCAGGGCTTGCAATCATTTAGTGGCAAAGCCCGGATGTGCACTTAAGTAAACTAACCCACTGTTAACTGCTGTGTTAAAATTCTTGTTAAAGAGAAGTTCCAAAAACTCACACAGGAGAAGACAGAAGGCTTTCAAGGGTTAATACCCACCAAGTAAAGGACAGAAGAATCAGCAGCAAGTCAAATGTTATCTTAATGCTCCCCTAACTCTGGGACCAAGTTTACAAGCTATTGATGAATCTGTACAAAAAACAACAAAGCTGTTTTTCTGGGGGGCAGAACTTGCTCCCCACGCCCCTTTCTTGAACAAGCTTTGTTCAGAATGCCCATTTGGGACTTAGACTGGAGCTTTCTGAATCCCTACTTTCTATATTGTCTAGTCTGGCAACAAAACAAATACTCTCCAAGGGTTCTATGAGCCACATACATCTCAGTCATCTTTTTAGTCACGCCAAGGCCTCTTAGCTGAGAAGAGATCCTGGCCTCCCACCAAGTGTTCATACATTATGCTTCAGACCTGGATTGAAGTAGTCAGCAAGAGCTGATCCCAGAGGAATCCCTCCCTCCAGAGCAGAACACGGTGTGAGACGTTAAGAACTTGGGCCTTAGCACCTGGCAGAGCTGTGTCCTTTGGCTCTCAGCTCACTGCTTGACATACAGCAAGGGACTCAACAGTTCCAAGTCTCCCACATACAAATCAGGGAATGGCAGGACCCAAGCTGATCACTTGGCATGTAGAAAGCACTCAATCACTGCTTAATATGGAGGAAATAAATGTGTGATGTTCAAATTATTATTTCAGTCATGGGTCCATGCACAATTAAATTGTGCAGCATAAACATTTACACTTGAGCAAACATCAATTATTAACAAATGTTCGGCCGGCGCCGCGGCTCACTAGGCTAATCCTCCGCCTTGCGGCGCCGGCACACCCGGTTCTAGTCCTGGTTGGGGCGCCGGATTCTGTCCCGGTTGCCCCTCTTCCAGGCCAGCTCTCTGCTGTGGCCAGGGAGTGCAGTGGAGGATGGCCCAAATGCTTGGGCCCTGCACACCATGGGAGACCAGGAGAAGTAACTGGCTCCTGCCATCGGATCAGCGCGGTACGCCGGCCACAGCGCACAGGCTGCAGCGGCCATTGGAGGGTGAACCAACGGCAAAGGAAAACCTTTCTCTCTCTCTGTCTCTCACTGTCCACTCTGCCAGTCCAAAAAAAAAAAAAATGTTCAAATCTAGCAAAGATGTGTACCAGGGACCACAGAATAGGTGACACACATCAATCTATGGTTCCCTTTTAAAGGAAATGTGTAAGGGCAGCTGTTAAGACGCTTCTTGGGATGCCCACATCCCATATAGAAGTGCCTGGGTCCAAGTCTTGGCTCTGTTTCCAATTCCAGTTTTCTGTTACTGCATACCCGGATGATGCTCAAGGACATAGGTCCCTGCCAATCGCATGGGAGATGGTGGGATCCAGTTCCCCTACTCTGACCTGGCTCAGCCCCAGCTGTTGTGGGCTCTGGGGAGTGAAAGACAATTTCCCTCTGTCTCTCGGCCTTTCAAATGCATGAAAATAAATAAAATTAATATAAGGCAATTGTGTTGGAATCTGGCATCGGGTGACACCACAAGTAATGTCTTGGTGTTTTGTTTTTTTTTTTAACTTGCGGCACTCCCATTTTTGAAGTGTAGGTTATTATACACCAGTAAAAACTTCTCTAAGGTATAATTACGAAAAATATCCACGATTTGTGGGTATGTGTGGACGCGCAATCCGAGGTGGTTGTCAAAGCTGGATTGTGAGTTCAGTCTCTGAAGACTCACCCTGGGAAGCCCAGCCGAGGTGGATGCGCACCGTCGGCGGCGAGATGCGGCACGTGGGGTGGCTTTTCTCTCTCCGGAGCCCCTGACCCGGGTGCTAGGGACCCACCTTGCCTGGTAGCCCCGCCCCCCGACTCGCAACCCCGCCCTGGGTCCCGCCCCCATGCGGGTCCCGCTCCCAACAGTACGGCCGGCATCTCCCATGAGTCTCTTCGGCTGTCACTCTTCGGACAAGGAGCTTCGTCTGCACCGAGGCGACCATTAAAACGCCGATCGCTGTGACGGCGACCGTAAGGTCCAGGCGGGAGGCGGGACTTCCGCTCCCTGGGGCGCACGTCAGTCAGGAGGCGGAAGCGCGGCGGGGGCGGGAAGGTTGTAGTGCGGCACGTTGGGCGGCGTTTGTCTTAAGTGGTCGCGCCCCCTTAACAGTCGAGGTCGGACTGGCAGGCCCGCCTGGCTGCGCTCGCGTCCCGGGTAAGTAGGATCCCCAGTGGGGCCAGGCGTGCGGCCCCGCCAGCAGCCGTGTGGGTTGCTACAGGGCATCGGCCTCCCCGCCGACCTTGCTCCAAACGTTTCTTGCGTCCGCCGCTTCCTTGGTCTCGCCCAGCCTGCCCACCGCGTCCGTGGGCAGAGACCCTTCAGAAATGCCGGTCCAGCCCCGTCCTCTCCCTGCTTAGCGTGCCACATCCTGAGATGGCCCTGTGGTCCTCCACGCCTCGCCGGCTTCGCTCTACCTGTGGTCCAGCCCCTGGAGACGCCTAGCGAGTCGCTTGTTAGCAACCGGCGTCCGTCTTCAGGCCCTTGTTCCTTTCTCCGGCTCTCAGGAAGCGTGGGTCACCACTGCGGTCTCTCTACCTGCGGGGCACCGTCCCCGCGGTGCGAAGGGCGTTTGTCCAGCTGTTTTGCTGCGGTTGTTTGAACGAGTCTTAGGCGTTCCCACTGTGTTGTGCGTTCCTTGCTCATCTTGGGATCTTTCCAGGGGCTCAGACAAAAGCATGAGGCTTGTAAACCAGCAGCCCGATGTATTCTTACCTCTTAGTGACCCGCTGGACGGAACCGCCTCGACTGCACAGCGGTGATAAATAAAAGCACTAATATCAAGCATCTTACACAGCGCCTGGTACAGAGTAGGTCTTGATCAGTGTTGAGCCCCTCGAACTCAGTGCTAGTTGCTGGACATGTCTTAAATGCATGGAGGGTACCGTAGGTAGCTGGTTTTTCTTCCCAGCACTGTGATGGTATGGACACCATCAACTGGTTGGTGGTGTATTCGGTAAACACAACCTACTACTGTATTATATTGAAGATAGAGTGCTGTTAAGTGTTGGCATTCACATCTTTTGAGAATAAACCATGAATGTTCTACTTAATTAGAGGCTTAAGGCTTACACAGTTTTGTTTGTTTAAGATTTATTAATTTGTTTGAAAGGCAGAGTTACAGAGAGAGATAACTTCCCTTAGCCGGTTCACTCCCCAAATGGCCAAGGCTGCCCCAGACTGAAGCCAGGAGCCTGGAACTGCATCTGGGTCTCCTACATGGGTGGCAGGGGCTCAAGGACCAGGCACATTAGCAGGGAGCTACATCAGAAGTGGAACAGCTCGGACTTGAACTCTGTTCATGAGATGCTGGTCTCCCAGGCTGTGGCTTAACCTGCTGCACCACAACATGGGTCCCAGAGTTTAAATTTTAATTTAAGTCTGTGCATTTCAGAAGTGTCTTTCTGGAGAGATTAAGAAACAGCAAATAGATCAGCTAGCTGTTCTTGACAACTTTTAATTTGTCATTAGAGCATGGTGCATTTTATATTTGTATACATGTATTTTTTAATAGGTGATTGTAAAGTGCTGATTGATTGTCACGGAATATAATTGAACAGGAAATACGAAGATGGCAGCAAACCCTTCGGGACAAGGTAATTAATGCTTGCTGAAATTTCTGTTATTCCTAGGAACTTTTATAATAAATGTAATTTAATAAGAGAAAAATTTGCATAGAGCAGTTAGTATGGCCAGAATTCAAAAATGATGGGTGGGGGCTGGCGCTGTGGCACAGTGGGTTAATGCCCTGGCCTGAAGTGTCGGCATCCCATTTGGGCACCGGTTCTAGTCCCGGCTGCTCCTCTTCTGATTCAGCTCTCTGCTATGGCCTGGGAAAGCAGTGGAGAATGGCCAGGTGCTTGGGCCCCTGCACCCACTTGGGAGACACGGAAGAAGCTCCTGGCTCCTGGCTTCGGATCGGCACAGCTCCTGCGGTTGCGACCATCTGGGGAGTGAACCAGTAGATGGAAGACCTCTCTCTCTGTCTCTACCTCTCTCTCTGTAACTCTGTCTTTCAAAGAAATAAAATAAATCTTTAAAAAAAACCCTAAGGTTTAAAAAAAAAAAAAGCAAAAATTATGGGTGACACATGGGAGACTGGGAAGAAGCTCCTGGATCCTGGCTTTGGATCGGCCTAGCTCCAGCTGTTGCAGCCATTTGGGGAGCGAACCAGCAGATAGAAGATCATTCTCTCTCTCTCTCCCTCTTTCTCTCTCTTTCTTCCTCTTCCTCTCTCCCCCTCCCTCCTTCCCTCTCCCTCCCTCCCTCCTTCCCATTCAAATAAATAAATCTTCAAAAAAGAAGAATGATGGGTGAGTGTTTGAGGCAGTGGTTAAGCTGCACTTGGGTTACCACATCCTATTTTGTGGTGCTTGGGTTTGAGTCCTGGTTCCACTTCTGATTCTGTCTATCTGCTAACACACACCCTGGGTGCAGCAGGTGATGGCTCAAGTCCTTGAGTCTCTGCCACCTGTTTTCCAGACTTCTGACTTCAGCCTGGCCCAGCCCTGGCTGATAAGGGCATTTGGAGAGAGAACCAGTAGATAGAATAGCTCTTTCTCTGCCTTTCAAATAAAATTTAATTTTTAAAATGAATAGGAAAGGGCTGGTGCTGTGGCACAGAGGAGTAAAGCCCTGGCCTGCAGCGCTGGCATCTCACACGGGTGCTGGTTCCAGTCCTGGCTGCTCCACTTCCGATCCAGCTCCCTGTTAATGTGCCTGAGAAAGCAGCTGAGAATGCCCCAAGTGCTTGGGCCCCTGCACCCACGTGGGCAACCCGAAAGAAGCTCCTGGCTTCAGATCAGCTCAGCTCCAGCTGTTGTAGCCATTTGGGGGGTAAACCAGCAGATAGAAGACCTCTCTCTAAAAATAAAATAAGTAGCAAAGTAAAGCAAAATTTGAAATAGGTCTAAACATTGTATAAGGTGACATTTTTAATATTGTTAGTCCTCTATTCAATCCTTGTTAAGAATGTTCATTTTGTAAACCTTTATCCTCCCCTTCACTTGTGTTCTTTTGCTCTTTTACTTGAAATCCAAACTAGTTTTATTATATATTATTGTTATTTAGAGCTTTGTTTGAGAGGTAGAGTTACAGAACAAGAGGGAGAGACAAGAGAATCTTCCTTCCGCTGGTTTGCTTCCCGAATGGCCACAATGGCCAGGGTTGGGCCAGGCCGAAGCCAGGAGCCTGGAATTCCCATGAGGGTGACAGGAGCCCAAGCGCTTAGGCCCCTTCCGCTGCTTTTCCAGACACATTAGCAGGGAGCTGGATTGGAACTGGAGCAGCCACGACAGGAATGGGTACCCATATGGAATGCTGGCCTTGCAGGCAGCGGGTTAACCTGCTACACGACAACCCTGGCCCCTCTTAATCTTGCTTGCCTTTATTTTCTTTGTGGTGTTTTTCCTATCCTATGTGTAATGTGTTCTTTTTCTCTGGCTACTTTTAGGATTTTTAACCTTTGCATTTCAGCAGTTTAACTCTGCTGTGCCTAGGGATGGTTTCTTGCTTGGGGTTTGTTAGGGCTCTTGGATCTATATAGATTGATAACTTTCACTGAATTTGGGAGATTTGCATCCATTATTCAAAAAATGTTTTTGAAATAGCCTTTTCTTTGGGAACTGTAATTGTACATATACTAGGTTACTTCTTACTGGCCCACAGATTACCAAGACTCTGCTTATTTTTCCTCAATATTTTTGTCTTTTTGTGCTTCAGATTGTATCATTTCATTCTTTCAAGATTTATTTATTTGAAAGGCAGAGTTAGTGAGAGACAAGGAGAGACAGACAGAGATCTTCAGTCCCTAAATGGCTGCAACAGCCAGGGCTAGGCCAGGCCAAAACCAGGGGCCTGGAACTCTCTCTGGGTCTTTCATGTAGGTGGCAGGGGCCCAAGCAGTTGAGCCATCTTCCTCTGCCTTTCCAGGCGCATTCGCAGGGAGCTGGATCTGAAGTGGAGCAGCCAGGACTCAAACCGGTGCTCACAGGGGATGCTGGTGTCACAGGTGGCTGCTTGACCCACTGTGCCACAATGCCGGCCCCAGGTTACGTCATTTCTAATTCTCTGACCTCAAGTTTAGTGACTGTTTTTTGCCATCTCCAGCCTGCAGTTAAATCAATCCAGTGAACATTTTGTTTGAATTGCTGTACTTTTTTAGCTCTAGAATTTCCATTTAGTTCTTTTCCATGGTTCCTGTTTCTCTGCTAAAATGCCCCTTTTGTTTTCTGTGTATCTAGTTTCCTTAAATCCTTGACTACTAATTGCATCAACTATGTTACCTTGGAGTTGGTTTCTGTTGACTGCATTTTTGTTGCATGTAGATCTAATTTTCCTTTTTCTTCCCATAACTGGAGGTTTGTTCTTGACTATTGGACATTATGGCTAGTACAGTTAGAGACTGCGGATTCTGTTGTATTCTTCTGAATTGTGGTTTTTGTTGCAGTAGACAGCTTGGCTCAGCTAGGGCTCCAGTTTCTTTTGTATTGGGCAACAGCTGAAATCTTGCTTAGTTTTTTTTAGTTTCCAGCTATTGCTTTATTAAGCTGGGGTCCTTGGAATCTCTTCTATATATATGGGGTTTGGCAGTGAGAGAAAACTTAGGTGGATTTAATTTGCACAAATAATACAGGCTTTATTCTATCTGCCTTTTCCTCTCAATTCTCCCCCTAAAGTTTTGGTTGCTCTACCATCCCTGAACCCTATCTTTTGATTCCTCAAATTTGTAAGGTGAGACTATCCAAGCTGTTTATGGACTGTAGAGTGCTTTAGGACAAAGGCCACAAGTTTCCAAATCTCACCAGGTGCAGTTTTGCCTTGTTTTGGTCAGTTCCACCTCCAGTGCCTTCAAATAATTAATTTTTAATATTTTACTAAAATTTGTCATATTTTGGCAGTGTTATTCCAACCAAACTGTTCTCCTAGTGCTAGATCTGTACTGGCTCTGTTTCAGTTTATTGTAAGCTAAAGGTATACAGGTTTGATAGAAGTGTAGGACAGGTTGAACATGTCTAACCGAAAAACCTGAAATAGGCAATGCTCCAAAATCCAAAACTTTTTGAGTGCCAGTGTTGTGCCACAAGTGGAAAGTTCCACACCAGGCTTAATGTGATAGGTTGGAGTGAAAATATAGCTGTGCTAAAAATACTGTATAAAGTTACTCTTAGGCTGTTGTATAAGGTGTGTATGAAACATAAATGAATCTGTATTTAAACCTGCATCCCATTCCTAGGATACATCATTTTGTATATGCCAATATTCCAAAATTTGAAAAAAGCTGAAATTTGAAACACCAGATCTCAAGCATTTCAAATAAGAAATATTCAGCCTGTATTGTAAAAGGCCAGCTATGGTGACAGGTTTACCAGCTATAACCCACTAACACTGCACCATTCTCCTGTCAGATAATCACTTATGATTTGTGTGCCCTGTGGACTGATCACAGGTCAGCATTTCTTATGCTCTTTGACCTCTTCTTTTCACCATTAAGTCATAAAGACTGAGAATGAAAATGATACAGCTGGGCCGGAGATGTGGTGTAGTGTGTAAAGCTGCCCCTTGCAACACTGGAATCCCATGTGGGTGCCAGTTCAAGTCTTGGCTGCTCCACTTCTGAGCTCCCTCATGGCGGCCTGGGAACGGCAGCAGAGGATGGCCCACGTGTTTGGGCCCCTGCCACCCACAGGGGAACCCAGATGGAGCTCTTAGCTGCAGCTTGGCTTAGCCCTCAATGTGGCGGCCATCGGGGGGAGGGGGGGCAGTGAATGGAAGATATCTATTTCTGTGTCTCTCCTTTCTCTCTAACTCTTCAAATGAATAAATAAATCTTTTTCAGAAAAATAAAATAATTCTGCTTGCTCCAAAGTGAAAACTAAAGAAGAAATAGAGAAGTCTATTTTGGAAAGAAGATAGGTCACTAAAAATCCCACAACATGGTCCAAAGAAAAATAACTTTTTATTCCTCTGTTGTAATACAAATAATTGAGATTTACAATTTGCTGGTTACTGTTTTTTTCAGCACTTATAGCAAAAACATAATCATTTTTAGTGTTGTCTTTGATCCTTAGTTAAATCCACTGTGAAACATCCCCTGTCTAAATAGAAGTAAATTTGGTTTCATCCTATTTTTAAAATTGCTCTTTTGTCAGTGATTTTGTTGGTGTCGTGGAGTTGTTGCTATTAGGCACCAGCAGAGGGGGTACGCGTCATGTTCTGTAGACTCCTGGGTTCTCAGTGAACATTTTCAGTTCTTATTTACTCGGAACTATCATATTTTACTGTTAAATTATTTTGGAATACATTTATGTGTATAGGAATTATTTGGTATGAAGTTTTAATGCCAAGTGCCTCAATTATCTTAAACTAAAACAATTACTTTAAAAATCATCACGATCCATGCATTGTGATTTATTAATGTTTCTGGTGGTGGGGACCAGAATCCCGTTGTGTTCACTCAGCCCTCCCTCAGATCTAGCTCTTTCCTACTTAGTAGTAATCCGGACTGTTACTCTCATGAGCTCTTGCAGTCACAGACATCTCATACTCTTCGTGGCATCCAGTGTAATGAGGAACATTTGGTAGGGTCTCAGTATTTGATTGATTGATAAGAAGTAACACTTTGAGAATTTTGGAATGTAGAGACAGACTGTCAAACTGGAATTTGGCCAAGATACTATTTGTGTCTTTCACTGTGTCGGAATCCTTCGTCACTGGTGAATGTCAAGGTCCTGTGATCATGTAGCAGCAGTTGGGTTGTTCCAACTTGATTTCAGAAAGACCTGATGAGATACATGAGTAATGAACTTGAATTTTCTTCAGTTGTTTTGTAGTTATCTGAAAATGCTGATAGTAGTAACGAACAGACTGGCAGCGAGGTCGTAGGGACTGCGGCACTGCTGCTCCCCCGTGTAGGACTGGATTGCCATAGCTCCTGGGCGGTGTCTTGCTTGATCTCACACTCAAGTACATCCGTGATCCAGAAGGAAAGCGAAGTTACACTTTAGACTTGTCCTAAGGTTGCCTCCTCTCCTTTAAGCATCATTAGGTTTATTCCAGTGATACATAACAATGATCTTTGAATTCTTACATCTGTGTCTTTTTAAAGATGAGAATGTGGATACAAAGACACAATTTGGAACAAGTGTTTTGGCTAGATTGCTTTGTTTTTAATTTTTTAAATGTTGATAAAGCAGAAGAGCTGGATCTTTTTCTTTGATTTTATTTTAAAGGCAGGGAGACAGAGAGGTAGATGGAAACAGAGACAGAGAGATCTTTCATCCACTGGTTCACTCCCTAAATGTCCACAACATCCAGGACTGGGCCAGTCAAAAGCCAGGAGCCTGGCAATCAGTGTGGGTCTCCTATGTGGGTGGCATATCCCACATAGGATATATATATATCCCAGGGCTTGCATTAGCAGGAAGCTGGATTGGAAGTGGAGTAGTCAAGGACTCAAGCCAAGCACTCTGTTAGGGGATGTGGGCATCCCAAGTGGCAATGTAATGGTGCCAAATAGCCTCTCCTGGATTCCTTTTTTTGTTTTGTTTTAATTATTTTAATTGCTAAGACAAAATAAATTAAATTTCTGATGCTAGATTGAACCTAGACTCAGGTTGAAACTGCGTCAAGGTAAAATCTGATGTAAAGTAACTCAAAATCTATTGTTAGGAGAGAGCTTAAGACCCCCCAGATCCATTCAGACTGGCCTGGGGGTCTTTAGTGCGAGTATAATTAGAAAGCTGAATGCTAATCAGGGTACCCTAAGTAAGTCCTACAAAAATGGTGATGCCAGGTGGATGCCAGCTGTAGTGTAGGCATCAGCTTATCAGCTTACCTGCAGCTTTCTAAAATGTCTGGTTCCTTTTTAATGGAAAAAAGTGTTAGAGACCAAAAGCTCTTCCACATGGAGTTAATGATGAGGAAAAAGGATTTTTGCTGGATATTTGAGGGCACAAGTTTAAAATGGCAGTCCGATTTAACTCTTAAAACTTTTTTATTTTTTACCATCTTTCTTCATTATAAGGTTGCATTCACCATCACTAATATTGTTATATTGACATGCATCTTTTTATGTGAAGCTCCTTCTCTTGGGAATGTCTCCTCCCACCCCTCTTTTGACTACCTGGCAAAACTTGGTAAGATAAGAGATGGAGTAGAATATATTTTATTAAAGCTCAGCCTAGTTCCAAAATATCAAACAGAACCAGAATGATTGAATAGGCTTGTATATCTTGAAATACTTTTATAGAGCTCAAAATTTTCTTCTATTAAAAACACAAGGGGAGAGCCAGCGCCGTGGCTCAATAGGCTAATCCTCCACCTTGCGGCGCCGGCACACCGGGTTCTAGTCCCGGTCAGGGCACCGGATTCTGTCCCGGTTGCCCCTCTTCCAGGCCAGCTCTCTGCTATGGCCAGGGAGTGCAGTGGAGGATGACCCAGGTGCTTGGGCCCTGCACCCCATGGGAGACCAGGAAAAGCACCTGGCTCCTGGCTCCTGCCATCGGATCAGCGCGGTGCGCCGGCTGCAGCGGCGGCCATTGGAGGGTGAACCAACGGCAAAAGGAAGACCTTTCTCTCTCTGTCTCTCTCTCTCACTGTCCACTCTGCCTGTCAAAAAAAAAAAAAAAAAAAAAAAAAAAACACAAGGGGGAAGGCTTTTGCCCTACTAGTCAAAATGCCTCTTGGGACGCCCGTATGCCGTATCAAAGTGCCTGAGTTTGAGTCGCGGCTCCAGTTCAGATTCTGTCTTCCTGTTAGTGCACACCCTGGGAGGCAGCAGTGATGGCTGGCTTAAATGGTTGGATCCCTGCTTTCCCTGTGGGAGAACTGAATTGAGTTCCTGGCTGCCGGCTTTGGCCCAGCTGTTGAGGGCATTTGAGGGGTGAACCAGTGCTTGGGAGTGTGCTCTAACTCTCTCACTCTGCCTCTACCTCTCAAATTAAATAAATAAATGAATAAATATTTTTAAAAACTATACAAATAATGATCAGTCCAAATATCTGAACATATCTGTTTTGTCTGAAAGTCATTTGCTGAGTTATATTTGCATCATACTCTTTAATGTTTATAAATTTTTAGTACCTCTGAGAGTTACTCTTGAAATTCATAGTGCTAATTTTAAAAGTTTTTAAAATCTTGTAGTTATAATATGAGTTAATATGAGCTTTTGCATAGCTTATTTTTCCTCCCTCCCCATGCTGGCTCACTTCCATGCCTTTGGAAACAAAAATATTTATGTATGATTTTTATATAAGTTTATATATATATATATTCATTAAATGGAGTTGGAAAGCTCAGTTATATAAGTTTATATGAACAGTATCCATCAGATTAGGTGGTCTTTTTTAATGCTTTTTTCATTGTGGGCTGCATTTTCTTATTTCTATTTCTGTAAACAGCACAAGAGGACCTTCTAGTGCGGCAACTTATTTTGCTCATCACAAAATTTACACACTATCTCATTTTTTAATTTGCTTTTCCAGAATTTTCCATTTTCTACTGGTAGTAGTTCTAAGCCTCTCAAAAAATAGAACCACAATGTTCTCTTCTATTAGTGCACTAATCTTTTCTGAGAAAAGGAAAAAAAGTCTTGCCCTATAGTTGGAAATGTAGCGAATGGCCTAACTGGCCTTGAACATAGGCAGTTCTTATGTACTTGTGGCGAGAGTTTTTATTTTCCCAAGTACTCACTTATGAATCCCTTTAAACAGTGCATGCCAATATACTGAAACAAGTGTTCTTAATTATCTAACCTTAATTTTAAATTTTATTATGTAATTTTCAGGGACGTTTCTCTTGTATGACATCAGCAATCCCTGTATTCTGTGCCTTTTTATCTGATCTGTTGTCAGAGCATTGATGTCTTTAGTTTGGTAACAGGATCACTACAGTAGCAATAAACAGTATAGTTCTCCTTAGTGGGCTGCTTATAGACTGACAGTCAAAGGAACTATTTTAATATTAGCTTGGATTCTATAGGTACATATTTTCACATTTTATCTCTGTGGTAACATGGTAGTAATTATACATACACTCTCATTGTAAAATATGCATGGAATTTATTTATTTATTTATTTTTGACAGGCAGAGTTAGACAGTGAGAGAGAGACAGAGAGAAAGGTCTTCCCTTTTCCTTTGGTTCAACCCCCAAGTGGCCACTATGGCCTGCGTGTTGCGGCCGGCGCGCTGCGCTGATCCGAAGCCAGGAGCCAGGTGCTTCCTCCTGGTCTCCCATGCAGGTGCAGGGCCCAAGGACTTGGGCCATCCTCCATTGCACTCCCGGGCCACAGCAGAGAGCTGGACTGGAAGAGGAGCAACCAGGATAGAACCGGCGCACCGACCAGGACTAGAACCCGGGGTGCCGGCACCGCAGGCAGATGATTAGCCAGCCTAGTGAGCTGGGGCGCTGGCCCATGCATGAAATTTTTAAAAATGAGGCTCTTCCTTCTTGACCAAACCAAGCAAGTACTTGGAATTTTTTAAAGTTGGTGAATCATGTGAAATTGTTTTTGAAAGTAGAAAATGGTCTAATATAGGCAATTTAATAAGCTTAACATAATACATGTAACTTTTCTTACAATGATTGTTATTATATTTACATAATATTCCTTAGTATATTAGTATAACAGCTTGAAAATTGTGCACCAGGGCTGGTGCTGTGGTGTAATAGGTAAAGCTGCCACCGCCTGCAGTGCAGGCATCCCTTATGGGCGCCGGTTCAAGACCTGGCTGCTCCACTTGCAAGCCAGCTCTCTGCCATGGCCTGGGAAAGCAGTTAGAAGATGACCCAAGTCCTTGGCCCCCTGAACCCATGTGGGAGACCTGGAAGAAGCTCCTGGCTCCTGGCTTTGCATCAGCGCAGCGCTGGCTGTTGTGACCAACTGGGGAGTGAGCCAGCGGATGGAAGACCCCTCTCTCTCTGCCTCTCCTTCTCTTTGTAACTCAGACTTCCAAATAAATAAATAAGTCTTTAATTAAAAAATGCTAAAAACTATACCTTAGTGATGCAAATTCTTTAAAACAAAGTCTTAAAAGTCCTCAGTCATATTATATTTTGCATAGGGATCCTTGTATTATGTCCTTAAAGTTCCTGGAAAATAGGCAGCAGGATGTAATATTTGGGAAAGTAATTACTAATGAGTTTAATATGTTACAGAACATGAGTTTTGCTTTCTGCATTCTAGATGGCCCCAGTTTTTATAAAATGATCTAAAACATTTATTTCTCTTTCTTTCTCTCTTCATCCTTCTCTCTTTTTTAGGTTTTCAAAACAAAAACAGAGTTGCAATCTTGGCAGAACTGGACAAAGAGAAAAGAAAATTGCTTATGCAGAACCAATCTTCAACAAATCATCCTGGAGCTGGGTACTGAATACTATTTGGGGTGCTAATGTTAATCATATAGTTTTCAAGAGAATAGATAGAAATGTTTACTGTGCCTTGTTGTTAAGCATATAAATCTTGAAGAAGATTTTTTCTCATATTTGGTGATACAAAACACACATCTGTTAGACCAGATAACTCAGACTGGTTGTCAGTGATTTGTTTCTTCAGCACTACAATTTATATGTTGTGCTGTGTTTCTGTAAGGGAAGCTAAACTTTATCTTTACCCACTCTAGTTCTTCAATGGGACAGACTCTATAACAAGAAGACTGATAAAAGTTTTTAAATAAATTTATTAATACTTACAGTGCATATCACATACTATTCAGGAGAGAGCTCAATGAAAAATAACTCAAAATGGTGGCATAGAACGTTTATGTAGAGCATCCTCCACAAAGAACGGTACATTTGTAGAGAAATGACAAGACAGAGGAAAGCGATGTCAGCCTTCCAAGAGCGGGAAGCTGTGGGAAGGTAAATACTTGGGAGGAGGCTCACAGAGTCCGGTTTGTTTGCACATTCCTCTGCTGCCCTGTCGGGGCTGATAGGGGAATAGTGTAGCCTCCAGGAAAGGAGAACTTGTATCCTGTGTTTTGGCAGGAAGGAGGGAGGGTGGCGAGAGCTTTCTCCTGATTGCTGCTGCCTCATTACCCTCAGCTCAAAGATAATTTTTATGTCAAGCTTATTTTGTGTGTTTTTTTTTTGAACTTTTATTTAGCAAATATAAATTTCCAAAGTACAGCTTATGGATTACAATGCCCCCCCCCCCCCATAACTTCCCTCCTGCCCCAAGCTTATTTTGTGATGACATATTCCGGTTTCTTCATTTCCTTGTTAAGACTTTTTAATTGATTACATTTATTTTAGTTGATTGCATTTGAAGTATTCTGGTCATAGTATTTAATTTTCTCCACGGCCCTCTTTTTAAAAATTATATAAGTTTTTGTTAACTGAGGGATTGTTACTAATGATCTGTTTTGTAAGCACTCTGCAAAGTAGGTCAAATTCAAATAGCTTGATGATCTTTATTTTTTTAATGATCTTTATTATATTCAGTTTTGCCACAGTCAGTCTTTTCCCGTAGATCCATTATCTCATTCAGCCACCACCGTAACTCTCCTTTTTTTCTCATACGTCTCTTGTCTGCACCCATCGGTTATCTCACTTATTCACTCCTCCGCACACTGCAGTCTGACTTCCAGGCCCGTTTCTCCCTCCATCAGAACACATGTTCTTGGCCAGGCATTGCAGTGCAGCCAGTTAAGTCGCCACTTGCGACACCTGTGTCCCTATCAGACCACATGGAATGGCACCTCTGCTTCCAGTCCAGCTTCCTGCTAATGTACATCCTGGGAGGCAGAAGTTGATGTATCGAGTACTTGGGTCTCTACCACCCACTTTGGAGCTCAGATGGAGTTCCAGGCTCCTGGCTTTGACCTGGCCCAGCCTCAACTATTGTGGGCATCTTGGAAGTAAACCAGTGGATAGAGAAGATATCTCCCCTCCCGGCCCCCCCGCCCCATCATCTCTCTCCCTCTCTCTCCTTGTTCTACCTTTCAAATAAATTTTTTAAAAAAATAAACTTTTTTTTTAAAGATTTATTTTTATTTGAAAGAGTGTTACAGAGAGAGGTAGAGACACAGAGAGAGGTCGCCCATCCACCAGTTTACTCCCCAAATGGCCACAACGGCCAAAGCTGAGCAATCCCAAGTCAGGGGCCAGGAGCCTCTGCCAGATCTCCCCAGCTTGTACAGGGGCCCAAGCACTTGGGCCGTTTCCTACTGCTTTCCCAGGCCACAGCAAGAGAGCTAGATCAGAAGAGGAGTAGCTGGGACCAGACCCGGCGCCCATATGGGATGCCGGAGACCTAGGCTGGGGCTTTAACCCACTGTGCCGCAGCACCGGCCCCCAATAGACTTTTAAAAAGAGAAAATATTTTCTTGCTTAAGTCACTTGGGACCTCCTGGCAGCCAAATCTAGCAGACCAAAGGCCTTTTTTTATACTTCTGAGTCTTATTTGATACTATTGGTCACTCCCCGTTGTTTGTTTGTTTTTTTTTTTTTTTTTTTTTTTTTTTTTTTTTTTGACAGAGTTAGACAGTGAGAGAGGGAGACAGAAAGGTCTTCCTTCCAATTGGTTCACCCCCACAAATGGCCGCTATGGCCGGAACTACGCCGATCCGAAGCCAGGAGCCAGGCGCCACCCCCTGGTCTCCCATGCGGGTGCAGAGACCCAAGCACTTGGGCCATCCTCCACTGCCCTCCCAGGCCACAGCAGAGAGCTGGACTAGAAGAGGAACAACCAGGACTAGAACCGAGCGCCCATAGGGGATGCTGGCACTGCAGGTGGAGGATTAACCAAGTGAGCCACAGTGCCGGACCCCCCCCCTTTTTTTTTTAAGATTTATTTATTTATTTATTTGTTTGAAAGGCAGAGTTTTAGAGAGAAGGAGAGATCTTCCATCTGCTGGTTCACTCCCCAGATGGCAGCAGCAGGTGGCAGCTCAACTGACTGCACCACAGTGCTGGTGCCTACTCCCTCTCCTTCCCTCCCTCCATCTATCCCTCCTTCCTTCCCTCCTTCCCTCCCTCCTTCCCTCCTTCCTTCCCTCCCTCCCTCCCTCCCTCCCTCCCTCCCTCCCTCCCTCCTTCCTTCCTTCCTTCCTTCCTTCCTCCCTCCCTCCCTCCCTTCCTTCCTTCCCCTCCCTCCTTCCCTCCTTCCCTCCTTCCCTCCTCCCCTCTTTCCCTCCTTCCCTCCTTCCCCTCCCTCCCTCCTCCCTCCCTCCTTCCTACTTTCTTTCATTTGTTTGTTTGTTTATTTATTTATTTGAAAGTCAGTTACACAGAGAGAGGAGAGGCAGAGAGAGGGAGAGAGAGGTCTTTCATCTGCTGGTTCACTCCCCAAATGGCCACAATGGCTGGAGCTGGGCCTATTTGAAGCCAGGAGCTAGGAGCTTCTTCAAGTCTCCCATGTGGCTGCAGGGGCTCAAGCACTTGGGCCATCTCCTACTGCTTTCCCAGGCCATAGCAGAGAGCTGGATCAGGGATGGAGCAGCCGGATCTTGAACCAGTGCCCATATGGGGTGCCGGCGCCACAGGCAGTGACTATCTGCTGCCCCCTCTTTGTCAAAGTACCCTTCCATTCACTCACTCTTAGCCTACAGAAAGTGATAGGAGACGCTGCTGATGGTTTTTTTATGCATTTCTCCACTGCCTATCTTAAATGTTGTTGTTCTGTCCCCAACCAGGTTTCCCAGTGTGTCCCTTTTCACTGGAGAGTTACACTCCACAACCTTTGATTTATGAGCTGATAACATGCGTTTGCATCTCTGTTCCAGTCCTTTCCCCAAAGCACCAGCCTGTCTCCTGCACTTCCTTAGTGTCCCACAAGGGTTTCAGACTTCACATGTCCCAGACTGAATCAGCCTCCTTACTTTCTGCAACCAGAACTTGGTGTTCTTGGGTTTCCTGTCTCGTGAGTGGTGCAGTCTGTCACTATTCATTGCCAAAGTCATACGTGGAGTTCCATTGCTTGTTATTCTCTTTCACTTCCATCTCTGAGCATTTAACGTTCTCTTGTGATTATACTTTGAAATGTGTCTCAAATCTGTCCATTGTTTTTCATTACTAATGACGCTATCCTGGTCCTGGCCGCTCTCGCTTTTGGCCTCAGTTGCCGTTCGCTGCTTCCCTCTGGGTCTCCTGTGGTCTTACTCTTTGCAGGTGCCTTTGTCAGTTGTGTCACTTATCACGCTTTCATCTGGAAGTAATGGAAAAGCAATGACACTGGCGTAAACGTTAGAGTGTGTGTGAACCAGGAGCATGAGGACGAGGGGGTGCAGAGTGGCTGAACTCAGCGGCACAACAGCGTCATCATTCAGCTTCATTTCATCTCCTTTATGCTTCACTCTGTGGGGCAGCAGCTCCCTCAAGGCCACAGTGGCCTAGATATCACCTCTGTTCTGATCAAAGCCAGCGGGTTCCCCTGGGACGTCACCTCTGTAAGAGAGAGGAAGACGCTCAGAGAAGCCTTCCCTAAATTGGAAAACCAGCAAGACAGCATTGTCTTTTTTTTTTTTTTTTTTTTTTTTGACAGGCAGAGTGGACAGTGACAGAGAGACACAGAGAGAAAGGTCTTCTTTTTGCCGTTGGTTCACCCTCCAATGGCCACCGCGGCTGGCGCACTGCGGCCGGTGCACCGCGCTGATCCGATGGCAGGAGCCAGGTGCTTCTCCTGGTCTCCCATGGGGTGCAGGGCCCAAGTACTTGGGCCATCCTCCACTGCACTTCCTGGCCACAGCAGAGAGCTGGCTTGAAAGAGGGGCAACCAGGACAGAATCCGGCGCCCCGACCGGGACTAGAACCCAGTGTGCCGGCACCGCAAGGCGGAGGATTAGCCTAGTGAGCCACGGTGCCGGCCAGACAGCATTGTCTTATACCAGTCGAAGTTCACTACCTGAGGCCTGAGCCTGGCCTGCCTGAAGCACACAGCCACCGATCACTGAGCCCAGCGTGTGCTCCTGAGCAAGGAAGCAGGGCGATCTGCAGGCCTCAGAGAGGCGGCCGGCGCTGTCTGCGATCGCTGTGGCGTGCGCAGGCTGCGGCGCGATCCTTCTGCTCAGGTCACTCCCTGCTGCCTGACGCTCTTTGGGCATCTCCTGTTACTGCCTGCATTTTAGGTTTTCCCTGCCTGCTACCCCTGCAGCTGTGTTGAGAATCATGCGTTCCCCTGTGAGAGCGTCAGCACCACATCTCATCATAGTCGCTGCTGTCCCTCAGTTCTGTCTCGCTTACATTTATACCCCTGGTGTTTTAACATTGAGCCAAGCATTTATTTAGCAGCCACTCTAGAATCTGATGAATAAGTACCTCTAAGTTTGGTTACTTATTCATTGTAGTTCAACCTGTGTGGAACTATATAAAAGTATGGTTTTATTGTTGACTATCATGTGATTTATTTTCAAACATAATGTTAATGGGGGTCGTGATACACTGTAATACCTCACATCTATTTGGAAGTATGGAATAATAAGTTATGAAGAAAGGCTGGCGCCGTGGCTCAAATCCTCCGCCTTGCGGCGCCAGCACACCGGGTTCTAGTCCCTGTCGGGGTGCCGGATTCTGTCCCGGTTGCCCCTCTTCCGGGCCAGCTCTCTGCTGTGGCCTGGGAGTGCAGTGGAGGATGGCCCAAGTGCTTGGGCCCTGCACCCCATGGGAGACCAGGAGAAGCACCTGGCTCCTGCCATCGGATCAGCGCAATGCACCAGCCGCAGCGCACCGGCAGCGGCGGCCATTGGAGGGTGAACCAACGGCAAAGGAAGACCTTCCTCTCTGTGTCTCTCTCTCACTGTCCACTCTGCCTGTCAAAAAAAAAAAAAAAGTTATGAAGAAAAAGATCAAATGAAATCCCAGCAAGGTAGCATAGGCTCTCTTAATATGAGTTAATGTAGATACTCTTTATCCCTATAAAGAATATATAGTGAAAAACGTGATTCAGAAGTAAGGAGATTGGCCGGCGCCGCAGCTCACTAGACTAATCCTCCGCCTTGCGGCGCCGGCACTCCGGGTTCTAGTCCCAGTCGGGGCGCCGGATTCTGTCCCGGTTGCCCCTCTTCCAGGCCAGCTCTCTGCTGTGGCCCGGGAGTGCAGTGGGGGATGGCCCAAGTGCTTGGGCCCTGCACACCATGGGAGACCAGGAGAAGCACCTGGATCCTGGCTCCTGCCATCGGACCAGCGCGGTGCGCCGGCCGCAGCGGCCATTGGAGGGTGAACCAACGGCAAAGGAAGACCTTTCTCTCTGTCTCTCTCACTGTCCACTCTGCCTGTCAAAAAAAAAAAAAAAAAGATTTATGGTACTGCCTTGTGACTATAGTTAATGATATATTGTACCCTTGAAAATTGTTAAGAGAACTTTAGCATTCTCACAGCCAGCGAATGGTAAATGTGTGAGACGGTGGCTTGCTAATAAGCTCTATCACTTCACAGTGTGTATAAATATCAGCACTTCACACTGTATACTACGAGTACGCCCAGTTTAAAGAATAGGGACGTCTGCCTCGAGCAGCCAGCTCACGGCCCCTCCCTTGCAGCATCGCGCTCTCGAGGCCGGCTCTCAGCAAGGACTTCCGCGATCACGCCGAGCAGCAGCACATCGCCGCGCAGCAGAAGGCAGCCCTGCAGGTGAGCGCGGTGGGACCGATGCTCGCCCCGGGCGCAGTTCTGGGTCCCAGAAGCCAGGGCAGTGGTCACTTGGTACTTCAGTGGAGCAATAGCAATGAAAGTGTTCCTCACATGATTGCACTGGCTTGCTGATGGACCTGAAGGACCGGTACGGCAGTAATAAGAGATCCGGGAGTAATAAGAGATCCGTTACAGCGCTGACACAGTGATGGGTTCGGGCTGTGCCTGCCAGGGGACTTTTTTGAGGACAAGAGAGTTTGGGATATTTGGATGGACAGGATGATCTTAAAAACTACACAGGTTAGGTTAATAATAAATATGTATTTTTTCAAATTTGTCATGTTATTGCATCCTTTGATAGTCTTTTAGGCTTATTGTTTGTATTATGTTTTAATGATCAACACAGCTGTTGTGCAGGAAATGTTTGAAGGAGTGTGATGCCACATTAGGTTACAAACGTATCATTCTTCAGAGTAATAAACGTTCATCTCAGATAATTCCAGGTTCCCAGAGACCTGGGATAAGACGTCAGGGTTTTGTTTTGTTTTGTTTTGTAGGCATAATTCAATTGCCTGTGCTTTTTAAACCTTAGGATTCCAGAATTATCTCACTTTAGATGACTTAAAATAGTCCTCTTTTTCAGGACAAAAGGAAGTTCCTGGTGGTTTTCTGTTACTTACATTCCGACGTCCCCTACTAAGCGCTGGCGTTTTAATCACCCGGCATCACTGCCATTTCGCTTCTCCACCTCTGGCTTTTTTCCCAGCTCCTGCTTGGTTGAGCAGGGTACCTTGGACCTTTGATGCTAGTTTTCCTCACGTCAAGGAGCAAAGCAATTCCTGTCTTTGACTCATTTATTGGCCGAAGGGGCTTAGGGGAGATAGTAGAGATGATAAACGGGTACCTGGTGCCACTGGTTAATCTGAATTCTGTATTATTGCTGCTCTCTGTGTATTTAAACAAAATCAGCAGCAGAACTGGTTTTTACATTTGGCCTCTAGCCTTCTAAAGGATACGTGATGTTACTGCCTTGTTTGAAAACTTGGGGCTCTTGATAGCTTAATTGCCTTTTTTTTCCTTTAAATCTTTCTCAGCATGCTCACGCACATTCATCTGGATACTTCATAACTCAGGACTCTGCGTTTGGGAATCTTATTCTTCCTGTTTTGCCTCGCCTTGACCCAGAATGAAGAACACTCGCGATGAAAGTGACTTTGTAATATTAAATGCCAGAGCCACTATTGATCAGTGCTATACAAACTGTGACTTCCAGAATTTTGGTAAACTTTTCTATTTTTTGCTTCTTCAAAAGAAAAGAACATGTACATGAAAATAAAAGGAAGGCCAATGAAAATGAAGAGAGCTTTGGGTAATCCATCTGAGGCCCCGACTGTGCTGCCTGGTGTGTTACTGGCTTGGACTACTATCTGATGTTTAACTGTAAACCAGGCTGAACTGGATAGTTACCTAAAGTCACCCCAGCCTCCCAGCAGGTTGGTCTGAATATATCCTGTCCACAACAGACTGTCAAGAACCATTTGTAGTACTTAACTTGACAAGGGTGCCTTTAAAACTGTGCACCAATAGGGTTAAATAAGTTATGTTCATCTTTGGTTTGCACAATTGATGTCAGTGCACCATTTCAACTGATAGGCACGCATGTGTCACCCGGAAACTCTGTGCAATCACAACTGCCTCCACTGTGCTCATTTGAAAAGGAAAACCAAGATAAGACTAAATTACCAACCAGTCTTCAACATCTTCTGTAAACATATGCCATTATAAGCAATGTGACTAACTGCTGTTAAAAACAATTATAAGAAATGTGATTTTAAAATTTATACATGTTCTTAGTGTTACTACGTAAGTGACATGCCTGCGTAGTTTTCATGTCCATTTTTGTTCTAATTAAAAGCTTATTCTGTATGTTGATCTCCCTTTTAATTACTTTAATTAGGAAGGAATTAAGTTTTTCAGTGTGATCCATCCTGAAGAGATTCTGAAGTGCTTATTTAAATATGCAGCACTTACTACCCTACTCCAGTCTTACAGAATTAGAATCTGATTGAAAACCTTGGGTTAGAGAATGATAAAACATATACAAACCACATAATATATTTATACACTCAGGGATTTGTAGGCCCCTGAAACTTAGAGTCATTTAGCTAAAACCTGCATTTTCACTTTTAATAGGATTGAAGTTATATTTTCTACTATATCACAGATACAGTATTTTATATAACTTTTTTTTTTAAGATTTTTATTTGAAAGAGTTACACAGAAAGAGGAGAGGCAGAGAGAGAGAGAGAAAAAGAGAGAGAGAGGGGTCCTCCATCCTTCTGTTCACTCCCCAGTTGGCCACAACGCCTGGAGCTGTGCTGATCCAAAGCCAGGAGCTAAGAGCTTTCCCTGGGTCTCCCATGTGGGTACAGGGGCCCTAGCACTTGGGCCATCTTCTACTGCCTTCCCAGGCCACAGCAGAGAGCTGGATCAGAAGTAGAGCAGCCGGGACTAGAACTGTTACCCATATGGGATGCCAACACTGCAGGCTGTGGCCTCACCCGCTACGCCACAGCACCAGCCCCTATAACTTTATAATTGACTCATATTGGCCTAGAGTCCCTATCCTCTCTGGTGCTAGGAGAAAATTTAAATTTAAAATTCCTGATTGGGTCAATATTTAGTCAGTATTCTCCTTTTTCAAAGAGTTTCTTCTCCCACTCATTCCCTGGGTATTTTCACCAGCCACACAGCCCTGTCCCACCCAAACTAAGTGAAGCAGAGGTGGACAGTTCTAGAATTGGCCGTGCCATTTAGGTTCCCCTCTGGGGAATGTGAATGGATTTGCTCTGTTGGGCGAGTCAGTAGCTACCCTCTGTAAGGGTCACCCCTGCCCTGAAGAGAGCCTTCCTCCTGCTGCCCAGGAGCTCCCCAGGGGGCCTATCTTCGATCCTCCCAGCTACCCCTTGGGCCTTCTCGTCTTCGTGAATTAAGTTCAGTAAGTTCCGTTCTGTGCGATCCACAAGGTAGCATACTAGGGAGCGATAAAACATCTGCATAGTTTTTACAGTACAGTACTGAAGCCTCTACCTAATGCGTGACTTCTGTAACTAGCTAAAGGGATCTTTTTACCATTGCTATCTTTTCTTAGACTGTTTCTTAACGTGTTGATGTTGCCGAAATCCGAAGCTCTTCCCCCCACCCGCCGTGTTCTGAGTTCAGTTAAATCCCATGTGCATTTACTAATACCTGCTCTGTAAAGCACTGCGCTTTGGGGACAGAAAGCTGAATGAGACTGCCCTTAAGAAGGTCACAGTGCAGAGGATCCTGTTCAGGTGCCCAGCAGTCCTGGGCGGAATGCAGCTGGGCGCGAGAGGCCTCCTGGAACAAAGGTCAAGACTGTGTACTCGAAGAAACATGGGAAGTGGCCAGATGAGAGGACTGGAGAGGAGGAAGGGGAGGGCGGGAGTGGGCTCAGTAGAAGCCCAGGGCTGACGTGTCGGCGTCGCTTCCCCCAGATGGTGAACACGGGCAGCTCGCCCTCCCTTTGTGCCTGTCACTCCCTCTAAACAGGAGCAGCGCACACTCTGCCTACTTCATAAATGGTACAGGCCAGTATTTTTCTTTCTTTTTTTGCAGATTTTTTTATTTGAAAGAATTATACAGACAGAGGAAGAGACATCCACTGGTTCACATCCCAAATAGGCCAATCTGAAGCCAGGAGCCAAGAGCTGCTTCTGAGTCTGCCATGTGGGCACAGAGGCCCAAGGAGTTGGCTATCCTCTATTGCTTTCCCAGGCCATAGCAGAGAGTTGGACCAGAAGAGGAGCAGCCGGGACTCAAACTGGCGCCCATATGGGTGCTACAGGTGGAGGCTTAGCCTGCCACGCCACAGTGCTGGCCCCTACTTTGAGGCTTAACTGTGCCACAAAGCCGGCCCCACCAGTATTTTAAAGTGCAAATCTCAACTCACTGCTGAGAAGTCATCTGAATGGTTTAATAGGACGTGACCAGCTTTTTTTTTTTTTTTTTAATAGAAAACAGCACGCCGCCGCATATAGTAATAGGTGGTTCTGTTTCATGACTCTTGTCCGTGTGTTTGTGTAGATTTTACTTAGTTGCTTATTGTCTCTTCCACTATGTAAGGCCTTGGAGAATGAGGATTTTTGTTTGTTCACCTCTTTCTTTCTTCCTCTTTTACTTTGTTTACTACTTTATTCCACTTAAAATAGTGCTTTTGGTGTATGGTAGATGTTAATGCCCACTTGATGAAAGAATGAATGGAAGAATATACATGACCCAGGTTGTGATGAGCAGTGTGTTTTTTACTATGAGTCATGACCAAAAGTTCCGAAAGCCACTGGTAAATAATACAGATGACAGTGCTTGAATAAAAACTGAAATGACTCAGTAATTTAAGGGCAGATTTTCTTCCTGAATAACCTGAATTGTCTCATTAAGCTGTTTGAGTTCTTTGCTTCACGTTGGCAATAGAAACTCGGTCTTTCTGTGAGTTTATATGTGTTGCCCATTGAGGCAAGAAATTTGGCAAATCTGGTGACACTGAGAACGGAAGATGAACGGAATGTGAACTCCTTAGTGCAGTTCATCACGCGTCTCATTTCACAACACTAAACCGAACCAGTATTCACTCGGTGCTTTTCTCATTCACCTCCGCGTGCAAGGTCACAGGGACCCAGGGAACACTCAGTGTGTGTGAGCGTGGGCTGCAGGGGAAAGGGGAAAGAACACAGCCATTGTCCTCAAGACTCCAGGGATCGGGGAGGGTCAGACAAGCACGCTGAAAACACGGAGCGCCGCCTGGCGAGGAGGGAAAGAACCGAGCGACCGTCCCACCGAGAACCCGCACTCGCAGTTGGCTCTCCAGGGGAGGGGATTTGAGCCAGGAAAGAGGAGAGCAACATTCAGAACAACTCCCTACACTTAGGGAAGAGAGCAGGTGCGGGGCCATGGTGAAGCCACTGGAAGTCCAGTTTGGAGCACAGATTTGTACAGGTTGATAATAAGAAATGAGGCTCACAGGCGGAATTGCTGTTCAAGAGGGTCTTGAATTCCAAAGTGAGCTAAGTATCTTCAGATCGGCACATAGCGGGGCGCCACTGAGCATTTTCAGGCATTGGCTGGTGTAGAGGAACCAATTCAGCCCTCTCCTCTCTACCTTTCTTCTCCCCGGCTTTCTTACCCAGCCACCCCCAAGAGCCACTTGAGAAGGAAGAAGCCAGGCCTCCTCACACAGCATTCATCTCTGCAACAGCTCCATGAGGCAGGGAGGGGATGTTCTCAGAACCTCAGCAGCCATCCTTCCTCCTCCTAACGGTTCCTGGGTTTGTACTGGCCATGACCCTTCAGAGGAGGCTAACTGCCCCAGCAACAGGAGTGGGCCTTAGGTGCTCCCAACCGGTCAGGGAGCTCCCTTCTGCCACAGCGAGTGGTTCAGGTAACTTGTGCCCAAGTGTCAGCACGTGGTATTTCCCCGATACCAGACTTGGTTCAGGATTGGCCGCCTGACTCAATTGAGACTCGGAGATAGTTGCTAAGCGCATGGAAAAGATGCATTATCACCTTTCTGAGAACACTGCCCAAAAAGTCTCCCTGGAGATGTGTAAAAGGAAACATAGTTCCCTGTGTGGTTGCCAGCCGTCATGTGACCACCAGGAAGAGCCAGTCCTACAATCAACCCACCATTCTAAAAGCTGGAGCAGAAATATAAGGAAATGGTTGGGGCCAGTGTCGTGGAGTAGCAGGTAAAGCTGCTGCCTGCGATGCTGGTATCCCACATGGGCACTGGTTCATGTCCCGGCTGCTCCACTTCCAATTCAGCTCCCTGCTAATGGCCTGGGAAAGCAGCAGCAGATGGCGCAAGTGCTTGGGCCCCTGTACCCATGTGGGAGGCCTGGAAAGAGGTTCCTGGATCCTGTGGCTATTTGGGGAGTGAACCAGTGGATGGAGGACCTCTCTGCCTCTGCCTCTGCCTAACTCTGCCTTTCAAATAAACAAATTAAAAAAAAAAAAAAAAAAACTGGGCCCATAATGATACCACTGGGCTGCTGAGTCGAACAGGCCCAACCCAGGCTGTCTACCTTTCCTGTGGAATTCCCAGTTATGGGAGGTAATGATCATTGTTCAAGCTGGCAGGGATATTTGTCATTTGCTATGTAAATACCTTAATATCAGGTCTACTAATTTGCCCACTATGTCTTAGCTACACTTCTAGGCAATGAGGAAACAGAACTCCAAAACACCAATCCATCATGTCTAAACAACGCTGCCTCGACCCACCTGCCCCAATGTTGTGCTCTGATCGCCCACCCAAGGGAGTTGTCCCCTGCCGTCTCCTCCCCGCTGTCCTCTGACCCTCCCCTTCCCAGCCACATCCTTCCCTGTGACTTCTCCAGTGAGTCATGTAGTGCGCATGCTTGTGCGCCTCCTTAGAGGCCGGCCAGTGATCGTGTGTCCCCGGCCTGACCCTGGCCCTTCCCCAGCAGAGTGTGTGCACGGTTTCCCCAGTGCCTCCCACTACCCTGCCCCACTGCTCGCCCTGCTCTTGTGGCTGTGCCCTGCTTCCTGTTGAAGGCTGTCTGCACTTGTCTTCCCTTGACCCACACCCCTTTCCAGTGCTGCCCCGTTCCGCGCTTCCTTCTATAACCCGCACCCTCCCCCCTACCCCAAAGCATTGCCTATGCTAGCCGCCTCTCTCCTACTAACTCTGGAACCCAGCCCAACGAAGTTCATTACCTCCACAAATTCACAGAAAATTATTCTCGCAAAGCCACCAGTCACTTGAACTTGGCCAAATCCAGTTGTCAGTTTCCATCTCTGTCTTACCTGAACCCTTCCGTAGTATTTCACACAACTGATCACTCCTCTTCCTTGGAAGCCTCACTGGACTCCAGCAGCCCCACTCCCTACTGCCTCTTCCTGCTACCTTGTTTCTTCCTTTTCAGTCTCATTTGCTGGCCTCTCTCCTTGCAAGTGCAAAATGTTGTTATGCCCTAGAGACCAGCCTTTTGGTCTCTTCTCTATCCTCATTGCCTGAGTAATCTTACCCAGTAGCATGGCTTTATGCACTACTGTTTGATTACTTTCCAATTATCTCACCAGCCCTATACTCCCCAAAGATGGGTGCAGTGGAACCCTCCCACTTCTCATCAAAAGGTGCGGTCTGTGTTCCCTCTCTCACGTGGGTGTCAGCCTTGTGACTTGTGCTGACAAATTGGATCAAGATGCGAGGAGCTGGCACTGTGGTGCAGCGGGTTAACGCCCTGGCCTGAAGCGCTGGCATCCCATATGGGCTCTGGTTCGAGACCCGGCTGTTCCTCTTCCAATACCGCTCTCTGCTATGGCCTGGGAAAGCAGTGGAAGATGGCCCAAGACCTTGGGCCCCTGCACCCTCGTGGGAGACCTGGAAGAAGCTCCTGGCTCCTGGCTTTGGATCAGCACAGCTTCGGCCATTGCAGCCAATTGGGGAGTGAACCAGGAGATGGAAGACCTCTCTCTCTCTCTGCCTCTCCTCTCTCTCTGTAACTCTGCCTTTCAAATAAATAAATATTAAAAAAAAGGTGTTGCATCTGTTCAGACCTAGCCTCTTAGTGAACCCTCAGCCTCTCCCGTCCTCTCTGGAGAAACCAGCCACTAAGTAAGAATGCTGACTCCCTGTGAATGCCATGCTGTGAGGAAGCACAAGCTAACCACAGGGGGAGCTCACGGGCAGCACCGAGGTGCCAGACATGTGAGTGGAATCTTCTCGAATCCCGCTCAGCCCAGCCCCCATCAGAATGCAGCCAAATGAGTGACCCCGGCTGACACCACTTGGAGAGCTGCCCGGCTGAGTGCAATCTGCAGAATTGTTAGAAACAATGAATCCTTCTGTCTCAGCTCTCTGGGGCTGGGAAGAGAGGTAACTCTTCATCTCCAAGCTCTCGGATTCATTGTCAACATATCCACTTGGCAGTCCATTAGGCATTAAACTTACTGTGTCCAAAATTCAACTCTCGACATCTTAGCCTCCCAGCATAGTCTTTCCCCAGCTCAGTAAATGGCTATTTGCATCGCCACAAACGGGCCATTCTAGACTGTTTATCTCACACTCCTTTTCAATCATTCAGCTGTAGCCTGAATATACCTCAAATCTTGTGGAATTCTTACGCCACTAGCATCTTGGTCCAAGATACCTCGTCATATGCCTAGGCTACTGCCATAGCCTCAAACTTGGTCTCCCCCTTCCATGTCTTCTCCCTGCCCTCCATGCCACCCTGCAGTCAAGAACATTCAACACAGCAGAGTGGTCCTTTAAAAATAAGCAAGCCACTGAAGACGGTTCAGATGAAGACTCCCCCGTTGGAAAAGGCTTAGATCATTTAGGTCTGACACGGGGCCAGGGCAGTGGGTGAAATCGTCCTAAGAGAACGCTCTCTTTTTTTTTTTTTTTTTTTTTTTGACAGGCAGAGTGGACAGTGAGAGAGAGACACAGAGAGAAAGGTCTTCCTTTGCCGTTGGTTCACCCTCCAATGGCCGCTGCACTGCGCCTATCCAAAGGCGGGAGCCAGGTGCTTCTCCTGGTCTCCCATGGGGTGCAGGGCCCAAGTACTTGGGCCATCCTCCACTGCACTCCCGGGCCACGGCAGAGAGCTGGCCTGGAAGAGGGGCAACCGGGACAGAATCCGGCACCCCGACCGGGACTAGAACCCGGTGTGCCGGCGCCGCAAGGCGGAGGATTAGCCTAGTGAGCCGCGGCGCCAGCTGAGAGCTCTCTCAATCTGTGGCCAAGAGAGCCAGGGGAGGGTGAACCTGAGGGGGAGAATGTCGAGTCGCAGCCAAAAGGCCAGGGCACATGGTGCTCAGGCTCTCCCAGAAGCCAAGGAGAAGGCTTTTTCGCAAGCACAGAGGGGGCAAGGTGTTGCTCAAAACTGGTATTGTTAGACAGGACTTTAAATTTTAAGAGTTAATATATATGGCCGGCGCCGCGGCTCACTAGGCTAATCCTCCGCCTTGCGGCGCCGGCACACCGGGTTCTAGTCCCAGTTGGGGTGCCGGATTCTGTCCCGGTTGCCCCTCTTCCAGGCCAGCTCTCTGCTGTGGCCCGGGAGTGCAGTGGAGGATGGCCCAGGTGCTTGGGCCCTGCACCCCATGGGAGACCAGGATAAGTCAGCAAAAGGAAGACCATTCTCTCTGTCTCTCTCTCTCACTGTCCACTCTGCCTGTCAAAAAAAAATTAGGAAATTAAAAAAGAGTTAATATATATGTGGATCTGTTGCAATAACACAGTGTGGAGTTACATAAGTAATGGTACATAATGATGTTATACATAATAGTGGTAGGTTACATAATAGTTACATAACAATGGTAGGTAACGGTTATTGGATTTTTCCAGATAGTGACTAAGTACCAGGTGTTGGTCTAAGCACTTTATATGTATTCCTATTCAGGTTTACTTATTTAAAAGGCAGTGTGACAGGGAGGGAAAGGGAGAAGAAAATGGAGACAGAGATCTTTCATCGCTGGTTCATTCCCCAATGCCCACCATAGCCAGAACGAGGCCAGACAGAAGCAGCCAGCCAGAACGAGGCCAGACAGAAGCAGCCAGCAGCCTGGAAGTCCATCCAGGTCTCCCACGTGGGTGGCAGGGACCCAAGTACTTAAGCCATCATCTGCTGCCTCACGTGTGAAGCTGAATCAAGCAGTGGTGGGCCTTGATCCCGGGCACTCTGATACAGGATTACAGGTGTCTTGAGCAGTACTTAACTTGCTGTGCCACGACACCTGTTACTAATATTCTTATTTAATCCTCACAGCATTCCTGTACTGTGGATATCATTCTGACTAAATCTTTAAAAAAAAAAAAAAAAAAGATGAAATTGAGGCCCAGAGAAGTCAAACAACTCACGCGAGATTATCAAACTAGGCAGATACAGAGCTGAAACTTGAACTTGAGTAGTTTCCTTCCAGGAATCCTGGGTTTTTTTGCCTTTTTTTTTTTTTTTTTTTTTTTTTGACAGGCAGAGTGGACAGTGACAGAGAGACACAGAGAGAAAGGTCTTCCTTCGCCGTTGGTTCACCCTCCAATGGCTGCCGCGGCCGGCACACCGCGTTGATCTGATGGCAGGAGCCAGGTGCTTCTCCTGGTCTCCCATGGGGTGCAGGGCCCAAGCACTTGGGCCATCCTCCACTGCCTTCCAGGGGCCACAGCAGAGAGCTGGCCTGGAAGAGGGGCAACCGGGACAGAATCTGGCACCCCGACCCAGACTAGAACCCGGTGTGCCGGCGCCGCAAGGCAGAGGATTAGCCTACTGAGCTGCGGCGCTGGCCTTTGTTTTGCTTTTAAAAGTACTTAGTTTTTCCTTTAATATAAACTTAAGTAAAAAAATGAATCAGTTTATGAACATCTGAAACGAATAATAGAACAGGTGAAGTCAGCTCTCACACGAATTGTGGAGGTGGGACTCAAATGACCGACTCTGGAGACAGCACCCAGGCTGACGGGCCACTGCCTGGCTGGGAACCGTGCACAGTCTACGCAAGTACTGAGCACACAAAACAAACAGCAGGCCAACCTTTCCCTGCCTCCAGGGAGGCCAAATCACATCCTTTCAATTCTGGGCCATTAGCCAAGGGACAGACGGCAACAAAAGCGCAAATACAGTATTAACTAAGAACTGTCATCGATGGGTTTGTTACCGGTGGGGGTAACGTTCTTTAATAACGTCCTTAAAAACTCAACTGGGTTCTTTAAATTCGGCCAAACTCTTCAACATTATTACAATAGTTAACTGTATTAGGAATGTGCTACATTACTTCCTTGATTACATTTTGAACATTTCCACAGCTGAGTACATTGTAAATACTCCAGCAGGAATTTCTATTTCTCATCCTTATTTCTTTGGGATCCCAGGAGAAATACAAGAATCTTGTTTATTGCAGAAATACATCTTGTTTAATGTCTCTCATGTCAGTCCCTGGTGTCTTACCAGCACAAATGGTAGCAGGAAAGTTCCTAACAGAGGAAGGAATAAAACAGGGCAACCAAAAGGAAACGCACTGGGGCAGGCGGCTGGGGACGCACCCTTTCTGAAATCAGCCAGACCGCCCTGGCCCTCCGAGCCTCCCTTGTGCACTGGGAGGTGCTGTGATGCATTCGTGACGGGGGCATGCTCCAGGCACCCAGAGTTCCCTGGGACCTCCACCCGACACTCCACATCCTCTCTGCTCACCTGGAATTCCTCTTATTGCCTCCAGCAGCAGCTCCTGGAAGAGTGTGTGACCTCAATGCCCAGCAGAGCACACGCTACCCTGGGCCCTGGGTCTCCTGCCTCAGTTTGCCAGTCCTCACAGTCCTCGGACCCCATCTCAATCTGTGCGTCCTCACTACTGCTCTCTGGCTGCCAGAGTCGACCCCACGGTTCCCACTGATCGTCCTGCATTAGAGGGAGGAAACAAAGTGCGTCCCTGGGTCTAGGGCAGGCACGGATGCCGTCATGCTGATAAGAATAACATTTTACGGAGTCTCGCAGTCACTTACACAGCCTAGCGAGTTTGCCTGAATCTCGCTGGTACCTTAACCGTGTTGGTCAGCAGCAACCTTGTCCCCTCTGTGCACATCCTCCTTCTCACTGGAAGAGTCGGATTCTATGAGACTGCGAAGAGCCTTCTGGAATCTCCAGGATGAGCCCCCCCTTTTTTTTTTTTTTTGGTAAATCCTCCTTATGGAAAATTACAAGCATATACAGAAGAACAGAGAAGCACGAAGCACATAATGAATCCTTGCATGCTTATTATTTTGCTTTAACAGTGACTCCCTAGGCCAAGCTGTGTATCATCAATGCTGTCATCTACTCTACCCTCTGGATTATTTTGAAGCACATCCTTAAATACTTCAGGGTATATCTCAAAAAGCCAACTCTTAAAAAAAAAATCTATCTGGGTTTCCGTGTGAAAAATGTTACATGCATTATGCATTTTCCTGGGAAAATGTCCAGAGCCTTTATCAGTTTTTAAATTAAAGTTTAGGGGCCAGGATCACAGTGCAGTGGGTTAAGCTGCTACTGGCAATCCTGGCATCCCATACTGGAGCGCTGGTTCAAGTCTCAACTACTCTGCGTCCTATCCAGCTTCCAGGGGCTGCGTCAGAGGAGACAGTGGAAGATGGCCAACTTGTCGGGACCCTGCCATCCACTGGGAGATCCAGACAGAGTTCCAGGCTCCTGGCGTTGGCACAGCCCGGGCCACTGCAGCCATCTGGAGAGTGAACCAGTGGACTGCATCTGGGAAGTGAACCAGTAGGTAGGAGCTCTCTCTCTGCCTCTCAAACAAATTAAAACAACTTGAAATGCTGCTGAAAACAAGGAGAAGAGAGCCTGTTTGTCCGAGAACCTGTAATTCTCAAGGAAACATCTCATCGTTTTACCACTGCCGCCAGAAATGCTTTTCAGAAACTTCTTTCTCAGAAATGATCCAGCTGTTGTGTAAATAGAGCAAGTTTCTACTTTGTCAGTTGAGAGGGTTAAATGTAATCTCCAGAAGTCATAAACAAACATGTCAAGAGCAGACAAGCATTAGTTAAGGGCACCTGCACTGTGGTCAACTTATAATAACCCTGAAAATTTCCCTGCCCAGTGAGACAAATCGCCATCAGAGGACCAGAGGGAGAACAGTCAGAACAACCATTTCACCCACAACACGATCACCAAAGCGTACAACACGAGCAGGAATCACTCGTAGATACCCTCACATTGCGAAATACAAAGGAAAACATCACTTCCAGGAACATGATACTACAATTTAAAAAAATGTGCAAACCATGCACACCCTTGATTGCATTAAAATAAGTACTTTTAAGAAAACAGACAGAAAATATACATTAAATTATTTTATTTTTCAAAAATCTGGGTTAAACAGTCAAGCTGCATGTACATAAATCAAACCAAACACCGACTTAAAAACAAGTAAACCTGGACCTTCCAAGTTATCAACACGTGACGATCAGTACAGGGCTGGATTAGATGAACAAGGAAATCCCTTCCACCGCTGACACTCTACAACAAACAGATGTGACACCTGCTCTCCCACGTGTGTGCTCCCATGTACACATGCGTGTGTGCAGATGCGGGCATCATCAAGAAAGAAAGAAGCTGGAGATGGGACAGTCACATCATTCAGGTCACTGAGCACCTCCTCCATCAACCAGAATGACGAGTCCAGTGTTCAGAAACAATGGCGGCATCCTCTCTGTTGAACAAAAGTACATACCCAGAACACAGAAAACACGAGGGGCGCAGGCGTGGCCTTATTCGGGAAATACAGCCACATAGGAAATGTTTAAATCAAAGCTTTGCATTTCTTTTCTAAGTAGTGCGGTTGGACAGACTTTTGTTGGTCACAGCTAAGCAGGGGGAACCTGGCAAGGTTACCCTGGGCATCTGCCCAGGAGGGAGTCTCTGCGTCTCTTTGGGGAAAGGCTGTGTTGTGTTTTGCGGATGTGGAGTTGACACTGGCAAGACCACTTGGGGCACGGATGGAACTTTTGTACTGGCCAGGAAGGCCAGGGAGGCCCAGGATGCAACGCTCAGCAGCCCTGTGTGCTTTCAAGCCCTTCCAGTGTGAGCAAAGGAGAAAACACGGGAAGCCAGCGTTGAGTTCTAACTCTGCTGCTGTAGATCCCAGAAGTAATTTATTTGTCTTTGTGCCGCTTCTAGTCCCTTAACATCTGAATTTAAACAGAGTCCCATAAAACTCTAGGCACAGCGCAGGAAAGCTCCTCACAGCCTGGCCAGCATCCTGATGCTGAAATGGAACTTTTCATGCACTTGTATCCTCAACCCAGCTTTGGTTTTCTTGAGCACTTTCCAAAACAGACAGATGGCTGGCGCCATGGCTCGCTAGGCTAATCCTCTGTCTGCGGTGCCAGCACCCCGGGTTCTAGTCCCGGTTGGGGCACCAGATTCTGTCCCGGTTGCTCCTCTTCCAGTCCAGCTCTCTGCTGGGGCCCGGGGGTGCAGTGGAGGATGGCCCAAGTGCTAGGGTCCTGCACCTACATGGGAGATCAGGAGGAAGCACCTGGCTCTTGGGTTCGGATCGGCGCAGCACGCCGGACGTAGCGGCCATTTGGGGGGTGAACCAATGGAAGGAAGACCTTTATCTCTGTCTCTCTCTCTCTCTCTAACTCTGCCTGTCAAAAAACAAACAAAAACAAAAACACATACATTCTGGAATTTTCTGGTTTTGTGCCCACTCTTAGTTCTGCACCTGAGGAGCATGGAGAAGTACATGGGTTGCAGTCAACAGGCTCTGGGTAGGCCACTGGATCCCAGAACAGACAGGGACCCTGGCCTCATCTCACTTGGAAGCAACAGACTCCTTCAGGATAGTGTTTAAATGGTGGTGGGGAAAATCAAGAGCAACTCATGCGTTATTTGTAAAAGATGCATCTGGGGCCGCCATTGCGGCACAGCAGGTAAAGCCACCGCCTGTAACGCCGGCATCGCTTGTGGGTGCTGGTGAGTCCGGCTGCTCCACTTCCCCTCCAGCTCCTTGCTACTGCACCTGAGAAAGCAGCAGAAGCTGGCCCAAGGACATGAGTGCTCGCACCCACGTGGGAGACCTGATGAAGCTCCTGACTCCTGGCTTTGGCCTGGCCCAGCTCGGCCACTGTAGCCATTTGGGGCAAGAATGGGTGGTTGGAAGATGTGGATGTGTGTGTGTGTATGTGTGTGTTGTGTGTATGTAACTCTGATTTTCAAATACATAAATCTTTTAAAAAAGGCATCTGGAACTTCTATTTATAGTATAATTATAATGAATTATTTCAGTCATAAAAATTAATAGGCACTGTTGTGTGGCAGTTATTCTTTTTATTTTTTTAATTTATTTGACAGGTAGAGTTAGACAGTGAGAGAGAGACACACAGAGATAAAGGTCTTCCTTCCATTGGTTCACCCCCTAAATGGCCGCCACAGCCAGCACGCTACACCGATCCGAAGGCAGGAGCCAGGTGCTTCCTCGCTGGCCTCCCATACCGCCAGCACGCTACACCGATCCAAAGGCAGGAGCCAGGTGCTTCCTCGCTGGCCTCCCATGCAGATGCAGGGCCCAAGCACTTGGGCCATCCTCCACTGCTTTTTTTTTTTTTTTTTTTTTTTTTTGACAGGCAGAGTGGACAGTGAGAGAGAGAGACAGAGAGAAAGGTCTTCCTTTGCCATTGGTTCACCCTCCAATGGCCGCCGCGGCCGGCGCGCTGCGGCCGGCGCACCGTGCTGATCCGATGGCAGGAGCCAGGAGCCAGGTGCTTTTCCTGGTCTCCCATGGGGTACAGGGCCCAAGCACCTGGGCCATCCTCCACTGCACTCCCTGGCCACAGCAGAGAGCTGGCCTGGAAGAGGGGCAACCAGGACAGAATCCGGCGCCCCAACCGGGACTAGAACCCGGTGTGCCGGCGCCGCTAGGCGGAGGATTAGCCTAGTGAGCCGCGGCGCCGGCTTCATCCTCCACTGCTTTCCCAGGCCACAACAGAGAGCTGGACTGGAGGAGGAGCAACCGGGACTAGAACCCAGTGCCCATATGGGATGCCGGCGCCACAGGCAGAGGATTAGCCAAGTGAGCCACAGCACCTGCCCCATGGCAGCTATTCTGAAGTACATCTTCTTGTATTAGTGCAGCCTGTTCATGTGTTCAGGTAGGGACTTTGGGCTTCTTTGAATGTATGGCTTCCAGCCATACTGTCAACTGTTTATGTCCTGTAGTTAGTGGATACCATTCTGATGTTTAATATCCAAAAGTCTCTTGAAGTTATAATATTAAGCAAACATTGTTTTATTTAAACCAAGCTGTGTAGACTACAGTACAACTTCACAAGACTAGTATGTAGCTGGTATGTTTCCTGGATGCTTTTTATAACTAAAAATATGCTAGCTCTTAACATAATGTTCCCAGGTCAGGGGAGGTGGTGTTCAGCCTAACAAGTAAGATGCTGGCATCCCGCACTGGGGTACCTGTGTTTGGTTCCCGGCTCTGGCTCCTAACTCCAGCTTCCTGCTAATTCTGATCCTAGAAGGCAACAAGGATGGTACAAGCAATTGGGTTCCTCCCACCCTTGTGGGAGACCTGGATTGCATTCTTGGCTGCTGGCTCTGTCCAGGCCATTGCAAGCATTTGGTGGGGGGAACCCAAGGTGTGAGCTTGCTCTCTGTATGTCTGTCTCTGCCTCTAAAAAAAAAAAAAAAGAAGAAGAAGAAGAAGAAGAAGAAAATCCAAAATCACACTTTTTCCTCTCAAAATTCTCTATTGTGTATTTGGTGCTATAGAGTAGAAGTCTGAAGGCAGAATGTTCTTTTGCTTTTTTTTTTTTTTTAAGATTTATTTATTTATTTGAAAGTCAGAGAGAGGTAGAGAGAGAGAGACAGAGATCTTCCATCCACTGATTCACTCCCCAGATGGTTGCAATGGCCAGAGTTGGGGCCCAACTCTGTGCAGGGGTCCAAGCACTTGGGCCATCCTCCACTGCTTTCTGAGGCACATTAGCAGGCAGCTGGATGGGAAATAGAGCAGCCGGACGCGAACTGTGCCCATATGGGATGCCGGCGATGCAGGCAGTGGCTTCACCTGCTGTGCCACAGTGCCGGCCCCAACTTGATACCTTTTCACTGGATGCTTGAAGGACTTTTCATTCTCTGCTTGTGAACATTTGTGTCAGGAGCTGCTTAGGTACTGTTCTCTCTCTCTCCTTCCCCGCCCAGGCCCCGCCACTGGAATGTAGTATGTCTTTGCAGTTTATAAACACAGACTTTAATTCAGTTCAGGAAAGATTTCATTTTTATAGCCTGTTATATTTTTTCTCAATATAGCCTTTCCAAAGAAAAGAAAAGTTGGTAATGTCAGCTATTGTTCTTTCTCCATTATTTTTATTTGTTTCTTTTGAAAAAGCATTGGGAACAAAATCTCAAGTTTATCCCTCACACAGTGAGTTAAGCATTGATATTGTTTTTTTCTTCTCCCAATGTGGATTTTAATCTATTGTGCTTTTAGCTTTCTTGAAATCCTTCTATTTTCTTTTCCATTTTATTCTATTGCTTTTTTCTCTTAACGCTTTCTTGTTTTAAGACAAGCTCTTATTTATACATAGAGGCAATTCTTCTGTCCTTCCAATGACAAAGGAGAGTCCTAAAATTTTGTTTCCCTTCCTAGATCGCTTTCAGTTTTAAGAGTGTTCAGGAAACTCTCCATTTCCCTTGGTTCATGTCACATCTTTTTAAAAATTATTTTATTTGAGAGAGAGAGAGAGATGAGAGAGAGAGAGAGAGATGGGGGAGAGAGAAAGAGCGTGAGAGAGAGCCCTTCCATCTGCTGGTTCACTCAAACGCCTTCAAATTCCTGCAACAGCCAGGGTTGGGAAAGGCAGATTCCAGGAGCCAGGAACTCAATCTGGGTCTCCCAGGTGGGTGGCAGGAACTCAAGTCCTTGAGCCATCATTTCTGCTCCCCAGGGTGTGCATGAGCAGGAAGCAAGACTTGGAAGCAGAACAGGTGTTTGAAACCAGGCACTCCCAGGTGGGACGCAGGCATCCCAAGCAACATCTTACCTGCTGTGCCAAACACATAGTGCCCCAGTCGTATTTTCAAATGGCTCATTTTGCTTTTAGTTCTCTATATTCATCCTCACACATGTCCTCTTGTTCCTGGCTCCTGACACTTGAGTGTTTGTTGCACCTCGCTTTGAGTCAAACCCCAGGTCCACAGCAAGGTTGCATATTTCCAAGTCCGACTTCCAATTCACCGCTTTTCTATCATCAGACGTGGAAAATCCTGATCTGCACATTCCGCTACCTGGCTCCATGTCTACTGTTTCTGCCTCCATGGAAATGGCTCTATTCTCTGCACAGTCCGTGTGTCTATCAGCCCCTCTCTGCTCAGGGTGGGGCCCCAGGGATTTGGTGCTGGGGCCGAATTAGAGGCAGCCGGGTGAGAAGGGAGACAGGGTGGGCCCTAGACCCTTCCTCTGCACAGTGTGCCATCTGGGAATGAGGATGTGCCAGCGGCTTCTCCAGCTCAGGAGCTCAGACCTCCAGCCAGGACACTGAGCAGGTGAGGAAGCGGGAGAAGTACCAGCGAGCGTTTACTTCTTACAATTTCATATGGCCTCTGTTTCATGAAACAAAGCCAGGGATCGAGCTACAACCTGTGCCTCAGACACTGTGTCACCAGCTTGGAGATTCTAGAATTGTCTCCCACTCAGGCCATCCTCTGCTGCTTTTCCCAAGTGCATTAGCAGGGAGCTGGATGGGAAGTGGAGCAGCCAAGATTCGAACCAGTGTCTATATGGGATGCCAGCACTACAGGCGGCAGCTTAACCTACTACACCACAGCGCAGGCGCCTTACCTTAATTTTCTGGTCTTGTATCTACTGTTTCTTGTCTGACTGACCTTGGATGGACCCTTTAACATTCTGGGCTTCAATTTTGTTATTGGTAAAATGAGGGAATTTAATTAGATGATCTCAGAGTGGCCACTAACCTATTGTCTTTAAGTCTCAAAACAGAAAATAAATATGCCCTGATAAAGGAAAGAACAGAAAATAAATGAGTAAATAAGTATATTTTGCTAGGAGAGTGTTTCAGTCTTAAGATTTAAAAAAAAATCATCTGACATCAAAATTAAAAAGCAAAGGTAAAAAGACCTGAGCCTGTGACTGTAACATAGACTGGGACCTCAGTTATATTTTAATCAAGGATTCCAATGGTGAAACAGGTGACCTTTATTAAAATAACTGTCAAGACCACCTGTCCTGTCCTTTAAGATATATAATAGGTAATATAAATTACTTATTCTCAGTAGGCAGAAAATGTTGTAATCTTTTGCAAAAAACCACCAGGCTTTCCAAGAATTATTAAATTATACCAAATTGACCAACCAGTTGGTGAAAGGGTATACATAAGAAATGGAGTTATTTACCCAACTGTGTAACTTTTTAAAAGTTAAATGGACCCCCGTGGGCCAGAAAGAGGCAGCTTTGTCTAATGGACTGAGCACTGGATTCGGAAGATCTGCATTCAAAATTAAGTTCTCCAAAGCTCTCAGAGACTTTGGTTAAGTTTATTCAACTTCCATGAGCCGTGGTTTCTCAGTAAGTAAAATGAGGATCATTAGATGTACCTTACAGAGCTGTTATGGAAATTAAATGAATATGACGCAGCTTCCAGAAAGCAGGTAACAGTCAAATCTGAACCTTCTAGAAACTTCTCTCTGATGATTCAGTAAATGTAACAATAAACAGTTAAATGAAAATTAATAAAATAAATTATACGACCATGAAGTATTTAGACCATTCTCATCTTAATGGGGGGCAATCTAATTAATCACCATGAACAGTGGTGGAATTAATATGCATGCACATATTATCCAACGATTTTTGTTTGTTTGTTTTAGATATTTTCTGAAATGGCCAATTGCCACGCAGGGCTCTCTGGAGATGTTTACTTCTCAGTCCCCAGGGCTGCGGGAAGCGGGTACACACGCTGCAGGCCGCCACCAGCTCCCCCACGTTTTCACGGGGGTGATGCATTCACCCGGGAAAACACAACACAGAACTGTGCAGCCACACACACCGTCTCACACAGAGTTCTACTGAAGCGCATTAACTCCCCCCTCCCCCAGGCATTTAAAGGTGTACACACATCTGAGACTTGTAGGCTTCTGGCTCAGAGCTGTCTGTTGACAGCTTCTAAATACATAAGGAGCCTTGACTTACACAAACTGGTGCTTGTGTGGAGAAAAATGAACGAACTCTTCCTGAGGGCCCTGCTGTTCGCATTCATGGATGCCCAAAGGTACCTAGTTTGTAGCGCAAAATCTGAGGCAATCCATCCATAGCTCATAGAAGCAACAAAATGATCTATGTTGGATGAGGATAGCGGTAAAACAATGTTTGCCTTCTGTAAGGAGTAACAGTGTGGCCAGTGTTAGCCTAAGCTGAAAACCATCATCATCATTCTGCTGTATAGAAACAGCAAAATAATTTCACAAGTTGTGGCACTGAAAAATCAAGGAAAAAATCGTGTTCGGAAAGACAACATCCCAGTGCAGGGAGAAGCACTGCGTTAGGAGATTATCTGACCTTGAAGACTTGGGAACCTTGAACCTTGGCTTTGCCTCTTCCTGTCTGACACTGCCCACTTGGACATGACCCATTTCATGGATCTCACATAAAGGTGAGGAAAGTGACACCAGCTTTTGACCAAACGAGGAGTGAAGCAGCTCCGGGTCTAACTACGTTTTGACCTCAACAAGAGGCTTTGGTTTCCTTTCTTTTTAAAAAAAAAAAAAAAGGGGGGTTTATTTTATTTATTTGAAAGGCAGAGTTATAGAGAGAGGTAGAGAGAGAGGTCTTCCATCTGCTGGTTCACTCCCCAGATGGCTGCAACGACCGGGGCTGGGCAAGGCAAAAGCCAGGAGCTTCTTTCAGGTCTCCCACATGGGTGCAGGGGCCCAAGCACTTGGGACAGCCTCTGCTGCTTTCCCAGGCCATAGCAGAGAGCTAGATCGGAAGTAGGGCAGCCAGGACTCGAACTAACGTCCATATGGGATGCCGGTGCTACAGGCTGGGGCTTTAACCCACTGCGCCACAGCGCGGGCCCCAAGAGGCTTCAGTTTTCACAGGAGCGTGACTTTGTCCAGATTCTCCTAAGACTGGACCCATTGCTTGGAAAGGAGGGACTGTCGAGCCCGATGCTTTTAGTAAGGTTGAATTAAAATAAAAAAATCAGAGCAATGGAAGCTCCATCTCTTCCGCCACTGACCGCCAGGGCAGCCTACTACAGCAGGGCAGCCGAGAAAGGTGGCGCCGCCTTGTGGCCAGGGTGACCACCGCTCTCACCGCTTCCTTACACACTTCCCTAATATTCCTATTTGCAAACACACTAAACAATGGGAAAACTTTCTCAGTAAGCTCCTGAGGCTTCTCTGTTCTCCCTTCACACGTTTTTGCTTATATCTGAGGTACCAGGGCTGGGTTGCATCGGAGGTAGAATTCACAGGCATAAACGTATTAACTTGATTGGTATTGGATTTGGTTTCTCCAAGTTTAAGGGGGAAAGAATCTCCACAATGGAAGAAAACAAGTGGTACAGTGCAGATTAGCTGAATAACAGTATTACCCAAAGTGATAACAAAGATAGTAACAATTATTGCATATTTGTGGTGTGCCCAGGACCACGCTCAAGTCTTTCTGTTTGATGGGATCAAGCCCTTCGTTTCTGCCAGGTTCCGGGGAGGCAGGATGGAGAAGGCGCGCTCTCACTGAGGCCCAGCAGGAGGTGCTGCAGATGAGCGCTCACCCACGGGATTCCACAGCTCTCCCCTGCCGCCCCGGCACCTCCATTCCTGAGGTAGAGCCCAGAGCAACTTGTGCCTGCGTGAACGCGTGCATTCTTGCTACCCGTTCCCATTTTTCCAGCTGTAAGCGGATAAAATGCTTTTAACCTTTCATTGTCCTTCTTGTAGGATCGTCCTCTCTCCTGCCTCAGACCAAGAACAGGAAAGCCCGGAGTGCCCGGAGGGAATAAGGTAGAGCTGACTGGGAAGAGAACCTGCTACTGCTCCTCAGAGGGCCCCCAGAGCCATACACATGGGTAGAGCCTCGCCATGTAGCAGGTTAACCCCCCTTGTCAATCTTGAGTGTGCGCGCGTGCACGTGTGTACGTGCACTTACGGACACGATACCTAGTGCAGGAAGCGCCCAGTGCAGGAGGTGGCAGGTGCTAGCACTTGAGGAATGTGTTCTCGTCCTCCTGGGGGAGGGGTGTAACGGGTGGCATTTAGGAAGCCGGGTACGGTTCCTTTATTCCATCAGATGTGACTGATTTCTCATTAGAATCACACAACTTCAGAACTCGGGGTTTATAAAACATCATTCAGGTGACGGGCAACCCATCCGAGGCAGAGATGGATATTCAGCCAATGAAACGTTACCGCCAACAGAAAACCGACAACCTCCGGACCCCTGACTGCTGCTTTGGGGAATGTTAAAATCTGCAAAGATTCCAGCAACTCCAAAAGGCCATTTCTTGGGTAAAATGAAAATGGGGGTCTCATCTCATTAGTCTGCCGCCTCTTCCCAACAGCCCCACATAGGTTCTATTTCAGCGTAAGTGCAGATTGACAAGAAATGACCATCTGCTTGCCCCAAACAAAAGAGCCTTTGGGTGTTTAGCACACGAAGGAAACTGGAACTCATGCTTTGTGTCTAATTCTTCCTAACAAAAACAAACAAACAAACAAACAAACAAAAAAAACCACACAACTAAAATCCACTACCAAAAACCCACACAGAACGGCTTGTGACATAAATCGGAACACTGGTTATGCAACACTACCTGTTATTCGTTCACAGATGGAGACATAGCAAAATTAACGTCTACGCAGGGAAGATCACTAGCAGGTGAGATTGTAAATATGAAGAAGCAGACAAAAAAACAACATTAAACCTTAAGGCAGCCTTGGTTGAGTTTTCTCTGGTAAAGAAAGTCCTATATATTTCAACGACCAGTGGAGGAATTTAAAAAACAATGAATGAAAAATAAATAGCAAAATAATGTCTTGATAAAGAAATAAGGCTGAATTTGAGACTCCTACAAGATTAACCGGGATTGGGATTTTAATTTGAGATTAGAAAGCATTCACAGGAACAAAACGGTATAAAGTTAGAGCAGTCTTTCCTCACGTACAAAACAAAGATCCCGAGGAGTCACCACTACGGTTCATCAGCACTCTTTGGGCTCTTTTTTTCACTTATCGTTGCCTTCGGAGGAGTTACCAGCAAGCTCTGTGGGTGTTTAGGTCACGTGCGGTCGGGCCGGCTTCACACTGCGGGGACAAACCCACTGTCACGCTCCGATTCTACAGCCCTGTCCGTCATTCTCGCTGGGTCCCCTTACCCGGGGGGTGGGGTGGGGGGGTCGCCTACAACGCCAGGTGCCAAGCTCTGGTGCCAACCTAAAACGAATGCCATCTGTCACGGCTGAAAGTCATGCTCTGACAGCAACATCTCAATTACCTTTAATGAACACCCTCCGGGGGTTGGCTTTCTTTCCAGCTTGTCTCGCTGGAATTCCTGGGTCAGCCTGAAGATGACTCCGTTGTTTTATTGCAGCTCCGGTGCTTAATGCTGACAGCGCAGCTCTGAGACTCGAAGAATGAACAGAAACTCTTAAAAAAAAAAAAAGACAAAAACCAAAAATGTTCACACCCACAGAGCTCTCATATGGCGCTGAGAAAGAAAACCTAGGCACTTCCGCTGCAGGCGGCTGGCCCACATTGCTTGCAGGTGGCTTTTCCAAGGTGTTGGCTTCCACTCCTGGCAGACCCCACGCGGCACAAGCCACCAGGTCCCCGGGAACCTTGTTCTCCCAAAGCACCCGTTGGTAGCATTCGTCTTGTTGCAGAAAGTTGTATCCACCGCCAGTGTATTCTGAGCTCCTTCCAGGGCCAACAGGGGCCACGGCCAGACACCAGGGGCCACGGCCGGACTCCAAGCTGCGGGACTCCGCGACTCCGAAGGGCCCAGGCGGCCACACAGGGCACAGTGGCTGCAGGTGCCACTTCCTCCACCCACCTCTCTCCAACTAATCCTTCTCGTGTTAATTCAGCAAAGCACACAGTCTCCATAACATCCTAAAGCTACTAGGCTACTGGGATTTTGTGTGTGTGTGTGTGTGTTTTAAATGACTACTTAAACAGTATTATTTTTTCTTTTCTTTTTTTTTTTTTTTTGCGAAAACCTGTGCTAAAAAGGCACTCGATAAAAGCAATCTCCTCACTTTTGTACGTAGCAATGATACCTTGTGTTAGATTCTAAAATTGCAAAACAGGTGACTCACATCTGGATGGAGACACCCCAATTACTCAGGCTCCATCTGCTCTCATTTAAAAAGCGAACCCCTGCTCTGAGGATCGCCGGGCCTCGGGGATGGAGAGCAGGTGCAGCCGCCCCCCCCCCCCCCCCCCCGTGCAGCCCCGGAGTCCGGGTGCGGTGCGCTGCCGGGGAGGGGGCAGCCAACGCCTAGGGGCCCGGGGAGGCAGCAGGGGGCCGGCTCACTGGCAGCAGCTGTGGGAGCCGAGCCTCCGGGAGACCTGAGTGAAGGAGACGAAGGTGAAGTTCTCGCAGTTCTCCAGCTTGACTTTCTTGGCCAGGTTTGGAACGATGCCCCGCAGGGAGCGCAGGCCCATCCTCTGCTCCTCGTACCACACGCTGCCCATGTCTGCCGCCTCCTTCCTGGCCGTCAGGTAGAAGGGGGACTTGGCCTCCATCTGCGTGGGCGGCCGGTGGATGTACATGTACTTGTAGAGGAGGCAGTAGGGGCACTGCTTGTGCCCCCGGGAGTGCTCGTGGTAGATCTTCCCGTGACACACCCGGCTGGAGCCGCTGCGGCTCTCCCGCTTCACGCTGTCTGTCCGGGCAAAGTAGGGCTGGTTCTGGGGGTCTTTGAGCAGCTCGATGTCGCCGTACATGAGGTCCGCGTGCTCCTGCAGCGTCCGCATGTTCAGGTACTGGCTGTTGTACTTGACCACGGTGGACAGCAGCGTGATGGGGCTGTCGTCCCCCAGGCAGCCGGCCTGCCACATCTCCTCTTCGTCGGAGAGGGAGAAGTAGACGATGTTGCGAGATCGGGCCCCCGACATCCCCGCCTTGCTCAGCACCCACAGCTTCTCCTTGAGTTTCTTGGTGGAAGAGCTGAAGGTGCTGCTGGTGATGGAGAAGCCCACGCCCGCGTTCTTGAGGATGCGGTCCAGGCCCCGGCGGATGGCGTGCAGCGAGGTGGCCAGGAAGTCGGAGCCGTCACTCTTCTTGACGGTGACGTAGAAGTTCTCGAGCAGCTCGTTCAACTTCACTGCGGGGATCTCAAAGGAGACAAACACGGAGGTTACACACTTGAAGGCGGCCACCCCGCGAGACCCCTCCTCCCTCGTCCTACTCCCAGCCAGGGGCTGCACTGTGCACAGGGTATTTTGTGGCCTCTTGGTGGGCTGCCCCCTTAAGCGTGGTATGCTGAAAAGAGGAGAGCATTTCGGGGCTGGCACCGTGGCACAGCATGTTAAAGCCCTAGCCTGAAGCGCCGGCATCCCATATGGGCGCCAGTTCGAGACCCGGCTGCACCACTTCCAACCCAGCTCTCTGCTATGGCCTGGGAAAGCAGTAGAAGCTGGCCCAAGTCCTTGGGCTCCTGCACCCACATGGGAGACCTGGAAGAAGCTCCTGGCTCCTGGCTTCAGATCGGCGCAGCTCTGGCTATTGTGGCCAACTGGGGAGTGAACCAGCGGATGGAAGACCTCTCTCTCTCTCTCTCTCTCTCTCTCTGTGTAACTCTGAATTTCAAATAAATAAATAAATCTTAAAAAAAAAAAAGAGAGAGAGAGAGAGCATTTCAAGCTAGAAGAGCTAGGTTCCACACTTGGCTCCGCCTCAGCTCTCTAAACCTCAGAGTTTCAGTTTGCAAAACAGGACACAATGATAACACCTTCTCAAAGGATTGCTGTGATGCTTAAAGTAGGGGACCATGAAAGGGCTGGTGAACAGTAGTGAACATACAGCACACATGTACACATAGTCAAGGGCACTACCACAAGTTGGTGGTAAAGTCACTGAAGATCAGTGTATTGTGGTGCAAAAGCAGCGTTGTTGTTTTCTTAAATATTTATTTATTGGATTTGAAAGGTAGAGTTACAAAGGGAGAGGAAAGATGAGAGAGAGAGAGAGAGAGAGAGAGAGAGAGAGAGAGATCTTCCATCTGCTGGTTTACTCCCCAAATGGCTGCAACATCCGGAGTTGGGCTGGTTTGAAGCCAGGAGCCAGGAGCTTCTTCCCATTCTCCCACTTGGTTGCAGGGGCCCAAGCACTTGGGCCATTTTCCACTGCTTTCCCAGGCCATTAGCAGGGAGTTGGTTGGAAATGGAGCAGCCTGGGCTCAAACTGGCACGCAGAGGGGATGCTGGTGCTACAGACCACAGTGCCGGCCCCTGGTGCACTGTTTAGGACACGCTTGGGATGCCCATGCCCCATGCTGGAATGCCAGCATTCAGGTCCCAGCTCTGCTTCTGATTCTAGTTTTCTGCTAATGCATAGCTGGAAGGCAGCAATGAGGCTCAAGTTCTTCCTAGGTCCCTGCAACCCACATGGGAGACTCAGACTGAGCTCTGGGTTCCTGGCTTCAGGCTGGCCCATCCCCAGCTGTTGCAAGAATTTGTGGAGTGAAAGATCTGTTTTCTTTTGCTTTTCAAAAAAGTATTTTTAAATCCATGCATATTTTTTCTTAGCACGCAGCTTTCCATTAATGTTTTGAAGGGCTCCCCCATATGTGTGAATTTCAATTTTTTTTGCACCAAAACAACAGTACCTTTTAATTCATTTCTTTTGCTATGAACTTTTTTGAAGTTCCCCCATACATGTGTGATATGTGTATCTACAAATAAACATACATGCACAATCAAAAAGTTCATGGAAAATGGATTTAGAAGGTTATTTTGGTGCAAAAAAATGAATTCTGTGCATATGGAAGGGGGTCCTTTAAAAGTTCATGGAATTGGGGCTGGTGCTGTGGGCACAGTGGGTTAAAGCCCACGGCGCCGGCATCCCATACGGGTGCTGGTTTTAGTCTCAGCTGCTCCACTTCCCATTCAGCTCTCTGCTATGGCCTGGGAAAGCAGTGGAAGATGGCCCAAGTCCTTGGGCCCCTGCACCCTCATGGGGGACCCGGAAGAAGCTCCTGGCTCCTGGCTTCAGATCAGCTCAGCTCTGGCTGTTGCAGCCATTTGGGAAGTAAACCAGCAGATGGGAGATCTTGCTCTCTCTCTGGCTCTACCTCTCTATGTAACTCTGTCTTTCAAATAAATAAAATATAAATCTTTTTTTTAAAAAAGTTCATGGACTTATGAACACACATTATAAAAAAAACTGTACAAGGATTTCAATTTTTTTTGCATTCAGATTTTAAATTCTGTTTTCCACAAACTTTTTGAAGCATATGTAAATTATTATTACTATTGGATTTTTGTAATTGTAACCATTCCTCCCCGGAAGGCCCTTTCTTCTCTCTGCTTATAAACCATCTGCTTCCATCCCCACTGATAAAATTCAAGCCTCCTCTCTGAAGAATTCTTGAACTAAATCTCTGAATCACTCCGCGTGAATTTCCCTGGTAGCTGCGCTCAGTTTGGCCTGCTGTTGTTGCTAGACAAGGGTTGTGGGGAAAGATGACTGACAGGAGCATTTCTGCACAGCAAGTGACATTTTCACTTGCATTTATCTGAATGACTCTTGAAATATCTCTAGCCTAATGATCCATATGGTCTCAATATCAATATTTGTTTAAAAAGATACGAAAAACTAAGTGGCTATACTGACAGGAGAACTCTTTATTTGCATATGGCAGAGAGAGAAGGAGGCCTAGCTAGAAAGAAAGCTTCATTTATAGGATGTAGCTATGGACGGCAAACTAGACCTTGCTTATAGTCTAATCAGGATGAATACACATTCGAGAACAAAAAGTCTAACTAAAAATTATTTGGTTAGAGTAGGAGCTACACAGGTAACATTCATTCTTCTAATAGCCCTTGTGTCAAACAGAATATCAAAGCTGAACTCAAGTTGATTAAAAATTAACCAAGCTTGGGGCTGGCACTGTGGCATAGCAGGTTAAGCCACTGCCTGCAATGCCAATGTCTCATATGGGCACTGGTTCGTGTTCCAGCTGCTCCACTTCTGATCCAGCTCCCTGCTAATGCACCTGGGAAAGCAGCAGAGAATGGTGCAAGTGCCTGGACTCCTTCCACGCATAGAGGAGACCCAGATGAAGCTCCTGGCTCCTGGCTCTGGGCTCCAGGCTGGCTCAGCCTGGCCACTAAGGTCATTTGGGAAGTGAGCCAATAGATGGAAGATATCTCTTTCTCTGCCTCTCCCTCTGTAACACTGCCTTTCAAATAACTAAATAAATCCTAAAAAAATTAACCAAGCTGAAACTATTACATGTCAAAATGTATGAGATGTTACTGAATATACTCCAATAACTACATGATCTTGACTTTGTGAGAAAACTTTGAGAATAAGCAAACTGATGATTCAACTTAAAATGCTAACAGGTACAGTGAATCACTAAAAATATAAAATATGCAATAAGGAACTAGAAAAGATAAAAACTGATGTTTAGGGGCTGGCGCTGTAGTGTAGCGGGTAAAGCTACCGCCTGCAATGCTGGCATCCCATATGGGCCCTAGGTCGAGTCCTGGCTGCTCCACTTCCAATCCAGCTCTCTGCTATGGCCTGGGAAAGCAGTGGAAGATGACTCAACTGTTTGGCCCTCTGCACCTGTGTGGAAGACCCGGAAGAAGCTCCTGGCTCCTGGCTTCTGATCGGCCCAGCTCAGGCTATTGTGGCCATTTAGGGAGTGAACCAGTATATGGAAGACTCTCTCTCTCCTCTCTCTCTCTCTCTCTCTCTGACTCTGTAACTCTGCCTTTCAAATAAATAAATAAATCTTTTTGAAGACTGATTTTTAAAAATGAAAATCATGCAATCTTTGGAAAGACCTATAAAGCTGACAAACTTCCAGCAGGTCTGACTGAAAGAGGAAAAGAAATATACATGTAGACAGTGTTAGGAGTGAGAAAGACAATATCACAGAAAAAGGAAGAGAGCCAAGAACAGGCAAGAGTATCCCATATTTTATGCATATTAATTTGAAAACCTAGGTAACTAAGAAAATTTTCTAGCAAAAAATATGAATTACCAAAGCTGGTCTAATAACAAGTAAAAGATCTAAATATCTCCAAACAGGAGAAGAGAGTGATATGACTCAAAGATGAATACATCACTCCTAAGAAGTTGGCTTTATGGAATCCAACTTGTCTTTCGTACTTAAACAGTCAGGACAGGAAAAAACCAAAGCTTTCCTTTCTAACCCTAATTTGACCTATACCAAAAACCAAAGCATGGCCGGCGCCGCGGCTCACTAAGCTAATCCTCCGCCTGCGGCACTGGCACACCAGGTTCTAGTCCTGGTTGGGGTGCCGGTTCTGTCCCGGTTGCTCCTCTTCCAGTCCAGCTCTCTGCTGTGGCCTGGGAGGGCAGTGGAGGATGGCCCAAGTGCTTGAGCTCTGCACCCGCATGGGAGACCAGGAGGAGGCACCTGGCTCCTGGCTTCGGATTGGCACAGTGCACTAGCCGTAGCAGCCCTATGGGGGTGAACCAACAGAAGGAAGACCTTTCTGTCTTTCTCTCTCGCTGTCTAACTCTGCCTGTCAAACAAACAAACAAACAAAAAGCATATGAACATGGATGTAAACTTCCATAGGTAAAATACAGGCAATTTCTGTTTTGCTCATTGCTATGTGAAATAAAGTTTAATACAAAGTAAGGACATGGTTCTGATATGCATAAATTCAAGTTAATAAGAAACCCTGCAAAGAAAGGACTGCCTGTATCGTCAAGTCAGACTGAGGATTCCAGTACAGCAATACCTCATCAAACACATAGAGACTACTGCAGGATGCGTGGATGACTCCATCTGAAAAATTTTAATACAAGGAATATTTATTCATTTAGGGGAAACGTAACATAAATTTGATACTGAAATATTAGTTGAAAAATATGATATCCATTTCAGATTTTTAAAAACCTAAACCAAATTTAGCTTGGAAAGAAAAACATCTAACTATGACAAAGAGTATTTTATAGTCAAGAACTGTAGCTATTATAACCATGATGAAAGAATATTTTTTTTCTGATTGATTGACTTGAAAGGCAGAGTTACAGAGGAGAGGCAGAGACAGAGACAGAGAGAGAGAGAGATCTTTTTTTTTTTTTTTTTTTTTTTGACAGGCAGAGTGGACAGTGAGAGAGAGACAGACAGAAAGGTCTTCCTTTTGCTGTTGGTTCACCTTCCAATGGCCACCGCGGCTGGCGTGCTGCAGCCGGCACACCGCGCTGATCCGATGGCAGGAGCCAGGTACTTCTCCTGGTCTCCCATGGGGTGCAGGGCCCAAGCACTTGGGCCATCCTCCACTGCACTCCTGGGCCACAGCAGAGAGCTGGCCTGGAAGAGGGGCAACCAGGACAGAATCTGGCACCCCGACTGGGACTAGAACCTGGTGTGCTGGCGCCGCAAGGCAGAGGATTAGCCTAGTGAGCCGTGGCGCTGGCAGAGAGAGAGATCTTACATCCACTGGTTCACTCCCAAATGGCCACCATGGCCAGAGCTGTGCCAATCCGAAGCCAAGAGCCAGAAGCTTCTTCCAGGTCTCCCATGAGGGTGCAGGGGCCCAAGGACTTGGGCCAGCCTCCACTGCTTTCCCAGGCCACAGCAGAGAGCTGGATTGGAAATGGAGCAGCTGGGACTCGACTTGGGGCCCCTATGGGATGCCAGCACTGCAGGTGGCGGCTTTACCTGCTATGCCACACCGCCGGCCCCTAGACTCTTTCTTATAAAGTCAGGAACAGGACAGGCATGCTGGGCACTGTTCTTGTTTTATAACAGTGTTCTGGATGTTCTAGACAACTACGACAGGGAAAAATCGTAAATATACGCACATGCGTACAGGAAAGGAAGGAGAGAAAATAGAATTGTTTTTCTGGCAATCTAGTTGTTGGGCTAGGAAACGCCTAGACATTTAACTGAAAAGCGGTCAGAAGGAGTAGGGTCATTGGGTTCAAAATACAGAAAGAAATAGATTCCTTGAATGAAGCTACTTCCAAAAGTTCCTGAGAAATGGAATTAAAAGAAAGGATTGTTTCATGCAAAATTTTTTTTAAATCCATACTTTTTTATAATATGTATTCTTCATGAACTTCTTGAAGACTCTGTATCTCATATGCATGAATTTCAAACATTTTTGCATCAAATAAACTGATCTTTAAATTCCATTTTCATGAACTTTTTGGGAGTACCTTTGTATGTCAGCAGTAACCAGTTCAAACAACTTCCCAAAAATCATTATACTCAAACTCTGCTGGCTTTGGATTTTATGTTGTCGCTTGCAGCTCCCTACTTGTAGGTATTAAATTCTCCTTATACTAATTAGGACTCCTTTGGTTGCCAGAGGAAGACCAAGCTTGCACAGCCCGGGTGAAGAGCAGTATCAGAACTGGTGAACTCCATGGCATCAGGCCTTGTTTAAGTCTCCTTTCTACCTCTCCGGGCAGATCGCGTGCTCTGTGTAGCTGTAAACACAGCCACCGAGCACTCCCCAGAACTTGATTTCCATTTTCAGTAGGAAGAAACTCCCGAAGGAGGATTCTAATCCAAACAACTCACCCATGTGAGTGTGATGGCTCTGGCAATGGCACGTGGATCACAGGAGAGGATGGTTTCTATTTTGAGGGATGATGAGCAGGAAATCCTATTTTCTACCTTGGTGTCTGAATGAGAACTAATCTCTAGGGAAACAAAACCTCCCATAGTCTCCTGTTGCCTTTAGTGTGAATTCCAAAGTGTTAATTGTGTGCAAGGCTTCACAATCCGCCGGGCACACACCCCCTGGCAATGTGCACTTGCTGCCCTGCCAATCAGCAGGAATCTATTTTTTCCTCCCCTTGAGTCTAGGCTGGCCATGTGACTTATTTTGGCTGCAGAAATGACAATGTGTGAATTCCAAGTCTGGGACTCAAAGGTTCTGCCTAGGGTCTTAGCACATGGTGGTGTCATGTGCGGAGGACCAGTTAGAACACGGGAATATGTGGACAAATTGTCTCCCATCTACTCTCCAGATAACTGCACCCACACGAGCACCCCAGATAAGACCACAAGAGCCACCCGGCTAGGCTCAGCCCAAGATGCTAACCCATTAAACCACGAGCAAATAAAAAGATGGTTGCTTTAAGCCACCAAGGTTCTGTGTGTCATGCAGCAATTGAGAACTGCTACACATTGTTCTGTTTCTCCAGCCTGATACTCTGTTCCCTTTGTACTATTTTCCAGCCTCATTGGCCTTGTCACCTCTCCCCTAAGTCACAGGCCATTTCATTCTTCTCCGTCTTCAAACAGACTACATCCTTTGCCTGGAATGCTCTGTCCTCTAACCGTCTCTATCTGGAAATCCTTATTGGTTCTTCCAGAGGTAGCCCAAAGTTTGCTTTCTATAGGGTTATTCCAGCTTTCTATGCAAAGATGGTCTCCCCTGGGGTCCTAGGGCCTTAACTTAAATTTCTGTTATGATCCTTTCTGTGCTGTGCAGTCTCCTATCTATTCATGTGTCTGTTTCTGGAAGTGTACAGAAAGCTTCCAGAAGGCAATAACTACATCTCATTCATGACTGGGTGTTGAACATCCTAGAAGTCCTGAAATATATAACTGGCTCCCATGGAACTGATAGATGTGGCTTAAGTCAATGAAATAAACTTGGTGTCAGGAGAGCCCCGCTGACAGGACATGGGACCACAGGTTTCAAAATAAAATCACAGCAAAAGTGATTCCTTTCAGAGAAATATCAAGAAACAAAGTCACATTGTTTGTACACAAGCCCATGTTGGCTGCCTCCCTAGTTCCCTCGGACCCAGTTTTGATGCAAGGGACATTTTTCTTCATTGGTCACCCTACACTGATTCACCATGGATTATAAACTTGGCTTCTTTAACATAAAAATGACCAAGAAGGAGTGAGTTGGCCATGAGACTGATAATCCTAGGTGGGACAGAATAAAATAAAAAGCATACTGACGTGTTTGACAAATTCCAAAGTTCTAGAACTATTTATTAATCCTTGACACTCCAAGAGTTAGAAGACACGTAAAATCAAGAGTTTCTGGAAAATGCCTCACACTGCTCTTTGTGATAGGCTCGTCTGGGGGACGAATAAAGTGGAGAAAATGCTGATGAACTGTAGGTAGTCAAAGAAGAACAAATGGGGGCTGGTGCTGTGGCATAGCAGGTAAAGCTGCTGCCTGTAGTGCCTGCATCCCATATGGGTGACGGTTCGAGTCCTGGCTGCTCTACTTCCAATCCAGCTCCCTGCTAATGTGCCTGGGAAAGCAGTGGAAGATGGCCCAACTGATTAGGCCCCTGCACCCATGTTGGAGACCTGGAGGAGGGTCCAGGTTCCTAGCTTTGGATTGGCCCAGCTCCAGCTGTTGCAGTCATTTGAAGAGTGAACCAGCGGTTGGAAGACCTCTCCCTCTCTCTCTCTCTCTCTCTCTCTGCCTCTAATTCTGCCTTTCAAATAAATCTTAAAAAAAAAAAAAAAAAGAATCTTGAAGTCACTATTACTGACAGCAAAAATGACTTTGTTTTTGCACTCACCAAGTTACACCTTATTCAGAAAGACAGATATTGAATTTCAAGATGCGCTGCTTCCTAATGAGTGAGTCTAAGGAACGTTTAAGTCACTGAGAGAGCGACCTTGAGGGAGATGGGCCAGTGAGGAGCAGATCACACCTCAGATGATAACTTGTAGGGAAAATACCACACAGAGCACAGAGATCATAGGGAGACCCGCAGGGCACACAATGCTGGTTTATATTATGACATTTGGAAGTCGGATTTGACGCCAGGCCCAGCAGCTGCCAAACATAACCAAGAACTAACATCCGCCACTGTATCTACGTTGAAAGACACACCTAGAGAGATGAGGTCAGACAGAACGCACGCCTGATGCTACAATTCCTCCCTGTCGCTAGAGACTGCGGAATTGGCTCAGATTCTGGCTTCTAATCTGAGTTGTCCATGTGAGTGGGTTACAGAAGACTGGGATGTGTCTTTTTTCTCGCACATTTTCCTCTAGAGAACAGGGCCAACTAAGAACCCATAGGACCTGGAGGTGGGAATACGGTGCACCGTGCTGGGCGGCCCCTGGGAAGCAGCAGACACTGTCTGTCATCGGAGATGTGGCACAATGAATGTCAAGGCTAGCGGGGCAGGAGAAGTGGGATGGTGAGGTGGGGTCAGTGAGAACAGGGGAATTTTGAGATGATTGACCATAGTGTATTAATGACTACTTTCAGTTATTACTAAAAAGGAAACAGTTACCTTGTTAATTATTTGGGTCTTTAAAAATTGTGGTAAAATATATGTAATATAAAATTTACCACGTTAACCACTATGGATGCAAATTCAGTGGTGTTGACAGCAGTCACAATGTTGTGATCACTACCAGCTCTCCATTTCCAGAACTTTTTCATCAGTCTGAACAGAAACTCTGTCCCGTTGAACAACTCCCCATTTCCTCTTCCCCAGGCCCTGGTCACCTCCACCCTTTCTGCCTCTCTGGGTTTGCCACTTCTAGGTACTTCCCATAAGCAGAGTCACACCTAGCTGGCCTAGCTTAACACTGTCAAGGTTCACCCACACTGCAGCACTTGTCAGCACTACACTGCTTTGTATTGCTCAATAATATTACATTGCTTGGCTGTGATATATTTTGTTAACTTATCTGTTGATAGACGTCTGGGCTGTTTCCACATTTTGGCTGTTGAACACTTCAGTGAATATCTTTGTGTATCTTTCTAATGGAAATGTGTTTTTACTCTTCTTGGGTATACCTCTAAGAGTGGAATTGCTTGGTGACACAGTAAGTCCATGTTTAACTTTAGAGCAACTACCAAAGCACAGGCATCATTTCACCTTGCCATTTAAAGTCTTCATAAAAGTTACAAATTTCTTTCGCTTCACACTAACCCTTATTATCATCTGTTCTTAAAAAACTTATTGGGTTTGAAGTGGAATTTCATGTGGTTTTGATATACAATCCGTTGACTATCTTTTCATTTGCTTACTGGCCAACTGTTTATCTTGGGAGAAATGTCTATTTGGATCTTTTGCTCACTTCAAAAATGAGTGGTCCTTTTGCCGTGGAATCGTTCATAGCTGCTTTATATATTTTAGATACAAAGATCCATATGAGATATGTGATTTGTAAATATATTCCCCCATTCAGTTGGTTGTTTTTTCACTTTCTCAATGGTGTATTTTGAAGCACAAGTTTTAAATTTTAATGACTGGCCAGTGCTGCGGCTCACTAGGCTAATCCTCCACCTGTGGCGCCGGTACTCCGGGTTCTAGTCCTGTTTGGGGCGCTGGATTCTGTCCTGGTTGCCCCTCTTCCAGGCCAGCTCTCTGCTGTGGCCAGGGAGTGCAGCGGAGGATGGCCCAAGTGCTTGGGCCCTGCACCCCATGGGAGAACAGGAGAAGCACCTGGCTCCTGGCTTCGGATCGGCACAGCACCAGCCGTGGAGGCCATTTGGGGTTGAACCAACAGAAGGAAGACCTTTCTCTCTGTCTCTCTCTCTCTCACTGTCTAACTCTGTCAAAAAAAATATTTTTTAATGACTTCCAGTTTACCTAGTTTTTCTTTGGTTGCTTATGTTTTTTGGTGTCATACTAAGAAACCATTTTCTATTCTAAGATCATGAAGATTTTCTCCTGTTTTCTTCTAAGGATTTTACAGAACCAGTGCCTACATTTAGGTCTTTGGTCCATTTTGAGTTAATCTGGGTAAGTGGTTCAACGTAGGAATATGCCTTAAATATTTTGCATTGGATACCTAAATATCCCAGCACCAATTACTGAAAAGACTATTCTTTGTCCATTGGGTTTCCATGCTGTTGTCAAAATCAACTGAGCATCAATATGAGGGTTCATTTCTGAATTCTCAATTCTATTCCATTAATCTATCTGTATGGTGTCAGAAGTACACGGTCTTTATTTCCAGCTTTGTAATACGTTTCGAAATGAGAAGAGTAAGTTCTCTAATTTTGTTCTTCTTTCTCCAGATTATTTTGGCTATTCTGGGTTATTTATATTTTCATACGAATTTTAGGATCAGTTTTCTCTTTCTGAAAAAGAGGTACCTGCGATTTTGGTAGCGATTGTGCTGAGTCTGTGGACAGTTTACAGGACTACTGCCATTTTAACAAGATTAAGTCTTTCAATCCTTGAACACTAGTTTTCTTCCCATATATTTAAGTTTTTAACTTCTATTGGGGCCAGCACTGTGGCTCAGGGGTTAGGCTGCCAGCTGCAGTGCCAGCATACCACATGGGCCCTGGCTCCCATCCCGGTTGTTCTGCTTCCAATCCAGCTCCCTGCTATTGGGCCTGGGAAAGCAGCAGAGGATGGCTCAAGTCCTTGGGCCCCCTGCACCCATGTGAGAGACTCAGAGGAGGCTCCTGGCTCTTGTCTGGCCCAGACCCAGCTGTTGCAGCCATTTGGGGAGTGAAACAAATGGAAGATCTCTCTTTCTTTCTCTCTCCTTCTCTTTCTGCAATTATACCTTTCCAATAATAATAATAATAATAAAACCTTTTAAAAAATACTGCTTTGTGGTTTACAGTATATATATTCTGGAACTTCTTTTGTCAAATTTATTCCTAAATGTTTTACTTTTCTGATGCTAAAAAATCACAAAATTTTGGTTTATAGAGATACATTATAAAAATGTAAAATTTCTGTATATCAATGTGATATCCAATAACTTGGCTGAATTTATTTATTAGTTCCAAGTGGCCTCCAGTGGCTTCCTTAGGCTTTTCTATGTATACCGTCAAGCCACTTGCAGAAAGAGGCACTTAACATTTTGTTTTTTATTCTAGAGGTCTATTATTTCACTCTATTGCTTAGTTGCCCTGGTTTGAACCTCCAGCGCAATGTTGAATAAAAATGGTGAGAAGAGACATTCTTGTCTTATTCCTGACCTGAAGGAGAAAACATTCAATCTTTCACCAGTAAATGTGACAGTAGGCCAGCTGTAGCTTTTCCACACATGTTCAGGTTCAGGAAGGTCACTTCTATTTCTGGCCTGTAGGATTTCTGGTTTTGGTTATAGCATGAAGGGGCGCTGGATTTTCTCAAATGCTCTTCCTGCACTTATTGAGATGATTACACAACTTTGTCCTTGATTTTCAGATGCTAAGCCAACCTTACCTTCCTAATCATGGTGTATAGTCCTTGTCCTTTGTACTGGGTTCAATTTGCTGGTATTTGATTGAAGAGCTTCTGTGCCTATTCATGACAGGCATTGATCTGTAGTTTTCTTATAGTATCTTTGTCTGGTTTTGGTACTGGGGTAATACTGGCCTCGCAGAACGAGTTGGGAAGTGCTTCTTCCTCTTCTGTTTTTTGGAAAACTTTTGGAAGAATTGGCATTCACCAGTGAAGCCGTCGAGGTCTGTGCTTTTTTGTGTGGAGAGCTTTGTTGTTACAAATTCATTCTCTTTACTTATTACAAGTCTAGCATATTCTTTTTAACTTCTTTTTGAGTCTTTTTTTGGTAGTTTGTGTCTTTGTAAGAATTTGTTCATCTAAATTGCCACATTTTTTGGCTGACAGTTGTTCATAGTATTCCTTTATAAGACATTTTGTTTCTGACGAGGTTGGCAGCACTATCCCCTCTCTTACTCATGGTCGTACAATCTGAGTCTCTATTCTGTTCACTATAGCCGCTCTTAAATATCAGAATTCCCGCGCTATCCGTGCCTCATCCCGGATGGTTTCTTCAGATCTTACTTATAACTTCCTACTTTTTCATCAGAGTCTAAACCTGCTTCTTAAGTCAATAAATTTCTATTTCAACAGTGTATTTTTTATTTTTTGGAGTTTGTTTCTTATTCATTGGTTTTAGAGTCTTTCCCCTTTTAAACGTAAGCATTTACAACAAATTTTTTTTCTAAACATTGCTTTAGCTGTATCCCCAACATTATAAGACATTATTCTGAAAATAATTTAATTTTCATTGATTTTCATGCATTTATAACTTCCTTTGTGATTTCTTCCTGTCCAAGGGTTATACAGTCCTGTATTATCTTCCAAGTAACAGGAACTTTCTAGTTAGCTACCTGTAGTCAGTTTATAACAGTTCTGTTGTGTTCAGAGGCCATACCCTGTATAATTTCAATCTTATTCAATTGAGACTTGTTTTAATGACACAGAGTGTGATCTATGTTGATATTTCACATGCATGTGGAAAGAATGTGTACTTTCTAGTTGTTGGTTGTAGTGTTATATAAATGTCAAAAAGGTAAAGTCAGGTTGACAGTATTGTTTAAGTCCTTCTCTTTACTGATCTTCTGTCTACCTGTTCTGTAAGTTACCACCAGCAAAGCATCTAATTAAAATTGAATTGGCCGGGCCGGCGCTGCGGCTCACTAGGCTAATCCTCCGCCTTGAGGCGCCAGCACACCGGGTTCTAGTCCCGGTCGGGGCGCCGGAGTCTGTCCCGGTTGCCCCTCTTCTAGGCCAGCTCTCTGCTGTGGCCAGGGAGTGCAGTGGAGGATGGCCCAAGTGCTTGGTCCCTGCACCCCATGGGAGACCAGGAGAAGCACCTGGCTCCTGCCATCAGATCAGCACGGTGCACCAGCCGCGGCGGCCATTGGAGGGTGAACCAACGGCAAAAGGAAGACCTTTCTCTCTGTCTCTCTCTCTCACTGTCCACTCTGCCTGTCAAAAAAAAATTTTTTTTGAATTGGCCAAGTTAAATTGTGGGTTTTTTATTTTTCCTTTAGGTTTTCTCTTCTTTTTTTATTTTTCTAAAAGAATTATTCATTTATTTGCAAGGTAGAGTGACAAAGAGACAAGGAGAGACACAAGAGATATTCTATATATCTTTTCTACCCCCTGTTTTACTCTCCTAAATACCCATGGTAACCAGAGCTGGGACAGGCTGAAGCCAGAAACCAGAAACTCCTTCCAGATCTCCCACATGGGGGGCAGGAACCCAAGCGCTCGCGCCATCATCTGCTGCCTCCCAGGTGCCTTTTCAGGAGGCTGGATCAGAGTACAGTCAGGACTTGACCCCGGCACTCCAATACGGATGCAGGAATGAAGCAGCAGCTTAACCCGCTGTGCCCTGCGCTGGCACCTGTGCTCTGTTTTGAAGTGCGTACTTTTTTTTTTTTTTTTGGACAGGCAGAGTTAGACAGTGAGAGAGAGAGAGAGAGAGAGAGACAGAGAGAAAGGTCTTCCTTTTCTGTTGGTTCACCCCCCGAAATGGCCACCACAGCCCGCACACTACGCTGATCTGAAGCCAGGAGCCAGGTGCTTCCTCCTGGTCTCCCACGCCGGTGCAGGACCCAAGTACTTGGGCCATCCTCCACTGCACTCCCTGGCCACAGCAGAGAGCTGGCCTGGAAGAGGGGCAACCGGGACAGACTCCGGCGCCCCGACTGGGACTAGAACCCGGTGTGCCGGCGCCGCAAGGTGGAGGATTAGCCTAGTGAGCCGCGGCGCCAGCCTGAAGTGCGTACATTTTAAGATCTTCACGCTTTCCTGATAAATGGACTGCTTTATCATTATGAAATTTCCCTCTTTATTTCTGTTAGAATTCCTTCCCTGCAGGTCTTATTTGTCTGACATTAACAGCCACTCAGGTTCCCCAGGACTAATGTTTGCGTACTGTATGTATCTTTCTCCCGTCCTGCCTTCAACTTTTCCTTCTGTATATTTAAAGAGAGATGCATTCGGTGCATAGTTGGTTCTTGCTTTAAAAAAAAAAAAATCCAGTCTGATAATCTCTCTCTTTTGATTGTCATATTTAGAGCATTTCCATTTAATATAATCATCAAAATGGCTGGGCTTCAAGCTACCACTTTGCTATTTGTTCTCTATTTGTTCCACTGGTTCTTTGTTCTTTTCTTCTTCTTTTCATGCCTTCTTTTGGATTGAGAACTTTCTACAATTTCATTTATCTCCATGTAAGGGTTGTCAGCTCCGTATCTTTGTTTTATATATTTAGTCTTTCCCATAAGATTTGTAAATATATACTTAACTTATTACAGTCTACCTTCAAATACTATACACCTTTCCACATATTGCTAGGAACTTACAACATTACAGATTAGCTCTCCCACCTTATCCATCATGCCACTGTTGTCATGCACTTTTCCCTTCCACAGATAACATAGAAACATCACAATATATTGTTACTGATTTTGGTTTAAACATTTAACTAATTTTTTTAGAGAAATTAAAATGCGAAAAAAAATTTTTTGGTACCATTTCAAGTATTTTCTATTCCTCTGTGAGGTGCAAGCTTCTATGTGGTATAACTGCGCTTGTGCCTGAAGCTTCCTTTAACATTGACTGTTGTGTAGTTCTTTTGGTGATGAATTCTCTGATATTTGTCTTGTCTGAAAAGGTCTTTATTTTACCTTCGTTTGTATTCTGAGTATAAAACTCGAAGTTGGCAGTTGCTTCTTTCAGCTCATTAAAGATGCCATTTCATTGTCTTCTGGCTTCTGTATAGTATCTAATGAGAGGTTCTTCTTTTTCCTCTTTTCTGCATCAATCTAATTTTTAATTCCATTTTATCTTGTTATTTTTCATTTCAAAAGCAAACCATCTTTGAAAAGAAATTAAATTTAAAAATAAATATATTTAGCATTTAGGGGCAGGTGCTGGTGTAGTGAGTAGGATACTGCTTGGGATCACTACCTCCCACCCTGGTGTGCCTGCTCCACTCTGGATTCCAGCTTCCTGCCAATGTGCACCCAGGGATGTAGCAGGAGATGGCATGAGTACTTGCATCCCCCTCATCCATGTGGGAGCCCTAGACTGAATTCCCAGCTCTTGACTGCCTGGTCCAACTCCAGCTGTTGTGGGCATCTGGTGAACAAGTGGACAGGAGATTCCTCCCTCTCTTCTCCTTCCTTCCCCCATGATTATCACTTCAGGGTCTCCATTCTTTTGTTTAGAAGCATATGCCCATATGGTATCATTCTGCTTCTGCCTGAGGATGAAAGAATTTTTCATTTTCTGACACACTGAAAGTCTTTATTTCATGTTTGTTTCTGGAAGATATTTTCACTGGGGATAGTGAACATTTTTCTATCAATAATTTAATGAAGTTGCTCTGTTATCCGTCCTCCCTTTATTCATTCATTCCTATCTCCCTCTCAAGTAAATAATTTTTAAAACCATAAATTTACTCTTAGGATTATCATTTCCAGTGTTTTTCGATGCTTTTATTTTTTTTTTTTAAGATTTATTTGAAAAACAGAGTGACAGAGAGGAAAAGAACAACAGGTAGAGATCTGCCATCTACTACCTTCCTCTGCAATGGTCAGGGATGGGCCAGGCTGGACCCAGGAGCCTAGAACTCTCTCTGGGGCTCTCCACCTGTGTAGCAGTGGCCCAAATACCTGGGCCATCATCACTGCCTTCCCAGGTGCATTAGCTGAGGAGGTGGAGAGTGTAGGACTCCAAGGAGCGCTCCAACATGGGATGCCAGCATTGCAAGCGCTGGCTTACCACCCTGTGCAACAACACCAGCCCTACAACCAGCATTCAAGTGTGCTAAAAGCCAGCTTATGCCATGGACTAGAATCTCTATAGCACCTTTTCAGGGTTTCCTCTTAATCAAGGACTCTCTGATTCATCTCCCTGTGTCTTCCCTTCCTTAATCATGTTACCGACAGAAGCCCGCAGGGAACCCTGCCTTTCAGATGCCTCGCTCACCACTCCGGTTCCACCTCTTCTTCCCCACGGATGTTCCCCTTTCTTTCTGCAACCACAGTTGAAAGGGCCCTCACGCCACCGACTGCACTGCACTACCAGAAGTAGAAACCTGGGTTTCCTGCTTCATCTCTTGTTGATCGCCCACACACATGACCGAACTCTGAGCCCTCATCGGCCCTATGGCTTCACTTACGACCTCTCTCTTCAAGACATCTGAACTTCGAGCTTGAATAGTTCTAATCCATGTTTGAAGTCCCACATTCTCAGCGCTGGCATTGTGGTGCAGCAGGTTAAGCCACTGCTTGGGACTCCCACGTCCCATAGTGCAGTGCCAATTCGAGTCCTGGCTACCCCACTTCTGATCCTGCTTCCCGCTGATGTGTCCTGGGAGGCAGCGAATGATGGCTCTGCTTGGGCCCCTGCCACCCATGTGGGAGACTCAGATGGAGTTCTGGGATCTGGTCTTTGGCCTGACCCAGCCCTGGCTGTTGCAGACATTTGGGAAGTGAAGTAGTCTATGGAAATCTCCCTCCCCTCATCACTCTGCCTTTCAAGTAGATAAAAATAAACAAACTTTAAAAAAAATCCTACATTTCCAATCACTTACTGGACATGTCCACCTGGGCACCTGATTCAGACCCAATATATACAAATCAAAATACAGCATCTTTCTATTCTGTCTCCACACGTCCAAGATTTTGTCCTTCCATTCAAAGACCTCAAATGTCTCAAGTTGGATGAGATCTTTTTTTTTTAATTTATTTTATTTATTTGAAAGGTAGAATTACAGAATGAAAGAGGGAAAGTGCAGAGAGAGAGAGAGAGAGAGAGAGAGAGAGAGAGAGAGAATCTTCCATTTGCTGGTTCACATCCCAAATGGCCACATGGCCAGGGTTGGACTAAGCCAAAACCAGGAGCCAGGAACTTCTTCAGGGTCTCCCGCACGGGTGCAGGGGCCCAAGCCCTTGGGCCATCCTCCACTGCTTTCCCAGGCATATTAGTAGGGAGCTGGATAGGAAGAGGAGCAGCCGGGTCTCGAACCAGCACCCATATGGGATGCCAGCATTGCAGGTGGGGCTTTAGCTGCTGCACCATAGTGCTGGCCCCTCGAGGGATCGTAAGAGCTCACTTTACAAATGGGGAGATGGGAAGAACAAGAAACTCCCCATTTGCCTGTGTTTATAAGATTTTTGGCTGGGTGCTTGAGGATGATCAAAATCTGGTTGTATAGTCCCCTATACCCATGTATCCAAGAAGCCTCTGCTGCAGGCGAGTGGGTTTTTTGGTCCAAATTTGCTTGTCCTCAGGTCACTCACCCTAGAAGACTCTGGTCTTCCTTCATCTACTTCTGGCATCCCACCTCTCCCTGGAAATATGGCTTGAATATCAATTCTCTCTTGGTTGAAATTACTTTATCCATCTGAACCTTTCAGGCATTTCTGATCTACAAGTTCATAGAACACCTGCTCAATCCTGCTGTGTATCAGGAAGATCATTCTTTGTGTTTTATGTTCTCTCAAAGTCTCCCCAGGCAGAAAGCTACCATTCTGGGTCCCCCCTCAATGCTTAACACAGTGCCTGGCCCTCGGAAGCTCAGAGAAGTTTGCTGAAAGAAGAAGTAAACTCAAGAGCCCCTTACCTTGGTGATGTCCGTGTGGTCTTTCAGCCCGTTGGTCATGCACCAGTATCGCCACACGTTCAGGGCGTACCGCGTGGCTTTGGTAGTATTTGGGCTTACTGCACTGGTACACAGATCATTCAAGTCATCATTAACATTAAATACAGGAAATTTGTTCAGCTTAGTAGAATAAGCTAGAAACAAAAACAATAAAAGCATTAAAATAATTTACCATTGCCTTCTTCAGAGAATTACATCTTGGGATCATGTTAAATAACAGAGAATGCCTAAGAGATAATTCATTTAAATGGAATGTCTATCAAGTATACACATAGTGGAATAAATAAAGTACGGAACACAATTTCTAGCATGGAATCAATGCAGAAAAATTCATTTAATCATCATTATTTTGCCGCAAATACTAACTGATGCATTAATGCAGGCATTCCAATAACAGAAGAGGGGAAATGAATGCCAAAAAGCAGAAAATGTTCTATCCAAATTTTCCACTGGGGAAAAAAATTAGCGTTTCTAGTAAGAACAAGATAGATGGAAGGAAGAAGGAGGGAAAGAAGGGAAAAATTACACTTCCTCATCCCACAAAGAGCTGGCATTTCTTCTCAATATACAGGTGCAATGTGTGCCATCATGGGCATCCTCAAATTAAGTGGTGTTAGCATTTTCTTTAATTCTTTTCATACATTACTAAAGAAAGCCCTGATTCTGTAACCCATCCACTCACTTGGAGCCAGAATGGTAGTTCAAGGGGAAAGAGGGAAGAAGACCGAGGGACCACCCGTCCTCAGAGGAGAAGGATCATATTTTAAATCACCCTAGTGACCTCAGATGAAGACTAGACTGCCTCCGTGTGTCCACTTCATGTGTCGGTTGCCAAAGAGATAACCAAGTCTGTAACCATTAGCTGGCCTCTCTTTCTACTCTGTGATCTGCTAAAACCAGACTTAACCCGTTCAAATGGTCATCTTTGGGTAGAAAATCAAGGCAGACTATCTCAATAAACATTACCCGCCTGTACTGTACCTAATAGTCTTCACCCTGTCTGCGGCGTTTCTGTATTTATTCAAATAAGGCACTCAACAGCTAGGCCTCTGAGGCGTCAGATGAGAAGTTCATGCAGTTATCAAGGGGACAGGAAAGCTGTGTTCCCCGCACCTAATGACCCACGTCATCTGTCACTGCTCCCACTGAGGAATTCCTCTATCCCAAACCGCCAGTCTGCTGCCGTCCCCCACGTCCACCTGCACACCAGGACCCCCACCCACACCTTCCACACACAGTCAGAGCAATCTCCCTGTGGTCGTTGTGCCAATCAGAATACAATCATTTTCAAACCCAAAATGTGGTTTCTACACCATTCCTCACACCAATCCAACTCCCTTACTCTCTCCTTTAGTGTGTACCACACACACACACGCACACACACACACACACACGTGTGCACGCATGCACCTTATTATCCCATGACAAAGTGAGCTAACCGTCCGCAGAAGAGCTCTTCACTTGGCTGCCGGGCTCCTGGAGACTGTGTCTTCCCCCTTTAAGTCTCGATGCCCCCAGAACAGATGAACACACAGTGCGCCTAAATAAATGCTCTCAGAGAGAGGGCTAAACAGTGCTGGCAGTGCCGACTAAAGCACGCCCGTCCCACAGGCATAATCCTCTCACCACCCCCCCCCCAACAGTTATCTATCTGCCTCTCTGTAACTCTGCCTTTCTAAATGAATAAATCTTTAAAAAAAAAAAAAAGCAGGTCGTAGTGCTAGGTTTTGGACCTGGGTCTCTCTGTCACTATGCTCTGGCCACAACAGCAAAGCAATCAGATACTAAAGGGATAACATTCTTGGGGCCAGCGGTGTGGCACAGAAGGTTAAGCCTCTGCACTGCAGTGCCACCATCCTATACAGGCAATGGTTCGAGTCCCGGCTACTCCACTTCCGATCCAGCTCCCTGCTAATGAGCCTGGGAAAAACAGCAGAAGATGGCCCTGCACTCATGTGGAAGACTTGGAAGAAGCTCCTGCCTCTTGACTTTGGCCTGGCCCAGCCCTGGCAATTGCAGCCATTTGGGGAGTGAACCAGTGCTTTCTCTCTCTCTCTCTGTATTTCTGCCTTTCAAATAAATAAATACATCTTTAAATTTACAAAAGGGATAACATTCTTATTCAGTAACACAATTTAGAGGTGAGCATTTAGCCTAGCAGTTAAGACACCTGCAACCAACACTGGAGTGCTCGGCTCTGATACTCGGCTCTGGCTCCTGACTCTAGGTCCCTGCTAATGCAGACTCTGGGAGGCAGCAGCAATGGTTCAGATGACCGGGTTCCTCCCAGCCCTCCGCATCAGCAGCAGCCCAGCCCCAGCTGTTGCAGGCATCTGGGCAGCGAACCACTGGCTGGGAGCTCTCCATCTGTCCCCCGCCTCCGTCTCTGTCTCTCTGCTTCTCAAGTAAATACATTGTTTAAAGAACACAGTTTATCCATTTAGCCCTTTGTGCTTATGAAAAATATCCCAGTCCCCCAAATTTATTCAGATTAACATTCAGTAAGGACAATTAGGTTTGATTTACTTGGATGACTACTACAGTTTCAGATAGGATGCTTAAGTAGAATTATTACATTAAGCAATTCCATGGTCTTAATTAATTTCATTTTCCTTCATTTTTAGCAAAAGACAGAGACTGTACATTGACAGTGAAAACCAAAACCTAGTATACAGTGAAGCAAGAGTGCTTGTATGTTTATATAATGGGAAAGAAACTGAGTGAAAATGATCGAATGATATATGTAGTTCCTCCATGACTGTGATGATCAAATTATATTTATCTAATAAACTGCTTTTAGAATTTACGGGTAGAAGTTCTAGTGATATGATGCTGAGGAAATTTCTAGGAGATTATATTGATGGGGAGACAAACAAAAGAAGAATTCACAATGAAATACAGGCAAAAGGGGGTCATGAGGGGAGACCACTGCGCAAGGACTTGACTATGTTCCCATTAGAGGATGGGACAAAGTCTCAGCTCAAAGTCAGGAATGGCTGGGTGTGGTGGAGAGACTGGACTACCAGGTTATGGTTGTGCAGACTAAGGACGGCCAGGCAGGAATGGTTACCCTGTTCCCGCTCCCCACACAGGGGAACCTTATATTGTTTGCCACCAGCAAGGCGTTGGCAGGCACATTCGTGTAAAGCAGAAGGAAGTCTGTGGAAGGTCACCTTCTGGTTCCGACAGGAAAGAGGGCATTGCCCCAGGTAGCTGTGGGCAGTCCCACTGGACACAGAGGGGGAAAAGCAAAGGAGCAAAGGAGAGCAAAGAAATGCTTGCCTGCACAGCACCTTCCAGGTAACACCGTCCCTGCATCCACATCTGAGTGACTTCCCAGCTTCCCGGCTCAGACACCCCACAACGAATCCTAGTCATGGGCTCCTCTTCAGCCCAGTCCACCTGCACAGCCATTGCCAGCGGAAGCGAGTTCTGCCCAGGTGAATCATTGGGAGCCCATAACAACATCTGTGGAAAACACTATCAGTTACCAATAATGACCGATTCAGACTTGGATTTTAAAGAGGTGGGCACACAAACACACGTTACCTGGCAACTGGGGACAACTGATAGCACGAAAGTCACCAAACAAAACAAGCTGCAGAACTGATAATCCCCTGCATAGAGAGTTAATTCAGAAACCAAAAACAGGGCTGGTGCTATGGCGTAGTGGGTAAAGCCGTCTCCTGCAGTGCCAGCATCCCATATGGGCGCCAGTTCAAGTCCCAGCTGCTCCACTTACTATCCAATTCTCTGCTATGGCCTGGGAAAGCAGTAGAAGATAGTCCAAGTCCTTGGGCCCCTACACCTGCATAGGAGACCTGGAAGAAACTCCTGGCTCCGGATTGGCGCAGCTGCAGCCTTTATAGCCATCTGGGGAGGAACCAGCAGATGGAAGACCTCTCTCTCTCTCTCTCCCTCTCCTTCTCTCTCTGTATAACTCTGAGTTTCAAATAAATAAATAAATAAATCTTTTAAAAAAAACCAAAAAGATAATTCAAAACATCACAAATGTATAGTACAGAGATTTGATAAGATAACGCATACCTAAAACAAGAACAGCCTTCTTCAAGTAAAAGAAACAAGGGAAACCAAGGATGATTCTGGAGAGTAAACATATCCATAATATTATACATAAATATGTAAGCATATTTTACATAAAAGAATAAATAATATCTCCTTTCTGGCAAAAGTAAAAACACCTGTGGAGTCAGAAAAATCTCAAACTGAACTTTGACAACAGAACAAGTCAAGTTGTGTAATACAGTTATTAGAATACCGAAAGAGAAAATTATCCCATTCAATGCATAGAGCAGAAAAGAAAGGTTCAGGGAGTTGGCGTTGTGGCGCAGTGGGTGAAGCCACTGCCTGCAATGCTGGCATCCCATATGGGTGCCGGTTCGAGTCCCGGCTGCTCCATTTCTGATGCAGCTCCCTGCTAATGTGCTCAGGAAAAGCAGCAGAAGGTGGCCCAGGTGTTTGGGTCCCTGCTATCCATGTGGGAAACCTGGAAGAAGACCAGAAAGAAGCTCCTGGCTCCTGGCTTTGTCCTGACCCAGCCTTGACCATTGCAGCCATCTGAGGAGTGAACCAGCAGATGGAAGATCTCTCTCTCTCTCTCTGAGTCACTCTGACTTTCAAATAAATAAATCTTCTGTTTTTTTTTTAAAGAGTTCAATATTAACTGTACCAAAAAATTATAAAAATAACAAATATACTAAGAAATGTAGAAGGAAGGAAAGAACACACTTATGAACAAAAAACAATGAAATAGTAAAGAAATTTACAGTGCCATGAGATGAAACTTGAGACTAAGAAAATGAACAAACTAGTAAGAAAAAGAGAGAAAGCACAAATTATACTATGAAAAGGCTACAACAGATCCTTTAGCTACTAAAGACAATATGAACAATGTGATGCCAATAAATTTGAAAATTTGGATAGACAAATACCTAGAAAAGCCACTGCTCACCGAAACAGAATAAGAAATATCATTTTGAATAGTTTTACATTCATTAAAAAAAAACTGAATCCACAAAAACCTCACAAAGAAAACGTCAGGTTCAGATGGATTTCACCAGTCAATTCTTCTAACACTTAGAGAATAACTAATGCCAAGCCTACAAAATTCTACAAGTGGATAGAATAAGGGAATACCAGCCAATTTCTTTACAGGACAGCATAAATTTCCTATAAAAATACAAGAACAGAAAACAAAGGAAGATTACAGGCCAACTCAGCTCATTAGCAGACACAAAAACCCTTAACACATTATGAGAAAATGGATTTCCTACTTCATACCATAAACACCAACAAAAACAATTCTGAATGGGTCACGACCTAAATGCGAACCGCCAAACAGAAGCTTCTAGAAGTAAACAGAAGAGATCAGCTTTATGGCTTTGGGACAGCCACATATTTTTAACAGGACATCAAAATCGCTTCCCGAAAAGTTAAAGATTGAAAAATTGGATTCTATTAAAATTAAAAACAAACATTTACCAAAATGCATTACCAAGAGGTGAAGAGGTAAGCCACATAGAGGGAGACGACCCTCCTAATGCATCTATCTGACAAAGCAATTAGAAGGCAGATAGTATAGTTGAAAATGGACTAAGTGGGGCCGGTGCTGTGGCGTAGTAGGCTGAGCCTCCACCTGAGGCACCGGCATCCCTTATGGGTACCAGTTCATGTCCTGGCTGCTCTGCTTCTGACCCAGCCCTCTGCTAATGGCCTGGGAAAGCAGTAAAAGATTATCATTGGATCATATGGGCCCCTGAACCCATATGGGAGACCCAGAAGAAGTTCCTGGCTCCTGGCTTCGGATTGGCCCAGCTCCAGCTGTTGGGGCCACTTGAGGAGTGAACCATTGGATGGAAGCTCGCTCTCTTTCTCTCTCTCTCTCTCTCTGCCCTCCTGTCTGTAACTCTGCCTCTCAAATAAATCTTTAAAAAAAAAAAAAAGGTACAAAGTTTGAATGGGCCTCACATAAAAGAAGAAATAATACTATTCCAGGAAACACATTAAAATACACTCAACAAAACATGTAAAGTGAAAACCAAGCTCTATCAGTATCACATGGTGAAGATGTAGAGCAACAGAGCACTCCCACTTGGCTGGGATGAGTGTCAATCAATGCAACAGCTTTGGAGACTAAGTGGCAGTGTTTACGCGTGTGTATTCAATGACCTAGTGACCTTACACCTGAATATACATCTAGCAGAAATGCAGTTATGTGTACCAAAAGGCATGCACATATAAATGTAATTCCTAAATAGCCCCAAACTAGAAATAACTGTTGTAAACAACAGAATGTGTATGAAATTCTATTTCTATAATGAGTCACTACACAACAGTGATAGGAAATGGGTCACTGGAAGGAACTAAATGTAGCAACATGGATCCATTCCTTAAACGTGATGTTAAGAAAAGTCAGACACCAAGGAGCATATTTGAAGGGTCCATTTATATCATTCAAAAACCAGACAGAATGCCACTATGGTGAAGTCAGCAATTTACCTAAGGGAGGTGACATGAGAGAGAATTCCAGGGTTCAGGTGGCGTTCTACATCTTCTACCAGACAGTGGTTACAGACGTGTGTTCATTTCATAAAAATCAGTCAAGCAGTCTATCTTTTTGTGAAAATCAGCCAAGCAGTCTATCTTTTTGTCTGCTTAATAAGGGAACTTTCAAAACACTTAAAATATAAAAATAACATGGAGCTATACCAAGTACCTGGACAGGAAGGCTCACTATTACAAAGACGCTTAATTTTTTCAAGCAATCTTTAAAATAACTCTAATGAAAATCCTCTTTTGTGATGTTACTTGTCAGGTTTATTCTAACATTTAGGAAAGTAAAATCATTCCAAAGGGAAGAAAAAACTGGGCTGGCGTTGTGGTATAGGAAGAGCCACCCCCTGTGACGCCAGATCCCCTTATATGTGCACCGGTTTGAGTCCTGACTGCTCTACTTCCCATCCAGCTCCCTGCTAACGCATCTGGGAAAGCAGCAGAGGATGGCCTGAGTTCTTTTTTTTTTTTTTTTAATTATTTATTTGAGAGGTAGAGTTATAGACAGAGAGAGGGAGAGATAGAGAGAGAAAGGTCTTCCTTTTCCACTGGTTCACCCCCAAAGTGGCCGCTATGGCCTGCATGCTGTGCCAATCAGAAGCCAGGAGCCAGGTGCTTCCTCCTGGTCTCCCATGCGGGTGCAGGGCTGAAGCACTTGGGCCATCCTCCACTGCACTCCTGGGCCACAGCAGAGAGCTGGACTGGAAGAGGAGCAACTGGGACAGAACCGGTGCCCCGACTGGGACTAGAACCCGGGGTGCCGGCGCCGCAGGCGGAGGATTAGCCAAGTGAGCTGCAACACCAGCCAGAAAATTTCAAAAATACTATTTGGAGAGCTTGTCCTAAATGATATAAACATGTACCATAACACTGCAATAATTTAAACTGTAGTGACTATTAAAGAAACAGACAAAAATGCTGCTTTTGAGTATAGGAGTAGTTCAGGAAAGTTTTGTACAGGAAAGTTCTGTACAAATGCACTTGGACTGAGCACTTGGGACTGGTGGGGAAAGAAAGAATTCTTCAATAAATGGCTTAAGACAATTGGCTATTGCAATGGAAAAGCAAAAATGAAAGAAAATTTAAATTCCTATTGCATACCACACACACAAAAACATATTTCTAAATGACAATCTTTTTAAAAAATGTTTATTTATCTGAAAGAGTTACATAGAGAGAGAAGGAAAGACAGAGAGAGAGAGAGAGAGAACTCTTCCATTTGCTGGTTCACTCCCCAGTTACAATGGCCAGAACTGTGCTGATCCAAAGCCAGGAGCCAGGAGCCAGGAGCCTCTTCCGGGTCTCCCACACGGATGCAGGGGCCCAAGGACTTGCGCCATCTTCTACTGCTTTCCCAGGCCATAGCAGAGAGGGATCAGAAGTGGAGCAGCCAGGACTCGAATCGGAGCCCATATGGGGTGCCAGCACTGCAGGTGGTGGCTTTACTGGCTATGCCACAGTGCCAGCCCCACAATGACAAAATTTTTTTTTTTTAAAGTATGTTGGGCCATCATCTGCTGTTTTCTCCAGATGCATTAGTGGGAAGCTGGATCAGAATCAGAGCAGGGGCTAGTGCTTTGGCCTAGTGGGTAAATCTACCGCTTGCAGTGCCAGCAACCCATATGGGTGCTGGTTCAAGTCCCAGCTGCTCCACTTCCAATCCAGCCCTCTGCTATGGCCTGGGAAAGCAGTAGATGATGGCTCAAGTCTTTGGGCCTCTGCACCCGCATAGGAGACCCAGAAGAAGTTCCTGGCTCCTGGCTTCAGATCTGTGCAGCTCCGGCCGTTGCGGCCATTTGGGGAGTGAACTAGTGGATGGAAGACTTCTCTCTCTCTGCCTCTCTGTAACTCTGCCTTTCAAATGAATGAATCAATGAATCAATGAATAAATAATTTTTTTAAAGAAAGCAGACTAGCCAGGACTCAGTTGGATGCTCTAATATGGGATGCTGGCATTCCAAGTGGCAGCTTAACCTGCTGTGCCACAATGCTGGTCCCACCATGAACTTTTTCAAGACTTCTTGTATTAGCCTTGTATTTTAGTTACATGAGAAAGAGGATTATAAATACATTAAAACAAAGCTTTTTTTAAAAAGAAAAAATTAGGATGCATGTTGTGGCAGTGGGTTAAGGCAAAGCTTGGGATGCCATATGACAGGGTCTGGTTTGAGTTTCTCCAATCCAACTGCCTGCTACAGTGCCTGGGAGGCAGCAGATGATGGCCCCAGTACTTGGGTTCCTGCCAATCATGTGGGAGATATGAATGAAGGGTCTGGCTTCTGGCTTCACCTGGCCCAGCTCCCTGGTGTTGCAGGCATCTGGGGAGTGAACCAACAGATGGAAGATCTCTTTCTCTGTCATGGTTTCAAATAAATAAATAAATCTTTTTTTTAAAAAAAAGAAAGATTTTCTGATTTGTAGGTAAACACTACTACGAAAATAAAAAGTTACAACTATCTGTAATTTTAATACAATTTAAAATACTGTCATTCTATTCGCATTATTCAGCTACGAGTAGACTTGGTGGATTATTCAGACATGAAAGAAATACATCAGCATTTCTGCAAAATAATCGTCTACGAGAGAGAATATTATACTTTCAGGTGTTTATTACATTTTTCATTATTAAATAATTATAGTGACACAATAAAGATGTCTGAAATTAGCCCTCTTAGTCACAATTATTGTGAGTAACCATTCCTATTCTGTTCAAAGAACACGGTCAAATGGGCTAAATAGAATGAAAGACACATGGAGAGTTACATCAAAAATAGTTTCCTAAAATGAGAGGTCTACAACCTGACATCCACTTAGCTTGTTGTAAGTCTGTCTATTTAAGAAGCATCTGAAGGAACTCCCGGTAAGACAGTGAGTTCACTGTTTGACGTGGGGCTTTCTGCTCCATTAACAGAATTTTCAGGCCTGAAAATTTTCAAGACGCTTGTGATTAGCAAGATATGGACAGATGCTTTACTAACAGGCCCAGGCTGCCCTGAGAGCTGTGGCTGAGCAGTCACAGGCACCAGTGATTCCCTCACACTGGAAGGTAAACACAATCGTCTTCAAGATTTGATTTGAGTTTTTATAAAATTGTTTGTCGTAGCTACAAAAATCAGCCAGCTTTGCGGAAAACAATTTATTAAATGAATGAAGACTGGCCATCATACTCTTAATACAGACAAAATACTGTGACCAAGGCAAGCTCTCATTACAGAGACATCAATGACATTCAGTTATTTTATTGGATTGCTTTTATTTCCATAAGTTTTAGGCTGTACCAGCACATATAGAAAACAACAGAAAATTACACAAGAGGCAAACATTATACACACGACAGAATAGACTACTGAGACATAAAACTAGAATTTTATTTAGAGCACAAGTACACAAATATGAAGCCAAAACAGCGAGTTGATAAAATTGAAAACATCTTAGTGTAAAAGATCAGTGAGCAGCAAAATAAAAATGAAACCAGCAGTATTTACTCTTAATAACAAAGAGTTCTACACGTTCCCACCAACGTCACCGGCAGAGGATGACCTGGCCGAGAGCATCAGAGTCACACACTGGAACATATTAAAAGAAGCTTCTCTCCACTTTAGTTCATCTTTCTCTTTCCCAAATTATAATTGTAGCAGCTTAAAAAAAAGTCCTAAAATATGAATGGATGAAAAAGGAGTATGTGCTTTTTTCACATAAATCAGTTAAAAGGCAAGAGGCCAGAAAAGCTAAATAAAAATGACAATCTATTAAGTAAGGAGAGAAAGTAGGACGCATTCTCAAAGAATTGTACAGTACTTTTTTCATAAATTTTCTTCTAAGTGTTGGTTGCAGTTATCGTATCTCTAAACAAATGCCGGATCTTAAATTGTAGTGGAAAACTTTGTAAATGTAACTTTTTACTCCCAGTTAACTTCTAAGTGGTTAGGGTAAAAGGAACCTTAAAAACATTCTTCATCAGAAGAAATGGAAGACCTTATTGGAGTTGAATACACCTTTCGTTCTGCTGAACCACTAGAGTTCTTCATTTTTAACAGATACAGGAGTCATGCTTACATGGTGACTCTATTGAATTCAAAATGCTCCCATTCGTTCTCTCCCCAGTTTTTAGGCCTATGGGGTTGTAGTTACAGTTTCGTATTACGAAGCACAAACTTTCACTCACCCATGGGCTAACATGGCAAATCCGTCTAACTTTAGTAGTGAAGACCTGTGATCCTGGGGGAAACTAGAAACTATAAATTAGAAAACTAATGAGTAGTATTATTTAAAAAACTATCCTAGGCATAAAGGCCTCAGGACAGACACACAAAACATACAGAAGACCCAAAGGTGGGAAACAAATCCAAGAGCAGGATTGAAACAAACTCGCCTGTTGTTATCTACTAGAAATTGGTAGTATCAGGATCCATGCCCGGTCTTTGGTGGCCAAAGTATAAAAGGAATTCTGGGTACAAAGGCTCTACCTGAAAACCTGATGTAGGAATCTTTGTGACTCTGGATGATAATGGACAAAAGCAGGATTTCATCAGATAAACATAATTGAATTTCCGTTTTATTGCTTTATCATCTCATTGAGGAGCAAATGTTTAAAGCACATTCTGTAGAAAAGGCTCTCAGTTAAAATCTGCCTTTCTTCTGCTTTAAAGCAAAGAAATGGCAGAGGCCTGAATGAATTAGTTTTCATGTTCTTAAAATTAATTGGTAATTTCCGCAGCAATGTGTTCAAATACAGCACTGGCTGTCGCTATGTGTCTGACAGTCCCACAAAGAGCCTCCATGTAACTTGGGAGATTATTCCTTTATTAAAACAATCTTGTAATTATAAACCCACTGAACCGGCAGAAAGAAACCCTCTGTGCAGTGAGGAGCTTGGTGTGTCGGTCTGAGAAGGCTCTTCAGCAAGCAGCCTTCCTAACATTCTATGACCACTGACCCTCCATTTTAAGAGCATGAAGTATACTATTTCCTCCATGATGAATTTTAACAAAGCGTACTACAATGAATCCATTGAAAACATCTCCTCTCTCTACTTTCAGAATTTGTTTGGAATTGCTGGGCAAGATGGGAAACCTGACAGGTGCACAAGACAAACCCCCAGTAGTCAAGTGGCATGTAACTAAGTTTAGGCAGATGCTGACCATGCATCCCATTTGGGATGTTTCAATGATCCCTTATAAATAATATAAAATTACTGAATATTCAATGCAATTCAAACAATAAGCCATGAATAACCATCAAAAACAATTCCATGTACCTCGTAGTCCTCTGATGTTACACTGTTCAGCCTAAAAATATCCAGTTCAAGGGAAACTGTGCTGCTCCATTGTCATTCTAGTGGGTTTTCTGTAAGGTACTCAAATATCAAGAGGGAAGAAATGTTTTCAATTCTAGGGGAGGGAGCACTGGAAAAGTTCAGAATTCTTGCTTTCCTTCTCTAATTGCAGATACTTCGCTGATACAGCAAAGAGTTGGGAAAGCATAGAAGAAAAGCTGACTTGCCCGGAATGACATACAGAAAACAGGATATTCAAGTCTGGCACCATGTGACAACTACAATATTTCCTTCTGTAGAGGCCATTAAGGGCTGGCTCAAAATCTTAACGAAATACATACTTTCTCAAGTCGCACATACAAATGTTGGCTGGCACAGCCTGTTAGCACAGTTTTCCAGTTTAACTACAACAAGTGATAGCAGCAATGGTTAACGGTTCCACAGAAACACCACGAACACACATACGAAAGAGCACCTTGAACAACATGCAAAATCTCAACAATGACATCACTGAAAATTACACAATGCATAGAAATTGTAATGGTTTTTGGCAAGTTTCTTTTTGTAACAAATGCTTTATAAAACAAAAGTTCTTTTGTTATAAACGCTATTTAAAAAGTTGTAATATATGGATCATAGATATAAAAGTTCAGTTAATCTGAGTAGATTAATACTAAACATGATCTGCTACTTCATCCAGTATAAATAATTATAAATTAATTTCTAGTGGAAGTATACTAAGGTTTGATTTATAAAATGTAAGAATTACAGAAAATAAACTGGCATAAAAATCATTAAAATACAGTATGCACAATTACCATTAGGATTCTATATTGCTGATACCTTCTGAATTCTACTTTCCACAAATAAATTATTCCTAAACATTTTCATAGCTCTTACAGAAATGAGTGCACAATGGTAAAAATGCTAACTCCAGTGTAATACCAAGACAGACATTAGAAGTCTAGTAAAATTCCACACTTCGTTAAGAACACAATCACATTATACTTCTTTTTCACATCCTAAAAACTGGACCTTTTTTCAACTACAATTTGGTAAAATCATTTGTGAAATAAAAATTTGTGAAATATTTTATATTTGTTTGAATTACTTTTCAGAAGAAGAGGAAACAGGAGAAATACAAATGATTTTTATTTCTAGGTCTTCCTGCTGTAAGCCTTTTTCATTAGTTCCCATTCTTTCCTTTTCCTAAATAAATGCACTTCAGAAACATCCTATTTATGTTGATAGAAATTTGATCTTCAAACACAACTGTGGGTCCACAGACTAAAAAAGGATATTGCAGACTGCATTCAAAAATCAACACTACAGATGCTAAACAGGTAGATATCCAAGCGAATGTCAGAGTAAACAAAGTTACCTTTTAGTTGATAATCTGTAACTGGAATTCATACAGTTAAAAGGGTGTGGGTTGTTTCCTCTCCATGATTAAAAACTAAAGGTAAACAGGGAAGGCTGAGGGACGCTCATTAGACTAAAATGAAAACAATCACACTTAGAGATTATGCTACCAAATTTCAAAACAAGTCGCTACAAGCAGATACAACACTACCCAACTAAAAGTGAGATGTCACATTCAAATATATCCTATTTGGAAACTAGCAGCTTTCACACCTTCTTCCTAGCAGGAATTTGAGGGCTGGAAAAACAATTAAAACTCGGATAACAAGAAGAAACAGATACTCCTTTCTGGGTGGAGAGATGTTTCCGTCCCTAAACACTATCTAGGGACAGGAAGCCCCGTGCCTTGGCTCCAGCCTGGCTCTAACCCTAACAGGTGTGGCTCACATCTAGACAAGATGCAAGCACCTGGGTCTGGAACAGCAGGGCGGACTGGAGGGGACGCCTCCACTCCAGCCAGCCCTTGGGAATGATGGGGTCAGAGGAATGGCAGCCCCTTTAGTCAGGGGAGTCTCACAGCAGGAAGGAGTGGGCCCGCTGTGCTCGAGGGTGCGTGCTCTTTGCTGTTTCCATCTCCTTACCCTCAGCCCCTGCAAGACACGGAGACCCCGGCATTCACAATTGCTGGATGAGATGACCTCTGGGGTCCCTTCTAGGCCCACACTAGGAGTGTAATCCGACAGACAGCTGTTTTACATTAATACCCTGGCCTAATTCGTGTTCTGATCAAATTAGGTCTCTGGCCTAATTACTGCTCTGTCTGATCCTAATTCAACAGTCATGGTTTACATAAAAATGCAATTGAAACGAATTAAAATGTTATCTTTTTAAAAATAATACAATCTTAATATTAAGTCGGGTCTTCTGCTCAGCTGTGGCCTGAACAACTTATTAACAGGCTGAACCATGAGAAATCTTGCATATTTCTCCTTCCTCTGAGAAAAGTGAAAGCAGAATTGTTGGTAATTTTCCAATAGCCCTCGTTCTCCCCTGTTGTTCTATCACAAGGAATGCACCCGTCACCAACAGGATAACCTCTGCAATGTACTTCTTCATCCCAGTTCTAGTCAATGGCAGGCATCTCTGAAATTATCCTAGCTTCATCACTGTCTCCTATCATCTCAGCCAGAGACAAGCACAGGAGAAAAGCAATGTCTGGACATCAGGCATTAAGGGAGAAAACAAAACAAAACAACTGAGGAAGACTTTGGCAATGCTCCTGCTGAACCACATTACATAACAGACACGCACAGACAGATCTTGCATAAAGGAACTCTATTTAAGAAAATATTATTAAGCAGATTGACAGAGTCAACCAATTCTTTATAACTACTTTTAAATGAATAAACTTGTCTTACAAAACCTTAACTGCAATTTATTCTTGTACGCTCCTCTCAATATCCCCCATAGCTTGAAAATTTATTTGCTTTATTATGTGAGAGTTTTTACTTATAGATGCTTAGTATTACAACTTTATTTTGACTAGAGATATAAGGATCAAAACACACCAATCAGAAGATTAACTAGTGTTATCTCCCATCAAACTTTTGGGGATAGTCAAACTGGAAAAAAAATCTAACAGTTTCACAGTCTATCGCTAATTCTGGGAATCGTCAGGACAATATTTTAACCCCCAAAGCTTTCTGCGGCAGCACTCATAACTCACTAAAAAACAAAACCAGGCAGGCTTGAGCAGGGATGCCAGCATTCCACATCGGAGGGCCCAGTCTGAGTCCCAGCATCACTGCTTCTCACCCAGGTTGCTGCTGATGCACCCTGGGAAGCAGCAGATGATGGCTCAAGTGCTTGGACCCCTGCCACCCCCATGGGAGAACCCAGATGAGTTCCTGGCTCCTGGCTTCAGCCTGGCCCAGCCTTGGTTATTGTAGGCATCTGGGCAATTGAACCAGTGGATGGAAGATCTGTTTGTATGCTCTGCTTTTCAAGTCAATGAGAATAAACTTTTTTTAAAAAGTAAAAACAGGCCAGCACCGCGGCTCACTAGGCTAATCCTCCGCCTTGTGGCGCCGGCACACCGGGTTCTAGTCCCAGTCGGGGCGCCGGATTCTGTCCCGGTTGCCCCTCTTGCAGGCCAGCTCTCTGCTGTGGCCCGGGAGTGCAGTGGAGGATGGCCCAAGTGCTTGGGCCCTGCACCCCATGGGAGACCAGGAGAAGCACCTGGCTCCTGCCATCGGATCAGCGCGGTGCGCTGGCCACGGCAGCCATTGGAGGGTGAACCAATGGTCAAAGGAAGACCTTTCTCTCTCTCTCTCTCACTGTCCACTCTGTCAAAAAAAAAAAAAAAAAAAAAAAGTAAAAACAATACGATCTGCCATAGAACCGCCCCTTTCTCTGGGTGAATGATGCAGAACTCTATTGAGATGAGTTTTTTGCTTTCTTGGAGGTAAAAACAGATGACAATCATTTAAATATGTCATGCCTCACCTCTGTGACAAAGTGCTCTCTAAAGAGTGATAAAAGCTTCTGCTCCCTACTCCTCACCACCTCCAAAGACGCACAGCAATAGGCTGTAGATAGTGTGCCAACCAACAGGCATGGGGCTGGCCCTGAGAGCAATCATCTATAACTCGATGCTGCAGAGGGTCTACTATCCAAGCGCAGCAAGCAGCTTATCTAACAAGCCACTAGGGCAGAAAGGACAGTGCATAATGGGACCTGGATCTACAAGTAGTTTCAATGCTTTACTGTTCTAATGCATTTTTATGTCTAATGGTGATTACTGCCTTTTTATTATTTGAGAAATTTTTATTTTCATTTGTTTGAAAGGCAGAGACACAGAAAGAGACAGAGATGAAGACAGAGACCTTCCATCTGCTGGTTTATTCCTCAGATGCCTACAACAGCTGGGGGTGGGCCAGGCTAACCCCAGGAGCTGGTAACTCAATTTGGGTCACCCAGGTAGGTAGCAGAAGCCCAACTCCTTGAGCCATCACCTGCTCTCTCTCATGGTGTGCATTAGCAGGAAGCTGGAGGTGGGATCCAAACCCAGACACACTGATATGAGATGGAGTGTCCCAAGCAGAGCCGTAACTGCTGCATCAAATGCCCATGCCACTGATGTTCTACTGTATTAATGGTGACATGGGTAACCCATTTGTCTTCTCTGGATTTCTTTATTCACAAAAGAGAAATGATACTTACCTAGCAGAACTACCGTGAGCATTAAGTGTAAAAACTTCAAGAAGCATTTAGTGCAATGGCACACTGTAAGAATGCAGTACACGAGTCACTGGTGACACATGTACACTCTTACACAGATGCACAGCTATGTGAACACAGTGGATGAATTCTTTGAGAGCGGGGACTATTTTATGGATCTTTGTGCCTCTCTCAGTGTCTAGACCTTTGCTGCTCAATAAATATTTGCTGATGTGACTATAAATTTTCATTACAATGAAGTCATTGATTTCATGCCTTCTGGAAACTGGGCTATAGGACACAGAGAAGTCAATGCTATGAAAGGTTCAACTAACAGTGATTTAATTGAAAAACCAGAGACCTAATCGACGTTAGAAAATTTTAAAACTATTCTCTTGTAATTAGGCAGTAATTTAACACAGGGAAAATTTAACATTGAGGAAAATAATTATCAAATAAATAGTTTTAAAAAGAATCATCTTCACACCAGCCCTAATAACCAAGATAACAAATGGAATCTTAAAAATAAACTCTTAGATAAGTATCTCAAATCTCTCCAACATTTCCAAATAACAAAGTTTTTAAAAATTGCCACTGTGTGTTTTTTAAAAATTTATTTGTTTATTTGAAAGAGTGAGCAAGGCAGAGACAGATCTTCTATCTGTTGGTTCACTCCCAAGATAACTGCAAAGGCCAGAGTTGGGCCAGACCAAAACCAGGAGTCAGGAGCATCATTCGAGTCTCCCACGTGAGCAGCAGGGGCTCAAACACTTGGGCTATCTTCTGCTGTGTTTCCTAGGCCATTAGCAGAGAGCTGGATTGGAAGCAGAGCAGCCGAGACTTGAACCAGGATCCATATGGGATGCCAGCATCAAAGCCAGTGGCTTTATCCACTACAACACAATGCTGACCCTGTGTGTGGTTTTAATAGACAATTACTTCTATGAATATGGAAGGAAGATCAAATTTTGCAGTTAGGGGTAGGCAGGTGACCTGGTGGTTAAGATGCCCATGACCCACGTCTGGATTAAATATCTAGCTTTGGCTCCTAACTCTAGCTTCCTGCTAACATGGATCCTGGGAGTCAGCAGTGATGGCTCAAGTAATTAGGATCCTGCCACTCACACATCGGAAACCTGGGTTGAGTTTCTGGCCAGCTTCAGCCCCAGTTGGGGGTCTTTATAGGTATTTAAGAGGGGGGGGGAGGCGACTTGGCAAATAGGAGTTCTTTCTCTGCCTCTTAAATTAAAAAATTGTGCAGTTATGCCAATCAAATGCTGACAGAGGGGTTTACTGTTTCTGTTGCAGGCAGTGAAATGCTAGCAGAGTCCTTGCACTGGGATTTCTTACATGGCACTAAGCTGATTGAACAGTGTAGACTTTGCAAATAGGGTTTTATTGTTTCTGTACGAATGATGTGACTGCCTGCACTGCTGAATTTTGGCTGAAGCCTACATATGATGTTGCCACCCACCTCCAACACATAACTTTTTAAGTTAAAACTCCAAATAATGAAAATGGCACCTGGCAGTGGCATATCCTCGGTTACTGTCTAGATAAAAACACAAAATTTAGAGGTAGCTGCAGATTTCTCATCATTTAATAAACTCAAAGAGATACTATAATTTGGCCACATCTCTGCCAACCCCATCTTCAGGTGACAACGTTCCTATTTATTTGGTTTGAGTTAGCACAGCAAAATATAAATAAATAACCATTCACATCCTCCATCTAATGGTGTCTGTCTAAATGAAAACGCAGTACAACTAAGCAGGAGAGAGATTTTCATTTTCAGTGCCTCGAGAAACCTAAAGAGGTATGTGAACAATTCCAGTTCTATTTTGTTAGTGCACACTGGCTGTTCTTCCTCAAAACGACTTACTTTTCTGTCAAAAACATCAAAAGAGCTCAGAAACCACATCGATTTAAAAATCCAAATGCATCATCACCTTTTAAGTGTCTTACAGAAACTTCTCCTAACACGGGACGTAACCCCCACAAAAATCAGCTTATTTTGTTCAGAACGCTTTCCTTCAAGCAGGCTGTCTTGGGCACTTAGGGACCAGTTACAGAATAAGGAGAACGGGAAGGTTCTGTGAAGAGAAAGGCTCTGTGGTTCAGGTGCACGGGGACGAGGAGTCGTCAGGAGTTGGTGCTCAGAAAGAAAGTGGAAGGAACTCTGGGGGGAGGTGACAGACAACCCTCTCCTTAGCTATCACCTAACTGACTTATCTTCATCTCCTACCACAAAATGCAGATAATTCACTTTCTGTTCGAAGCTGTTGGAAGGATGAAGACAAGGTCTACAGAAATAACTGTGTACATATAATATGTCTGAAGAAATAGTTGTCAAAATGTTAACAGTACTTATCTTTGGCTGGCGGAGTTATGAGTACAGATGCATTTTCTGCTTTCTTTTTTAAATTAGTAACTATATAGTAACTGTGTGTGCTACACGTCAGCCCCGTAGCACAGAGATGGCTCAAACAATGCAGCTGCCCTCGGGATTCACACAGACGGGAAATGGCAAGCTATGGCCTGCTCTTTCTTCTTATTTCAGGTTAGACGAATGAGAGCTTCTCTGGAGGAAAAGCCATGGAAACAAAGCTGATTCCACCACACTAAGTGCACAGCGGACTTCCTCCTGGGCCAACTGAGAGGTCATGGTTTAGGCATGGGGCTTCCTGTGTTTGTGACTTTGTGTTGGAGAGGGCTGCCCAGCCACGGGCAAGCTCAGAGCTGTCGGCACTCAGGAAGGCAAATCGGAATGAACTTTGTCGGCCTTCCTAGCTAATGCAGATTGTGAGGTTGCCTTGAAGGATACACACCTCCCAACAGAATGTCCAGATTCAACAAACCTACTAGGATTTGGAGTCTATGTGTGTGAGTGACTACACGGGATAGGAGCCTAACTCAGCTTTTGTGGTTCTAATGTGCAAACATATTTTACTTTTGAAGTATCTTAACTAATAGTTTACCACAGGTTTCAAGACTTGAAAACAAAGATCTTGGAAATACCATCACAAATGTTTAACCAAAGTTATTACTACAATTGCAAGGTATCACAGATAAATGCGTTTGTATTTACTCTAGAAGAAACTTGTACCTCGTCAAGAATGTTTTGAATTCAGCTAAGTGTAGTAACAAAATGTTGTTACCTAAAGTTGAGGGTCTGTATTCCTTTGATTGCAACTACAGAGTCATGTAACCCCCTGGAGAAAAAGATACTGAAGTTTAATGCTCATAAATAAGTAATTTAGGGGTCTGAGTTTTGAGCAGGATGAGCTGTGTTGCTGTCTTGATTAGAGCTTCTAGACTGCTAGTAATATGTTTCCATTCTCTATCTTCTATTTATGCTTGATATACAATCTGATGCTTGGGAACATTTTCAAAGCTTTAGTAGTTTTAAATTTCTTGTATCTCATAACCAAACTTTCATCTAGATTCACTCCCTAGGGACAAAAAACGTTCTATCCAGGTCCAAGCACAATGGTAAAAATGAGCTATGTAACAGTCTTTTTTGCCACCATATTAGACTTTGCATATTACTTGAAAATTACGTATCTTCCAAAAGAGAATGGCACCTTCATTGTTTTATCCTCACCCCCGCCCAGCCCCTAAAGAACAGATGTTAGCTAAACATCTAGAGTTTTATACATTGCAAAAAATGAGGCACAGGAGCTAAAATTCTAATTAAGTCTAAAAAAGAATGTGCAGATAATTTGATGTCAAGCTTATATAACACTTTCATATTCGGGAGTTGACTGAATACAGTTTTGTGTGAGCAATAAAGTTAAAAAAATAAAGCCATTTATCAAAGAGACTGAGAACGAGAGGTGGGATGGGAGGAAACGCAGAAGCTGGGAACGCGAGAGTCCGGGGCGACTCTCGGCTTCCCCTGACGGCTTTTAGAAAACGGAATCGCTTCTCCACTCGGGGTAGCCTGAGGAGGGCCATGGCTGCGTGCATCTGTGAGAGCAGATCACGGTTAGCACCCGCGAGCACGTGTGTCTGTAGCCTGTACGGACTACGTAATACTAAACTATCTCTGTCTCCTTATTTGTAAAAAGAAAAATATATTAGATATTTGCATCTGTAGAAAGTGAATGAACACTGCGGGCAGTGGAGCGGGAAGGAGGCAGGGTGCTGTCCCCGTCGCCTTGGGCAGTCACCGAGGCGGCGGTCAGGCGGTGTCTGAGGACGAGTCATAGGAAGCGGACACGACGAAGTTGCCGCCGCCGCCGCCGGAGCGCCCGGCCACCGACTGGGCGGCCTGCTGGCTCAGGTTGTTGCAGATGAGCACCAGCTGGTTGCTCTGGGCCTCGGACAAGGTGCTGCAGCTCTGGTACACGCTGAAGTTGGTCTTGCGGCCGGGGATGTTGCCCTTCTCACACATGGTCTTCACCATCTTGGCCAGCTTGTTCTTGCCCAGGGCCTGGCAGTTGTACCAGTGCAGGGCCGCCAGGTTCACGACCGGCTTGATGGACAGGTAGAAAGGGGCGTCCTCGTAGCGCATGGCCGGCGGCCGCCGCTGCGCATACTCCTTGTAGTCCTGCACGGGGCAGGTCTGCGGGGCGTGCTGCGTGGCGTACACGCGCGAGTCCGTGCCGCCTCTCTTGGTTTTGGCGTTCAGGTCCCCGCTGTCTTGGCCCATCCACTCCAGGTACTCGAGCCCCGTCTCCGTGACGCGGAGGCGGATATCGCCCCACTTCAGGGTGGAGCCGTGGAAGCCCGTGCAGTGGCCGAAGGCCTTGGTGTTGTTGAGCCAGACGAGGTTGAGCAGCCCCTCGGGGTTGTAGCGGCTCAGCAGCCCCCGCTTGCGCAGGATGAGCTCGTCGGCGAAGGTGAGCTTCATGGACTTGTGCGGCTTGTTGCCTTTCCCTTTGCAGCGGAGCTCGATCTGCTTCTGCTTCAGGGCCTCCTGCGAGCGCTTGAACTCCTTGTCCCGGGTGATGCTGTAGCCGTACCTGTGTTCTTTCAGGTACCGCTCGAGCCCGCACTGGTAATTGGCCAGGCTGTTGGGCTCGTACTCGGACCCGTCCTTCTGCCGGGCATCCACAAAGAAGGAGGCGAGGTAGGCGTCCAGCTCCTTGCAGGGGATGACATAGATCTCTCTGGTCTCCGAAGGGTACTTGGCGATGAGGAACTCGCGGAAATTGCGGAGCGCGGTCTGCGTGCTCCGGATCGTTTTCTCGTTCTGCTCCCTGCTGAGCTCGGCCGCTCTTTCATCCTGGTCTGCAACAAATCGGGGAGGGGAGGGACAGAGAGGGTGTGGATGAGTTCAGACAATGCACTTGCTACTCTGAAACAAAGTTTCCTTCTACCAGGAAAAGGGAAAGGAGGAAATCCGGTTTGGTCTTGTTTTAAGAGGCCACTGGCAGGTGGCACTGACATACCTGTCGCACTGTGACAGCCAACCTGAGTTTCACAAAGGATGTGCTAGACAAGGGTGTGGCCCATGGCGATCGAAATGAGCTTCTCCTGACACTGACACTGGCTCTGGCTCTGGCACGCGGGTTGGTGTGTGAGGGTT